>NC_046669.1:15625000-16250000 GCF_004382145.1 Drosophila mauritiana
GTATAAACATTGATTGAAGATTTCTTTACGATTTCTGAATGGTTATTTATGCGGAGGCAAGACCGTAGACAGAATTGACAGACTGACACACTGAGACACTAAAATCGTTGCCCGTGCTGTCGGCAAATGTGTTTTGTTGTTCTTATTGTTATTGTCTTATTTACAAATTGCTGGAAAATAGCTAAACAAAAACCCCAACTCGAACTCGAAGTCGAGAATCAGCGAAACGACGAAGCAAATCGCCAGATAGCTCATTTGATTGATGTGTGTAAGAGAGAGAAAAAGAAACGGGGTGAACATGAGGGAAAAGGAAACAACGAGGCGACCTTAAGTTCAAAGCCAAGAACTGGTGATTACCACGCGTCAGCGGCCATGACATTGTCAAATTGAAATTTGTTTGACTGGCCCACGGGGCGTATGATTAACAACAATTTCTTGCCATGTTTGACTAAATACCTTAAGGTTGTCTCTCCTCGCTGCTCTCTATGTAAAAACCAAAAACAACAAGAAATCTACCAAAAAAAAAAAAAAATGAAGACAAAGGGAAAGGTGGGGGAAAACAACACAACGAAACGGCAGGCGGCAAAAATTTCTTTGATCTTATCGCAAAGCTTCTTGCTCGCATTTTGATCAAAGCAAGTTTTCCGCCAAAAACACACACACACACACACACTATGGGTCACGTGAGAGAGCCGTGAGTGATTTGGCCCAAACAGAGAGCAGCATCTCTTCCCTCATCTCAGCCATGTATTGTTAACTTTGTTCACTGTGAACCCACACTAAAAGCAATTCTCTTTGCCGCTCTTTTCTCCATCAGCCGCTGCTAACGCTTCTGCTGCTCTTGGCCACGTTTAGTCAGCTGCCGGCCGTGTGCAGCAGCAGCATCTTGGATGCAGCGAGTCTGCAGGAGAAGGATCCATTGAGGGACACCAGCATGAACATGATCCAGCGCAACTACATGGTGATGCACTCGGCCAGCGGCTCCGGTGATCACAGCCGCTCCCTGAAGCGCGCCAATCTGGCCAACACGAGCATCACCTGCAACGATGGCAGCCATGCCGGCTACTATCTGCGCAAGCATCCCAGCTCCAAGAAGTGGATCGTTCTGCTCGAAGGTGGCTGGCACTGCTTCGATGTGCGCTCGTGCCGCTCCAGATGGATGCGACTGCGCCACCTAATGACCTCCTCCCAGTGGCCAGAGACGAGAGATGGTGAGTCTGATACAAAAATAAATTAAATAACAACGGATTGTAATTATTTCATTCTTCGTTTTCCAGTTGGAGGCATTCTATCGCCCCATCCCGAGGAGAATCCCTACTGGCACAATGCCAACCATGTGCTCATCCCGTACTGCAGCAGTGATTCGTGGTCGGGAACGCGAACGGAGCCGGATACCAGCGATCGGGAGAACAGTTGGCGGTTCATGGGAGCCCTGATCCTGCGCCAGGTGATCGCCGAGCTGATTCCCGTGGGATTGGGTCGTGTGCCGGGTGGCGAACTGATGCTCGTTGGCTCATCGGCTGGTGGCCTGGGTGTAATGCTCAACTTGGATCGCATTCGAGACTTTCTGGTCAACGAGAAAAAGCTACAGATCACAGTGAGAGGAGTGAGTGACTCGGGTTGGTTCCTGGACAGAGAGCCATACACGCCGGCGGCAGTGGCCTCCAATGAGGCAGTGCGTCAGGGTTGGAAGTTGTGGCAGGGCTTGCTGCCCGAGGAGTGCACCAAAAGTTATCCCACGGAGCCATGGAGGTGTTACTACGGTTACCGACTATATCCGACTTTAAAAAGTAAGTTGTCTGTGACTTGAAGAGATTTTAGACTTTATTTAACCCATATTTTCTCCTCCAAACAGCTCCGCTTTTCGTTTTCCAATGGCTTTTCGACGAGGCCCAAATGCGAGTGGATAATGTTGGAGCACCCGTAACGCCGCAGCAATGGAACTACATCCACGAAATGGGCGGCGCCCTGAGATCCTCGCTGGACAATGTGAGCGCAGTGTTTGCACCCAGCTGCATAGGTCATGGGGTGCTCTTCAAACGGGATTGGGTCAATATCAAGATCGACGATATATCCCTGCCCTCGGCGCTGCGCTGTTGGGAGCACTCAACGCGCAGCCGGCGTCATGACAAGCTCAAGCGTTCCACGGAGCCATCGACGGCGGTCGCGCATCCAGCACATGCCAATAACCAAAGACACCAGCGACACCGTCAGCGGCTGCAGCGCCAGAAGCAGAACAATGTGGCCCAATCTGGAGGGCAGCAGCGTAAGCACAATCACCTGAGCAAGGAGGAGCGAGAGGAGCGGAAACGATTGCGTCAGGAGCAGCGACAGAGGCGGAAGCAACGCCGTCGCCAGCAGCAGCAAAAGAAGGCCAATGGCGGGCAGGAGCATCGGAATAAGAAGGACAACAGCCCCAAGTCGAACAATGGCAATGATCAGCGGAAACAGCGAAGGCGCCAGCAATTGACAGCCGAGGAAAGGCAGGAGCAGCGCAAGCGACGCAGGAAGGCGCAGCAGCAGCAGATGAAAATGCAGCGGGAACAGCCGGCGGCGGGAGTTTTCCTGGAAGCGAGTGCGCCCCAGAAGACACGCTCCTCCAACAACGCCTCCGCGGGCACAAAGTCCAAGAAGCGACATCGCGTACCGCGAGTGCCGGAGAAATGCGGTCTCCGTCTGCTGGAACGCTGCAGTTGGCCGCAATGCAATCACTCCTGTCCCACGCTCACGAATCCCATGACCGGCGAGGAGATGCGCTTCCTCGAGCTGCTCACCGCCTTTGGCTTGGACATCGAGGCGGTGGCCGCCGCTCTGGGAGTCGATATGCACACGCTCAACAATATGGAGCGCACCGAGTTGGTCAACATGCTCACCCAGCAGGCCAACTAGGCTCACCAAATACCCTGTACCCTCTAGGGGGGATTCGAAAGTGGGCATGCAAATCGTAGGAGAAGGAAATACTTAAGGGATTTTATGCAAAATTTCTAAGTTTCTAACAAAAATTGACTTTTTAACTCTGACAAGTTAGTTTAAAAAGCTTGAATATTTTTCAAGCTACACAAAAGTTTTGAACCTTAACGATGTTAGCTATTCTTTAAATCATTTATAAGAAGTCCTTATTTTTAGTTTATATTATTTTCGAAAAAAGAGTACCCTACGATTTGCTCGCACTTTTTGGAGGTCCATAGAACTCGAGCCACCCTACTGTAAATAGGCGCCCTGTATATATATAGTTCGTAGGTGGGGCCGCTCTGTACATATTACATAATACCACCCAAAAAAAAAAAACACACTCACATTAGAGGAGACAACTCCAATTCCTAGAACACACCAAGAAGAAAAGACATGCGCATAGTACCCAGTAATTAAGCAGAATTTATTTATAGTCCTACTCGAACTGCAACTCCTATTCGTATTCGTATTCGTACTCGTACTCGTATTCACATTCACATTCGCCACATTTATTCATTCGCATTCTGCAATCATAATCAAAGAAATGAAATCTGCTTAACGAGAAACTAAACACAAATGCAACCACAAGACTGTTTTTATGTTTTTTTTACATATATGTATACATATATATTGATAAATAGCATAGTTTACATAGATATGGTATGCTTAATGAACGTAAATGTTTATGTAATTTATTTGATAATTTATGGCCCGTTTAGGATTTTACTTGTGTGTGGAATCTAGACTGTTTCAAATGCCGCACGCATATGATTATTATTTTTTTATGTATTTTTTTTTATATATACATTTATTTTGTACCTACCTCAGATCAGTAAGAATGAATGAAATTGATAAACAGCTGCCTTCACATATCATTGCGTACCTGTGCAACGAAAATCAAATACTTAATGCTTAACTTAATACCGCCCGCATTCCGTTAAATAAATGAAATAAAAGAAGGAAATAAATAAATACAATAGGTAACCAGAAGCGAAGTGAACAAATCGAATAAATAATTGTAGCAATGTTTGTAAAGAATTTCTAGATAAGCGAGAATAAATCGCACACAAATTAACTATTTAAATCTAGTAACTTATGCTAAGCCTGTACAGAACTGGTTGAAGTTTAGCCCTAAGAATTGTTGTACTTAAACTTAGTGATAATCATTAACGTAATGCAATTCGCAAGCTTATTAGCTTTTGTTAGCGTTGTTCAAATGAACTGGTTATCATTTTCAAAAGATGAAATCGACAATATTTGAAACAGGAAACCAATCCAATAAACCCGAGAAAATAATTAAACGCAAACTCCGTCTAACTGTCTATTTATTTATATACACTACTTTTTATATATTTAAGCTATTTCATCTTGGTCGTCGACAGCCTTCACATAAGGCTTTTGTGCACCAGCGATTATCATTGCCACCACATCCCAGGTAATTCAATTGTGTGCAGTTTTTTGTCAGTGCATTGTAGTGCCACATGTTTTTGTTGGCCGATTTCTTGCACTTGCTTTTGCGATTGTTACCGCCATCCAGATTCCCGGCACACTTTGAATCCTCTAAACAAAAAAAAAAAAGATTCGAAATATAATCCCTGAGTATACTTGGTGTTAAAAACTACTTACTGGGCTTCCCCTTGCATCGAGTTACTCCAGTTACATTCGCAAAAAGGCAAACCGTCATAACTACGGCGATGAGAATCAAAGTGCCTTTCCGCATTTTGGCCACAAACTTGCATTCGTGATTTACGATTTTAGAATAAGACATTAACTTGGCTGGCGCGCCCTTTATAAAGTCCAGTGCTAAAAATATTTATATCAACTTTATTTTTAGCATGCGATTGTTTTATACAAAAGCTGCACGTGCTTGTAATAATAGTCTTTTTATAATTCGAAGAACAATTATTTAATACTTCTCCTTAACGTAAGTAAAGACTTTCGGGCTTAAAAGATTTCGTTGGCTAACAAGTTGAATAAACTCAAATTACTTATATACTTTTGTTATATAAATAATCAGAGAGATTCTAAATATATCTTTACGTCAATAGATAAGAGTTAAAATATCGATATTATCGATCATATTTAAATTCTGCTATCAAATTAAATGTCTAATTACATCAGATTTTAATTAGTTGTCTTGTCAACTTTTTCACAGTGATTATATTAATTAAATAATAACTAACTTTGATAATAACCAAATTTTTAAGTCAATGATCTTATAATTCATCACTGCTTTTAGGCTGAACTTTAATAATAATCTTCACTATATAAATAATGAGATTCGCACTTATGGAAATCATTTCAAATCGCCGGACAATGAATTTCCTTTTAATTCTCGCTTTTTTCACACTGAATGTGGCCTTTGCCAACTCGCAATTCATGCTCGATTGAGTAAGTCAAATACATTTCTAGTAATTATGAAATTTTAAAAAATATATTATACAAAATAATACGATTCAGCGGGTCCTCCGTCATGTTCTGGATCTAGAAACATTAGAACTGCGCTTGGATTGCGATGTGCCCTGAACTTCATGCAAACAAACAAAGTTAAGGATGCATCTTCGAAATATTCTACAAATTCATTTGAAAAACTTTATTAATATACAAACTAAGTTCAAATCTGGAATGCAGAGTTTACTTTTATCACTCAATTGTTTTTAAAAGTAGCACACTTATGCGCTTTATAAATAACTAACAAAGGAAGCAGCAAACTAATGAAATTGAGCACAGTTTTAAAAGTGCAAATCTAGGACAAGCTCCAATTAAGCCATTGTTTTTATAGAAATTGCAACCTTTTTGTACATTTTCCTATAAATGCCTAAGAACTCGAATGGCGGAACAGTTTTCATCGAACACCCAACCACAAGTGAGGTATTCAGAATGAAGTTCCTATTGATCATGGCCTGCCTAACTCTGTGTGTGGCCTCCATAAATGCCCAGATATGCCAAGGTCGTCCAGGTAAGTAAGAAGATATAGGGATTTCCGAGACATCCTTTCAACCACGGCCACGTATTAAGTCTTTCAGCTATGCACTGGCGGCAGGGATGAAGGCAATCGCAATGGAAGATTTTGCGGCTTGACCGCCCAGAATGGCATGTGGTTCTATAATAGCCGGAGCAGAAGATGCGAAAAGATGAACTATCGCGGCTGTGGCGGCAATGGCAATCGCTATTGCAAAGTGGAAGATTGCAATCGGTGCAGGCGATAAACTCGTACATTTTGAATTTATTACACTAAATTTGAACATCAAACAATCGAATAAAAGCAGAAAATAAAAAAGTTAAAAACCAGCAGTTTCAAGATTCAGTCTTACAAGCAACTCAAGCAACTTAAAATGAATCTGTGAAAGTATCTCCTAGTTTCTTGTATCGTAATAAATGTTTTGTATAATGTTGCTTGTCCCAACTATGTAATTTCCATTTGAAATACTCTCTCGGGTCAAACGATCTGAAAGCTCAGTATGCGATTAAAGGCGTTGCGGGGGCGAAAATGGTTGATTCAATTGTCGCCGGCTAACGAGATACATATGTGGAAATGCACGGATGAGAAATGTATCTCAATTCGCCTCAATTCGGCGCTGGATGCCGAGCAAACAACACGCCAAATCTATTATTCAAAGTGCACGTAATTTCTAATTGAGTGTCAAGTTTAGAGATGATAAAAGAGTATATATTTTTGGTGCCTTTGCTGCAGTCAATTCTTTTGATTGGCTCCCTTGAAGGTAAGTATTACTCACTAGTATCTTTGCCTTAATCTTAGTCTTAGTTTCACGTAAGCTTCGTCTGTATATCTCACTTTGCCATTGATTTCAGCGGGCTGTCCTGTTTACCTCACCATTTCGCTGACGGGCAAAACCCTGCAGGACACCTTTCTCGAGATCAACTGGGGCCCGAACTGCTATGGACCACCCCAGTGGGTGGGTATCTACAGCCAGGATCCGGCCATCTCCAACTTTCAGCCCGATTTACGCATCAATGGAATTTTCAACACAACCGGCAAGATGCTGACGCCCATCAAGCTGGGCAAGCTTCGTTTTCCCGGTGGCTGGAATAAGAAAGATAGTAGCGATCAGCCGGCAACGCAATATCTCAAGGGCAAGTGCCTGCCACACTATGTGGCCAGCTACAATGGCACCGAGCTGCTCACGGTGGATTGCCTCAAGATACAGCCCAATTGGATGGGCCAGATCAAGGACATCAATCGAATGGCGCTGAAGGACATCTTCCTGCCCGGCACACATGCCTCGGCGGCCGTCTTGGGCTTCAGCTCCAGTAAGTCCAATTCGATACTGGTCAGGGATTACCTGGTGGCCCAGCAGCTCGATGTTTGGTCGCAGCTGGTCTTTGGCATTCGTTATCTCGATTTTAGCATAGGGTAAGTACTAACAGCAATTATTATTTTTATTATTAATTTTATTAATTATTAATTTCCATCTGCAAGATACAAGAACATGAACACCGACAATGATGCCGATAATTTCTGGATAGCCAACGAGAACATGCTGATTACACCACTACTCACAGTTCTGCGTGATGTTCGTCAGTTTGTTAAAAGATCTGGCGAAGTGTTAGTTCTGGATTTCAGTAGTTTTCCCATTGGCTTTTACAAACACCCAGAGATCTACAGCTCGCTATTCCGGCTGATTCGCCAGGAGCTGGGCGATGAGGTCTATCGGCGTAATGTGGGCAAGGACGAAAACTGCGCCAATCGAAATTTCAGCGAAATACTGCTGCAAAAGAGGCATCTGGTGATACTATTTCCCACGCAGGAGCTGCCCTATCCGGAGAAAGGTATGTAATGATCTTTCAATTTAAAAATATTTTTCAAAAACCATATTCGTCAAAAACCTTTCCAGAATCGAACATGCTCTGTCCGCCGTGGCAGCGCTTTAGCACCAGCTTTATGAATATCTCTCAAACTCTGGACTATATGCGTCTGTTGTTCAGCAGGAAGCCGGATTCTCCAGTTCGGAATGTTGGCTGGATATTCACGGCGGTGAGGAGCATGGAGCAGACACTGAACGCCCACCAATTGCAGACCGCCAAGGAGCGGGCGGCGGTGCTGAATCCCAAGATAAATAAGTGGCTAAAAGGACCTTGGGGCAATAATGCCAATGTGGTTTCCATGGACTACTTTAGCAATACGAATATCGTGGATCTGGCCATTCAAGTCAATTCGCACAAGGCCTTTATCATGGCTAACCGCGATTATGTAAATTTGGAAATATTTAACTTGTTCTAAAATGTATAATACTATAGATAACTGCTTCAGTAATAGATATATTAATGAAAATAACACACAACTAGGAGTAATTTAGCTCAGTGTTAACTGAGCGTACGTTTTAAGAAGGTTGGCACCCCTTGTAACTTACTCATCAACCAATTTGTCAATGTGCTATTAGCCAGTACACGAACCGATTGAAAAACATTTAAGACACGAACCAAGCCCATACAGTTGCGTAAAATTATCGATTAAAGTCGAAATTAGGATGACAGCTGCGAATGAACGTTATTTTCAAATTGTAACATATTTCTTCATCTACAATCCTGTAATATGAAAGACAATTGAATTCATTAATTTCTGAACCTAGTTCTCAAACATGTTTTATAAAATACACATGGCAAGTAAACGCAGTTAAATGTTAATTAACAAAGGTAATACCCATTTTTGTTATTTCTAAAGCTCTTCGGTAGACTTTTTAGTTAAGTTTAGCTGTAGTGTAGTTCGTGCTTTCCCACATAAATTGAGTCAATTTTCGCCGGGACCTTCGTGTGTTAATTGAAAACCTCACGCAATCTAAGGTCACCGCCTGACTTTGCGATCGCCAGCAGTTGAATCTAGATCAGCAATTTGCATACTTGATCAGCAATAGTCAAATGCCATTCCAGTTATGATATCTCTCTGATATTTTAAGACTACTAGCAAAAGGTATGTACTTAGAACTGATGACTCAGGCAAATGTTTCATTCATATGGCATTTCGTAATTAGATTTATTTACCTGGAACGTGTGCAATACCAAATGCACATTCATAAGGTGATGCAACCGATAAGTCGCACCTACCCGTTCGCAGGGTATGCAGCACTTCTCACCTTGGCTAATTCGAAACCGGATCTGCATATATATCTATACTATTTGAAATGCGCTGCGAGCTTATCTGATGAGGTGGAAAAAGCTTCACTCCAAATCTGAGCTCCAAAAACAAATACCGCAGTCAAAAACCTGACAGTTCAGCATTCGTACGGCTTGACAAACGGAACAAAGAACGCACTGCGCTTGTAATTGCAGTGGAATACACTTTGTTTAGGCTGGGCGGTGTAGTGATAATGACAAAAGCTTATAAATCCAATGACTGATAAGAGCGTTTACTCAAGTTCATAGTAAAAGATCAGCTCGGCGCTCTGTGGACACTACTTGTTGACGTACTTGTTTTAAAACAAAGAGTGTATACGCTTTATCTAATCAATTTTGAAAGAAAGAGTGGTTATCATTGTATAACCTTTTAATCTTTTATATATGACATTGTGTCAACATCACCAATATTTCAACATCATCATCCACCAGAGGGGAATGCATGATTATTAAGACCATAAAAATATTTTCTTTGATTCATAGTTGTTCCATCAGCGAAACGGATTCATGTTGGCTTGCCCACTCTAACAGCCACAAACCAAAAAGACAATGAGTTTTCGGTAATATATTAGTTTTATTATAAATAACGCATAGAAGTGCTGCACTAAACTAATATTACAATGTAGGCTTACGATAACTGGCAGGCTTTGTGATCTTCTAAAGTACAACGGCCAGCTGCCGGGCATCCCCACAGCTGGCCGTTGCGATCGCCTGTTGAACCAGGATTTTTTCCTACGCCTATAATTAACACATTCCGACATATTGTTTTTAGTTATGTTTATTTTGAATTTGAGGACTTGGGTGCGCATTGGGGCTATTAAGAAAAATATACGCGCATCACATCGGTGAAGGGCTTCCGGCACAGCGGACACTTTGTCACAGAGGAGGCGCACTTGGCGCAGGCCACCACATGACCGCATGGCAGGAATGCCGTATTGTACTCGGCACCGTAGCAGATCTTGCACAGCTTCTCCTCGGGTATGGAGGTGGAGCCGCTGCTGTTTGTCGAGGGAGGAGCCACCGCTGTCGCCTCGACGATCTTGTTGAAGATGCGTGTGGCTGCCGTGGGAGCTACGGACGGAGCAACATCCCCCGAACCGGCCTCCCCCGATGTCTGCTGCTCTTCCTCTGAAGCCTGTGTGCTGGCCACCACGCCTCCTCCAATCGAAGAGCTCTCCTCCTTCTCCTCGGCCAGCTCTGGTTTGGCGGCCACCGTATCGATATAGAGCTGACCCTTCATTAGCTTGACGAATCGGCACTGACTTAGCCAGAGGGCGTGCTGTTCCCAGGGCTCGTCGTTGTCGTTCCAATCCATGAGACCACCGCCGCAACTGAAGCAGCGGACGCGATCCCCAACGCCTGTGTAGAAGAATCCCGCCTCGGCCAGCTGGTGGGGCTTCTGTTTCAGATTCCTCGGCCAAGCCTCGAAGGTGCGCAGGCGTGCCGTCTCGATGGCGTATTCGGGATACTGGGGAAAATAATTGCCACTGGCGGCTGCTGGACGACACGTCTCCGGCTGGACATCGCCAGTGGCCTGTGTCGCCGTCGACGCATGGGTGGCGACCATTACCCTCGGTTGCGGGGATGCGGTTCCAGTTACACTGGTTGCCGCATTTGCTGTATTCACGCCAATCGACTGAATTAACTGCGACATGGGTATGGCGCCCTCTGAGTAGGCATGCTCCCTCATCTCCAGCGTCGAGTCGTTGGCGCCGCAGATATCGTAGCTGATGGGCGGCAGGATGCGATCTAATGCTTCGCCATTGATCGGTACATTGTTGGTAGTGCGCCGGCGCAACAGTGGGCAGTTGGGAGACCATCGCTGATGCTCCGGCACGGGCTGATCCTCCTGCTCCCAGCAACCGATTTCCACGCCGCAGAAATAGCATTTAACTTTGTCGCCGGTGTGTGTAAAGTACATGCCCGTTTGGGCCAATTGGCGTTTATCCAGCCAATCCAGCGGCCAGTCGGTGAAGGTCTTTAGGCGCGCCTCCTCGCTGTTTAAATCGTTCATTCTGGTTTTGTTTATATTGTTTTTGAATAGCTGCGTCGCGTTCGTGTTGTTATCCACCTGATCGAAAGCGATAGGTCCATAAGACAGAAGATCGGCTACCACAGATGCCATTTTGTGTTCTGGTTGTTAGCTCCTTTGTTGGTCTGATTCTTAATTTCTTCTCTGGCTCCTTTCCTCTGAAGTCGAAACTGCATAAAAAGAGAGAATCCAAACGTTAATATTTGTATACTGCTTTATACTGCTTATAATGGCCAACTGGCACGTACTACAAATTGCAAGCTTAATTTATAACACAGATAAGGTTATGGTTATATTTTTTAGACGTCAATGGAGATAAAAATACATTCCTAAGTGAATAACTTATTTTCCTAAAACAACCAAGCTTTTTTACGCCAATTTCCTTATTACAAAAAGTCAATTAGGGCAGCACAATATCCCTATCTTTTTTAATTAAATTTCCATTAAAAATAATTCAACAAGTTTTCGTTATCGTTGATTTCATATTTAAATCGATCAATCACATTTTTGTATTATTTTTACCTTTTTTTCTGCAAAAAGGACAAAAATGTTCACGAACAAAACTTCCAGACACTTTGTAGCACGACTTCTACGTCTTTCAGAGTGTGTATGTACAATGCAGGGAAAAACTGAAACGCAGTTCAAGAAACTGGAGATGCAGCATCAACGAACTTTAAGAGCCCTTAGATGATGGAAAACATAGCGGTTGTCCCGCTCGCTCTCGAGCCAAGGGTGGTTTTTCCTTTCGGGAAAAACTCCCGAGTTGCGACTACAAAACAAAATATTCGTAGTGCCATCGAGTACGCAATGTTACAACCGCTCGTTTTCCCAGTGCGCCGAATCGCAGTGAGTATTAGTATCCTAATCGCAAAACAGCACCACCGGAAGGCAAAGCTAAGTGGGTGGTGCTGTTTTCTTTTTTTTTCCATAGAAAAGTCGGTGGCGCCAGCCAGACGTGGCTCGATAACGATACTCGATCTGACTCACCTGGCAAATAATTTCAATAATAATAGCAAAAACTTGTAGCAGTTTGTTGCTGTGTTGGCAATTATAGTAATGACAGGAAAATCATATGCACAATATATCGATAACTATTCATTGAAATGATGTATATTTACAACGTCATTTTAGATCATATATTGCCAATCGATATATTTTTAATTAGCCTACAATTCGAACTAGAATAATAGATAATTTTATAGGCGAATTATGAAGGTACATTTGAGTTTTGTAATTAGTATTACTTTATAATGCTTCTAAAACCGTAAGTAACATGATATCATGACTATCGACTGCTGCCTGGGAACCTAAACTGTATCCGCGGTGGTCTCCTCAAAGGAGATTGTACAGCCGTTTATCGACATTTACTCGCCTGTGCCTAAGCCAAAAAAAAAAATAAAAAAATTCTGCACGACCGCTGAGTTGGGCCCCGAGTGTTCAAAGTCCATTTCAACCACAAACCAGCCAAACTCGCCAAACAATTGCAACGGATCGGGCGGCGGAGGTACTGGGGGGCAGGAGGACATCGGTGGGTTAGCTGTCAGTGCCATGCACTGTGGAGCACACAGCGAGCTAGCCGACTGTGAGAAAGTTTTAATGGAATGCAGTCAAACTCTGGCGACGGCGCACTCGTCGACTTCGGCTGTAGCTCCACAGCTCCAGCTCCACCACCATGGAGAGCCCGACTTGCAGCATAAAGCGCAGCATATAATGCACATTGGTAGCCAGGCGGTGCAAGCGAGACGGCCATGTGGTGCAAAGACGAAACCATCAATGGGAAAAACAACTAACCACAGGGAAAACAGAGTGCAGCAAGCGCAGCACTAAAACAAGAAGATGGAAAAACAACAAAAGCAATTGTAATTTACAAATGCTGACTTCTGGACCTCAGCGTATACAAATACATACTTATTGAGGATGCTTCCAGATCGGGGGATGCTATATAAATGGGGTCTGTTTCTCTACAGAGATTGCGCTTTGTTTTGAAGTGGAGCAGCAAAAAAAAAACAAAACGCACACGAAGAGCTTGTGATGCTGTCTGCCATTGTAATTGCAATTTGTCGACATTGCAAACTGCAATACCTTGTAGCTTTAAAATCAAATATCTCGCACATTTGTACAGATAATTCCATAATACTTGGAAGATATTTTGATAATATTATAATTTATGCTTTTACAAAGTTTCATATCAAACCGAAGTGATAATTTCTTTGCGAGAGTATTCGAATCTTCGGTCTTTAGTGCAGCTTATTATCATTATTGTTTGCTTCTTTAGCCATTACAAAGTGCAATTCCAGCTGCCTCTGCCTACGTCTGTTATTTGTTATTGTGGAATGCCAAACCCATTAACAATTGTAATGCGAACCGACTATTGGAATTTCAGCGGGGCTATCAGGAAATTCCGTAAAAAGTTCAAGAGCCAGACAATTGCATATACTCAATTATGCAGGGTACTACTTCATACACTTACCAGTGTCGATCAAAATACAAAAAACTCGCTGAACTTTAAAATTGATTTATTCCACACAATTACTGTGCGGCAGACAAGGAACTACACTATTTATATTTATATCGAGCAATGGATAAACCGTGAGCAGCGCCATCACCCAACACCAACCGAAGACCGACTGAAGAGAAAAGGCCTCCTGGGCGGCGCATGAATGGCATGGGAGCTCGATCCCAGAGACCAGAAGAAAATGCCACTCCGCAGCAAAGAAAATCATAATCAAAGGCCAAAGCAAAAGGCTAGGCCCAGGAGGCAAGGCAAGGCAACAAACAGAAAACTCAAAAAAAAAAAAAATGTAAAAAAAAAGAAGAACAAACGAACACGAAAGACAAGACCAAACCAAAACCAAAACCAAACCAACGAACCTCCAATGGAATGCAGTCGGGCCACTTTTATACAAAACTGGCTTGGAGTGCCACCATTGGAGTGGTTGGAGCTGCCTTTCGAGTTTTCTGATTGGAATAAGCCCAGCCAAACCAACCCAAGCCAAGTCAGCCAAGCCAGCCAGCCCAGGCCAGGCCAGTTCATACCATTCCCAGTTGGTAAGTAAAGCTGGGGCCCAAGTGATTGGAGTTCTGCTGCTGCTATCATTGTAGTAAGTGAAGGTAACCGCAGAGGTCCAAAGCCGTGGAGAAGGTCTGCGTTCTGTAACTACAGACGAGGGCAAATAAATGGGGTTGCACGTAGTGCATTCTTCTTAACATGTTAGGCTTACAAATAAAGATTGCGGAACATTCATATCAGAAAGAATTATTTATAAATAGTACATATAGTACATATATTTCGTTATAATTTCTAATTAAACTAATCATCAGCTGCATAATTGAAAACTACCTTTCCAACTGAAAATTGATTGGTTCTAAAGTTTTTACCCCAGCTGTTCGAGCTCGACTGTGGGAAACTATTATAAACACTTTACCATTCTTTTAGTTCTTGCTGTTGTTGTTGTTTTCCACAAAAAAAAAAACGAGATTGGAATGCGGTGATACCAGATACTGCAGGGACAACAACAACATCAGCAAGCTAGGGTTAAAAGGGGAGAAGCGGAGGGCATCGTGCTCACAACTGAAGAAGAGGAAGATGATGATGCTAAAGAATCCGAAGTGGAAGAATCCGACGATGAAGAGGAAAGAGGGGAGCACACAGAAGGAGGATGCAGAAAAATAAATAAATGCAGCACAGACAAGGAACATTCTTGCATGATCTCCAGCAAACTGTGTGTGTGTGGGTCTGCGTGTGCGTGTGTGCGTGAGTGCTGTGGCCTTCCAAGAAATGCAGCACCAACAAAGCGACCACGACCGCCGACGTCGATAATACGAGAAGAAAACAGAGATGGGATGCTGGCCAACAAAGGGCAATATTGTAATCATAATAAATGCGCCCCGATCCGAGCTGCTAAGGAATGCATTAAGATCGTCTCGTAGCCATGTAGCCCTCTCTCTCTCTCTCATTCCCATTGAACATTGATCGATTGTCGAAATAACTAACGGCGGCTTGGTTCAAAGTAACAGAACCGCCGACGCCGCCAGCGTTTTTCCTCGGAAAACCAAGGGAAAATTGTTCTCAAACCCAAAGAGTCAAGTCGTGTGCGAATGAGATGGCGAAGCATTTATTATCACAGCAGCATCTCCATGGGACTTGGAATGTGGGTACGATCTCATGGAAAAGAAGTGAGATGAAGATCAGGCGTGGTGCGGGGAGTGTGGAGGGAGGGGTGGGGGGTGTCCCCTCGTTAGTGGAAATAATGGTTGAAAGGTCGTTTTTCACGCGGTCCACGCTCAAAAGGTCGTGGAGGCGACGCGATGATTCAGCTGGGCGAGCATCGAGAATTCCGGGAATTCCGAATTGTAATTATCCTCATCTTATGCCTGGTCTTTTCCGGGATTCTCTTTCAAGGGCCGCTGTGGACTGGTCCATTTCCATTCATGTGCTGATTGCCGTCGCGTCTGCTGGCGATAACAAATGGAACCCAGACGAACAAACAATAGATCCTATTCTGCTTTTCGGAAAAAATACTACTCCCAGCATTTGTGTACGTGAGAACTGTTTGTTGTGTCTTAAGCACCTTATCTATCGTTTTATTAACGAATGGTCTCGACTCCTCTCGAAATCCGATTCGTGGGAGTGGGAAAAGGTGGGCGCAGGGACCACCATCGATGCTGTGTGGGTGCGGCGATAATGGAAGTGGAAGGAGTCGCCATCGAAAAAACAGGCCAAAACTTGAAATCCCTACAAGGAAACAACAGCGTGCTTGGGCGTTTTTGAAAGTTTATTCGTTCGGTTAAAATAACTTTATGCCTTAAAGTATTAATAAATTTTCTTAACATCAAAATGGAATAATAATAATAAAATCCTATCAGCAGTATTAAAAACACCAGTTTAGTACTGATACAACGGTTTCCATAACATGATATTGCGATTGCTATGGTGAGCTATTTACAAAAGTCGGACCGTATTGAGCTGTAAGCCGAAGCCCAGACTCAGCTCGAGAGAGAGCAACTGGCGAGACTTTCTCTTTGTTCGGCGAAGCGAACGAATAAAAAGCAGCGCAAGTGCGCAAAAAATAAAAAAATTGTATATTTTAGTTGCTCAAAACGCATTTCAGAGTCCTTTTCTGCGGCAATGGTAAAAAACACGCATGAGTGCACCACTTCCGTTGGCAGCGGATGTGCCACAAAGAAGCTAATGCTCCATAGTCCGGAATTGGTGGTGCTGACGATGACGATGGTGGTGGGTTGGGCCGGATTATGCCACTGAGTGTGTGCGTAAAAGAGGAAATGCCTTACACACATTGTAATCGTATATAGCGTATGGAGTACTGTATATGTATGTATGTACATATATACCCAGAAAACTGACGCGTCATATGTTTATGCGGATGCACGGTAAAAAAATACTAATAAGAATGTATTTTTTAAACCGTTGTTTTACTTGTTTAAGCAAAACTACTCGTTCATAGGTTTTACAATAATATAATAGCCTTTTTTCGTGTAGAAAACAATTAAATTTATCTAGAATATTATGAAGTTCTCTACTGATGGAAAGATGACACATAAAATGACCTTCGAATCTGCTAAACTGGTATATTTTGGATGCTTTATGTAGTCATCGCTTAATTTAAGCGTAGACGAATACTGTGTATTGCGTAGTCCCAACTTTGGGTGAATATATAAAATGAATGGCATATTATGGTACAATAACCGCCCCTTATTCTTCTCCAGCCAATCATTTCCAATTGAGTATGTTGTTTTTAAAACAGCATTGTTGATCAAGGGGCAAGTGCGGGGTGTGGAATTTTGGATGAAATCACTGGATGTGAAAACAGGGTTACCATATGGCCAGAAAAGCCGTGCAAACAAACGTGTGTCATTTTAAATTTTTGTTTACCATTAACGAAAAATTCGCCGAATTCACTGGGTAAACAAAAGTTGGTAATTTTGTAAATAATTTAAAATGAAATAAGAGAGCGAGTATTCAGCAACTCTACGGTCGCCATCTTTCAGGCCAGCGAAACGTGAACACATAACAAACGACGCACACCCGACCAAAAATAATAAAACGTTTTCGATTTAAAATGAATTTAAATTTAAAACCATTACAGTTAATTTACACTTATGTACTGCTGCAACTGTATGTATACTCGATTTATTTATAACAAATGGAAACGTAAATAACTTATGCAGTTAAACCACATCTGACAACTTTGTCTTGTGGGCACTCGTATTCTCGTGTGCGCCTGTGTGGTTTTTTTTTACTGATATAGTGTGTGTGTGTGCGCGAGTGAAGATACAGGCAAAGCAAACAAAATATATTTCAGCTTTTGCCTCTGCCTTCTGACGACACGTTTTCGTTAATTTGGGGTTATTTTTCGGTTGGGGTACACAAAATACTATACACTATGAAACTGGGGCTCACCTTGACGGCTTTTCTCTTTTTCTTGAAAAACTCAAGTTTGCACTGGAAAATTCCCTTTGCGTTGAGATTCGACGATATGTTAATCGTGTAAATAATGCGCTTTCACAATCACTATTGATTTTCCGTGAACACGAACGGAAAAAAACAATAATGTTACACTTAGACAAGCACACGTTTTCTGTTATCTTCTACGCTCTGTATTTGCTTTTGTTGTTGCTGCTGCTATATCGCCAACAATTACAAAGCCAACTATCACATTCAGTCCCGTGGAATACTTTTTTTTTTGTACTAAATTTAAATCGAGACAGCGCTCAAAGCGAGTGGGCCATTGTGTCTATACGAACTGAGTTTCGATTTCCAACTGAAACGAACCAACGAGACGAGCGCTGCCGAAGTCGACTTCGGAATCGGTTTCACGCTGTACACACACACTTAAGGTTATTTTTGTCAGAAAGAGAGCGGGAGACACCCAACGTTGCAGCTGCCTAGCTTTGGAGAGTGAGCGAAAGGTACTATATTGAATGCAGTTGTTCATTCGGCCTTCCGCACCTTCAATATTCTTGCTATTACTGAAACTTTATTTAGCCACTTTTAGTGAAGGCCCATAAACGCTGTTTAAAATCAAACAGTTTGGCTTTTATTGTGGGCAAGTTGAACAATTAATTAAAATTGGCAAATGCAAGCGCATGATGTTGTTGTACTACGACTAGTATTAATACGTAAATCGTAATAGACGTACTACTGTTGCCTGTATGGCTATCCCTTTCGCACTCGCAGACGCCGCAGCCAGGATCATTGATTTTTATGCTCCTGCAAGAGAGCGAAGAGCATGCGCCGCGCGCGTGTCAATGCACCGCATTTCCACCTCTCTCTCTCTCTGTCTGTCTGTCTCTCCTTCATCGTCGCCAGAATTTTCGCTGCAAGCAAAGGAGGAGGGAGGAGCAGCTTGAACTTTTCTGACCGTGCCGAAACCGATGGCAGTAATGCCGAAATTTTTGCAAAAAAGGACCCTTTTATAAACAGAAACTGCAGATTTAACATTGAAAGCAAAATGTTTCTGTTCAGGCCAATGATCTGGCCACCTTAATTGTAATTTTTAGATGGTAGTACCATATAGTATAGTAGTATTTATAGTATTATTTTATATATAGTAGTATATATAGTATTTTTAAGTGCTCACGGTGTCTTTTTCATTTACTTGTAATTTTTCCCCAATAAGTATAGATATTTTCATTATCATATTATTCATATTAATATTAATATTTAAGTAGATAAGGTTTTATTTCTTATTATTGTTAATGTAGAAATCACTAAAAATGTTATGTCATTAAGCGTGAAATTAATAAATTTAATTGATTATAGATAATTTTTTATTATTGTTAATGCTGAAATTACAAAAATTTGTATGTCGTTAAGACTGAAATAAATGAATTGAATGTATCAAAACTAACGAACAAGATTTACAACTCTAATCTTTTTAATGTTGAATCAATTTCTTCTGAGTAATTGCTACAGTAAATATTACATCATTTTGTGACTAGAATATTCAAGGCACTCGTAAAAAAAATTGCTCATAAAGACTAATAAAAGCGAAGAAACCACTGATTGTTTAAATATTTCTTGAATATATTTATATTATGGAATTTACAAATACGCATATATCTTGAATTGGATGTTTTTGTCTAAAAATTGATTTCGCTCCATTCGAGACAGCCTCGGCCAAAGTATTTGCAATAAACTGACGATAAGTAAAATATTTTTAAACAAACACAAGCTTTTCTGATTAAGCCCCTTTCAGTTATATATAATTGCTTTATAGTGACAAGGGAAATGCCAACACGTTCTGGTACTGTAGAAACAAAGATTGCGCCAAGTTTGAATCATTTATGGAAAGCAGCCCGGCTACAGTGCGCGACATGTGCATATGGCGTCCGCCAGCAAACGGGTTGAACTTTTCAAATTTTATAAATACACGCTGCTAAATTTACCACGAAAATGTCGCGACACATTTGAGAAATTTGCCTATAAATGCGAAGTCTAGACGACTTTGACATGTTGCAAGGCGACACTGTTTGCAGGCGGTCTTCTGGTGCAAATTAAGCGAAAATGTGGCGGCTATACAAGCATTCTATTTGCGGATGCTGCCGGAGGCACTTCGCTTTTATTTCATATTCAGCTTTAAAAGATCACTCCGCTGACCACACAGAGTTTGAGTCTCGAGTCGCCGGACAAGTTTCAGTTGAAAAATACGCGGGCTCAGAGCTAAACGGCCTTGCAAGGCCTTTTAAAGTTGTTGCAATCGCCCTGTTCTTGTTGGTGCTGCCGATAATTGCGATTTCACCCATACACTTTATTTGATGCACAGTTAAAATAGGCTACAGCGACTTAACTTAATGTATTGACAGCTGTTTAAGCTAGTTCAAACAACTTGAGTCACTTTGTTGCTTTAATAATGAAACCATGCCAGCACTCACAGGTATGACTCAATAGGAATATATCTTAATTTTATCTATATATGCATGTATAATATTTATTTAAGATAAATATTAAGAAGCTGTCTAAAAAATTGCTGCTACTTTGTAATTCCTAGCTTCCTCATAATACATTTCATAAGCTATACTCTACAGTTCATTCTGTTTATGTAACATTTTATTACTTTTATCGAAACCCAGTTATTGTTACTGACGTTCCACTGTAATGTGGCTTTTGCTAGCTATGCAACTGCATCGGGGCTGAAAACCTGTTTGCCATTTTTGCATTCTCTTCATTAATTTGTGCAAAAGGTGGCATAACAACGCGTTGTGCACGATTCGATTAGATTGCCCCCTACCCATTGCCTATAACATGTGCTGCCTGTCGATCCCTTTTCTAGCCACCATGTATGTATTTACCTGCTCCAATCAGGTCCAAAAAAAAGGAAAAGAAAGCACCTGGATCGACAATTGTGGACGTGTGCCGGCAGCTGCAGCAACTAGGTATTAACCAGAGGATCAGAGGATCGCCGAATGCAGAGCCAGCAACATCTGCTCCTGGGGCAAGGGTCCTCATCCTTATTGTGCCCGTTTCCAGTGAAAGGATCGCGCGGCACATGACGTCGCCAGCTGCCGTCGATCCTTTGTCAGGATCTTTTCGATGTGTGGATGTGTGGAACAATCCAATAATGAGCCTACCGAGCGAAGGTATCCTGCGGATCTTTTGCTGTCAAATGATGGAGCCTCAAAGCAAATTGTATATTTAAGTTTATGGTTAGTGTTTAATGACCTAAAAATAATTTTATTGATTATTCCTTGGGGAATGCCAAGTGAACTTATCAGTAAATACCATATGTACATGTGTTTATAGATATAATTTGAAATGAGAAGTGACTTAATTTCCTGTGAACCCATCTAGTCACCGTTACTAGGTATAGATTAGACTTATGACAGTTGTTTTCAACAAAAATCTGACAAAACAAAAAATGACGCAAAGCAGAATGCAAAGAGGATAGATGCATTTCGTTCTAGTAAAATAGGTGAGGTAAGCAACTGATGCTATAGGCGAAACCCCATCAATCATAGGAACCTACGCAGCGCTGTAAATGGAAATGACATTGAGCGGTAATTAGAAATTGGAAAATTCTAGCTAGTAGTCGCGTTCCACGAGTGGGTGGGTCTTGCACCATGGGGGTGGGGTTGATTTCTGTGATCATGAATGAAATGCGATGCGAATGAGCTCAGCATCGGCGGAGATAAAAGGTACAATCTTAGTTAATATCCAGGCACAAACATGTGCAACAGACAGATTTCAGGTTGGGTGTGGAACCACCCCATCCAGATTGCACACAAATTCGAAAATGTCTAGAAAATGCGAGGAAAATCTCCCTCAAAGAGCGAATAAGATAAGACGGGATCCTGACATATGTATCCCGGCCTCCAGATTGTTTCGAAATCACTAGAAAATACCAGAGAGCGGAGAGCGAGAGATGGAGAAAGAGAGAGAGAGAGGGAGGGATATTGGTGGTGTCCGTGCGGTGGTGTTATGTGTGAAAGGACATGAATGAAAAAAGGCGTGTTGGAAAGAGATAGGCGGCGCCTATTTGTATGCAGCATAATTCAAGTATAGTAAAGTAAATCCATTCTGTTTTTATGTTTCTCTTTTTTAAACCGCTGAAAGATTGAGCAAAAGTTAACAAGTTAACTGAAACGAATAAAATACTTTATCTAATCTATAAAAAAAGTAAATCTATATAAGCCTTGCAAGCAAAAAAAAAACAAATATTTACTTACCATAGACATATTAAGCTGTGATAACGTGCCAGTTTATCATTGGTTGTTTTATTTTTTCCTTTTTTTCGGCCACCAAAACGTTATTTGCTTTCGTTCACTTATAGCACCCCGATAAGATTATAAAATCACTTTGAAGTTAATTAACTTTTCTATACAAAATGTTTATAGAACTGTGCTCACGTCGACTGGTGAGTTTGAATGCCGTGCAGCGACTACGCCAAAGCTATGCGCCTATATAGCCCACTTTCCTATAGGTATTTGTTTTGTCGGTTCTGCGTTCTCGTTTAGTTTTGTTTTGCTTGGTTTTCTATAGAGCGAGAGGGTGCTGGCGGGGGGAAAGAGAGAGAACTAGCGGCGCGGAACGGTCGAAATAGTTTTTTGCCGCCCAAGCGATGCGCAATTATTTTGGGGGTGGGATGTTCGCTCTTTCGTTTGCTTTTTCCAGCTGCCCGTCACTAAAGCTGGAATGTTTTCTTTTAACTTTCTTAAGTTTAATAAAGAACTATTTTGCAAGCTTTTTATATTTCTGAATATATTAAAATTTCAAAAAACAACTGTAAGCACACGAAGTCGTGGTTTAAAATAATTGCTAAATGGGGTCACACTGTTCATGGTGTTTCGCTCGTTGGTGTATCGAAAGATATCGATGAGATGTTTTAGTTGGATCAAGTTTTCGCTAGGCCGTCAGCAGCGTTTTCAACCAACACTTATCGAATAAAACGGTTTGGAAATCGAAACGGTAGTTCAGGTATAACACATGTACAAAATTAAGCTACTTATAGAACAGAGGTCTGTTACCCGGTCCAGTAACATCGCGAAAACAGAGTTCATTTAGATTCATCAGAATTAGAGTTAGCGGCTAACTAACACTTTGTCTCGATTTGACTAAATAATTAAGGGCACAAACAGAAAAAGCACAAACTTCGGCATCCCGATAACTCCCAGTAATATAAAATACTTGGCTCAGTTTGGAAATTTTTTATCATCAATTGTTTCGGTTATCGGCCTTAAAATATCATTTTTCTGAACAACAAGCTTAAGCAATTTTTTAGTTCTATTCAGTGAAAAAAGAGATATTGTAATCTTCTTTAATAAATGATCCGCTTTCGGGAATTCCCATTATCAAACCAGGAATAAATCCAAACAAAATAACAAACAAAAATAATGACGATAATTGAATTAACATCGTTAAATATATCGGTCCATAACAGCACTGATAAGTGTTAACATAATTAAAGCGCCATCTACAATTTTGTGAGCGGCGTTAGTGTGACCAGGCGAGAAAATGGCTAAATATACCGCGCATTGCCCTCCGATTCACATCGTCAAAAAATTTTGGTCTGTGAACTTCGTGCGGATGAAATTCGATTTGAACGCCAGCGAAAATATGCAAAATAAAGTGAAATACCAGTGCCTCGCGGACGAGGAGCGCTTCAGCGGAGAGTCCTGCAGCCATTAAAGCCCAGAGAGCACTGAAAGTTCTGGGAATTTCGCGGGAAAGGTGCGTTTTTCGCTTGGCCTTTCGGTGTGTGTGAAAAGTTTCTACTGCAATCCATTTTTCTCTACGTGCGTGTGCGGCATACTTGTGTATGTGCTGCGTCTGTGTGCGAGGCGAGTGAATGTGTGTGTGAGTGTGGAGTGGAATGTAAAATGTGGGGCGATGTAAAAATGCCTTTACATAATTGCACTCGCATTTGCAAGGACTTTTGTGCAATACCGCCAGCCTGCCCAATTACATAAAATCATCGCAATTTAGTGCGTGAAAAAATACGCGGCTTCCATTTTCGTTCTATTTACTCGCGACGTCAGCGTCGCGGCTGTTGAATTTATGTCAAATTGGTAACACACACACATGCAGGTTCAGCCATTCGCGCTCTCCGTATGCAAGCCCTAACTGCATGGGTGTGTGTGAGAGGCAGAGAGAGAGAGCGCGAAAGGGAGAATGATAAACAAAGTGTAAAAAAAACAAGCGGCTGCTAAAATGCCCGCAAGTGTTTTTAATTGATATGAAAATGTGTTTGCTTAACACTATGTAGCCCAGCAGCTGGTAGCTCTGAATAAAGCAGTTGCAAAATATTAATTTCCCCTAACGTATTTCCTATTTTCTTGCCCTAACCTCTTGTGTAATTTCCATTAAATGCAACAACAAAGGTGCGCGTTAAACAACAACAAATAGCATTGTTTTGCGAGAGAGCGAGTGAGAGAGAGGGAGCGTTCCCGATTGCGACATTGTGTGAGTGAGCGGAGAAGAAAACGCCAAGAAGTTGGCTGATAAAGCAAACGCACACGCACGCACGCACGCGCACACACACGCAAAGAAAATAGAAAAATCGTAAAATAATAATAATCAGCAAGCAGGAGAAGAAGAAGCAGGAGCAGCAGAAGCAGTAGTACAAACAGCAAAAGTGTAGTTGTGATCGAAAATCGAAAGTGTGAAGCATTTTCTATAAATAGTGCAAAATCAAAACCCAATTCCCACTGCAAACAAAAGCGCAATAAAGCAATATCGATAGAGCAATTGCTACATACAAAGGCTACTACACACATCTGGAGCAGTCGAGCGATCTCACAGAGCGCGTGCTCTGCAGCAAGTAGCAGGATTATCGGAAGGAGCAGATCGTTCGTCTGGCCAAGAAGGATCTGCCAAGATGTCCTCGCTGGACGCGCGCAACAACTCGGCGATGATGAAGCGCGCCGAGCAGCTGAAGCGATGGGAGGAGTCGGACACCAACCGCGCCGCCCCCACCCCCCGGCACGAGCACGGGCGCAGGATTAAGTTCAGCTCCGGCTGTGTCTTCCTCGCCGCCTGCCTCTCCGGCGACAAGGACGAGGTCGTCCAGCTGCTCGACCAGGGCGCCGACATCAACACCGCCAACGTCGATGGACTCACCGCCCTGCACCAGGTGAGTCTGCCAGTATTCTGTATTTATTGACACTTTGGAATAGTTCTTATAGGGTTGTATCTTAACTACTGTATATTTATAACTAAAATAAAGGGAAATGTAACGTTTGAATGGTTCTACTTTGAGGAAATACTTCTAATTACCCAACAATGTTCTTATTTTTGCTCAACTAGTCAATTTGTAAATAAATAAAACATAAAGGCATAAGCAATTAAAAAAATAATATAATATAATAAATAAAAATCGCTAGAAAAAGACAATAGTCATAGGGTTATGGATAATTCTCGCTTAAGTAAGCGTTTGCAAACATACAAATTACAAAGTGAAATAGAAACTTTGCTATATAATCAAATTATTTCCTTGTTATTTGGGTGGAAGTGGCGAGTATTGGACATTCTATTAAGGGTTGCATTTTCAGCAGGTGCAATTTCCAGTTAATTAAATGTGAATATTCACACTGCATCCCCTGGCACCAGGGATTGATTTCCCCACTTTAGAAGGCGGCTAGGCGTTGCGTCAGTCTGCCGCAACTGCGATCACGCGACTGGGCGAGGGGGTGGTGGGTGGAGTGGGGGCGGGGACGGGGTGGAACGGGCGCAGGGAGCTGCAGTTTCGACACTGTTGCGTTGCGTCCAACTGTGGTGCTGACGTGGGTCGCACTGTGGGTCAAATTGCATGGGGTCATGGGATGAAATTATTAAAAAACTAAAAGAATATCTAGCAGCAAACGAAAATAATTACCAAATAAATAAGACAGCAATATAACATATTCACGTTATTAGTTAGGAATTTTAATAGAATATTCAATCAAGGTCAAGAATGATCCATACTGTTTAGGCCCACTGTGCAGGGGCCGTTCGCTAGACGCTCGACCATTATTGTTGTTGGGTATTTCGTGCTCTTTCTGCGGTTTCAACACCGCCGCCGCAACAACAATTCGAATTTCGAATATTAACAAATACAGCAAATACATGGCTAATGCAAGCCGACGATTTACAAGTCGAATGGCCAGAACGGCATGGCCAACAACAACAGCCACAAGCAAAAGGCAAACGGCCAAAAGCATTAAATAAGAAAAATACAAAATGTTCTATTTTTAACAACCAAGAAAAACATACAAAACCCATACACACGAAAGCGCGTTTACATATTGAAAGCCCAAAGATTTTCGCAAAATCATTTTCAGTTTTCCTCCCATTTGTTTGACTCGATTTTGTGGCATGTCGAAGAATAGGAATTTAATGATGCTTTGCTGGCACGGAAATGAAATAAAAAGCTTAAATTTTCCGTACTTATCATGGAAATTCGTTCTATTGTTCTAGATCAAGAAAAAGTTTTACTTAATTAATAGAAAATAATAGAAAGAACAAATAAAGATTTGTGATTTATATCATATCATTTAGTAACTATTTCATGGAGAGTTTATTTAACGTTTAAAAATTGTTATAAAATAGTATTAAGATATGCTGGAAGAATACATCAATATTTTGGGGTTTCAATTAAATACGATTTTTTAAAATGAATTTCCCTTTTAAGATTTCCCTGAAATTTCCTAGTCGATTTCCTGTCCACTCCCTTCTTGCGCTCACTATTCTCAAATTTAATTTGGTATTAGCTATAACAGAACAACAAATTATATTTGTTTTATCAACAAAACACATTGTTATTTGGGAAATCAAATATAGAAAAGGCCGAAATGGTTTACCCAAACAAATTCCCGAGTCAATTTGCAAGAGTGCCGCCTGTCCACACCCATCTTGCGCTCACTGTGTGCGCTCTGCTCCAATTCGATATAATTGATTCTAATTATGCTGCGCCAGCGAAGAGTCGTAGATTTTCACCGTTTAACCGCGGTGGCGCACTTGTTAACCAGATGCTAATTTGTTGAGTGCGGGATGGGCGGGCCTTGCGGGGAGGCTTCACTGTCTGCGAGTGCACTGTAATTACAGCAACAGCGGCTGCGAGCGAGCAGCACAATAATAAATAATAATAACAATGGGAGCACAGTGCAAACGTTTTGAATTACCTGCCACATTGTTTGCGGTGCAAGTGCGGCCGCAACCTGCGGCTATTTGCTTCACTTGCCGCTGTCGTTTTTTGTTCGACCGCAAAGCGGAATTTCGATTGCATTTATTAAAATAATTATCTTATCGCCTGCACTTACAAGTCCTCTAATGGTTGCAAAAGTACGCCCCCGCCCACCCTTTTCTTCGTAGACGCCTTCCTTTGCCCCATGCCGCATCAACTTCACATTCACATATGTACGTATGTGCTTGCAACGTTTTGGGCCTTCCATTCATGAGCATTGACAACGACAGCACCACACCTGCACCTGCAACACATTTTCAATGGCATGCGACACGATGGCTGCGAACAGGATGGCCCACAGTGGTTAAAAGTCTAATAAAAATGGTTACAAAATGTAGTCTCCTGCAGCAGGTTACTTTTTAGGCGGCCTCAACTGCGCAGTTCTTAAATATTAAATATTTATTACAAAACAATAACAAAGCACATAAAATAAGTTTCAAAAAATGCTATTGTTACATTACAATGTAATGCAAGATAATGTTCTTTTCATATTTATTAAATATTACTAATCATGTGAGCTTAACTCATGCATAAACAGCAAGAAATATTAAAACATAAAATACTGAAAATTCTCGCTAAAAGAAAATGAAACATAACCTTTGAACTTGGTGATAAATACTTGTTATGCACGCGAATGAGATTGAATTGTGTATTGCGTCAACACCAATGTTTGCTTGATAAATAAGTGGAGGAAATGAACTGCTGGGTCATGATGGAGCATAATCAGAAGTGAGAAACCTAATTCTAAAATATATTAAATATTTAAAGAATCACCAGTTCCACTGTTTACCGCCGCTACCTTGGTCTTTATATGAATGATGTTGACTGATGGAGCGGCAGATAGAAAAGCGAGGATGGGGAGGATGGGAGCAGGAGGAGGCTGTTGCAAGTGACCGTGTATATCCATGCCGCTGGCTGACTTTGATTTTTCATGTGGCCTACAAGCGGTCGCTGCGTCCATTGACGTTCAAACTCGCTGGGGGACAAGTGGGAAATTATCAAAGAAATGGCAATAAATTACGGCTGTTTACAAGCGTTCCGACTCAGATATCTACGTTTAAATGCAGTTCAAGGATAATGCGGCGCTTTTTGCTTGAAATATATTTTATAGAATTGTATTTCAAGGTCCACACCGTTTCACACAAATTAGATGTGTGTGGTAAAATTGGAACTTTTGGAAATACGTGGGCTTTTCCGCAATATTTATGGTTCTTGTTGTTATATTATAATCAAATGAATCATTTTGTAGCTTTGAAGTGAAACTATTACGGTACGTTCCAAAACAGAATTTATTAGGAACACACAGAAATATCAAATCAAGAAACTATATTTATTTGATGCTTCTTTTATCTTCTTTTGTGAATAAAAATCATTTAAATGAAAATATCATTTTGCCTAATTTACCCATCTGTATAAACTCTTTCAAACATCCAATCAGGTTTTGGTCCCCTGAGTGCGAATCTGTGTTTCTTCATTAATCAGCCTCTATCAATGATTTGCTCAAATTAAGAAATTGATTTATATACATACATTTCTGCCAATTAGCAATTGATATATTTCGATTTTTATAGGAGGGGGGGGGGGGAGGGGCAGGGGCAGGCCAACTGGCGCCGCATAAATTAAGAAATTATTCTGTCAAGACTTCTGTTAAATTGAGCTATAGTCAGAGCTGAGTGCATAATAATCGTAACAATTGTCGATCTGCTGACATGACGATCGTGATCACGGATGGATGACGAGTCCTGATCGAATCGAATGGAATCGAATCTGTGTGTTTGGGGAGTTGGGAAAAGCTGCGTGAGTTTTCCCAAATCCAAAATGAAAACACACACCGCTGGTAGATTTGTTGCTGTCGGCTAACGCGCTTTATTGACGTGTTTTCTAACCTTGGCCCGGTTCTCGACGGACTGACGGGACGGACAGCTGTTGAAACGCACAAGCTACAAACTACAGACGCACAGACGCACAGATTCACAGATACAACAAATGGAATATCCTCAAGAATGATCTGTCTGGATGTATCTGTTTGGGCTTTGGTTGTTGTATATAAATGGATGCGGTCGCTACACTTGATTTGATTTATTTCTCGTTTCGTGCTTTACACCCAAAATAACAAAACGAATGCGAATGATCAAAATGAAAATTCGCTCTATGCCAGATACAATTTGATGTGATGTCTGCAGTCCGTAGTCCGCAACTCGCATTTGTATCTGTATCTGTATCTGCTGCCAGTATGTGCGTTGCATAATACCATTTCTAGCCATAGACAGACGCGAAATGTATGCCATTAAAAATGCCTCGTTTTACAACCGAGTTCCTTCGTCTTAGACGGCCTAAACAATCTTTTATTTTCCATCATTTCTGGTTGCCAATTCTATTATAATCATTATTATTATAATTATTATGTACATTTAGCTCGCACGCGCCGCACACACAAACGATTTGAAATCTGCTGTTTTATGGATAAAGCAACCGAAACCAGCGGGAACTATACGAAAAAATACGATAATTTTTGCCAAGCCATGACGACATGAGTTTAGAAATAGTTCGGCGGAAAAAATATGTTCAATTCTATACGTGTTTAATGAAATTATTGTTGTATTTTTTGTTCTTGGCAAATATCGTTGAAATTGCAGAAACTTTTAAACATTTGCCAGCAGGAAATGTTTTCAATATCCATCATAGTTCTTTCTATGGCACCTTTACGATTTATCTTGTATTTTAGAACCATATATATTTTTTATCAACTACAACTTCGTAGAATCGAAAACTGCACAGGTGAAAGTTTTAGACTGATTATAATATCAGCTTATTCACACTTGAAATCTTGGGTAAATAAACATTGAAAGATAAGATTTTATTGTGAAAAGCTTAGTGCAAGCAAAAGCTTTGCCAAATTTATTTCTAAGAACCTCGATTACATTTTACATAAGACTTAATAATATCCACCTGTGTTTCGAATGTTATAATTACAATGTAATTTCGCAAGCAGAGCATAAATCTTTGGAATCATAAGGAAATTGTCTAGATTCTGGTTTCCGTTCGGTTTTTCTTTCGGTTTGTTTATTTTTCACTGTGGAATAGCTGGTGTTCATGATTTTTCACACTTCTCTCTTTGGTCCAGCCAGATGTCTGGCCGCACCTGGTGGACGACTGACTACTCGAAAGAAATTAGAAATAAAAATATATTCAAAGTCGGAAACAATTTGCAATTGCTGACCACCAAGAGCTCCTACTCAAATGGCGCCGTATAAATCGTTATACAATTTGGCAAAAATATGCCAAGCATTTTTAGTGGCAAAATGCTATTGAGCTACATGAGATACATGCTACCCGAGAGAAAATAAGCGAAATAGATACGATCGAAATGTTTAAATAGGCTCTGCAATATGTTAGAACATTTCACACAGAGCAAATGCCTCAAAATCGGCGGGATATAGGCACGTCTAGGTATATATACATACGTATATACATTTTCTATATGTGCGCATATATATCATATGGTTTATGTATCTTCTTTGCACTTTTATCTTGTGGCGCTAATCCAAATTTGTAATTTATTGAACTCAAGCGTTTGTGCTCGCCTGTTTTGGCATTTCAATTATAATATATGCATATTTGCTCGTTTCAATGAGTGCCCAGGAATGTTTCTTAAAACGTATTTTAAAATACAATAAATTGTTGAAATAACGATTTTAAACAAGGGGAATAAATGTATCCACATAAAACGGAAAAATTATGAAATAATTATGAAAATAATTAAAGCAAAATAATAATAAGTTCGTTGTAATTATTTCTTAATTAAGTGGTTTCTTGATTTAGCAGTTGAACAAACAACCCAACACAAATTTCAAAGGATTATTCACCTAATGAACAATTCATTAGTTGAAAAACTTAGCTTTGCTTGAACTTGTGGTGAAGTTGTTTTTCTTTCCAAAGTTCATCTGCAATGTAATCAGTTATGACTTGAATACTTAATAGCCTGCGCTAGTTAAGCCAAAATCCTTCAGACCTAACTCTGAAGTAGTGTTTAACGTGGAACTCTCCTGCCTGCCTTCTTCATCAGGGGAATTATGCAGGATATTGAGTTATAAGCCAGAATTATGTGCATTGATGGTTAACAAAAGCCAAATGGGCCAAATGGAGCTTGGCGCCTGGCAAACTGCCGCGTAATGAGCCACGTTAAGCTGGCGGCCCAGAGTCTGAAAGCCGTCTCAACAAGTCGCTGTTGGCTGTTGGCTGCTGGCCTACGCGGCGTATACGTAATGCGGCGAGGTGAATAACATTTGGCGTGCAACGGCTGAAAATGCCGCTCAATGGCGTGCCAAAACAAAAGGCTAAACTTAGCATGCATTTGTTTTTTTTTTTTACTTTACTTTCTGCTTTTCGCGTTTTTCACCGCTTTTTCGGGTTGGCCATGCAAATGGAAATAGCGCAGAATCCGTTGCTCTGCTGACATTAAAGGCCCAAAAGTCTGGCGGCGAATCGAGGGAATTTGTTCGCTGATGGAGTAGCTGGTGTCAAAAATGTTTGCATACCACAAAAAATGCCATTGGACATTGTCGTCAAGTTGATTTGCGGATGGTCACGCGTGGGCGTTGTCTTTTCGCAAAACCCCTTTTTCCTGCCGCTCGGTTTATTATCAAAATTGTTCATAATTAATTAATTGGCTGCGTTCCAGATTTACAAATTGTTTGGGCCCACCCGCCGTCGTTTCGCTCACACTTTCTAGCCTTCTTCAGAGTTTTTTTTTGTTTTGTATGCGTTTTACTGCGAAATGGAAATGGCTTTTGGATTTTAAAAGCAACGGCAAAGAAGTCACTTTGAAGCTTGGTCAGTAAAAAATCGGAATTAACATATGTATGCGGTGGTAGGGGACGGGAAAAAGAAGAGAATGGATAGAGAGAATCGGTCATTTGATTTGTATAATGCCCCACTCCTCAAACGGGCGCTGTTATCAAATGCGGGGAGGGGAGGGGAGGGTGGGGGCAATACACTGGGGAAAATATGATAAAGAACATTTAATATCTGAAAAACTTTAATATTGAATAATATTCGTTCTATGTTATAAGTAATTTGTAAGTAATTTATAAGAAATTATAAGTTTATAAGTAATTTGTATCACTACTGTGAGTACCAGCTATAAAGAACAAACCAAATTTTCTGAGTTAACTGTAGCGATTGTGTTCTGTCGATAAGCAAAATATGTTAATAGCCTTGCTTCCAAAAACTTGCCAATAACATAAGCCCTCTTGAATGAATATCTCGCAGATAAGAACCCATACAAAACACAATTGGAATGTGACTCTATTCGAATTTTTCGTTCTGTGCATTGATAGAGTCTAGCGCCTTTTGTTGTGGGCCTGTTCTTTTACTTTCTTTTCTTTCGGCGGAGCTGTTGCTTTTGCGCCCAAGAATGCTTATCGGCATTTGCAACTACGAGGCGTTGTCGTCTCCACTCGCGTCGCACACCGACATTGTTGTGGGGTCGGATTGGATTGGGTTGGGTTGGGTTGGACTGGACTGGGCTGGGTTGTTCCTCGCTGGTTCCCAGATAGCAGCGGCCCCAAAGAAGCGCCGGAGTCGCCGACGATGATATCATCGTCGTTCGGTGGCGTGCATGTGCCATCCAACCATCCAGCCAAATGAAGAGATGTCTAGGCGGGTTCAGCGGAAATCCGCATAAACAACCCAAGCATGCTGACTGAATACGCTCCGCTTTGGCTTTTGCCTTCTGGCTGTTTACTTTAGCGTTTTAGCAAGATAAACACACAAATTTTTAAAACATTTACTAGCTCTCTTATAAAAGCAAATCGAAGGCAGGCGGCTGCAAAGCGAATCTCTTCTACGAAAGTTGATTCAACTTTTTATGCACTGCATTTACGACTCTGGTCGGGAAATCGAATTGTTTTTCTGGCCATAAAAATTTAAATAAATACATTTCGTTTGGCAAAGTAGAACGCTTTCAAGGATTGATGTTTATGGCTTTGACCTTTCAATTTGGAATCACAATGGGGCAGTCTCATCCAGAAGATGAGTAATTTACAATGGATAGACGTTTGTAATTTGTGAGAAACTTGAGACTTGAGAAAATGTGTAGTTTATTTTGTCCTTAATTGATGAAAATCATAAACTTTACGCTATAAAGATATATTTAGTAAAAAAGAATTCCATTCCGCTTACTTAATCGAACACTCATTTTGCCAATTTACAGGCGTGCATAGACGACAATCTGGACATGGTGGAGTTTCTGGTGGAACGAGGTGCCGACATAAACCGCCAGGATAACGAGGGCTGGACGCCCCTGCACGCCACTGCCTCCTGCGGGTGAGTTTCCAGTCCAAATTGCAATCAATTTCATTACTCATTTTGTGCTTAATTAATTTTCTAGATTTGTGAGCATAGCTCGGTATTTGGTGGAAAATGGCGCTGATGTGGCCGCTGTGAACAGCGATGGCGATCTGGCCTTGGATTTGGCCATCGATGTGCAGCACATGGCCATGATTGACTACATGGAGAAGATGGTGCAGGAGCTAAACATCAACGTGGATGAGGCTCGAAAGGCCGAGGAGCAGGCTATGCTGAACGATGCCAAAAAGTGGCTGAGAAGCGATGCCGCCGAGGTGGATAGACCGCATCCGAAAACGGGAGCCACAGCCCTCCATGTAGCCGCCGCAAAGGGTTACACGAAAGTGCTGGGTCTGCTCCTGGCCGGACGTGGCAATGTGGATCGCCAGGATAACGATGGCTGGACGCCACTGCACGCGGCATCGCATTGGGGTCAACGGGAGACGGCCGAGATGCTCGTGGAGTCACTGGCCGACATGGATATACGGAACTATGCCGGGCAGTCATGCATCGATGTGGCCGATCGCAAAATAGTCAAATTCCTGGAAGAACTGCGGGCCAACAAACGCAACAAGCGGCGACCATCTAGTCAAATAAGGTGAGATTATTTAGTTATAGCAAGATTTTAATGAAAACATAATGAAGAGGTATTTAGCTTAATATATTGGCAAACATTTGAAAGCATATTCCAAAAGCGTAGTATTTTTGTTGTATCACATATTCGTCTTAATATTATTTTACTGAAAATTACGCATATTCTTCAAAAATATTTTGTAAATGTATACGTTAAATTATTCATAGTCTGCATAGCCTTGCATTCTGTAAAAAAAGAAACATAACTAATCCATCAATTGTTTTTACTTTTCAGCAGAATCTCAGATGCAATGGAAAATCACGTGGACAAGACGCCCACTAAACTGGTGCGCGTTGAAGTGAGAACTGATGCCACAAAGGATGGTGCGTATGCCTTCAAATTGGAGCTAGCTCCAACTTACCCTGGACTCATGATATAAACGAATAGCTTTCTTTGATTTCTCGCACACATACACTCTTGTGTTCGTCCTGTTTATTATCCTGTTTAGGTTCTCATGCGCGATAACCTTTTGTTGTTGGAGCATTTAATCGTAAAACATTTGCCACTGCCTCTCGTATTTTAGTCACTCAAGATCACATTGTCCAGTATAATAATTTGCCTTCATCACGATCATGATCATCCATCAGTGGTATCCCCTCTTTTCTCTCTCTGTATCTGTATAGTGTCTCTATCTATCTCTCTGTATTTGTGTATTGTCTCTGCTTGTAAATCACGCACACTGCAGCTGCCAGTGGCTCAAGTGAAGCTACCGAAGCTAATTCTTCGATTCCAAACGCTGCTGCTGATGATAATGATGATGGTGATAATGATGATGATGTTGGTGGAGTTGGCGAAGTGGTGGCCAGTGGCCAGAGCGATACAGAAGAGCTGAGTGATTCCACGGAAAGCTCACACTTGACCAGCCTCTCCGAGAGCGAAGGTAGTCGGCATTTGTTTTGCGTCCTGATTGAGGAGTTCCTCGCCGAAACCTTTCTGTGATAAGCCCGCCCAATAGCCACTAACCTAATCCTAGTTGTAAAATGTTTTCAAGGTGTATATTAACACTTTTCACCTGTTGCTCTTACAGCTGAGAACGTCAAGCCCAACCAGCAGATCCACGCCGTCGAGCATCCAGTCGAGGAGGAGGCGCCATGGCGACGCAAACTGCCACGCACTCCCAGCGACAGTCCCACTAATAATCGTAAGTCCTAACGGAGCTATGAAGTGCGCTTTAGGGTTTGGAGATAGAAAGATATTTCTAAATAAAGTTAAATTGTTTCATAAAGGAAATACTATATACGAATCTATTTCGAGATCATGTCGTGTTCTAGCTATCTGCAATCTCTTCAAGCGCACTGATTGGCAACGTTCGTAATCGAATCAGATAGTAATAATCAATATAATTACCATTTTGCAGAAGTTCCTGATAGAGAGCTCAGCAGCAATAGCTCGGAGACCGCCAACGACGTCATTTTGCGGCGCACGCAAAGCTTTGAGAACGATCAAAAGTGAGTTGAATCCCAAGAAAATAAAACATTGCGTGCCGCTCACACACAAACACCCAATCGCATCTCAGATTAACCCACATAAACAATGATTATGATGTACTACATCGATCGGCCAAATTGCACCGAAAGGTCTTGATTTGATTTATTGGTTGATTTTTGCAGTTCGCTTTTCACTTTTGCCGATTGCATTTGCTTATCATCATCATCACACACACATTCACGCTAAAATTGTTAACCACTCATTCAGCTATTCACGAAATTCATATACTGATAAATTGTTTAAATTTACCCATGATTGTATCATGGATCTGGGAAAGCTCTGAGAATCTTTATGAATCACAAGCTTTGCGTTTATGAGCTTTTTCCATAACACACCATTCGCATTTTGGCAAAGTGAAGCGTTGACTGCAAAAGGCAACAAATAAGGGAAAACAAAGTATTGTATTGATTTTAAAATTTTTGTTTTGCTTTATTTTTTTTCCACCCAATTTTTTCCAAACAACAATCAAAAATCGATCAAAAAATAATTGCATTGCCAACGCACCACAACCAACCAAAAACAACAAACTCATCAAAACGCTTATCCCGAAATCTAACCTGCCCGCTCGCCCACCTGCTCGCTACGACCACCCGCCCGCCCACCTGTACGCCCGCCCGCACGAACGTTCGAAAAACGCTCGAAAACGCACGATCCTCGCTCGAAAACGGCCAAAATCGAATCGAATCGAATCCGAATGACAGGTTCTATCAAAAGTACAATGAGCTGCGGGCACGCATAAAGGCCAATTCCTGTCCCATTTTGCCGGCGAATGCGAATGCTAATGCCGCTGCTGCCAACAAATCCAATAACAATAATAACCTAAGTAGCAATAACTATCATAATAACAACAATAACAACAACAAAAGCGATCTGCTATTGGGATATGCTGCTGGCACCACAACGACAACAAGCACCCCCACAACAACAACAACAACATCCAGTACATTCAACAACACCCACTCGAACACCACCAACACAAGCACACCACAACAACAACCAGTAGCAGCAGCAGCATCGTCAGCAAATCAATTATATAGCGTACAAAGATCGGCCTCACTCAAAGATAACTCAATGTATTACAGGTTTGTTTTGCATTCAACACATCCCAAAAAAAAGAAACAGACTAGATCAGATTTGTTAGTTAAATTAAGTAGAATTTGTTAAGGTGTAAAAAGGGAACTAGTATTGTATGTATTTCTATGTATTTCATTATTTGAATTTGTTATGAGTTTTAAATGGGAATTTCAAGTAGAGTTGATATAAATAAAAATAAAAATATAAATAAAAGGTATTAAAGGCCACCTTTATATTCTAGTATGATTCAAATTGTTTAATGTATTTCTAAGCTACTTGATAGATACAATTATGTATTAGTTGATACTCAATAGTCCTAAAATCTGATCTAGTTTAAAAACCATGCCTACTCTCATAGCTGTTAACCCAAGCCTAATTTTTTGTAACTATTAACCTGACTGTGCTTTTGCTTAGCTTCTTCTCGTCTACACCTTCAGTATAATAACTCATTGCACCAAACTATTTAACATATTTTCCTAGGCCACGCACCAATGTCGTCTACCTACTCTTGGCTGTATTCCCAGTTCAACTTTGAATCCTTCTCTAAAATCATTCTACTTTGATTATCCTCAGGAAACCGACCGTTACGATTGCCACGCCCACGAGCACAGCAGCCACGGCGATCAATTCTCCATCGACAACTGTACAGACCCCACCAATTCGCAGGTAAGTTTATTTTGTAAAATATGATGTATATTACTCCTTTAAAAAAACTCCATTGTCGATCAATTAGCCAAGTTACAGCGAAAATAGCAGAAAAGAGCAATAATGGCAGCTCGTCCACGGCCAGTGTCAGCGATGCGGAGAGCTCCAAGCCACCGCCCAAACAATCCGCGAGCAATATGATCAAGAACTTCTTCAAGTAATGAGCAAGATTTAATGGTTGTTTTCGTTGACGTTGAGCTAACCCCGCTAAAAAGTTGCTAACCCGATTTTTGCTCCCAAGAAAGCGAAGTTTTTTGTAGCATGATTTTATGAGGTTGACTTTGAACTTGCCGATCGATTGAATAACCACGTGTTAATAAAGATTTTAAGGCTCGATGTGTTGCTACTGACTTCCAAACGCTGTAGCCGCTCTTTAATTTAATGCAATGTATAATAGTTAGTGCTGTAACAAATTCTAAAACTACATATTTTCACTCAACCCAAACGTAGATCCTTTGTGCCACCGGTGCGTGATGAGGAGAGCGAAACTCAGCGAAAGGCACATGCTAAGCGCGTGAGGGAGACTCGCCGGTCCACTCAAGGTGTCACCCTGGACGAGATCAAGAGTGCCGAGGAGCTGGTTAAGAAGAAGAACATGGGCATGGCCAACAACAACAATAACAATAATATCAGCACCACCACCACGAACACGATCAGCAACAGCGGCGTAAGTAGCCCAGTGTCCAAGTGGACACTCTAACCAGATCACTCACCCCAGGCTATCACAACAAAAACCAAACCGAAACATTCACACTCGAGGAAGCTCTCTTCATAGACTCATTGTTAGATCTCATACCTGTAGTCCTAGCCGGGATTACAGGCCCCATCCACACACGATGTCCACATGCAGTTCACACCCACTCAAACGTTGAGCAATACACACCAGATCAAAAACCGAAAAAAATATATGCTTATGGTTATGGTGTTCCCATTGTTTGGATATCCCTTTCTGTTTATGTGTTCGATTTTGTTCACTCACTCAAACGCAGTCATTATATATTTAAACAATAGCATTAGTTGTTCGTGTGAGTGAGTGAAACATGTACTAAAATAGTGATTGTAGTTTAGAAAATATCGTGTAGTAAGCTGAATGCAACAGGTTCCAAAATGCCCTAGGAAGTATGCTATGAATATACTTAAAAAAGTATTTAAATTCAATGAACTCATTGATGTGCTCTTAGTAAATCGAGTACTTCAACGGTTTGCTAGCAACTTGAGTATCGATCTTAATACAAAATTTGGAAGTATTCGTTATAATTGAAACCTGCTGCATTCTGTTGTCTCATTCCACAAAGAAAGCAGCCCCAAGCTGTCATCATTTCAATCAGATCCAGTCTCATCGATCAATCAATGCTCATTTAGCGTACGTTGGCTCCCGTTTGATTATTATTATTATTCGTTCGTGATCGATCGCAGTATCGCATTTAACCAATCAAGTTGAGTTCAGTTTCTGCGTAATGCGCCTACGCCCAGCTCCGCTCCGCCCAGCCACGCCCTTTGACCCGCCCCGCATCCGCCTCATCGATTTTGAGTACTCTATATAGCGTAGCTTTATACTTATGTTTTCCGATCATCAGCAGCTCCAGATCAGCGAACCATAGCCTAATTACCATTCCAACTTACATATGTTACAGCTCTTAAGTTATATCTATGTTCAGTTCTCTACTACTCACTAGGTTCTATATTTATGTATTTATATAGCAATAAACTGTATGTCTATGGAATATGTTGATGATTATCATTTTGCATGTCCCATTTGCATGCGTAAACAAATCGGGTCATCCTATGTATCATTATAGTATGCAATTGATATTCACATATATGTTATATAAATAGTGAGAAATTATTTGATTTTTGTTTGAAACACACTCGCGTCCATCGCCTTAGGACAACTGTTTTTTATTTGTTCCGAACTAATATTATTAACAGAACGAAACAAGCTCTGCATCATCGACATCAGCTCCAACTCCATCGATCCTCGACACCAATGAGCAGCAGGACGAACTGCAACCACCGCCACCGCCCACCACACCACCGCCAGCTATAATACCCACCACAACAACGGCCACCGATGAGACGGAGATCGAGGAGGTGGTGTCCAGTCCTCCAGCTGGCCAGAGTCAGAACGATACCACTGCTAGTTTTACGCTATCCGCTCCCGTGCGAAGATCGCTGTCGACCGAGGGCGAAGCCGATGCCAATAGTGATCCGGAGGGTGATCAGGATCAGACGGTGGTCAGTGCCAGCTATACGATAATGCCCAGGCGAGAGAGGCTTCCCGAAAGCTCTGATAATGTAGAGAGCATAAGATCGCCACACAAGACTGACCCAGTTGCCAAAAGTTCCAGCGAGGACAAGGCCGAGGAGCCAACACATGTCAGGCCCACGGATCTGCCACTGATTCCGGCTCCTGTTGCCCCGAGCACAGAAGCTATCAAATCATCCTCGGCGGCCACCACGCCCGCTGCCCTCGAGAGTCCAGTGCGCTTGCGGGACAAGCGGGGTCTGTCCGGCAGCCAGGAATCGGAAACGAAGTCCGATACCGCCTCGCCCGTGTCCTCACATCCGGACTTCAATGCCCGGGACTCGCTACTCAGTCTATACGCCCGACGCACAACGGACAGCAGCGCGGGAGGAGGAGGAGTTGGTGGTGGTGCTGGTGTAGGTGCAGGTGGTGCAAGTGGAGCTGCATCCTCGTCTTCAACTTCGGCAACGGAACGGCGTCCGTCTTGGCGCCTGAAATTCGATGCCGGCTCCAAGGTATGCCCACACTACCCAACTACGCCCTCTAAGCGAATCCGATAGCCTAATCCTCAATATACGTCAAGACTATTTTTTCGATCGGTTGCCAAATTCGTGTGCGCCGTAAATACTTTTGTTAATCTCTAAGTGTGTAGCATGGATTTATTTTGATTAGTGTATGTATAGTTAATGGAGAACTTCTGCTTAGAAAAATGTGGAATTATCCCTCGCTTTGGTCGAATTCATAAAATAACCCCATCGTTTCCATATGGATTTTTGAATTTTCGCAATTTAATTTAAGGTCATTATTTTATATCATTTCGATTTCGTCACTTATTCATATTTTTTGATTGTAGAAACTTTGCTTTTCGGCGAAATATAATTAATAAAGTGATTCGCTGACTTAAATATGTATTTTATGATCAAACGCCTGAATGATTTATTTTAAGATCTTTTGCATTTAGTTGTATCTACGCATCTGTACTTATTCATGTTTTTATTTGCGCGTAACTTGTGCTTGATGTACTCAACAAATAAGTAATTTTATCTTTAACTAAATTCTTATGTATTATTCACTTTTTATTTTAAATGGTTTTCGTATTTATGTACTTAGATACCAATACTATTCATTTGGCTGATAAACATTTTGTATAAATATTACATGCTTCAAAATATCTTACCAAATTGGCCGATGCATTTGCATTTATGTTTATTAATTTATTTAAATGACTTTTTTATTACATCCGGTTTACCAAAAGATACTAATTATATATTAGAATATATAACGACTTGCATGTTACTTTATAAACATTTACATTTTTGTTCAACTAATTTAACTACACTATACTGGTTCAGGGAAATGCAGAAGTGCTTAGCTTAGGTAATGGGTTGCGGGCTCTAACTGATGGATCCAAAATGGAAATGGTGGCTGATACGTGTTGATTACTACTAAATGTTTAGTATAAACTAACTCCCGCTGCATTCGAATGATTCAAGACACGGCATAGCTTCTTGTAAGAACAAATACATCGCACACAACCCAAACAAATACGACAATTATAGAGAAACATTTCAAAACATATATTGATATTTAACATTGTATCTTCATAACTGAATTGAGCAATTGGTAAATGGTTCTTTATCCATGCAGTTCAAGTTGGAGGACATAACCAGCGGTGGCACATATCCGCCCAACAACAGCACCATCATACCCAGTGCTCCGGCGGTAATGGCAGCCGCCAACTTATCAACCACAACTGGTGTCCAGCGGCGCATCAGCAGCGGTCCCAATGCACGTAAGTTATCAAGGATATTTTCTGCTCAACTTTCGTATAAATAGTAATAACTACTTACCTTACAGTAAATGCTTCCAATCAGTCGCTCAACTCTGTGGGTCGTCCAGTTTCCGCGCCCAGCGAGGGCACCAACAACAGTGCCTATGTCACGCCCTCAGTTCGCAAATTTGAGACGAACGCCACGTCCACGGGGGCGACCACTGCAGCGAACACGACCAGCAACTCAACCTCCAATTCAGTGTCTGCAACCAGTGCCAATCATACAGCGGCTACGGCACCAAATGCCACGTCAAACCATGACGATAAGGGTAAGGAAAAGTCGAGGAATGCTAGGGAATCATGTACAGCAATTGTTGAGATGTATAGGTCTCTTATAGTAGTAGTAACTATGGCTACATTCACTTGTAATGTAACAAAGTAGTTGTAAAGCTAGAGCCTAAGACTTTGTCTTAGTTATATCTTGATTATTGAATAGGTTATTCTCTGAACAAAAGATTATTGTTGTACCTAAAGTTAAAGCTGAATCAGACTTTTCGCTTACTAACTTGCTTTTTTTTTCAATTTTTTAACAGATAATGATAAGGAGAACGACAATCGCACACAGACGGTCATTCAGAGGCGGCGCAAGCCGAAGCGCAGATCAACGGGCGTGGTGCACATCGATATGGATGTAAGTATGGTTGGGAGATACATCATTTGTGTGCCTAATTGCCAGGCAGTTTGTCAGAATAAATGAGCCATGGTCGAAGTGCCGTATGCCAACTATTCTCAGTCAAATTGCTAATTAGTCGGAAGAATGGGAAAATTCTAAATGCTAAATTGAAAATGCCTTTTGTTCTGCTGCAGGAACTGGATCCCGAGCGACAGAACGAATCGTCCAACAACGACAACGAGGAGAAGGAGAAGGAGGTGAGTCTGTCCACCGATAATTAGTGCTTACCATATGTGAACTACCAACAAGAACAACAGCAACAGCATCAATATTATTGAATATTTCACACCTTGCCAAGCAATTAGAAAATATTTTTGTGTCAGCCTTTTATTTCCGAGCTGCACCTGACCACCACATGTGTTCGTTGTGCCTTTGCCTTCGTCACACCTTGTCACAATTTTAGAGCACTCCGCGTCCTTCAAAGTAGCTTGTGTGTAGTGTGCCCCTCCTCCATGCATTTGGCCCACAATTTTCTCGTCTCCATCGTATGTCTGGTCCAATTAGCGGACGACCCAAAAAAACGAAATTATGATTTGCCACTTTGAATGTGCGCACGTGGCATTGTGGGTTCTCGGTATGGTTTCGTGTGGGATTCCGAGTGTAAGTGCAAGGCAACTGCAAATCCTTTCATGGCCGAGGTCAGAACTATTAGTGCGCATCCAATTTGCGTCCATAGAAATCACGAGTCTGTCCCGGCCCGAGAACCTGTTAACAATTTATCTGAGCAAGTGTCAGCGCCGGTGTCGCCTATTATTAAAATCTGACACAATTTCTGAGTGCATCTTGTCATTAACGTGCGCTCGCTCTGCTTGTTCCTATAAAAAGTTATTAATTGTTTCGAACATTGGTTCATTAAAGACAGACCGTAAATCTTACATTCGGTTTAGCATTGATAAATGCTAAATATTTTGATATCGTTTATATTGGTTGATTTTAAAAATGGGATGTAGGGGAAAATGTGGGTTCTTTAAGAAGATAGAAAAGCTATAGATACTCTTCATAAATGACCACTTTGTTTAGCATATTTCAAGTAGCAATTCATATTTCCCCATTGTGAATTATTGCTAAAAATACACTCAATCATTAAAAGCGAATTTAATTGGTAATTTACTTGTCTGAAATTTTGCTGAGGTCTACATCCACATGAAGTGAATGATGCAACACAATGTCTAAATTTGTTTGATACCTTCCTTTTGAAATGGAAATTTCATTTTGGGAACTATATTTTCCTGGAATTTGTGGCTTTAACTATTCGTTTGCCTGTGGCGTGAGGAACTAAGTAATAGTATGCAATTTTCAGCATGTGTTCCCCCAAACGATCCATCCAAAGTGACGGCTGACCATCTGACGCTCTTTGATTGACGATGTCAAGTGTGCCATTGTGCATTTATTCTACTTTTTAGTTTTCATCTCGCAAATGCTGGGGCATCTGGGGGAAATCACTTTCACAATCGTCTGCGCAGACAGTTTTGCATTTTATAATAAATTGGGCAATTACAGAGGCACGACCCAAGCCGAAGGAAATATCTGATTCTATATTGAGAAGCGCACAATAATAAGAAAAGCTGGCACACGTCCGTTGAACTTTGCAGAAAAAGCGAGAAAATGTGCGGCTAAATTTATAACAGCTTGCTGCAGGCATTTGCTTCCTCATTCTCTCTCCCTGCGGCGAAAGGATCGTCATGCGGTATTTATAGCCGGAAAATGCATCCAACGAAACCATAAACTCTGCACGAAGGGGTCTGATTTTGGCCCAGTTATGAGGGGGTAGGAGGCAGCAACTCCCCAAATTGGATTCTCCTGTCTTCTGTCGCGCACTTAACGCTAAATTTAAACGCAAACAAAAATAGTTTTTCCTATGCTCGCGCTTTCCTCTGTCTGCTTTTTCACGAATTTTCCCAGTTACGTTGCAGTCATGTGTCAATGACTGTGCTTCGCCTTTTGGCCCAGTTTGCAGTGCTCTCGTTTGCGTTTGTGTTTCCCTGGTTTCTTCTGACCCCAGCATAGTTAACAATTTTGCGTCTCGGACATTGGGCCAAATACGTGTGCGATTTACTAAATTTAGATGTGGGCTCAACCAGGTGAAAAACTCGCACAACGAATTTTTCGTGTGCGCAATTTCAAGTGAAAATTTGGCTCCTTTCCCTGCTCTTATTATTTCTTGTCTTCATATTTGAGTTGAAAATATGCCGCCACATTTTATTTCTCTATTTTTTTCTTCATTTTTCCGGCTTTTCCGCTCTTCATTTGGCTCTTAGCTTCATGTGGGCACTCTTTCGCTGCTCTTTCGTGTTTATTTCCGATCGTTCGCTTTCAAATAAAACATTTCAAATCGCCTGCCAGCAACACAGTTGAGTTTTGTGCGCCCAGCACAGCGGATCATCTCAGTTCGATTCAGTTCAGATCACCCGAACCCAGCTAATCCAATCAAACAAGTCTAAATCTCAATGTAAATCCCAATTAAACTCAAGAATTCAATACGTCAAGTGCAACGAGAGACCAAAAACCACAAGACCTGTCAAATGTGTCAAAGAATTGTTGGGGCGCAAAAAAAAAATCAACTGCTATTGCAGCTTAGATCAGTTTACCCCTGGGATCACAGGGGCAGCTGGAGGGGATTTGCCAAACCAAAGTTGATGATTTGACTGCCGGCCGCAAAAAGTTGAATCGTTTTCAGTTGATGGAATCGCTCCGCGTTGCCTTTTTTGGCCAACTGCGCATAATTTTTGGACATTTCAAGTTGATGCTCCTACCAGTTGGCTTTTGCAAATATGGTCAACTATTTTGATAAGTTTTTAATTTGATTTCGTGAACGTGCCTAATTTATATGTATTTTTTTCGTGGCCACAAATGTTAAAGTTTAACAAGAGAACTGAAAAAAAAGTATATTAAAAGTCAAATTTTAATTCAAAATATTAATTGCTTAAACAATACTAGCATTGAATTTTTCATTTAAAGTTTGCAAGTATTAATCATGTTTTTATAAATACTTGTCTTGAAAATTGCCAAATCACTTGGCTAGTATTTATCCTTTGACTTGATTTACGTCTATTTCCTAATCTTTTTTACGATGCCTCTGCGACCCGGCTAGTTCATTTATCTTCGCCATGACACAACAGAAAATTGTATTTTTAAAAGCTTGCTTTATATACATTTTACGCGATATTAGCCAAGCAAAATGTTTGAATTACCACAATATACAGAAGGCATAAATGGGGGGAAATGATTGCAAAAGACCAAACATTAAAAAGGCGCTTCATTCATGGGCGATTGTCCTATAGATAGAGCCATTTAAACGGGCAGATACACAGAATGAAATGAGTCTAGTAGGAAACCGAGACGGTTCGTCATGAATTATATGCATTGGAAAATCGCTTGAAAAGAAAAACGTTTTCTTGTCTGACGGTCGGTTTCATGTTTGTTGTTTTGTATCGCGTGGGCGGAGGATGAGAGGCATCATCTTAGAGAAACAAATAAATACCAGGCCGGCAGCGGGATATTCGCATCCATATATCACGTTTTCTATGTGTTTTCAATCCCAACAAAAGCATCCCGTCGAGATCCAACAGAAGCCCCTAGTGCCAGTGGAGGTATATGAACATAAATACGTCGAAAACCGAAATGAAAATTGTCAAAATGTATGCCTTGACGTCATTTTTGGTTTTCCCGGTGCACGTCCAAAACCGATTCCCAAACCACATGTCAATATTGCGTTTTCCAAATCGAAAATGTAGACGTCTAGTATACAAGCCGGGATATATGGACACATGTAAACACACCGAAAAGCTGTTTGTTTTTCCTTTATTTTTGTTTATGCCGAATTCAAGAACATTTTGTATGTTCGCTTTGATTTTAATTGTAATTGCCTTTTGTGTGCGCGTCTATAATTGGAACACAAATCGATCAGAATCGATGTTGAAATGCCCTCTAATTGGGAATAATTCCCAGGGGTATCTTTCGTTCAAATGCGTTCTTTATATAGCATCTTGAATCCAAAGTCGAACTAAAGTTCAAAGAGTCTTTTTTGAATGACAGCTGTCCATATTCATAAAAGATTTTTCTTGTCAATTAAAGCTATTTTAGCGATTTTTTTTTCTTTGAAAATTAATTTGATTTTAGTTTATAGAGTACATTTCATCGAATTATTCAAAACTACTTAAAGAAAGATGTGTCTAAGCAATTAATGGTTTATTTATGCGAAATTGGGAACGATTTACCAAATATAAAGTCTTTGCAAACCTGTAGCCAGATGGCAATTACCCTCCAATAGGAAAGATCATTCAGATCATGTGGTTTTTGGTCGAAACTGCTTAAGCGTAATTGCACTTTGGCACTGCCGATTGATATACGAAGTGCCAGGCGAGATGGCAAACTAATGGTGCCCACGTTCTTATAGTTTCCATCAGCGAGATGTCCTTTCGCTCGAGATCAAGAACCCAGGCGCCGCTGTCCAGTCGGCGTCGATCGTTGTCCTCCAGCTCGCGAATGGCTCCATCAAGTGGTGCTTCCGGAGCCTATAACTACAACGGAAGTAGCTATAGCAGCTCCGGCAGCACTGGTCGTCCCTTGAGCACGGGCTACTTTCCCAGCAGCAGTGGCGCCTCCAGTTACCAGAGTCCCTATGCCAGTGTGTACAGCTCGAGGGAGAGTTTGTACGGCGGAGGAGGTGCTGGTCGGAGTTCTTATGGTAATGCGGGCAGTCGCTACGATTACGGGGCGTCCAAGTATCAGCTCCATCAGCAGCAGCATCATCATCATCATCTTCATCAGCATCAGCAGTTCACCAGCACCAGCAACCACTATTCGAATCAGCATTCCCATCAGCCAACCGCAAGCAGTGGCACATCGACAGGTGTAACCTCATCCGCCTCCACATGCCATGCCGCATCCATTGCTTCTGCGTCCAATGCCGCCATGCCAGCAACTAAAACGCAAACGCACCAGGGCAATCGCTACTATCTGCAGCTCCAGCCCACCGCCAGTTCATCTGCTTCGGGTTCGGCGGCCACAAGCGGTGGTCATCACTATGGCCACCTAGTGGTGGGCAAGCATATAAGCCAGAGCCATAGTTACGGCCAATCTAAAGCCTCTGCTCTCTCCTCCTCTCTATCCACCGTCTCGTCGTCCTCCTCCTCCTCGGCCTCGAATGGTACAGGCAGCGGTGGCTACGACAGTTCCAGGTACAATCCCAGCTCCTATTCCTCGGCGGGATCTTCGTACTCCACAAGCGATCGATATGTCAGCCCCTATTCGAGTAGCTATGATAAGGGTGTGACCACCGCCTCTCTGACCTTCAAGTCACCCGGTTTGAGTTCGTCCAATTCGTTCAAGAGTTCTCGTTTACTGAAGACCAAATCGCTGTCGGCATCGAATAGCAGCCTGAATGGAGCCTATGGTGGTCCATCCTCGAATGGGGTAACCAGTGCCGGAGCCACTGTGGCCGCCATCGCAGCCACGAGGAGCAACTCTCTGCGTGAACAGGAGCGCAAGTCTCGCAATCGCACGCGGTCGAAGAGCGCGGCACAGAGATCCATTAGTGCTTCCTCGGAGAAGAGTGAGGGATATGAAGTAAGCAGGTGTACTGGTTAAGTCGGTTTCTATTGAATTACTTTATGCTGTTGTTGTTGTTGTTTTTATTGGTATAAAATTAAGTACTTAGATATCTGAATTATTATTTTGAAATTTATTTAGAATAGTAAAGATATTTGAAAATTATAAAATACTAAAATATTATTTGCAATTCAAAAAGCGTAAGGATTTTAAGAGCAAACATTGAAATTTTTAAAAAAAATAAGAAGTAGTAGAAAAAGTAATTGAAATTGTCTAAAAGTTGATTTTCCAAATTTGACTTTTCCCAGTTGCTAAAATTAGTTAAATTTTCTTTTTCTCCTTTACAGAGTGGCAGTGAGCGGACATCCCGTTCCCGGCTGGGCAGCACCGCGAGTACGGCCACCACCAGCGAGTCAAAGAGCTCCAGCAGCAATGACAAGACGGAGAATGGCGATGGCATTGACTACAAGGCGCTCTGGGAAGCGGAAAAGTGAGTGAAGCTCCCCTCCAAGAACCTCAAAGTATATAATCCGAATATAAACGATAATCCTTTGTAGATTGGAGAACGATAAGCTGAGGCAGATGCTCAAGCAGAAGGACGATGAAGCCGTCCAGACACGTGCAACGCTCGAGAGATTCGCCAATGCCGTAAGTACATGCCACGCCCCTAACATGCCACGCCCACATCAGTCCACTATAAAAACTAAAAGCCGATAAACCAATACCGAAACTGCCAGCAGTAACCAACAACAAAACAACACGCAACACCATAAACTTAGTTCAAGGATGCCACCAAAATATATTTACTATATATCTTTAACACACAAAAACCACCCACCTCGCTGCCTCTTTTTCCCCCTCATGTGAAGCTTACTGCTCGCGCTCTCTTTCGCTCTTTACACCCCGCTCTGTCGTATATACATACATATATATGTTTTTTCGATCCGTTGAACAAAAATATGAATTCCCAACAAACAACTACACCACAAAACTGAACAAGAAAAACCAAGACCCGAATCAAAATCGAAAAACAAAAATCGCAAAACCACATCTTGTTTCATTTCACATTCGCAGACAACGAAAAATTCACTATCTGAACTTGAGAAACGCGAAAGAAGAGCTATGGAACGCAAGCTTTCCGAGTTGGAAGAAGAGCTCAAGGTAATTACAAAAGTGTCCTTTGCTAACCGTAAGCGTTAAAAGTGCCGCCGCTGTTGCTGTTTTTGTGTTCTGAGAACAGGACCCCCAAATTGATTGCTATATTGGTTTATTTTTATTTTGATTCCATCCCCCACATGATTTGTCCAAGAGTTTGTGATACTTTTCCCCCCAGAAAAGCCTTGTTGCATGTCTCAAATCCTGATTTATTAACCCCCCTTATTATTAACTCGAATTGAGCTGTTCTGTTCTTATAACCCAAAGCCATAATACCCCTTTCGCACTGAGTTGGAGCACACGTTTCTCTCACCTTTATAGTTTAATCTTTACTTTTATGATTGCCTTTCCCTCTCGGCCACCATATAGAACACCTAGTTGACTAGCCGTCTTCTGTGTGTGAATGCCATGCCACTTGATTTGAAATTGATTTACCAAATTCCCCCCGTGTATAGTACTTGTTTTATGCCACCCCGCTGTACAGTGAAGCGATCGCTTTGATTTCCCATGCCAATTTATTTTTGCCCCACCTTCGCCTCGTGATCAGATCATATATTTGTTTTCTATGGTTATTTTTTCATATCACACCACAGCAACAACAGACATCAGACATGTTCTCATCTCAAGACCATTATGTTTCTCTGTCATCATCGCATCTCAATTCATCACTCGCTCAATCTCTCGCTGTGTCATTCGCCACCTTTTATGATTTTTGGTCACTGTTCCCATGCGCTTATACGTTACACGTTTATCGTTATACGTCTACCAATCGCACTCACCTAATTGTTACAAATTTTAAACAAAAGCGCTCTCATTGAACAATACGCTCACTCAAATTTGATTTTCTTTTTTCTCTCTCTTCCCACGCGCCTCATCGATCGAACAAACAATCGAAACTATCGAAACAATCGATTATCGGCAATCGCTCAAACGAAAACATGCCTATTTTCCACTTACTTTTCTTGCGTCGCCGCTGTTGTCCTTATTTTTTTGTGTGATTTTAGCTATTGCAGAAGCTAAAGACTGAGAACGATCGTCTGCGAGCCGAGAATCGGGCCCTAACGCGGGTCGTCTCCAAGCTGACCACCTCGGCTCAGAGTCAGCTGGCCAAGACCAAATAGGCGCAGATCAGAAAAGCATTTAGATTGCCCAGCACCAGCCCACATACAGAGGTGGTCAAAAGTATTTACACAACGAGCTTTTTTTTCAATTAGTTGACAATTGAAAAAAAAGCTCGTTGTGTAAATACTTTTGACCACCTCTGTACACCCCAAAATTCTCACGACCCCTTGCTCACAAAGCACAATGTCGCGAATATCGTTTTATCGTTTCTATTAGAACTAGAAAAGCATCGATGTTTTTGCCAGGACTACATCGATAACCAATAATCACCGATGTTTTTCTTGCTCCTGGTTCGTTACAATACAATACTTAACACACTTCGATGTCGTTAAAAATATTATATGGATATTTAAGCATAACCGAAACCACAATAACTAAATGTATCGTAGCTAAATTTAAGTTAACATTGAGCTCATTGGCTTTGGACTGGTCACTGGTAATATAAAACTTTAACAATACTATATACTACTACTCCCTGGGAGTTACTATATACTACGGACCCTTTGATAAAACCGCAAACTTCAAAAGTAGTTAATTTTTGAATAGTAAAATATTAATCACACGGCTTGTTCGTTTTTGGTAATCTACTAAATTCGCTAGGTGCAATTGTTGCGAATTTGAAATGTAATTTATATCAAACTATATCATATGGTAACTACAGACCGCTGTACGGTTGATAAGTACTTATAAATCAAAAGTTAGCCCACTCTCGAATCAAAGTAAAGCTCATCGAAACCAACGAGATCAAACATCAAGTCCCCACCACCAAAAAAGAAAAGAAATAAAAAACAGCATCGGCGATTAGCGGCCCAAGGATCTGGAGACTTCAAATAGGGTCTCCAAAAGTCGATCATCAGGGAGAGCGAAGTGGTCTAGTTGGTGATGCTGGATGCTTAACGGTAAATGCCCCACCACTGACACTCAATTGAGCCAATTCTAAGAACCTGCGACCCAATATTATGAGCTGGCTGTTGTTTTGTTGTTATACACATACCACATATAAAGAATATAATAAAATATATTTAGCTATAACTGTAACATGGAGTGTTTCAAACTGATGGAGAATGGTTGGAAATGGCAAACTCTTCAAAATGTATTGCGCCTTAATGATTGATATATTTGTTTTATTAGGATAGAAAGTAGAGAATCAAACCATTGTTCTAAAAAGTGTATAAGATATGAAGTTGCTTTCAATCAACCAACATTTTGAAACACTCTGAATGTACATATAAACAATACTTACTTAATACTCTACTCTTTAAATAATGTCTATTAAACTATACTATGGATTTATACCTCTTGTTGTTACTATTGTTACAAGTTTTATCTGCCATTTTGTTTACCCTTCTGTGTGTTTTCAACCACAAGACCATCGACCGATTTTGAGTTATATATATATACATGCATATATCTATATGAAATAAACAAAATTTTGCTCACTGTCGATCTTATTCGATTACTGCTGTTTATTGTTTGAATACGCCACATTGGGTGGGTGTATATCTATGGAACACTCGCATCAGGCATCCAAATTCATGAGATTCATTCGACATTATATGATCGATTCCGATTTCGTCTATAGCTCGCTTATCACAGCACACGACACGCGTCATAAAGATCACACGAATCAGATTTCGCAGAGACAATTATCTAAGCGCCTATGTTTCGAGTGTAGTTTTGTGGTTAAGTGCATGCTATCTGGTTTTATTCTCGAGATTAGGGCGTCCAGATGAGTTCCATTTTTAAGTAATTACTAATTGTTTCTTGTTGTTTCTGTTGTTGTTGCTGCTGTGGCTGCGGCTACCGCATTCCCAATAGATTAACGAAGCATGCCCCATGCACATCTAACTCCAAGATCTGTGCCTCCCCCGCCATAAACGTATACCCATTTGGATATCTCTATAAACTGTACTAATTTGAATTTCATCTCATCCGTTCAACAGCAACTCGATGCCTACAAGTCGGATAATCATCGCCTGAAGGAGGAGAACGCCGCGTTGATTAGAGTAATTAGCAAATTAAGTAAATGAAATTATGTTTTACTTTCAGTGTATGTATGTCTGAGAACCTATATCATCGAGAAGCAACAATTTTACTTTAGTTACCAGCTGGAAGAAGGCTGAAAAAGAATGAATATGAATGTTAAAGCAAGCAAGCGATGCAAGCGAAAGCCGGATATTCGCGTGAAAATTTCAAAATTTGTTTATTATTTGTGTTAGGCCGTTAAGCATTAGGTGAAACCATGTTTCAAATATCGTTGAGAATTGTTTCGTTCGTTTTATATAAAGAAATCTTATGTATTTGGTCAAATTTTATATACGAAATAGAGCAAATTATAAATAAACTTACACAAATCAAGCTTAACTATATTTACATAAGCATACGCGTTATGTATAACGATCAGAAGATCAAAAGAAATGAAATGGAAAGCGAAAACCTTTACATACAAACTGAGAACATAATCATCAAATGAGCCCTAGTTACATTACAGATTAGTTTAACTACATGATACATATAAATACATAAATATATATATTTTTTCATATATAAATTATATATACACATTACATAATACATATATATATTTAAAGCAACAGAATCATAAGTTCAACATGTCAATGTGTAATATCATCGAGGATCCAGACCGCCGGTTCATGAGACTCCGGAGATGTGCCGAAACCAGCCCACGCGTCAACTTACTAAGTGTAATCATTATCATCCAATTGTAATTGTTTTTAGTGCTGCATAGATAAAGGCATCGGTGATACCATCAAAGCTATAGTAGCTACATATATAGTGTACCCTTCAACTGAGGAGACAACTTCTCAAAAGCTCCATGGCGCTATCCTATAGATCGGGATGGGTTCTTCACTGCGTATGCCCAATTATTTCTATTATATTATTATTTGAGTACGTTAAGATAAGCAGACACTTTTAGTTCTCTCCTTCACTTCGAAACGTATTATATACATTTACATCGTACTATATTTTACTTTCGCTTATAACGAAACAAATGATCATACGCATATGCATATTTCTGTTATTTATTAAATTCGCCTAAGAGATTTTGTGTTACTCGTAAATGGAAACGATAATCAAGCATAAACAACCATAAGAACGTGAATTGTGTAATATGTAAAATTGTGTGAGAAAATATTTATGAAAATTTGATTCAAATACGAAACTTAATAAATGTGATCGCAAGCAAATCCAAATTGTTTTCCTTCCGACTTTCCAAGGATGAATGGGCACTAAGGTGTTTCTCGGAATTTGACTTATTTTCGCCTAGATAACATGCTGCCAATTATTTTGAAGGTGATATCTTTTACTCGACGTATATTTTTTATTGTCAGCATTTAGTGGTTTTTATTTATTTGTTGATAAGATCAACCTTAAGGTTCACATGAGAAATTTATTTGGTATTTGTTGTTTTTTGTTTGTTATTCTTCGTTTTGTAAATAATAATCCAAAAATCTGCAGATCGTGTTTATGTTATGATTCATGATTTAAGTTAGCAAATGTGTGGAATCTATTGTTATTTACAAGTCAGCCCTTTTCAGCGTCGAAAAGCTTTTAATATTACTTTATTGATGTAAATTTACAGGTGTAACCAAATCTGACAAACAATATTATCAGAAGAGCTATAAAAACGTCACTAAAAGTTGCATTTCCTAGCTATATAAGACTGCAAGTGCATTGAACGAAAACGTCAAACTATTTTGGGGTTTTACCAGAGAATGTACTGAAAGTGCTTGGGAGAATGAAGCGAACTCTCCTGATTTTGGCCATTGTTCTTTGTGGTCTAGCTATTGTGAAGGCATTAGAATGTCAGGAGTGCCTAGCGGATAACGATGTGTACTGTGTAGACCAAACTTCATATAGGAATTGCATCAGTAAGTTAAGAATTAAGTTCCGCAGTACTTAATTCTAAAAAGATTTCATTTAGAAAGTAAACCTTTTGGCAACGTGATAAGCTGCCCCGCCGATACAGTTTGCACAAACTCGAAAAATGTTTGTGTGAAAAGTTCTGAACTAACAGGATCTGTAGTCGATGTCTGTGGAACCTCCGGTGGAAACAAGTGTGCATCGTGCACAGATCAGAAATATGCTTGTGTTAGCAAAAATCAATTTGCGAGGTGTTCCGAATCGGTTTTGGTCGACTCCAACATCTATGACTGCGATACTGATGAGATTTGCAGTTCGGAATCACTGGAAAAGTACGACAACATATGCACGCCTTCTTGTGTTCTCGATTTTGTAGGTATTCCTGGATAACTTAATTGAGCTTTGTTCTAATCCCTTTTTTATGTTTTTTGCAGCTCAACTTGAGAGCTAGTTGCAGCAACAGTGAATACACGACAACAACTACCGCAGCACCGACAACTGTCACACCCAGTACAGAGCAGAAAAATTCTGCTTGTACTGAAGCTGAAAAAGATCTTAAAATACCTAAGGAAACCTGGTACTTCTTTACGATCTACAAGGAGGATACTTCCTGTCACACTTATCTCTACTGCCAAAGAAATGAAACCAGCACATGGGACACCGTTTATATGTCCTGCCAACAACCCAAGCCATATTTCGATTCTACAACCAGCCTTTGCGTATCGACAAAACCAACTGGATGCATATAACATATATCATTTCACGATCTTAAAGTCTAAATTATATTATGGGATTTGGAAAATATGTTATGTTCGTTTATTGTAACTGCTGTGCGCTAATAAAGCAAGTTAAAAAACTAGAAAAGAAGGTTTAAATTTCAGATTTTATAAAATATCTGGTTAACTTAAAGGTTAGAAAGCATGTATTGCGAAAAGACGTGACTCAAAAGGTAACAGAAATGTCAATAGACCTTCAAAAATACCATATATACATATTTGTATGTACGATTACACTTTATGAACCGCATTTCCCGGTATGAAGTACGTAAAATTAAAAAGCATGTTGCTGTCATTTAGATCGCTTCAATATTACTTTATGATGATAGACTTTCGGCAGGCATAGACAACGAAATCTGACAAACAATATTATCAACCCATAAACAATTGAAGGTTAATGCATAGTGAGCTCCTCCGCTATATAAGACGGCAGATGGATGGTTGGGATCATATCAGTAAATCGTTCAGGTGGAGCAGCAATACCGTAGCAAAAGGTGCGAAAATTTTGGCAGTAACATGCAGAGGATAATCGCTTTGGTGGCCATCATGGCATGTGGACTATCGTTCGTCGCAGCTCAGTCATGTCAGACGTGTCTGGAGCAAAACGATGTGTACTGCGTTGATCAGAATAGCTATCAGAATTGCATGAGTAAGTCCTGGCCCGCAGTCCTTTCATATTAACATTCTATTCCTTACCTCAGAAAATGGTCCAGTTGGCGATGTTATCGAGTGTCCTGCGGGCACCGTTTGCTCCAATTCTGACAGCGTTTGTGCTCTGATCTCCGAGCTGAATTCGACCATATTGGACGTGTGTGGAGGCTCTGGCGGAAATGGAGCTAATTGCGAAGTGTGTTCCTCAGGCGCCAAATACGCCTGTGTCAGCAGCACCCAGTATGCACGTTGCTCCTCCAACGGCGATGTGCTGACCAGCAGTGTGTACAACTGCGGCACAGATGAGATCTGTAACATAGATGCTCTGTCGACGTATGAAACCGTTTGTGTACCGTCTTGTGCCTCCGAATTTGTAGGTTTTGTGGGACTTTAAAAATTATTCATACTAACATGTGTTACCTTTTAGCTTGGATTGGATGCCACCTGTAGCAACAGTATTTATCAGCCAACCACAACAACTACAGTGGCTCCAACGACTACTCCTAGTGCTGCGCAGAAAGAGGATTTATGCAGTGCTGGCGAGCCCAGTACCAATCCTAGTTACTTCTTTACCAGAATAACCGACGACTCCACGTGCAACAGTTACCTGTACTGCCAGAAATCTGGAACCACCTGGGTTGCCCTCTACATGACTTGCCGCGCTTCCACGCCCTTCTTCGACTCAACCACCAGCTCATGTGTGACAACCAGGCCGACCAGCTGCTCGATTACAACGACTCAGTCTCCCTCTGATTCTTCATCGACTGCTTCTTCAACGGAGTCCTCCTCCGAGTCTTCATCAACGACTGCTTCATCCACAGCTTCCTCATCAACGGAATCTACACCAACGACTGCGTCCTCCTCTTCTTCTACTGAATCATCCACAACGTCTTCCTCAACAACTTCTACGACTACTGCTACTCCTTAAGCAAATGATATACCGGAAATAGTTTTCTAATTAAAGCATTAATATGGTTTTTACAACCTACTAAAATAATAAAAAGATTTATATTTGTAAACAATCTTTGATAGGCATTTAATAAGTCCGAAATAATAAATACGATACATTTCAAATTCGTCATTGGTGATAAATCATTATTGGATATAACTGGAGTTAACTATGACTAAAATGAAGGACACGATCTTAGGCAGTATTAATCATCATCTAATGGAACTCACTTTTTGCTGTTGCATGTAGTTTGAAAAAGCCTCGAGATGTCTAGCATTCTGTATGCCATGAAATACCATAGGATTATTAGCTGGAACCCCATAAACGGAGAAATGAATACGTATGAATGTTTTGTTTTGAAGAGCTCACGTCATAGGCGTATGTGTATGTACATATGTGCAAATCGATTTACGCTAAAAAGTAAAAGCATTTTCACAATATTCATGTTGAGGACAACTCGCGATAGTGGAGACCTTGATATTGTGTGTGCATGCTGTGGCTTCTGCTTAGCTAATATTAATGGGTTAAGTTCTGTACATTGATGGCCGTAAACACTTGGACATAAACACACAGATGCGCACACAAGGCAGCGCAAGTCTAAATATACAAACGGATACAAACATATGCCCCCTCGAATATGATATTCCGAACAGACTCGCATGCCGCCGGCTGATTTATCTAGCGCACCCGGTTCGACGAGGGATACAATATATTCGAAATCCTATTTCATTGCTACTACTAGTACTGCACACATTACGATCTACGAGATTTTTACAATAAAAATGTTCGCTTAATTATCTTAATATTTCGCCGAGAGAATAAAGCATATACACATAATGCTGTCCCAGCTCCTCAGGCGCCTTCTGCTCCCATGTGTCATTGGCAGCGATTGTCGCGGCAATTAAACATTAAATCAAATGAATTGCAGATGCAGAGCAGCGTGGCTAGGAGCTGCAGGAAGGTGCTGGGGGCTGCGGCTAGTTGGCCAGCCCACATTTAAATGCGCAAATGGAAATTATGGCCATTGACGACGCACGATCGGCCCGGGACGCTGTACGTGGGCAGCGGCGAATGCACAAACTGCAAATATAAGCACACACGCCGAATTAGTTATATGCAAAATCAGAAAATGATGGATGGGTGTACGAACCTTTGGCACCCTCTGGTTGGTTGCCATGTAGCCGACACAGAACGACTGCGTCGTGTGGCTCCACATCACCTCGCCACTGCTCTGGCCCGGATAATAGAGCAGCGTCAGAGCTCCAGCGTACAGATCCTGCTGTCGGGGCAGCAGGGGGGAGTCCAGGAACTTTTGCTTGAACGTCTTGTGCAGACTGGTCACAGCACAATCACTGCTAAAGGCCCCATGGCAGATCTCTCGGGCCAACAGCGTTTTCATCAGGTACTCGCCGTTTCCGGTTGTGCAGGTGGCTATGGCCAGTTCGTCCGTATCGGTGGCCCAACAGCCGGCACCGTAAGTAGCCGCCTGCCCCACTCTGCCCGGAACTTTAAGCAGTATGCCTCCGGAGCTACAGCCAGCTGCTGTGTTCCCTGCCCCATCAACACATACCGCTCCCACGGTGTCCAAAGCAGCGGCAAGTTCCACCTCGTTTCCTGGTTCCGGCACTTGTACGGGTTCCTCGGACGTTGCCTTGCTCAATCTGCTGTTGACCACGAGGTCGTACTTGCTTTTGTAGTGATTAAACTGGAACTTGGCCTTAGATGAGATCAGTACGCTGGGCTCCACCATGGAGCAACCCACCTCGTCGGCATAGTGTTCCGCTCCAGTGCCGGCGAGGATCATCGGTGGAATGCGCTCCAGAAGCTGCGGACTGGACTGGGCATCGCAGATGCGTCTTGCCAACTGAATGGGGTTCTTCACCCGACTAACGTTCGTGCAGGCGCCAAAGTTAAGCGTGGAGCCATCCATAATAGCCGCATCGCACTGCACAGATCCGTCCATGCAGAGATTTGAGCCATAGCCGGCGTTTGTGTAGCCGCAGTTCTCCAGCCGCACAATTGCCGCTTCGCAGGCATCGACGGCGGATCCGCCGTTGCGTAGGATCTCTGTGGCGCGCAGGCAGGCCTCCTTGATCACCCGCTGGTACTTCGTCTCGTCGATGCAGTTCCCAGCCCCTGAGAGCAAGTGGCGGTCATCAATCATCTGGCTGTCTGCCCGGCGGATCGGAACCGCCATGACCAAGATACGTACCCGTGTGCACCGCGACGAAGCCGGCCATGTTGGTATCGCTGTTTATGCTCGCGCCTTGTTGTTGGCCCAACTGCAATCCGTGCGCTGTACGGCGTAAACAAATTGATCAGAGTGACCGTGCGGGCCGAGTTGAAATATACCACGGGGAATGGTTCGCTGACAGCAGGACACATTAGAAATATACCAAAACTACACTCAAAAAATTTAATTTCTATAAATTAACCGCTTTATTTGAAAACTGCATAAATACATTTGAAATATAGGCTATTATTAGTATCCCTGAAAAGATGCTTACATTCTGTTAACCTTGAAAAATATGAAAACCTTAAAATAAATATAAGTTAATCCTTATTTTATTGTCGGTAATTTAACTTAATTAATAAAAGATTAGTTGATTGGTTTGTAAGTCGGAGGTATATTTTTACTTTCTATATTTCGTGCAATTTTTTTAAATCCCATTTAAATGTTCTTAAATTAAAGAGTTCCTAAAAGCACCTTAAATCTCTATCAAATTTATATTACTTTATGTAAGTACCTAGTTTATATCGATTTGATATATTTTCATGTTTCATATTACGAAAAATAATTTTGAATATTTGATAATCGTTCATTTGGTAAGCTAGCATTTTCACTGAAAACGTTTTGGATGGCTTAAATAATACTTTCAAACACACTTTAATTTTACACTAATGTCGTTCGCAACCCAAGCTGAATGAGTAATAGACTTAACGTAAAGTCTGTAAAAAGTTGTGAACTTCCCGAACGAAGTTCTTCATTATCAGTGAATAAATAGTTCAAACAAGGTGCCGGTGGCTTTACGTACGCTGTAAACTCGGGATAGCGAATTATTTCCGAAGGAATTGATAATGAATCCTTGGATACGCGACAAAACGTCATATGTGTTCCGGTTATAAATGCTTGTTCAACACGTTTCGTAAAGAGAGGATCATGCCAAGGCAACTGATTCAAGTGCGAGAGAAATGTGCGATCATGAAATTCGGCTGGGTCGGATATAACAAGCTTGTTTAACAAAGACTCCTGGTAAATGACGTCTTCTTTGGATGTTTTTCCTGAATTTGATATGTTTGTCGCATTCTTCGCCTGTTTACTTAAGTCGGTGTAGTCACTGTTGTAGAGAAACATGTTCTCGACATCGGTCATATTTAAGGAATAGAATTGGTACACACGGAACATCTCGAAAAACTCGCGCACTGGTGTCATACTATAACATCCGGACATCTCAATCTTTGGGTAATAAGTAATAAAGGTGAGACACATCTCCTCCTTCGTGGAATAGCCCCCGAATGTGGGTCGTTTTCTGTACTTTGTCTCATAGGAACAGTCTGTAATTAGATAATCCCCTGGCAATACGACCGTTTCATTGGCAAGCTGATGGACTTTTTGGTGCCTGTAATCGTAGTTTTCGTCAACAATGATCGGATTCAACTCCTTACCAGATCGAACATGCCGAAGGCTTATTGTGCGACCAGCTTGATGTGAGTGCAACGTTCCGGATATTATTTTAATACCATCCTTAGGGAACATGACGCTTGAACAAGACGGCCCACAGATGCCGACGGATCGATATTTCTTTTGACCAGGCGGAATGAGTTGCGTTTCCGAAATGGAAACACCACTTATTAGAATTCCGGAATCGTAGGTTCGCAGATTGGGTGTGTAGTGTATCCGAAAACCGGAATGATCTACCGATTCCTTTCCATCGGGATTATCGTAGTGTATTTCCAGCATATAATAGCTAGCTCCAGATGCTCCGCCCATTGGAATCCCTGCGTGGGGAGGTAGAAACTGTCCATCAGATCCCAAGGACCAAACTGCAACTGGCGTAGAGCACGAATCCCAGTCGCGTGGTGTCAGTTGGTTGCTGTTGCACACTGTGCCGGCACTCCTGACCCAAAGGTCCCAGGACGAAGGATCGGATGCAGAGTATATCTTGGACTGACACTCAAACAGGGTCATGTGGTGAACCACATTCCTATCGTATTTACCAGACAGCAGCGGCTCATAACCAATTATGTGCTGTTTACCAGTTAACTCTGGTAGTCGCACTATTTTACACCAGTATAGTGTATCCATTGATCGATCAATTGTTACGTTGTTCACAGTTATGTCCCATTTTTGGGTGCCTTCGCTTGAGTGACTATTTTTCGTAAACATTGGCGAAAACAATTGCAAAGCTTTCACGCCTCTGCTCTGACCATGCCAATCCAAGTTTCCATGAATAGGATCATTTTCCCCAATGGACCACAGCACTTTAAACGTATCAGGCTGCAAAGTATATTTATATTAGTTTCCTATTCAATTGATTGTGAAGAAAACTTACGGAGAGTGGAATATCGAATGGGTCACAGGTTTCAATTTTGCGTTTAAACTTCATGATTGTGTGCGTCCCATTTTGTGTGCCATCTAGGACATCGTAGTTTTGAGTATCGTCCTGCAGCGGCGGTCCGCTCGAAGGATACAGCGCACCATGGCAGTCCAAGGCGTTCGGATGTCCTGTGGCGTCATCCACCCACAACAAAACCATATCCGCTCTGGCCAGCCGGCCATCCTTGGAGAAGCCCAGGCCGGCAAAGCCTCGCGTGTGAACAGTTACTTCGAAGTAAATGCTATTTTCGTTGGCATTTATCCACCATTTGAGCCAGTACAAGCCCAAGCTGTCCATCATTTCGTTACGCACCCAGTTTTTGTGGTGTACAGAACCATTTTTATCGACATCATAGTCCTGCGTCCTTTGGTTGTTTTCAAAATACGCAAGACCAAAACACAACTGCACCGTGAGTACGATCCATAGTACGTCTTGAACGGACATGTCGGTAGCCTTGTACTTTAGCGTATGTGAACAATACGATTCTCTTTTAGGCGAAATTGAAACTTGTTTGGTGTTGACTTCGCAAGTAATTCGCGCGTCTGCATTTTTTTCATTGAACTAAGTGATCGCGTCGGGATATCGTGCCTATCGCTAATGATATCGACTACTTTTGCAATCGATTCCTGTTCACTACACTACGTGCGGTATTTCAGCAGCTTGCCCGGTCTGGTCACACTGACGGTTCGCAAATAAATTATTCGCACACAAAAGTAAGCACTTTACGAAAGTAATGTGTACTATATAATCGATCAAATACTTGTTCGAGCGCCATCCCAATGCCTATGAGATCGAGCTTACATCCGCGATTCGAGTGAAATGGAAAGAAAGTGATTGCATTGCCGATTCGCCCCACGAACAGTTGTTTGTGCGTGTGTGTGTGTGTGTTTGTACATAGTGACGTGCGCTCGCTGCGCTGCAACTGCGCTGCTGCTGCGCCGCTTTGCTGGACTGCAACGCAAAAAGGGAATCCAAAATATTGGATAGCTATCCATAGAAATTGTCCACGTAGGATCGCCTGATCGCAGGATGGAGAAGTTTCCGCTGAAGGGCAGCAGGGAGGCCGCCGCGGAGGGCAACAGCTACATAACCGCCTACCAAACGGTCATGAAAAAGGTAGCTCACCATAAAACCCACTGGGATTTCCCCCTTTCACCTACGCAACAGAACAAATGCCTGTTAAAAAACTTGAAGTGCGGCTTAATTTTAGCTAAAAATGGTGGAAAAATACTTAATATTGCAGTTGTGCATTGTCTCTTTTGGATAATTATGTTGGCACAGTTCGTCTTTACGTCTTTACTTTTCTCTAAAAAATGATATTGTCTACTAGCAATATTTGAAATCTTTACTTAACTGGATTTGCCATATTTGGGTTTCCAAAAACTTCTTTATCCAAATTCTAAGCGAATAGTTACCAACTTTAAGCATTTAATTTGAATAGACTGCTGAAGCTTCCCGGATAAGGGCGAATCTCCTGATAAAAGCATTATTCTACGAAATAACACAGAAACATCTGGCACAAGGGGGCGGAAATGCTTTCAATTGTAATTCAATGTACAGATGTGTGTATTATTTGAACGGTGTCGGTGTGTCCGAGATCTTAATCTTATCATTGCGTATGCATAAACAAAGCGTAGAGGCTAGCTAGCTCTCCAAATTCACAAACCTTATCTTATAGCTTTTCGCTTATTTCGCTTTTTCAGTCGAACGGCCACACAAACGGAGCCGGCGGCGACGGCGACCTAGACGGAACTTTTCGTGACCATCCGCTGGCGCAGCACACCAAACTGACCACATCGCTGACGGCGGCGGGCACCGACGACGAGGATATGATCGACATCACACCGCGCTCCAGTCCGGGCGATGTGATCGGCGGCGGCGGAGGAGGAAGCAGCAGTGGCTATCACCGAGAAACGGCCACCGAATCGGACACCGAACGAGATTTCGGACACTCTGGCGGCAACGGCGGCGGCAATCACCACAATCAGCGGACAATGCACCAGCATGTGCCAACTCACAGTGCCTTCGGCGAACCCATGGACGGTGAGTTCGGAGAGATCCATTGCGTAAAGCATCCACTGTCGCTGTCTGTGGTGTTAATCAAGATCATGAACATTTGAGTAAGGCGACGTCACCTCGCCGCATTGCCGGTTCCGAATATTCGGTGGCGTGGCTCACAGCTGTACTCATTCGCTGGCAATTCAATTAATATGTACAATCATTAGCATACAGACATGTATTGTGGAGACACCAGTTAAGTTCATGATATATGTACATACATACAACCACCATTTACACACGTGATGCTAACTTAACAAAATAATCTGAGTTGTCTAAACAACCAGCTGGCATTTCTATTGGGAATTATTTATTTAAACGAACAAGAATCATTTATAGTTGTTGGGTAAATACTATCACATATGTGATGATAATAGCAATCAATGTTAGCAATACGCTAGAACGAGTAATATCTATTAGAACTTTATTCGAGGAATCTGTTTAAGAAAACCTACACGTTCTTTGTCTTGATACCTGAATGAAACACAACTAAAATACTCATAATTATTGCGCTAATGTTTATAAGACTCTGTTTCTCTTTGGACTTTGAGTCCAAACCATTACGACAACATGATTCAGAGTTTACAGTGTCAAATCCGAAATGTTTATTGTATTCTTTATCATTGCTATAGGAGCACTATCCTTCTATGGTTCCTCGGACGTGCAAGATGATATTCCTGGCATTGGGCAGTACGAAGATTTTCACACCATTGATTGGCAGCGGGACATTGCCCGTGATCGTATGCGACATCGCTACATAGTCAAGAAGCGACAGGACTCCTTGTGGGATCTGATAAAGGTATAAGATCGTTTATGATTTAAATCACACTATACTAATCAATCATTTTACTTATAGGGTTCCATTGATGCCGGATCTGGCTGGCTATGTGTTTTACTCGTCGGAATCGCCGCAGGCTGTGTGGCCGGCATGGTGGACATTGGAGCTAGTTGGATGTCGGATCTAAAGCATGGCATTTGTCCACCCGCCTTTTGGTTTAACAGGGAACAATGCTGCTATCCGGCCAAACAGTCAGTGTTTGAAGAAGGCAACTGCTCGACGGTGAGAGAAACTACATTTTCTTCCCGATAAGACACTAAAACCGCATTTATCTTCAGTGGAAAACCTGGCCAGAGATCTTTGGTTTGGATCGAAATGGCACCGGACCATATATCGTCGCTTACATCTGGTATGTGCTGTGGGCTTTGCTATTTGCTTCGCTCAGCGCCTCCCTTGTGCGAATGTTTGCGCCCTACGCCTGCGGATCTGGTATTCCCGAGATAAAGACCATCTTGTCGGGCTTCATTATACGCGGCTACCTCGGAAAATGGACGCTGCTGATCAAATCGGTTGGTCTGATGCTGTCTGTGTCCGCTGGCCTCACTTTGGGCAAGGAAGGACCCATGGTCCATATTGCCAGTTGTATTGGAAACATATTCTCACACGTTTTCCCAAAATATGGTCGAAATGAGGCCAAAAAGCGTGAGATTCTTTCGGCAGCAGCAGCGGCAGGCGTCTCGGTGGCCTTCGGAGCACCAATCGGTGGAGTTCTCTTTTCGCTGGAGGAAGTGTCATACTATTTTCCATTGAAGACATTGTGGCGCTCATTCTTTTGTGCATTGATTGCCGCATTCGTTTTGCGATCACTGACTCCGTTTGGCAACGAGCATTCCGTGCTATTTTTCGTGGAGTACAACAAGCCCTGGATCTTTTTTGAACTTATTCCTTTTGTTTTCCTCGGAATTATGGGGGTAAGTTCAGTGTAATTTGGAAGCTCTACAATTTATTAAAATAACATTTATTGTAGGGTGTTATTGGCACGTTCTTCATCAAGGCCAATTTGTGGTGGTGCCGCTACAGGAAGTTCAGCAAGCTCGGCCAGTATCCAGTTATGGAAGTGCTCTTCGTTACCCTGGTCACTGCCATCATTTGCTACCCCAATCCATTTACCCGAATGAACATGAACGAGCTGATATTCTTATTGGTTAGCAAGTGCTCACCCGGAGATGTCACCAATCCGTTGTGGTACGTTTTATGAATAATAATTGCTTTTAATCATTTTAATACCTATTTATTTCCGTATAGTGATTACAAGCGCATGAACATTACATCGGGCAACAGTTTCATTGAAGTTACGGAACCAGGTCCCGGTGTATACAGCTCCATTTGGCTGCTTATGCTTACCTTTATCCTTAAACTGGCCCTGACCATCTTTACCTTTGGCATGAAAGTGCCCGCTGGTCTGTTTATTCCGTCCCTGCTGCTGGGTGCCATCATGGGCCGCATTGTTGGAATCGGTGTGGAGCAGTTTGCCTACAGCTATCCCAATATTTGGTTCTTTACCGGCGAGTGTGCGGACAGCAATCTTATCACACCCGGACTGTATGCGGTTGTAGGAGCAGCAGCTGTGCTGGGAGGTGTCACTCGAATGACCGTCTCCCTGGTAGTGATCATGTTCGAGCTGACAGGCGGAGTGAGGTATATTGTGCCCCTGATGGCTGCTGCCATGGCCTCCAAGTGGGTAGGTGATGCTCTCGGCAGGCAAGGTATCTACGATGCGCACATAGCGCTGAATGGTTATCCGTTCCTAGATAGCAAAGAAGAGTTTGCGCATACAACACTGGCCGCAGATGTGATGCAACCAAAGTATGTATTAATAACACATTTTATCCTCAAGATGATCTAAAAAAAACTTCATTTTAGGCGGAATGAAACCTTGAATGTCATTACCCAAGACTCCATGACGGTGGACGATGTGGAGAACCTTCTTAAAGAAACGGAACACAATGGCTACCCGGTGGTGGTGTCGCGGGAGAATCAATATTTAGTGGGCTTTGTGTTACGCAGAGATCTCAACTTGGCCATAGGTGGGTCATCCATAGCTACGAACTTGGATTCCATAATTTAATATTTATATTTTTTATAGGCAATGCCAAGCGTCTGATCGAGGGCATTAGCAGCAGCTCCATCGTATTATTCACATCATCCCAGCCCATTCAAAATCTGGGACCGCAGCCGCTGAAGCTGAAAAAGATCCTTGATATGGCACCGATCACAGTTACAGATCAAACGCCAATGGAGACGGTAGTGGACATGTTCCGAAAGCTGGGACTGCGCCAGACATTGGTAACACACAACGGGTGAGTTTGTGGCCAGAAGCAGTTTAACCAGTTTCAAGATATCTAATCTAAATTCCATCGCAGTCGTCTACTGGGCGTAATTACCAAGAAAGATGTGCTGCGCCATGTGAAGCAGATGGATAACGAAGACCCCAATACGGTGCTCTTCAACTGAATTTATCAGCCAATCAGAAGTTGGGCGAGCGCTGCTTCTAGTTATTATTATGTGAACTATGTGCAAAATGCAGATTGCAATCTAAGCTTAAGTGAAAAGTTGAACGAGTGGATGCAAAGTGGACTGAAATGGATTAGAGTGGAATCGCGTGATTAGAACAGATAGGATCGGACGTTCGGACGTGAGAGATTTAGCAAAATTGTGTGCAGTTCTATTATATATTTATATATCGCATATATCTCGTTAATGTTAATTATATAATTTATTTTACTGTAGGCAAATGGTTATAAAAGATTAGTGTATTCATTTATTGCCATTTTGTAATTATGTCATTGTAGCACTTTTCTACACACAGCATATTTCTTTTTATATGTTCACCTACAGCTTTGATAACGAGTGTACACTATGAAATGATCAATAGTTGTAAAAGGAACGTTTTATTTTGTGAATCGTATGTGAAAACGCGGTTTTAACGAGATTCCCACAGAGAAAGCAGTCTTATTTTACGCCAAATTTTCGAAATGGCTTTACGTTTTTGCATTTTGTTCAAAATTCTACACAGATAAAATGTCTTGTTTATACAATACATAGTCTATATTTACATGTGGTATTTGTTAGAGATCTGAGAAATTTTAAAATAAAATTGTGTATATAGCAAACCTAAGAGATGATAAAACCGTACATATAACATAAGCAGTCATGCAAATACAAGCGATTATTTCAAAACTGAGAACAAAATTCAATACGACTATTTAGTGTTCTATGTAGAATATCTGGAACTCGTCGCCATAGAGGCCTGTAATTAACCAGCGTCTGTAAGATAATTATTATTTACAATTGTTGTTTTAATGACTTCCTTCGTAATAAGCTCACCCATTGTCGCTACTACGGATAAGGCTTCCCTTGCCGCGAAGTCCTCCCTTGACGTGGGCATGGGCTCCATCGCTAACCCTATAGTATTCCAGTGACCCATCATTGGCTGGGCAGTAGATGATGTTGCCATCCCGACTACAGGCGATTACGTTTTTAAAGGGAAGTGGGATTTGTACTATCAACTGAGCCATATCCTGTTTATTATTTAAGTGGAAATAAATAGTGTTCAGCTCGTTTGTTTGCCATGTAATCACCTCATCCCCAAGCCGCATATCGTGATAGAAGGCCTGTCCACTGAGATCGCAGCTCAGGACAAACTGGTTGCCCTCCATTTCGGTACGGAGCAGAGTGGAAACCATGAAACGATGTCGCCGTAGAGCCAACAATTGGATCTGCTTGGTGGCTGCGGTTTGGCGGCCAGTGTTCCAGCAGCGATAGACGCCACCATCGTTAGTGCCCACGACGAAGTCATCCAGACCAAGGGTCACCATTGCCGTAGGCTCTGAGCTAACCGTTGCGGGCAGGGAGTACCTGGTGGAGTTAATTGAATAATATTTGAGATTAAAACCGGGAAATGTTCTGTTTAGTGTTTAGGGAGACTCACTCCCAATCCAGAGCCATCTGCCTGCTTAGATCCCACTGTCGAACGCTGCCATTGGCATAGCAGGCCAACAGAAGATGTTCCCGCGGCCAGTCCAGAGCCACTGCAGCTCCCTGGGCGGAGGATACAGTGTATAGCTGTTTGATATCGACGCTGGCATCGGAACCCCTCGCCTGCTCATATAACCAGATGAAGAGTTCTCCGTCCATGGTGGAACCAGCGAACATGGTCTTGTTGTACGGATTCGTGCACAGACTTCGCAAACAGGATTTTAGGGGTAGAGTTTTGGCCTCTGTGTAAATCACCAAGTTGCCAACGGACATTCTTTGGGGAACAAAGAGCTTTAGCTGCTGATCCACATGCTCGCACCAGTCATCATGGGGAGCTACCGTGGTGGCCACCAGAACTGGGGCATTATTCGTATGCACACACAGCCAGATGGCCAGTCCTTGCGAGTTGTCCGCACCACCCATTGTCAGTTTCTGGTACGTGTACACCTGCAGTTCCTCCTCCAGGCGGCACTGGCTCATCGTTAGATCCTCCATCAGAGGCGTGGGATTCATAAGCTCCCGTTCGACCATGGGGCAGATCTGTCGCAGCCATTTGGCCAAAGCCCTCTCATCGTATTCGACATCCTTGCTGCTAACTACTCGTTGCTCTGTTTGTGTGGCCACATGCATCTTCTTCTGCGTTCCCGTTGCGGCATCTTTGCTGGGAGGCGGTGGATCGGTGCCCGTACAGTTGTCCACCAGGGCATGCTGCTTCTCCAAAGGCTGCGTGGCCGGAAATTCAACTACGGGTGAGCTGTAATGCGATAGTACGTCCATTTTCCATCAGCTTGAAAATCTTACTGTTTTGGCTTCAGTTCTTTGTGGCTATCGGTATCCTTGGAAACCAACTGATTCAACCCTTAAGTGGGCTATAGAATAGCTTATCTGAAGATCGATTATGAATCCAAGCTTAATCTATGTTTCATGAATATAAATAAATACATTATAAATTTCTTTTTATATTTTTTATTTTACGACAGCTTAAGATCTTAAAAGTTTGCATATTGCAAAAGGGCTAATTAAGAAAACTTTACGATTTAGATTGGAAACTTTTAAGAAGTTTTAGAAAACAAATATCGCTAAAAATAAATAGGTGACAACCCATTTAAAGTGCATTAAGGGAATCCTTTTCAGTAGGCATTGCTGTCATCTGTCAAAGGAATCTATCATTACAAGCAAGTTAGATTTTCAGCAAAGACGTCTAAGCAGCGTAAGAATAAAAAGAAACTAAAGTGAAAATGTTGGTATCATGGGCTAAAATGGCTACAGGTAAGAAGAATAAACCAATTTCACATGACCAGCTTGCTCTGAAAATGAAAAAACCATGTTAGCATGTGCAAGGATTGGCCTGAAGATGGCCCCGGGTACCGGAGGTTACCGGGGCAACTATCTTGGTAATCCTGTGCTGTTTCCCAACTATGCCCGCTACCTTCATGCCTCCTCGTCCCTTTGGGATGACAAGGATAAGAATAAGTCGGGCGATGAGTGTGAGCCCGAGCCGCAGGAAGTCTGCAAGACGGACGCGGAACTGGTCAAGAAGAAGTATGAAGCCGAGGATGAGTGTGAGGAAAAGAAGTCGGACGGCGGAGGCAAGAAGCTGGAGAGCAAGGGTCGCAAGGGTGTCATCCATGCTGTCATCGGTCCCGTCATCGATGTCTACTTCGAGGAGGAGGTTCCGGAGGTGCTCAACGCGCTCCAGGTGCAGGATGCTCCCATTGCTAACCTGGTGCTGGAGGTAAGTCAAGGGATTAACCAATTTTAAGGCGGACGACATTCAGACATTCCATTATCTAATATTAATTAAATTTTAAAACGGATTTTAACATAACTTTTAAACATTCAAAAAGTTTTAAAAATTGTTAAACTTTTCTGATTTCTGATTGCATAGGTATTCCACCACCTGGGCAACAATATTGTCCGTTGCGTGGCCATGGATTCCACGGAAGGACTCCGTCGTGGTCAGCCAGTGCTCGATACCGGCTACCCCATCCGTGTGGCGGTGGGCAAGGCCGTTTTGGGACGCATCCTCAATGTGGTGGGCGATCCCATCGATGATCGCGGTGAGGTCAAGTCGGATTTCTACTCCTTTATCCACAATGAAGCCCCGGAGCTGACCGATTTGAGCGTGAAGCCAGAGATCCTAGTCACTGGCATCAAGGTGATTGATTTGCTGGCTCCTTACGTAAAGGGCGGCAAGATCGGGCTGTTTGGAGGCGCAGGCGTGGGCAAGACGGTGCTCATCATGGAGCTGATCAATAACATAGCCAAGTCCCATGGCGGTTACTCCGTGTTCGTGGGCGCAGGAGAACGTACCCGCGAGGGCAACGATCTGTACCATGAGATGATCGAGTCCAAGGTCATATCCCTGGAGGATGACTCCTCAAAGGTGGTTCTGGTTTTTGGCCAGATGAACGAGCCACCGGGCGCTCGCTCCCGTGTGGTTCTCACCGGACTGACCATCGCCGAGTATTTCCGCGACGTGGACGGGCAGGATGTGCTGCTCTTCATTGACAACATTTTCCGTTTCACCCAGGCGGGATCGGAGGTGTCGGCGCTGCTCGGGCGCATTCCCTCGGCGGTGGGCTATCAGCCTACTTTGGGAACCGACATGGGCACCATGCAGGAGCGGATCACCAGTACCCGCAACGGTTCCATCACTTCTGTTCAGGCTGTCTACGTGCCCGCCGATGATCTCAGTGATCCCGCTCCGGCGGCTACCTTTTCGCATTTGGATGCCACCACCGTGCTCTCGCGTCCCATTGCTGAGTTGGGTATTTATCCGGCTGTGGATCCCTTGGATTCCTCGTCCCGCATCCTCGATCCCGATGTTGTGGGCGAGGAGCACTACAATGTGGCTCGAGCGGTTCAGAAGACTCTGCAGGCCTACAAGTCGCTGCAGGACATCATCGCCATTCTGGGAATGGATGAGCTTTCCGAGGAGGATAAGTTAACGGTGGCCAGGGCCCGCAAGATGCAGCGCTTCCTTTCGCAACCGTTCCAAGTGGCTGAGATCTTTACTGGACATCCGGGAAAGCTGGTGCCAGTGGAGAAGTGTGTGGAGGGCTTCAAGCGTTTGTTGAATGGTGAATATGACGATATCCCGGAGATTGCTTTCTACATGGTCGGAGATGCCGAAGAGGTGCTGGCCAAGGCCACCCAACTGGCCGCATCCATGTCAGGTGATGCTCCTCCAGCCAAGGCGGAAGCCAAGAAGGACGAAAAGAAGGACGCAAAGCCAGAGGAGGGCAAGAAGGAGGAGCCGCCCAAGGAAGAAGACAAAAAGGAGGAAGCAAAGGATGACAAGCCAAAAGAACCGGAAAAGAAAGATTAAGGAATTCGATCAGCAATTCCACCAACCATTAAACTTTACCAATTAAAGAATTTTATAATTGTTCATTTTTTATATCTTAAAAAATAATATTCCTCTAATCAATTCAACTTAATGTGTATTTATTTTGACTTTACATGAAGAGGCATTCAATTATATACAATTTATATTAAAGTAGTTACAGATTTAAGTAAAATCAATTCAAATTACATTTTAAACTTACAATCCACATTGCGGGCTGTGTGAACAGTGCTTACGTTCCACAAGACCATATGACTTCCACTTTGCCGGCTGTTGTTACGTTTTGTCTCTTCTTCTTATTCGGCAGCAAAATGCTTAGGATTTTCAATTTTCGCGTTGGAAATCGCTTATATTCTGTGAAAGCAGCCAAAAAGGATGCAAAGAAATACACAGACAGCATAAACCTGCCAAAGACCAAGTTTCCCAATCGTCTGACCGCAGCAAAACGCGAGGAACGGGAGCGTCTAGTTCTGGAGGTATGTTCTTGGGGATATGTGAAGTAATCAAATCTTATGTATAATATTTTCACATTGCAGAACAAGATTGCAGTTTCCTATGCGTACCAGGAGCAGCGACTGGCGGAGAAGGGGAAACCCACCTTCGTCCTTCACGATGGACCGCCCTACGCCAACGGACAACTTCACATGGGCCACGCCGTCAACAAGATCCTTAAAGATATCACTCTGCGCCAGCGGGTTGCACATGGTCAGCAGGTCAACTACGTTCCTGGCTGGGATTGTCATGGCCTGCCAATCGAACTGAAGGCCACAAGTACTGCTCCAGGTCAGAGTGCTCAAGAAATCCGCCAGAAATGTGAGTTGTTACCATTGCTTTAGATTCTTTGTTAATTCTTTATTATTTTCTACAGCTCGTGCCTTTGCTTTGGAAGCCATCAAGTCGCAAAAGGAGGAGTTCAGCAGCTGGGGCATTTTAGCCAACTGGCAGAAGGACAATATCTACATGACCTTTCAGCCAGAGTTTATAGTCAATCAATTGCAAATGTTCTACAATCTCTACGAGAAAGGATTGGTCTATCGTGACTTGAAACCAGTTTACTGGTCTCCTTCATCCAGGTGAGTTGAATACAACTTAAATTTATTCTATACACTTTCTTATATTTTATTAGGACAGCCCTGGCCGAGGCGGAATTGGAATATGATGCTAATCACATAAGTCCTTCGGTGTATGTGAGATTTGCTCTTAATCCAAGTAGCTTCGATATACAGGATAAGCAAATTTATGCCCTAGTCTGGACCACAACTCCGTGGACCTTGCCGAGTAACCAAGCCATCTGTTACAATGCCTCGTTGGAATACGTTCTAGTCAGGTTGTCGGATCGCAACCAGGATGAGCTATACCTCATGGCTTCAGCTCTTATGGCGGACTTTGAGGCCAATACTCAGCTAAAGTGTGAGATAGTGCAGCACTTGAGTGGAGAATCATTGAGCAAGCTGAGCTATAATCATCCAATTGACAAAGAACAATCGAATCTGCCCTTTTTCGACGCCAGTCATGTGCAGGATAGCAAAGGAACGGGATTGGTGCACACAGCTCCTGCCCATGGACCAGAAGATTTCCTTGTTAGTCTGACCCAGAAAATTCCTGTAAAATGTTTTGTGAATGAGGAGGGCACTTACACCAAGGAAGCTCCTGATTTTCTACGCGGAAAATCAGTGTTGGATCAAGGAAATTCCCTAGTCCTCGACCGCATAGCAGAGGATGTAGTCCACTCCTCCAAGCTGGAACATTCCTATCCCATTGATTGGCGCACAAAAAAGCCTGTGATAATTCGTGCCAGTGAGCAGTGGTTCATTAATACCGAAAAGCTGAAGTCACCTGCTGCCGACGCCTTAGAGCAGGTTGAGATCTATCCTAGAGCCAATGCGGAGGCCAGCAAGAAAGCATTGCTCACACAGCTACAGAAGAGACCCTATTGGTGCATCTCCAGGCAGAGAGCGTGGGGTGTACCCATTCCTGTTCTCTACAGTCGGGAGTCCGGAAAAGTGGTACTCAATTCCGCTCTTATTGAACATCTTTGCAATCTGCTGCGCAAGGAGGGATCAATCGACTTCTGGTGGGTAAAATCCGTGGAGGAACTTGTACCCGAGCATTTACTTCGTGAACTTCACCATGAAGCCAAAGATCTTGTCAAGGGCACTGACATACTGGACATTTGGTTCGACTCTGGCAGCACATGGTCTGCTGTGCTGGGCAAGGATAAGATAGCCGATCTGTATCTTGAGGGTTATGACCAATTCACCGGTTGGTTTCAATCTTCACTGCTTATGAGCATTGCTGCTCGGGAATGTGCACCTTACAAGTGAGTAATACTTTTTAATGAAAAACCTATTCTATATTAATATCCAATAGAGCTCTCTTTGTTCACGGATTTACCGTGGATGAGAAAGGATACAAGATGTCGAAATCGTTGGGAAACGTAATTTCCCCAAAGCAGATAACCAAGAAATATGGTACAGATGCACTGCGTTGGTGGGTTGCCTCCCATGGAACGCAGCACATGTCCATCACAGTGAGCGATAAGCTACTGCAGCAGGCGGCAGAAAATCTGAGCAAGATCCGTGGAACTCTGCGATATTTAAAAGGCGTAATTGGAGAGAAACAATCGGGAGAGAATCTAACACGAACTTCGGATAAGAGCTATCTTAATCGTTATTTGTTAAGCCAGCTGGTTGAGTTTGAATCTGAGGTAGAAAACTTTGTTAGTCTTAGTTTTTCAACTAATCATGGCATTTACTTTTAAGGTGGAGAAGCTATACCACGCTTATGAGTACAATCGTGTTGTCGCCTGTGTCCAAAACTTTATTGCCAATCAGGTGTCCGCCGTCTATGTGCATCTCATCAAGGATCGCCTTTATTGTGGTGATGATCAGGAGCTACTGGCCATTCGTCAGACTCTTACCCATTGCTATCAACAACTCTGCAAGAGCTTATGGCCCATTGTTCCCTTCCTGGTGGAGGAAAGCTGGAGCTACTATGACACCACAGGTGGTGCTTTCCACGAGCAGATTGTTCGGACTAAACCTGAATGGCAGGACACCAAAGCCACTGAAGTGATTAACGCAGCGTTCGATGTTAAACGACTTATTAACCAACAGGCTGGAGATGTTAACACCTGGCACTTGGCCGTGACCATCAAAGGAAAGGAAAGCGGCCAGCTGGATTTGCTGCGAGAACTTCACAGTACCCTTGGAGAGTCTGTGAGCAATTCTGAACTGTGCGAGATACTGCAAGTGGGATCAATTATGCTCTTACAGTCCAATAATAGCGACTATGATATTGCTCTAAGTAAACTTCAGACATCACTGTGCCCACGTTGTCGCCGCTATGGTCTAGAAGATGAGCAGGAAACGTGTCAACGTTGCTCTGACGTTATGGAGGCAAAGAATTAAGCGTTAGGAAGTGTTGTTATTTAAGTGTAAGGAATACATTTATGTTTTTAAAAACTCTGTAAGCATTTCATGATGGTGTCTCGCAGCTTAAGCCGGGTTGTTGGCTTTCCGCCGCATATAATATGCGTCTCGTTGTCCTCGAACTTTATAACTGTGTCCTCATTGACAAGGTTCAATGTCAGAGCGCCGCCAGTGCGGTCAAGCTTAATGTTGGAGAAGCCATCTTGCGTCAGCCTCTTCATCACTGCATCTACATCGATGCTGCCATACTCGTATTTTACGTTCTTTAGCACATCCTCCTTTGTCGGAGCGCTGTTACTCGAGGTAGTCTCGTCTTTAATGCTATCCGCACATGGCTGGATGCAGTGGACCTTGTCCTTAACTTGCAGAACTCCCGTCAACGTGGAGAAGGTCACGCCGGCCGCCACCTCCTTTGGCGATATCTTTTGGGCCAGTTCCGAGGTAATGTAGATTCGATCCAGCTTCCGTTTTAATGGCAGACGTATAATCTCGCCGCACTTGAACGTTATTATCTTCTTATCCGGCTGTTCGATAAACAGATTTGGGGCCGAGGGATGTGGTTTTGTGTACGCCTCTGGGATGACAAGCACATTTGGTTTCAACTCCTTAATCAGCTTATTGGCCTGCTGATAATTCAAAGAAGTGTCGATGGGACAGTAAAAAGCCTTCATGGCCAGTGGTTGGAACGGCGCCAATACTTGCAGATACGGAAAGTCTGGTTCCGTGAATATAATTGAGTTATTAGGGTTATTGCCCCACATCTCGATGAAGTGAACAGCGTCCCCGAAACGCAAGCTAGGATGGCCACAAAAGACCACGCAGGGCTGTAAGAAAGACAGGATTCGTAGTATGAAGTTTTTACATTTTTTTTCAGACAAACCTGTCGGAAGTCCTTGCTAAAGCCCTCGGAGAACACATGGTTATAGTGCTTCAGCTTGTTATTGCGAAGGTAAAAGGCATGTGGGAAAGGATCGTCTGGAAGATACACTTTGTTCTGCTTGGCGGAACTTAGCCACTCAGCCAGGATATTAGAATACGCCAAGGAGCTGTCTGCCACGGGGGAAATGAAGAACATGGGAACATTGTTGAGGCCCGCGTTTTCCAAATTCTGTGTGAGGCACTCAAAGAGATCATAGACAACGCCCGAAGGATAACAGGGAATCAAGGCAGACCCATTGTTGCGGATCGTCAAGGCCACATTCATGCAGAGCTCGCCCAGCTTCGTGTCGGGATTGACCGTCGGCGCCTGCGTCAGTCCGGTCATGATGAGTACATCGGCGTGCTTCAGCGCCGACTGATTGATGGGCCGCGGATGTGTGGTCAACGTGGAGGAACCACTGACATAGCAAATCTTTTCATGCGCCGTACTCAGTACCCAGTTGCTGGAGCCCAGGCAGTAGCCCGAGCTGACAGGAGTGGCGATAAAGGCCCCGAGGATGTCCAGCTTCTCGTCGTAGCCCATGATGGTCACCTTGGACAGACTTCCTTGGACATCCTTAAGACTAAAGATCGTACGCCACTTCTTGGCACGAAACGCTTCGCTCAAGGGACTGGGCAGCAGATGAAGCTTCTCCTTCCACAAGCGCGCGGTGCACGCCTTGGGCGAAACTTCGATGTAGTCCACCAGCTCCTCCAGGAAAAATCTGCCGATCTGCAGCGTTGGCTCCGTGGCATAGACTTTGCCCTTGAACCCCGTGTTTTCCGTGATGTACGGCAAGGCCAGCATATTAAGATAATTCGAGATAAGTATCACATCCACTTCGCTGAAGTCCAGCATTTTGTCCATGGGTAGATTAAACTCGGGCGTCGAGTCCACGAAAACCCGGCCACAGCAGTCCTTCAACTCTCCATCCATCTGGGGATCATGATCCCTACTGGGCACGAAGTTGGGCAGATTGGACCACTTCAAGGACTGAACGAAGGGCAGCGGAAGGAAATTCAGGACTGTCTGCTCCGTGAGACCGCAGTCCAGCATGATCCGCAGGCCCTTGAAGGTAATGATGTAACATGGCTTGGCCAGGTCCCCGCTGAGACAATACTGCAAAGTGGATAGTCACTTCCGCTGATTAGGTTGCTATTTACCTCTCAGGATGACTTACCAATCGCATTTTATTTAACCGCCAGTGCCGATTAGACGATGCAAGTTTGTTTATATTTGGACCAGGGATGGGAAACGATTGGTCATCAAATGGTTCGGTTCACCTATGAACCGGAATCAGCACCCGGCTAAATCATTAACCACAGGTACCAAACTGAATTAATTACAAATTTTGGTGAATATTTTACTGCTTGTTAACTTGCGCATCGCGCTTTAACATTTATTCAACCACATTTGTATTCACTCCACTGGTTGCAGTGTTGTTGGCTTCCATCCCTGGTCTGTTTATTTGGTTTTTTGCAAATTTGAAAAATGTCCCAGCAAATTCGCGTGGTACAATGCATTCAATGCAAAATGTACCAGGTGAGTCCAAAAAAACTAAAATATATCTTAGAGCTCACTAACTACTACTACTACTAAATATATACCTATTATAATTTATATTTATATATAATTTCAACAAGGTGGACTTCGTGAAAAAGTCAAACACATGGCAGTGTAAAATTTGCCGCCAAAAACAAAGCTTGCTCAAGGAATTCTTTCGGGGATCGGCAGCGGAATGCCGGGTTAAGGTGCAGCATCTCAACTTGGAGCGCGGAATGCAGGAGGAAAGCCTGAGCACGGGCTTATTCCTCACGGCAAAGCAGCAGTTCGAAGAGGAGGAAGACTGCCAGGAAAACGAGGAAAACACCACACCTCAGAAGAAAACAAATAAATGGGCAACCTATGTGGATAATCCCATTGAAACTACTAAAATTTCTGCAACAGAACCTAGGAAAACCGAAGAACTTTCCGAAGCAATCTCTATGAACTTAAAGAAAACCAGGAACACAGGACCACGATCCTCTAAACGTTCCGCTGAAAATATGCCATCAGCTACCAAGAAAAGTTGCTCTAAGTGGAACGACTACTTATAGTTCCTTAAAAAATATATAACATATATAAATTAATATTAATTAATTAATTTCAATTAAAACTTATTTATAAAGCAAAGAATATTATCACTGATCACTAGATTATCTGCAAATAAGATTTCCAGTTACGTGAATGAATTAAACTTATCTTTATTAAAAAAATAATTTCATTATAATTGTTCAATATGTTTTATTAAAATCCGCTTCGTTCTTGTATTTGTGTATATGAATGTGAGGGCCATAATATTCACATTCAAACTGAATACATTGCCTTGCCTTGCACTAATGCTAGAAAAATACAAGTTTTATGATCCACTAAATATTGTTAATTAAAGTTGGGGTAGTTTGGGATTCACTAAACGCCGATTGGGCAACATGTTGGACATGCTTAGCTCCTTGTGCCCCAATCGGTTTGAATACTCGTGTACAGATTAGAGTTGGTTATAGTTAAGTGACGCCTGGTCGCGCATTTATCTTGAGAGAAATTGTAATATTAGTAGCCGACTACTTGTATATAACCTATTCTCGCCGCTTAGGTGTTGGCAGGAGTTCCTCCGGCACCCTCCTTCTTGGCCACCTTCTCATCGGAGCCGGTCTCATCGATGTCATTGGACTCGGTCTCCGTGCCGGGTGCACCACCTGCCTTGCCCGATGACCTGCGTCGCTTGCGGTTGACACGCCATGGACGCATGGGAAACTTCATGGCCGGCAGCGGCTCCATGCCGAGCACTTTGTAAATCTGGCGGAAGGCAATGTAGCGCAGGAAGAGCTGTGCGGACACAGTGAGATCCTCGCGCTCCTGTTTGGTCAAATCGAGTAGAGCGTCTGTGGGGTCCTTCTCGCAGGGATCCAGCAGGCCCGGTCCGTTGATTAGAAAGCCCGACGATAAGGCCTCCATGATGCGGCGCATGCAGTCACCGGGTGAAATGGGAAAGCCAGCCGACGAGATGACCTTCTCTACGAGGAGCTCCAAAGACCACTGGGGCAGCGACTGCCAGGAAGAGACGCGCTGGCACAGATCCCTGAGGATGCGTATGACCATGACGCACGACTGGAGGCCTGTCGCTCGAGCCTGGAACCATTTGGCGTGACGCAAATCAGCCAAAGCCTAAGCAAATATTTATAATTAGTTAATGAGTTAGTTAGTTGCTTTTTGGCGAAACTTACACGAAGGCAGGGCTCACGAGCCAGGAATTCGGAATCGCCCTCACCTTCATCAGTGGTGGAAGCTTCCCCGGGATTGGCATCGCGCAGCAAAGGCGAGGTGAGGGTAATCTTAACGGAAACAGACTCATCCAGCACAATTAGGGCGGCTTCCTCGGCGTTGACCTCCACGCGGTAATTGACCTGAGTATCGCCTGAAATCAAGAGAGCAATGGAGGAAAATATGACAAAGACGTTTTCGCAGGAAGCTCAAATCATCGAAATACTAGATTCGACTTGGAAAAAGAGACAAACATTGTGGGTGAAACGAAATTCCAGTGTGGGCCCGCAAAATACACGTATGTATACATTGTAATATAGTGATTAGCAACAATTGAATATAGATATATATATATATATTGATATTGTTCAAATGGGGACTTGATGCACGGTATGAAAAGCACGAATAATGTTTGTTTCTTCCCACGATCCTCGTATTCGCTCGGCTCCCAGCAAACAGGAGATTCGTTCGACTTGCGTGCTGGGATCGGTATCTCCGTTTGGGGACTCGTAAACGGAATTGCAAGCTCGAGACTCGGACTCGGCGTCATCCACCCGTTGCAATTCCACTTAGAGCGCGCACTTCACTGTATTTTACTGAATTTCGACTTGAACTATTTAACGGAATTATCTTGATTTCTTTTGTTGGTTAGTTTGCATTAAAATATTGAACGAAATTTATGGCTGCGGGATACGTTGACCGACCAGACGTCTCTCGTCTTCAGTACTCTCCAATCGCGGTGCGCAACTCAAATTTCGCTCGCAATTTTTGTTTGCATTTTTAGATATATGTATATAGATTTTCTATATTGGACAATCAAGCTTGATACACACAATTCGGCCGCTTGGACATATATATATGTATACGAGATTACTGAGTATAGATATATTTGCTTGGTTTCGAGTGAAAGATGAGGCAGGCAGCACGCACATCGGCGCTGCAATTTTGTCCCAAGCACTTGCATTTGCATATGGCAATCGCGTCTCGTGTGTGGATCAATCGCATTGCTTCTTGGCGTGTTGTTGTGTTGTTCAACTTCTTGGCCAGGCCATCAAAGGACTTTATTTACACAAAGTTTCATCCGGAATCGAAACGAAGGCGCGCAAACTTTGTATAAATATATTCCTTTGGTTTGAATTTCAGTTGGTTAAAGAGTTTGGTTTTGACTGTTTCATCAAGGTCACCACACCACATTAGACTGCAGGAGGCTGGACTTGTGGCACCGAGTCCGCGCTTGTTACCGTGACGATCCGCTGGTGGTGATTTAATTGGAGTGGAGCGGAGCAGTGCAGCAGCAGCCGTGCGGGAAGAGGAGCAACCTGGGAGGGTTGAGCTACAGCTACAGATGGCTAACTGAACGACACACTCAAGACTCTAGACTCACAGAGCTTCTAGGCTAAGGCTCAAGGCTCGAGGCTCGAAACTTATCCTGCAGAGAGAGAAGCTGAAAACGGCAAATACGTTTTTATTCGCAATTAGTTGCTATGTTGGCTGGGGCGTTGGGCGCGGTTTGGCGGGCGTGGCAATCTATATCCACCGCAACAACAGGGCTCAACTCTAGTTGTCCTAGTTTCTATGTACAATAATTTTATATAATTAAATTTGATTTATTTTGCTGACTTTTTCCACACAAATTGCCCGTCGAACGTGAACGTACGTAATGAATAGCGAATGCGAACGTATCGTGAGTTGCGTTCGTTCATCTTGCATACTTAGCGCTCCGAAAATCGATTTATTTTCGTTCATTAGTTTTAGTTGATTAGTTTGAGCCGCTTCCAATTTGGCCAAATTCACCTGCGCGGGTCAGTGTGAAATTGGCCAAGCTAAGAACGTGTTTATGTACTTTTTGTTTTGATCATGATTCAGTGATGCTTTTCAGCCGCATTTATCACTCAAGCCATTTCTCTGGAAAAAGTTTTCTTCTGTTCCTCTCATTAGGACAACCAAAATGTCATTCAAGAATAGTGGTATGCAATTTCTACGATGGCAGCTGCCACATCTCCTCACTTACCTGCCACCTCCTTGAGTTTGTCGGGCAGCACATTGGCCACACGCTGCAAAAGACCCGAAGTCGGCTTCTCCGCGCAAAGGACGACCAGCTCGACGGCGTTATCGCCATGGAGCAGCAGCCCCTTGGCCAGGTAGCCCACTCGCATCACTCCCTTCAGGATGCGCACGACGTTGCCACCATTGTCGGCGTCTTTGTGGAACGAGAAGATCTGATTGTCGCGTCCGTCTTTCTCCGACGGCTTGTCAGCCTTGTCCTTCTTATTGGCCGCTCCGGCATCGCTGGGCTGCTCGGCCAGGGCATCGGAGACCAATTTTAGGGCCCTCTCGGTGTGCGAGACGATGCGCTGGATGGTCTGCAGCTCCTCCTCCTTCGGATAGATCTCGGCGTGACGGGCAATGGCGTGGCGATCATCGGTGCTTTCCGGACGACGAACATTTCCGCCGGGCATCATGCCAAAGTGTGGCGGCGGTCCATTGCCCATGCGCCCAAAGCGCTGGGCACCTGCAATGGTAATTTAAAATATACATATATTTGTGCTCACAATAATTAGCCGTGTTCCAATTTTATGTTATTCCACTTGAATACTTAAAATATGTTGCAGTTTATATTGATTATTCAATTTTTTACGTTACAGCCAATGAACTGAACAAATTCCAAGCTATTTGTATAGACAAATGTTATTTATCTTATAGCTTTTAAATTGTGGCAACATAAACTAGTGCACTGTTCCACCCCAAGGATTAGAACGTATATAATAACTCACCTCCGAAACTGCGCGACATCCAGTTGTTGTAGTCATACTCTTCGTTGTATTGTCGGTTGCGCTGCTCCTCCCAGTAGCCGCCGTCGTGATCATCACCGCCGCGATGCGAGGACATCATGGCCCGGTTGGCACGGGCCTCAGCCAGGCGGCGCTGGCGAGGAGTGGGCTTGAAGTCGACAACTAGATCTGGCTGCACCTTTCGCTTGTACTGCAAGCGATGGCGACGGCCCTTCATGTGCATCTCTTTGGCATTCGGGTCGTTGAACTTGCAATCGCATAGCTTGCAGTTGAAGCTCAATATCTTGCCCTCTTCGTCCTTGACCTCTTCAATATACTCGCCGCCCACTGGCTTAATGTTGTCCGAGTTTTCGCCCAGCGAATCGTCCAGATTATCATCAAGATCTCCAGCTGCATCGCTCTCGTTCGCGCCGCCTTCGGTCTTGGCAACACCAGCTCCGCCAGCAGCAGCGGGCACAAAGTTGATCTTGCCCATCTTTTTGGGTTCCTCCGAGGGAATGGGTTTGCCCAGCTTCTGGTGCAACTTGACCACCTTCTGATGCTTGGCTCCACGCACATGGGCGGCATATGCATCCGTACCAGTGCATGTTACATCGCACAATTCGCAGTGGTAGTTGTTACCACGATTTTGTGTAGCACTGTTGGCACTAGCGGACATCTTCAGCGAAGCCTCGCGTTTCTTGTGCTTCTGACCCTCCAGATGCTCGCGATAGGTCTGAGGTCCGGCGCACGAGATCTTGCACACTTCGCAGTAGTGCAGCTGCTGGGGACGTGGAGGTGCCTTCGGACGCATACCCCTTATGGCCGGTGCTCCTGGTATGGTGGGTTGCATCTTGCGCTGATACCAGTTATTGGCGCCGCCATTTGGCTTTTGGTTTGGATTGCCCTGATGCTGTTGGGCCACATACATGCTTGCCGCATTGTAGAGCGCTGTATCATAGCCACTGTAATTGTTGCCCGCCGGAGGAGCCGAACTAGGGGGCTTGGGACCACCATTAGACTTGTCCATCTTGCCCTTTACCTGATTCTTGACTGGCGGAGCCGAGTAGTGCGTCTTGCTGACCGAGGCTGTCGAACCGGAGGCGTTGTAGCTGGCCGACGACTGCTGGTAGAATGTCTTGGTAGCGTCGTATTGCATGGCACTGCGATAGTCGCCGTAGCCACCATAACCCCCCGCCCCTGGGCCAGAGGGGGCGCCAGCGCCCGCTCCTGCTGCTCCGGCGTAACCACCCTGTCCGGCGGCCACAGCGGCATTCTGATAGGCGGCCGCATTCGCGTAGGTGGCATTGGTTACCGCCGGGTACGAGACCTGGCCCGTATTGTACTGGGTGCCGCCGTAGTTAAACCCGGCGTAGTTGTTGTTGGCCATTGTCGGTGTGCTGCAATTACGAAAATCGAATTTGTTTGACAATCTGTCTGCGGTTTACTAGTTTACCATTGGCATTTGCATTTGCATTTTGGATCTGCCCCCATCCCCACCAAGTGCTCTACTTACATTAGCTGTCCTATCCGACTGACTGTCAATATTTATGGGACTTCGAATGCGGATTTATTCGGGAATTTATATGTGCTTTCCGCGTAATAGCCTGTTTATAGCTGTAAAACAAAGTGGTCTTAGTCACGTCATGTTGAAAAAGGAGCTCCCCCACCACTTTCCCATCAGCTTTTCATCTGCTTTTCTCTATCGATTTTTACCCTGCTGCTTTGGACGCACTTTTCGCGTGTCTGGCCCACATGCGAGTGAGCACACGTGGCGATCTCTTTTCCAACGTCACTTTATCCCTAGTTGCGCATGGCTAAATAACAGTTAATACAAATGGCAATTACCTGAAATCGGTTAAATAAAATTTTTCTTCTGTCTATATGGGCCGGTACTAGTGTGACCGCAGCGTATTCGGATAATCATACTATGTTGAGCCCGACTTGAAACAAATACCACTTTTTATCTTTCGAAGTTTTTGGGAAATATACCATTACACTATTACACTATTATTATTATTTAATGTAATTTTTTAAATATTACAATTGGTATGGTCTTTTTTATTAAGACCGCTATTTGTAGATTTTGTATTGAATTGAATTCTTTTGCCCGTTGTTGTGCTGAAGTTAAGCATTTCTCAGATACCGAAAACTAACAAAAAATACCGTCACGTTGGTGATGGGACGTTACAAAATACTACTCCATCATTTGAATATATATGATATTAAGTATATGAGCAAACAGTGGCAAAATATAAAAAATAATAATACTTTTAACCGTATTCTTCAAAATTACATTAAAGAAAGAACTGGAATCGATTTCATGTTGCTTACAGGCCGTGGCAATTACCTAACATTTAGCTTTAAGCAGTACTCTAATAATAGTTTCAAAGGTTCTAAAATGTATCGTATTCGAATGCATTAAAATGAATTCATTTTAGGGATCAATTTTGGTTTATTACCCATATAAAAACGAATGACCATAGAATTAATTTGGTATGCGGTATTAATCTGATGGCATCAAAATGCCAGCAAACGTTTTTGGTTTTGAAAATGTGCGCAACAGGACTATGAAAATCGACAACATGTTATCCAAGTCACTACTTCTTTTCTAGTATTTTATTTTGGTATCGCGTTTCACACGATGATATTCTCACCAACGGTCACACTGCACAACTCGTCCGTACCTCGGCGGTCCGTAAACAATATTTACTCGGTTTTCGGCTAAATCGCCAGAGAAACGCAACGGGAAATCGTTTAAAATGCGCCCCAGTGCACCGAGTTTGAACGCAAAATGAATTGAAGTGAGTGCATCTGCCGCAGGGCCTAGAAAATTTCCCCCGACATTGCAGGCTGTACAAAACTGATACTGAAACACACGCACACAGTCACACAGACACGGACTTGGGTTTATGCCACCACCCGCTGGCCACTAAAGTAGAAATTACTAATACTACGGCTGGCACGATGCTCCATATTGCCACTCGAGCCATGTACAAGTTGCATTCGATTTCTTTTCGTTTTAAATATTTGTATGCGGCTTTTCGAAAAATATGAATTTTTCCTAATAAAAAACATCAACTTTTAAGTGCTCCACTTTCGAGTTGAACTTTTTTTAAATTTAGTGCATTCACGAATATTGCACACTCGCCACCCGCATAAACGCGCGGCATTGCCAGATCGGTGGTTACGTGTTTTTCGCACGCTATCTGGCAACGTCCACCACCCTCGATTTTCGCTTTACACGCGCATTCGTGAAAATGGCGGCGTTCTGGCACCGTCGCTGCCAAATTTTTTGTACATCAAAATAATCAAAATAAAGCATTCTTCCAGTGCTCAACAATCAGTCCGTGCGAGCACGCGCGTGTGTGTGTGTGCGCAGGAAAACCCGCCGATCGGGAAAAGTGTAGAAAGGCTTAGCGAAGCAAACAAAAGGCAGCGAATTAGCGAGATAACACACACGCGACAACGACTGCAACGGATGCGCCAGGAGAAAGGCCGACGACATTGACGGCAAAGGCGAGTGCGAGTGAGCCAGCGCAGCACCAAGTCAGCGGAGCACCCGCTTTTTTGGCCAAGGTGAATGCGATTACCTGTGCGCGGCATCCAGGTGTACGCAGCATCTGGTTTCTGGCGCACGGCTGCCAGGTAGCCGGCGGTCAGGTAGCACCTCCACCGCCTACCTGTTTCTCCACCGTCTCGAGCCGAATCTTGTATAAATACTAAAAGCGCCTCCCCTTGCATTGCAGTTCGCTTCTGGAGCGCACAGCATGCAACAACTCCGCCAACACCAACACAGGATGTGCGCAACTAGTTGATCGGAACAGGATCGCTCGCCCACACCAACACACAGAAGTCAGTGGAATAGGAGGAACACACTCGCCAATAACATAAACACCACACAGCACGATGAACACCAGCCAGACAGCTGCCGGCAATCGCATCACCTTCACCAGCCAGCCGCTGCCCAATGGCACCATCAGCATTGCCGGCAATCCCGGCGCGGTCATCTCCACGGCCCAGCTGCCGAACACCACCACCATCAAGACGATCCAGGCGGGGATCGGTGGTCAGCATCAGGGACTTCAACAGGTGCATCATGTCCAACAGCAGCAGCAGTCGCAACAGCAACAACAACAACAGCAGCAGCAGACGCAATCCGTAGGTGCCACCCAAACACAAACCCTAGTTATTAAATCCAACCACCATGCTGTCACCCTGCCGGCGGGTCTAGTCTCAAGTGCACCAGCAGGAATCGTAACCATGACCAAGACCATCAATCAGGTATCCATATTAAAGCTAAACCCACTCTTCGGGCGTTAGGCGATCGCAACTCGGGCGTATCACTTCGTCCAAATCTGATCCCCAATCAAAAAATCCCCTCAATTCCTCGCTCGAATCGGATAGTAGTGGCCGCACACACTTTGGTTGTATACTTTTATTATGCTTTCATCTGTCTAACTCGCTGCCCGAAATTCCCTTATCCTTATCCAAATGGGTTTAGTCCCAGGCTTGATAACGTATTTTCCGCTTAAAAAAGTCCTTAATTCCAGGCATATGGAGAGTTCCTATGAACATTAATGTGAAATCTGAAACTTATGTCTGAGTTTGTTTTACTCATTTTTATATTATTTTTAAAATTAATTTCTTCTTTTTTTACGAATGTCATATCAATACACCTCATTGGAACTTAAAGCAGTTTAACCACCATAAAATACATATCTTTAATTTGAAATACTTTATCCCAATGCTGAAAACTTTCCCAAAGATCGAATCCCTAACAACTGTTCAAAGACACTCAACAGAAACCTTATTTTACACCAATATCCAAACCATTACATTTGTAGAACTATTGCTTTCAATTCTCGCTTTAAATAGATAAAAAATATAGTAGATCACACGCCTTCAAATTTGGTTAGCACAGAGAGAATCAAATCTGCACTAATTGGGGTCCTTTGCCGAGCGATTAAGTCAACTGCTGCATGATGTAGGCTAATTTAGAATCCCGCAAAACCTTTCAATGCATCCTCTGGTCCAAATAGACTTTGAAAATGTGATGAGATGAATTGATAGACTAATGATAATGTTGCGTATTTGCCAGGCCGGTCAACCGCTGCTCAACTCAATGCTGCCGGCAGGCGTGGTGGTGGGCATGCGCCACCAGGCGCCGTCACAGCAGCAGCAGAAGAATGTGCCCACCAACCCGCTCAGTCGTGTGGTGATCAACTCCCACATGGCGGGCGTGAGACCGCAGAGTCCATCGGTGAGTATGAAGGATAATGTTGCTATTACTACGGTTGTTGTGGTGGGTTCTTCCCTACTAACTCACAAAGCTCCCTAACCCAGCCACGCTCCTCACAAACACGCATGTGCACAGCCCACCATTCACGCACACCATACACCATACACACCATGCTCCAGCAGATGAAAACCGAGTCTCTCTGTCTTCTCTCTTTACTTTTAGATAACTTTAAGCACACTTAATACGGGTCAGACCCCGGCATTGCTGGTCAAGACGGATAACGGATTCCAGCTGTTGCGCGTGGGCACGACGACGGGTCCGCCGACGGTGACACAGACTATAACCAACACCAGCAATAACAGCAACACGACAAGCACCACAAACCATCCCACAACCACACAGATTCGTCTGCAAACTGTGCCGGCTGCAGCTGTAAGTAGATACCAACAACAACAACAACATCAGCAGCAATCGCAACAGCAGCAACAATCGCAACAGCAGCAACAAGCAACCAGCACAACCGCCAGCACTAGTATTGCACTGCGCAAAACGATTGTCCGTACATCATCCACAGTCCCATCCAGCAATAATAACAATAATAGTATCAATGCCACCACCACCACCAACACCACCACCACTACCAACAACAACAACAAACCCGCTACTAACCAGCAACAGCAGCAGCAGAAGCTCCAACAGCAGCAACATCTGAAGGCCCAGCAGCAACAGAAGCAGCAACAGGCATCCGCTGCCGCTGCTGCTGCAGCAGCTGCCGCCAATGTGGCAGCCACCATAAAGATCAAGCAAAACGTAAACAGAAGCTAGCAGGATATACTCCTATTCGAACATATTTTTTGCTCTTCTCTCCTCTGTTCTCCTTTGTCTGTTATGCACTTGGATTTGATCTTCTTATTTATATAACTTATATATAACTACGCCTACGCTTCAGTTCCGTTTTGGTTCGTCACAATCGAACACTTCATTTTGATTTATCCAAAATACTTTCATATATGATAGCATATATAATATATATATATATTTATATATGTGTAAATGTACTGCATGCTGCGTTGTGTAACTGTCTGTGTATTTTCAATACTCCTTATTTCGATTCGATTTAGTTAAATGCGCTGTACAAGAGTTGCTGTTCCAGGCCAAACATCATGCAATAGGCCTGGCTATCGGGCTGCACCGGGAGTACCAATGATGTGTGCTGGGCTGTTGTCTAATTCCCGAAAACTTCTTCCTTGATTAATATTTTCTAACCCAAATCCTTATGGCAATGCTTAGTAAGATCTCAGGAAATTATCATTCGTGTAATAACAAAAACTACACAACGCGATTATTTTTTCTAGAGTATTCAATATAATCAATTAATTTTATTTTTCAAAGAGCTTTTCATTTATCAAACGTTGAGTATTTAGGTAAATGTTAATAATCCACTGGATTTTCACAAATAAATATCTTTGTGCTTCGAACAAAATTAACCTTGCTCCATGGGGCATTTTACTGTATTGTAACCAGTTCACCTCATTATCCATGCCCCAGCCATAGCCCTGCCCCCTGCACACATACTTGGAGACCAGGACCTTAAACTCCATCCTGAAAAAAAAGAACCATCATCATCTTTATTCCGCTATGAAATATTTTTAATAATTATTCTAACGCTTTTTGGTCTTAATTTTGCACTTCTATATATGATTTTTCATTTATCCTAACAAGCTGATAACTATTTTTCCATTTTTCTGCCGCAGTCTATGACCAACACGACCGCCACCAGCAACATTATTGTCAATTCGGTGGCCAGCAGTGGATACGCAAACTCATCGCAGCCGCCCCACCTGACGCAACTTAATGCGCAGGCGCCACAACTTCCGCAGATTACGCAGATTCAAACCATACCGGCCCAGCAGTCTCAGCAGCAGCAGGTGAACAATGTTAGCTCCGCGGGAGGAACGGCAACGGCGGTCAGCAGTACGACGGCAGCGACGACGACGCAGCAGGGCAATACCAAAGAAAAGTGTCGCAAGTTTCTAGCCAATTTAATCGAATTGTCGACACGGGAACCGAAGCCGGTGGAGAAGAACGTGCGCACCCTCATCCAGGAGCTGGTTAATGCGAATGTCGAGCCGGAGGAGTTTTGTGACCGCCTGGAGCGCTTGCTCAACGCCAGCCCGCAGCCGTGTTTGATTGGATTCCTCAAGAAGAGTTTGCCTCTGCTACGACAAGCGCTCTACACAAAGGAGCTGGTCATCGAAGGCATTAAACCTCCGCCGCAGCACGTTCTTGGCCTGGCCGGACTCTCTCAACAGTTGCCTGTAAGTCGACCAAGCCATTCAACTATCTGTAAATGGGTTAAATTATTGTTCCATTTGTTTTAGAAAATCCAAGCGCAAATCCGTCCGATCGGTCCTAGCCAGACAACGACCATTGGACAGACGCAGGTGCGTATGATAACGCCGAATGCCTTGGGCACGCCACGACCCACCATTGGCCACACCACGATATCGAAGCAGCCGCCGAATATTCGGTTGCCTACGGCCCCGCGTCTCGTCAACACTGGAGGAATTCGCACCCAGATACCCTCGTTGCAGGTGCCTGGTCAGGCGGTAAGTTGGCATTTAGCTTCTTATCATTTATTTCTTTTATATATTATATTTTTATTTTATGAAAACTTTGATGTATCATTATAAAATAAACATATTATTTACATATTAATTTGCAGAACATTGTGCAAATACGTGGACCGCAGCATGCTCAGCTGCAGCGTACGGGATCGGTCCAGATCCGGGCCACCACTCGTCCGCCAAACAGTGTGCCCACCGCGAACAAACTCACTGCCGTCAAGGTGGGACAGACGCAAATCAAAGCGATTACGCCCAGCCTGCATCCACCCTCGCTGGCGGCCATCTCGGGTGGACCACCGCCTACGCCCACGCTGTCTGTTTTGTCTACATTGAACTCCGCCTCGACCACAACGCTGCCCATACCATCGCTACCCACAGTCCACCTTCCTCCCGAAGCTCTTCGAGCCCGTGAGCAGATGCAAAATTCGCTGAACCACAACAGCAATCACTTCGAAGCGAAACTGGTGGAGATCAAGGCGCCGTCGCTGCATCCGCCGCACATGGAGCGGATCAACGCATCTCTCACACCGATTGGAGCCAAGACGATGGCAAGGCCGCCGCCTGCGATCAACAAGGCGATAGGGAAAAAGAAACGCGACGCCATGGAAATGGACGCCAAATTGAACACATCGAGCGGAGCAGCGGGGTCCGCTGCGAACTCGTTTTTCCAGCAGAGCTCCATGTCCTCGATGTACGGTGACGATGATATCAACGATGTTGCCGCCATGGGAGGTGTCAACTTGGCGGAGGAATCGCAGCGAATTCTCGGCTGCACGGAAAACATCGGCACGCAGATTCGATCCTGCAAGGATGAGGTATTTCTCAATCTGCCCTCGCTGCAAGCCAGAATACGGGCAATTACTTCGGAGGCGGGACTGGATGAGCCGTCGCAGGATGTGGCCGTTCTGATATCGCACGCCTGTCAGGAGCGGCTGAAAAACATCGTTGAGAAGTTGGCTGTGATAGCGGAGCACCGCATTGATGTCATCAAGGTTTGTTGGAAATTGTGTTATGTTCAAATGAAAATATTGATTTCTTATTTCTTACAGTTGGATCCACGCTACGAGCCCGCCAAGGATGTGCGCGGTCAGATCAAGTTTCTCGAGGAGCTGGACAAGGCCGAGCAGAAGCGACACGAGGAACTGGAACGTGAGATGCTGCTGAGGGCAGCAAAGTCACGATCGAGGGTGGAAGATCCCGAGCAGGCCAAGATGAAGGCGAGGGTGTGTTCGCAATCGCCTTTCCCTGTAGCTGTTTACTTAAGTCCTTCTCTTGTTGTTTAGGCCAAGGAGATGCAACGCGCCGAAATGGAGGAGTTGCGTCAACGAGATGCCAATCTGACGGCGCTGCAGGCGATTGGACCTCGGAAAAAGCTGAAACTGGACGGCGAAACAGTCAGTTCGGGAGCGGTATGTATGGTGCACTTATACCTAAAGACAGTGTCTAAAATTTAGGCTAGTTGACTGCCAGAACGGTTATTAATTAAGCTGTGTTTATCCAAAAAGGGTTCAAGTGGCGGCGGAGTGCTAAGCAGCTCGGGATCTGCGCCGACGACGTTACGGCCTCGCATAAAACGTGTGAACCTGCGCGACATGCTCTTCTACATGGAGCAAGAGCGGGAGTTCTGTCGCAGTTCCATGCTGTTCAAGACATACCTCAAGTGATCGCTGCTGTTGCCCATCAATCGCACCGTCTTCTCCTCGCCGATCCTCCTACTCCGTGGACTGTCGTGTTGTTTTATACAGCTCTACGATTTCATCCACTTGCAATATATTTTAGCCTCAACTTTAAATGCGTCGCGTGTCCCCTGTTGTTGTTTCTTTTTAGTTAGGCGGCTCTATTTAATTTATATTTTTACATTTATTTACATAAATCCTAAATTCTAATCGTATTTGATTTTAAGCCTAATTTAAAGCTCGTTTATTTTTCCAATAAATTCTCTGTAAAACTTAAACCAAACCAATCCAAAAACAAAACAAAACCAGAGTAACGTAAAGTAAACGAAGAGAATAAAATAATAGAGAGGAAAGTAAAAGAAGGTAAAAGAGAACGCGCAGTCAGCGGGCGTTTGAATTGTAATTTGTAACATAATAATGTTTGCATCAACTGCATTGACGGCCTTATCTAAACGATATAAACATAATTATTAATATTTAATTATTTAGCTTAGTTTGTTAAACGAAAACGAACCATAATTCCTAGATATTAAGCTAAAACGCAAGCGCGAGCGAAGAGAAATCGAAACCGAATTACAGATAAAGGTTTTTAAAACCAACTAGATCGAAACAAGTTCAGCAACAGCAAAACAAAAGAATACATCAAAAAAAGAAATGAAAACTATCCATTTAAACATCCATTGAATTATGTTTAGTTGTTTAAAAAAGATGTAATTTTTAATTACCTATAATGTATAAACGGAAATCAATCGTTAGGCAAGACCACAACAAACCCAACAAATTGTAAATACATGCTAGGCTACGGTTTTTCTAATAGATAACTAGGTAAAAACGCAAACGTAATTAACAAATTATCGATGGCAAGGAGCGGTGCGAGCGCAGAGAACTTGGCACACCGGAATAAAATATGTTTTTATTAGTGGCGCTCGTTCATCCATCAAGAATCGCGGTTCATTAGGCTTCATAGATCCGTAAATCCCCTATCCAATCTGGACTACACACAAAATAGACAAATTTTATACAATTAGCTCGATAAATCTTGTAAAATAGAGTCCCATAAAAAATTATAACAAATAAATTGACAACAATTGATGTAATTCAGTAAAACTAAGCAAAAAGTGGAACCATTCTAAGCAAATTCTTTGTGTGTAAAAATTAATATGATAAACAAAATTCAGATGCAACCGTAAACAGCGCATAGTTTGGTAGGCATATAACTGAATATATATATACATATATATTATTATTATTATGTTTTAACATTAAGCAAAAAAATAAAAGAAAAAATTCAGAAAACTTCAACTGAGCACGGAGAATTATTAGCTGGGAAAATGCAGAATTTATTTTAGTGCGCAGTGTTTGCTTTTGCATATTATTATTTTATGTCGTATGGAATATGTAACGGTATCTCAGTTAATTAGCTAGTTAAATCATTACAATTTATGTAGTTGAATTAATTTTATTGATATTTTTATATTCATTTATTATGTTAATTAATCCTACTGAAACTTTGTGTAGCTCCCACAGAATGAAAATCTAACACAAAATAAATAGAACCAAATTCACGTTTGGATTCAACCAGAAACACAACGAATTGGCAATTTTCTTAATTTTAAAATTGAAATCGTGAAACTAAAGTCGGAAGCCATTAGATCTCCTATCATTATTGCATTTTAATGCATCGAACAGAGTTATTAAGCCAATATTATGATTTTATTAATCCATACAATAGTAGTTTCAGATCTATTTTCAATAAATTTAGTGACTGTTGATAAATTATGTACCTCATAGGTTGTTATCATAAGTTTTTCACTTCAAATTTATGCGCCAACATTTCGAAGGTTATGGTAACTCTATAGCAATAAAATAGTGTGACCGGACTTAAGTAAGATTACTGCAGATAAGACACTAGTGCAAGAAATAATTGATATGACTAAATGAATAGTCAATATAAACAAACAATAACATAATTCATAGAGTGATTTAAAGTAAGTAAAACTTATGAAATAATATAATGTGATTATAGAAATTTAGATTTCTCCAGAGAGGCACTTGTTGCAATCACAGAAATCAAGGAAATGCATAATGAGTTTTCTGGATGACAATAATGCCTGTGGGCAGAATCTGCTGAATATAGTGTCGGTGGGTAATTCTATAATAGCGGAGATCCTGCGGCTCAAGGACTACGTGCCCAGTATTTATAGGTAACATAGATTAAAAACCTGCTATTATTGATTAATTGGTGACCACTCCTCCGCAGATTGGACAACAAAGCTGATAAGGCGAAATATGGCGAGCTTATTCTGGATTTCAGCTACTTTAAGATAGCCGAGGATCACGAGAGGAGAATCGAACAAAGTCCGGTAATGTGATGTTTATATTACCGACACCACATCGTATTAAACCCCCTGATCTCCTACAGGAACTGACCGAATTGGATGATGAGGCGCGTGCCCAGCTTCCGCTAATCACACGATTTTACCTGGCCTTCCAGAGCATCCATCACTATGCCTCCGATCTCCAGCAATATATCGAGGAATTGAACACGGGCTACTATATACAGCAGACGCTGGAGACGGTGCTTCAGGAGGAGGAGGGTCGCCAGCTGCTTTGCGAGTCCCTGTATCTCTTTGGTGTGATTCTCCTCATGGTCGATTTTCACATTCCGGGTGATGTGAGAGAACGGCTGCTGATCGCCTACTATCGGTATAGTGGAGGAGATGCAACGCCTAGCGGAGACGAGAGTAATATCCATGATGTGTGTCTCCTTCTCCGATCTACGGGCTATGTTCATCCGTCGATTGCCGCTAAAGTGCTCGGCTTGGGTGGCAAGCAGGCAGGCGCTAAAGCTGCGAGCCTTGTGGTTCCCCGATACCCGGAAGCCTACTTCTCTCGCTTCCCTTTTGATGAAAATTTCGTGGATCTAGTGGTGGCTCGTCTGCGGTGCGATGATATATACAACCAACTGAGCCTGTACCCACATCCCGCCCATCGCTCCACGGCTCTGTCTACTCAGGCGGCCATGCTGTATGTGTGCTTGTATTTCTGCCCGAAAGTTCTCCATTCCCAAGGCTCCCAGATGCGCGAGATTGTGGACAAGTTCTTTTGCGACAACTGGACCATATCCGTGTACATGGGCATGACAGTGAATCTGGTGGATGCCTGGTTGGATTTTAAAGCCGCTCGATCTGCTATTGAGAATGTGGTAAGTCCATCGGCGATCAAAGCACTCTGTCAGCAGCAAAAAGAGCAGTTGGGCAAGATCACTCAAAAAACCCAGGAGATTGTTCGTGAAGGAGTTCTAAATGACAACTTTGTTTTGGAACACGCCAACAAAATCATACTCCTGATGAGGCAATCCAATGTTCTGCTCCGCTGGTTTTGCCTGCACACCTCAAGGGAGGTTTTCATCTTTGCTCACGCAGCTACTTTGCCGGGTCAAGTGCAGAAATGTGTGCTACAGGAACTACAATTCGATCGGAATACGTTGTATAACCTAATGCTTAACTGCAGCCAAATGGAGCTGAGCGTGCGGGAGTTTCTGGCAGAGATTCAACAGACTAAAGAGGAGCGCTGGACGAAAAGCAGAGAGGAGGCCATGCAAAGGCTCAAAGAGTTGAGTGAAGCCTTTGCCGGCTCCAGACCCTTGTCCAAAATTGAGCAGAATCCTCAATTGCAGCAATGGTTTGGCGAAGTTGCTGGACGTCTCCAAAAACTGGAATTAAGCAGGCCGCAAAAGTCCGGACGACTGATTATTCAGGTGATGCAAGCACTGGACGATGTGCAGGAGTATCACAACCTTCATTCAAACATGCTGGTGAAGCAACAACTGCAGGAGACGCGGGACATGCTCAATCGAATGGCACAGCTAATAAACCTGAAGGAAGACATTGAGATTCACATCCAGATGATCACGGACTTCAGCTATGCTTGGCATCTACTGCAGTTTGACTTCACTCCTCCAATGCAGGAACACATCAAAAGGCAGCCACAGGCGGTGATCGGTATACGAGCGGTGTTTCTCAAGTTGGCCAGCACCCTGGAGGTGCCGCTGATGCGGATCAATCAGGCCAGAAGCGAGGATCTGGTATCTGTGTCAAACTATTACAGCACCGAGCTTGCAAACTTTCTGCGCCGCGTTCTGCAAATTGTTCCAGAGACCATGTTCAGTATTCTGGCCAAGATCATCAATCTCCTTACGAATGTTATCAAGGAGTTTCCCACTAAAGTGGAGAAGGAGCGTCTAAAAGACTATGCCCAGTTCGAGGAGCGGGCCAAGGTGGCTCAGCTTACAAACTCCATTGCTGTTTTCACAAAGGGAATTCTTATGATGAAAACAACTCTAGTGGGAGTAATCGAGCTGGATCCTAAACAACTTTTGGAGGATGGGATACGCAAGGAGCTTGTAAATCATCTGGCAAATGCGTACAATCTGGGCCTGATATTTACGCCCGAGAAAGGCAAGACTCCTGTGCAGCTTCTTCAACAAAAACTGCAAGCTCTGGCGAAAACAATAGAGGGATATCGTAGATCCTTCGAATATATAGAGGACTACTTAAGAGTTCAGGGACTTCGAATCCTGCTGGAGGAATCGCAACGCATTATTAACTACAATGTGGAGAAGGAATGCAACGCCTTTCTTCGCAACAAAGTGCAGGAATTTCAATCGGAGCACCAGAGTCAGATCATACCCATTCCCAACTTTCCACCGCTGCTGGGAGATCCTTCTAACAACTTCATTGGCCGCCTGGCCCACGAAATTCTGCGCTGCACAGATCCCAAGCAAACTATTTTTCTGGATCTAAAGAGCACTTGGTATGAGAAGAAGGCTCCTCACCATGAAGTTCTTGCCGGCTCTGGATTCTTTGAGATACTTAGAGAAGCCTTGGCTCCGGCAGGAATGGTGGGATTGGAGCGGCTCTACGCCCACATGTTGGCTGATGAGTTAAAGCGCAACTTGGAACGGTTACAGCGTAACCTGACCTCGGATCGTATGTGGGTGGATACGTTAGCGACTCTGACTCGGGAATTGGAGGCCCGGGACTTTCCAACTCCGGAGGTGTCCAAGCAGCCTTTGAAGTATTATCAAACTTACACCCAACGATGGCTGAAAGTGTGGCCCACGCTGCTGGATTGGGTGTTGTGCATTGGGCAGAAGCAGTTGCTCCGCAGAGAAATTGCAGGAGAGCTAAGCTTTAGCAGTAAATGTGATGCCAAGTTGCTGGAGAACACGGCGGACACCCTAAACAAGTAAGTCAAACTATAATATCCTAACAATATTTATATATTTCCAATCTCTTCCGCAAACAGAGCACTTTTACTAGAACTGTCCCTCAGCAAGGATCTCTGTGATGAAAAGGGCGTGGTCATGCTGACTGAACTGCAGGAAACCCTACTCTATACAGGAAACTTTGAGCCCCTGGAGCAGGTCTTCCTTGTCACAAAGAACACACACAACATGGCCCTCTTCATGTTTCTTTTCACCATTGCCCATTTGGGTCGTCTGCAGCATTCCACGATTACCGATTGTCTGTTGCCAAAATCAGCCAAAGATAACATTGATAATGTGCCTTTTATTGTGGGTCTAGTAACGATCTTGCAGCAGTTCCACAAAAATGTCAAGATGCTGTATATATCCTATATGAGTCAGTACGTGGTGACTGTATCGGAGGCTCAGTTACTGTAAGTACACCCCCATGCAAGATAATCCAGGAATATAAGATCATATACACTATTTCTTCATTAGGGATAAAGAAATCCTGGGTCCCGAGGTGGTCACCGCCCTGCACTTCCTGCTAGCCTTCATACGCATTGCTCGTTTGCCACTCAGAGTTCTGGAGCAGCGCATTCCCAATATGATACTCAGCGAGTACGAGTATCTATCCACACCGCTAAAATGAAAACTAGCCAACAGGTTTGGGCTATACAAACTTTAATAAATCCGAAAACATAACAAGGAAATGCCTCGCTGAGGTACAAGTGGAGATTGTAGTTGGATGGGTTGGTAATCTCAGTGTTCCTTCGCCGACAGGAACTCTTTACGTGATGACCGTGGGTGCGTTGCGTCCAGTGAACTTGGGCAGCTGAGAGATCTCCAGGGCGATGTCGATCAAGGGTTTCAGCATCACGCTGGCCTGACCCAAAACGTTCTCCTTCTCATAGGAATCAATGTACAAGCTGAATAGGGACAATTCATGGAATATTGAACGCAATTATTTGATTAAATCTCATCGTGACTCACCGAACAGTTGCTCCCGAGCTTCCAGTTCCACTGAGGCGCACCACAATGCGGCTGCCATCCTCGAACACAATGCGCAGACCCTGTTTCGTGGCCACCGACTTGTCGACGGGATCTGTGTAGCTGAAGTTGTCGGCCTCCTTGACCTTGTAGGTTTTTCCGCCGCTGGAATAGCTCTTGCCGACGAACTCTGGAGCAGTTATGGTCTTCTCCATGGTGGCCACCATCTCGTTGCAAGGATCGGAAGCGCACTCCTCATAATCGTAGCGGGTAAAATAGTTGCGTCCATACACAGACCAGTGCTGCTTCAGGATGTCTTCGATGCCTTTACCCGTGTGCTGCATCACCGAGATCCAAGCCAAAACTGCCCAGATGCCATCCTTTTCGCGTATGTGATTGGAGCCAGTTCCAAAGCTCTCCTCTCCGCACAGACACAACCTTCCGGCGTCCATAAGATTGCCGAAGTACTTCCAGCCAGTGGGTACCTCAAAAACCTCCTTACCCAATTTTCTGCCCACCAAATCCACAGCGGATGCAGTAGGCATACTACGGGCGAATCCTTGAACACCATTCTTTTGGAAGTACGGTATGGCCTCCAGGTAGTGGGCAATCACTGCCAGCGAATCGCTGGGAGTCACGAAGAACGCCTTGCTGCCAATGATCATGTTGCGGTCACCATCTCCATCGAAGGCAGCTCCAATGTCATAGTCTCCCTGGGCAACAGTGTCAACCAGGTCCTTGGCGTATGTGAGATTTGGATCAGGATGCAGACCACCAAAGTCGGGCAGTGGAGTGGTGTGGACCACCGATGATTCAGTGGCACCCAAGCGGTTCAGGAAGATCTCCCGCACATAAGAGCCAGTTACTCCGTTCATTGCATCGATGCGCATCTTCAAAGGCTTTCCAGTGGCTTTGCCACTCACGAAGTCCTTCAGCTTGGCAAAGTCGAAGATCTCCTCCATGTGGCGCACATAGTTGGCCACCGAATCGATCACCTCCACGGTAAAGGGTTTTCCGGCGATGTCGAACGAAGTTACACCCACCTTAGAGATGTCGATCTGCAGGTTGCGCACAAGCTTGTACTCCTTGATCTCGGTGGTGATCTTGTAGATGTGGTTGGTGAACGCATCCGGGGCAGGTCCTCCGTTCTCGCAGTTGAACTTAATGCCGAAATCATTCTCTGGACCACCGGGATTGTGGGATGCAGTCAGAACAATGCCACCTACAAAGTTTAAAAAATCATTTTTAAGTCGCATATTCTAAACAATTTTATATTCCAAAGAGACACCCATTATTGTGGATAAACTGTTCGAGTAAGTACAAAAGCATTGATGTAAATATTTGACATAACTAAGATAATAGAAATTTTGCAATATTGCTTCTACATTGCGAAATAATAATGTAAGCTTGACATATGCTCTTTTGTTAATATAAGATAGATTAGTATACAACTTTATAAAAAGTTGGTCTGATTAGTTATTGCCCGAGTCCCTAAATCAATTTTACCCGATTCAAATTTGGTTGCCCGAGTAACGAACTCTCTGTTAACCGATTGAATCCATAGTTATTATTCGACCCCAGGGACCTCTGTCAACGAACAGACGCCACCCGTTGATTGTGTGAAGATGCTTCTTATCAATTAAAATCTTTACGAGCACAGTGAAGGCTGCCTGTATTGAACTCACCCAATGCCTTGTTGTGACGAATTAGACTGGATACGGCGGGGGTGGACAGGATGCCGTTCTGACCCACCAGCAGCTTGGAGACGCCATTGGCAGCGGATAGCCGCACAATGAGCTCGGCAGCCTCCTTGCAGTAGAAACGTCCATCGCCACCGACTACGAGGGTGGAACCTACCAGAGCAGCACCATTGGCCTCTAAAATGGCCTGGACAAAGTTCTCCGTGTAGTTGGGCTGGGTGAAAACCTTAACCTGATATTCGGAAAGGATTTCAAAAGTTATGAAATGCAAGTGCGAACTTTTCCTCCATCTGAACCTTACCTTTTTGCGCAATCCACTAGTTCCAGGCTTCTGACCCTCGTAGGGCTTTGTGGCAACAATTTCCACCGTTAGCGACATGTCACTGGAGTTTTCCGGCTGCTGGCTGAATTCCAACTGGACGACTGAACCGCGGTTGCGTGCGATGAAAATTGAGTGTCAAGCACAGCACAGCGAAATTCGCCTCCCACTGATAAGCCAAATCGGTTCGGTCATAGCGATCAAGATAACCTCTATCATTGGTGCGTGCTACTAGTCAGTCGTAATCTAGTGTTGGGGGTGTGTCTTTAAAATGTTGAATAACCAATTAATCCAGTTATCTTCTGTTGCCTCCTTGAATTTCATTTCTTTATCGTTATTTGAGGTAATTTTATCATGATGCATTGGTGAACTAAGAGGCCGAGAACCTTGATGTAGGGTGCAATGTCATTCAAGGGCATTCCCGGGTGCCGGCTAACAGCTGTTCTAATCGAAATGTATGCCAAATGTACAAACAAAACCAGATAAAATGACTAACTATCTAAAAAGCGCTTAGCGAAGCATTAGTTAAAGTCATAAAAGGCATAAAAAGAGTTTTGTTTACATTTGTTTATAGTGTTTTAAACAACAGCTGCTGCTTGTTAACATCGTATTAACAGAGGCTGGGGTGCGGAGTTGCCGAATCTCCTCGAGTAGTTGTGCGCTATTCAAAAATAGTTAAAATTCAGAAATAATTAAAATTTCATACTTACTGCTTTTGCATGCAATTTAAATTTATACTAAATAATACATGAATACAAAATAAAAAACATGTCTTAGTTTTTAGTTTAAAGCTAAATTAAGCTTTGTAGAAATCAATCTGAAACCGATTTCAATATAATTAAATTTAGCAAAGATTTTAGTGTATACCTGCCCAGTAAAACATTAAAAAACATTTTTGTTTATATTCCTTTTTTTGTAGCAATGCACACAGCGACAATACAGCGGCTTCTAATGGTTTTAATTTGTAACTATTTTGTACTTTATTTATGATGATGTCTTGTCTTTGTGGCATGTCAATACTAACTCAAACTGATTATTACTAAAAATATAAACTGCTGATAAAAAAAATGAATTAAACCTTAGAAATTTCAGAAAAAAATTTAGTTGTGTGAGTTCACAACCGACGAAAATACTATGGTTTTGGTATTAATATACTGCCGACAGCCAGCAGATACATCGATATGTTGATGCAGCCCTGGCAGCACTGACGCACGAAGTTTGACAGCGAATCCATTCCACGTCACGAACCGAGAAAGCGGCTGCCTGCTACGACTGCTGTTTAGTTGCACTGAAATACTCGAGAAAGAAATAACCAAATTCCAAGTAAGTAGTTAAATGATGAATTAAAATGTGTACGTTTATGCTAAACGTGCGCATGGGACAGCTATGATGCGTGAATGGCTGGAAACCACACCGGAAAATTGGTCGCCCTTTTGTGCCGCTCGTTTTTCGGCGACCCTTCCACGTCAACAAAAAAAGTGAAACGTGAAAATAAATCTTCATATTATCTGTTATTGCAGAATGTTCAAGCACCTGCTGACTTTGTTCGCCCTGTGCGCGGTGTTTAGCACCTGCCTGTCGGAGGACGAGACCCGTGCCCGTCTCCTGGTATCCAAGCAGATCCTGAACAAGTACCTGGTGGAGAAGAGCGACCTGTTGGTGCGCTACACCATCTTCAACGTGGGCAGCGGTGCCGCCACCAAGGTGCGATTGGTAGACTCCGGCTTCCACCCGGAGGCCTTCGATGTGGTTGGAGGACAGCCCACCGCCGTGGTCGACAGGATCGCTCCCCAGACCAACTTCACCCATGTCCTGGTGGTGAGGCCCAAGGCCTTCGGCTACTTCAACTTCACCGCCGCCGAGGTGTCCTACAAGGCTGTCGAGGAGTCGGAGACGGTGAGTTATAGCTGAATGTGGGCGCATCACATCTAGATGTCTGCCCTGAAGAATCTTATCTAATCTCAGTGTTACAGAAATCACTACAAAAGCATACTAAAATGATTTACTTTAAAACATTTTTAACTAATAAGTGAATGCATACGCAACAATCAGACTTTTAAAAATGCCCGTTACCTGTTCATCAAAGAATCTATTAGCTATCTGTCATACACCCACCGACATTTTGTACAAAATATTTAACCTAATACCCAACAATTCTTGCAGCTCCAACTGGCGGTCAGCTCTGAGCCCGGTGAGGGTGGAATTGTGAACCTGAACGAGTACAACAAGCGCTTCTCCTCCCACTTCTTCGACTGGGTGGCCTTCGCCGTGATGACTCTGCCCTCCCTGGCCATTCCTCTGGGTCTGTGGCACCAGTCCAAGAGCAAATACGAGCGCTCTGGAAAGAACAAGAAGCACTAAGCTGCGGGACGGACGGTTTCCTCACCACCACCAAGAGATTTCTTTGCAAAGACCCATTACAAATTCCGTATATTTTGTTGCTTTAGTTTCAAATTGATTCCATGCGTTGTTCATCTATTCAACCCACACATCTAATTTACTCCAGTCTGGGACTGTCGTCTGGAGACGGGCGTTAAATCGTTTTAGATTTGATTCGAGGGCGCATTGAGTAAAAAGTGAATAAAACAAGTCCATCAATGTTAAGCCTAGGCTGCTTTTCTAAATAAATTAAATAAAATGTAAACTAGATTACTCAATGATTGCGGGTCTTCTCAACAGTATGATCTGAAAAACAGAAATGATTCACAGAGTGAAGAGTAGTTATTCTTTTAAATTAGTTCAAGTTTTATATTAAACAGTTACTTATTGGCTACAGGCTTTAACAAATTTAGGATAACAAATACTTCCGGCCAAAGATCTCCGACTTCTTCTCAAACATCGGAGATTTAATGGGTGTGTTGATGCGATAGAAGGCATTCATGGAGTGTTTGATATACGTGTCATACATCTCGTTAAAGAAGTTCTTGATTCCCTCGTCGTTTTTGTTGTCATGAACGATGAGGAATCTTATTTGGCTGGCTGTGATGAAGGCCGAAACAAACCACTGATTGAATCTATCAATGGATTTCAGTTGCATATTGGCCGTCTTCCATTTGTGCTCATCCACCAAATCCAAGGCGGCATGGGCAATAAACTGGGTGAGGTGTCTGTGGTCCTCTTTCTGCAGAAGGAGTAAGTATTTACTCGATTTCATGAGACGTTGCCCCGGCCTACATACCCTTAGTTCCTTGTTCACCGTGCTGAATTCTTTCTCGTAAATGGGATTATCATTTTGCCCCACAATAACAAAGTAGTATGTGGACATTTTCACGAAAACCAAAACAGTGTAAATGGCAGTGTGACCAAATCTGGAAAAGGTTCCGATAATACCAATACGAGTCAGTTCGCTTAAATATACCACCAACAGCTGCGGCAATTTAAATAGAAACAAGAATGTATTTTTTATGTGAACTATTTAATAAAACTATTAAATAAAATGTGTAAAATTCTACTAATAAAGAATATAATTTGAATTAATATAATAAAAATATAATTTAATATTAGGTGATTCTTACAAATGTATTTAATTTTGTTTACACACATTTTGTTTAAATTTTTACTCTACTAATAGGTCTATTATAATTATTCTGTTTCTCTTTAAAAGTATCTGTAATACATTACTGAAATAAAAATATAAATTTACAAACAAATTAATAAAAAGCAAGCTGGGAGACTGCTAAAAATGAATTACTGCCTGACCGATCAGTGCTGTAATCGTTACGACTCCACCGTTTACCAACACTGTTACTTCGCGCCTTTTTTTCCCCCCAGCACATTGTGCTAACAATTTGTACCTTAATCAAACTTGTATAAAATGATATTTAGCGCATAACGTAGACATCGGAAAGTAATAACATATTGAGGCCCAAGCACCGTTAGAAAGAGGATCGCGATCAACGGGAAGCCAGTGCGATCGCGGCAGTGTGTGTGCGTGTGCGGGAGTGTAACAAATACGAAAAACGAAAAGTCGCTGCGAAGGTAGATCTCATTATTATTGTATTGTTGTCATGTTTTTGCTTTGCCCCCGATCTTCATTTGCGATCTTTTGAGTTTGGCTTTCGTATTATCTGTAGATATATCAATTGCTTAAGTACTTAGATCTTACAAAAGAAAACCACATCATACACAAACACACGCACACACTCAGCAATATGCATTAAACCTAAACCAAAAAAGAAATCAGCAAAAGAGACCCACAAAAATGACCGATGTAAATTGTCTTACAAGTGAGCACATTGCACCCACAACCACCACTGCGAGTCCACCAGGAACTCCCTCCAAAAATGGGGCCACGGATCCTGTCGAGCCCACATCTCCGTTCGTTCTGAGAGCACCGCCCAGCGCCAAATCCAAACTGATACTCCAGAACATGGAGGAAGTGCTGAACTCGGTGAAGCAGAAGCATCGGGAGAAGCATAAGCGAAAGCGGGAGGAGAAGCGCCGCGCAGCACTCATGGAGGATCAGAAAATCACCGCCGAAGAGACCAAGGCGAATGCCAAGGAGAAACCGCAGCCACTGCGCGAGAAATCCTCCCAAGAAAACGGTCTCAAGAACGGTCGGCGGAGGTCCAGTCCGCTGAAGTCCAGCACTCCGGTGGCCGACAATCAGAGCATCATGAAGCACTTCGCCAAGGCGGGCAAGCCGGAGAACGTGGGTGCTTCCCCGGTGAGCACAGCCAAACCGAAGCCAACCACCAATGTCTTCGAGTTCATGATGAATGCTCGGAATCGCTCTCTGGGGGTTAATGAAGGTGGCGCAGAATCTCCCGCGGATGAAGAGGTCGGCAGTGAGGCAGCAACGCCGACTACCAAGCGGAAGCTACTCCTCCAGGAATGGAACGAACGCAAGGGTGGAGCCAAGAGAAGACTGGCGGACGAAGCTCGCGGGGAGTTCATTGAGCTGCAGATGGAGCAAAGGGCAAAAAGGTGAGTTTGATTAAAAATTAGATTCAGAACACAATAAAACAATTCACTTCCTTAGATTGCGGAAAATGCTGACCAAGACTGACTCCAAAGAGGTGACGGCTCCATCCTCGGCACCCACGGATCCAACAGTCAAGCGTCTAAGAGGTCGACCGCGCTCTCGACGAATCAGTTCCATGGATGCACAGGAATCGAAGCCCCCGGTCGTGGAAGCAAAAGCTCAAGATCCAGGAACAGAAGAGTTTCTCTCCAAGCTTTCGTCGCCCACGAAAAAGCGTGACAGCCTGCTGGGCTACTTTGCCAAAGTCGAATCCCCGAAGGAGTTGGCTGAAAAGGTGATCATTGCGATAGAAACTCCACCCATGGAGACACCCAAGCGAAGAACGTTGCGCAGAAAGAGCCAGCAGGAGACACCCGTTGTTGCCGAATCCACTCCCTCGTCGAGACCAAGACGATCGTGTGTGGGCAAGGCGCGCTACGATTACGATCTGGAAACGAGTCCCGGCAAGCAACAAAAGGCGAAGCCCCAAAAGGCAGACGAGTCTATAGAGATTATTGACCTAGACAATAGTAATCCAGCTGCCACACCAAAGAAACTAGCGCCGCTATTCGTCCGTCAATTGCCAAAGCCCAGCCCAGATCCGTCGGTTTTGAAGGCTCGACAGGCGTTTCTGCAATCAGGAGTTCCAGACAAAATCCGACAGGAGCAGATCCGTCAAAAGAACCTCGACCAGATGTACGAAGATAGCTATGAAGTGTTTCCCAGACTGGCGCATATAGGCTGCGAAAGCTTCGGTTCAAGAAGTGCACCTCTGGAGTTTCCCTTTGCTCTGAGGGCAGAAGAGGAATATTCAGAGGTTACGAAAGCGTTACCCGCCAACAAACGACGTTCCAAAGCGAGTAGCATCACCAGCTGTCTGCCCGCGGACTTTACATCCAGTAAAACTTTGAACAAATTCAACTATGCTACTTTGCCACAGCTGGAAAACAAGCGCGGCTTTGTGAAGCTCTGGAAGAATGATTTCGATCGGTTTCCCACCTTTAAGTGCTATAATCAGATGAGGGAGAAGTATCGCCACTTCAGCGCCATTGACAGTGCACAGGATACGCAGCAAATGGGAGAATCACTGGTGGTCACGCGGCGCACTCGCCGTTCAATGGAGCAGAATATGGCACAGAACGAAGAGGAGGCGAAACCACCGCCTTCCGCTCCGAATGGCGAGCTGCTCTTCACGGAGAAGTACAAACCGCTGCTGTTCGAACAGGTTCTGGTGAATCTGACGCCAGTGCAGGAGCTTAGGGAATTCCTGTCCAGCTGGAGTGGCAATGGTGGTAGCAATCGCAACTCGCAGGGCATGGATGACACCTTTGACATGAGCAATGATTCGGCATCAATGGGCTCAAGTAGCAACACGATGGTTCTGGTGGGACCTTCATCCAGCGGGAAAACCAATGCCGTTTTCACTTTAGCCAACGACATGAACTTTAATGTCTTGGAGATAAATGCAGGGATGAAGAGGACGGGCAAGAAGCTGATACAGGAACTTCAAGAGGCCACGCAGTCGCATCAGATAAGGAAAGACAGTAAAGCGGGTGGAGGATCCTCACAGCAGTTGCTTCAAAAGTTGCAAAAGAGTGGATTAAAATCAAAAGCAGCCGCAGTGGAACCGCCTTCCGAAGTACGGAAATCTTTGATCCTAATCGAGGATGCGGACATCTTGTTCGATAATTTGGACGCTGGATTTACGGAAGCCATTTATACCTTGGCGGCCAGTTCCAAGAGGCCGGTTATTGTGGTTGCCACGGATCCGAATTGCGCGCACTTGCAGCGCCTAATGCAGCAGAATATAATCCATTTCCAAGCTCCGAACGCGCTGAACATCTCCCGATTCCTGGCCGTTTTATCGCTAATGGAAAACTGCCCCATCGAGTTGGACGAATTGATATCCTTGTATCTGTACAATCAACAGAATCTGCGCAAGACGTTGATGGAACTGCAGTTCTATATTCAGAGTGGTGGAGATCCAACTGGGAGTAGGACTGCCAGTGGCATTAAATCACCAACCAAATCCTCAAATAGCCGGCTGGCCACCGTCAATGGCAGTCGAATCCATCAGAGATTCTTTGAGTTCTTCACAAGTCCGCAGAATGTCCAGTATCGAATTCCCTTTCCCGTTGACTTCAGCCTCTTGCGTTTGAATCTCCCCGATCTTATGGCTAGTTCGGCGCTGCTAAAGGAGCAGCAGGCAGCGGGCGGGGGAAGTAGAACCGCTGCCAAGCGGAAGTCCCGCTCACCAAAGAAGGCCTGGCTGAGCAGCGCCACGGGGCAGAAGTCCGATGGGCACTGCTCATCGCTCGCCACATTGGCTTCCTTCTATGACAACATTTCGGCGGCTTCGTTGATGGACTCCGATTGCAGTGATCGCTTGCAGTGGCACCTGTCCGAAGAAATCGGTCACCTGCTGGTGGAGCAGGCTCTCCAAACTGGACTCGCGACCAAGGAGTGCCCCTACAATCTGTTTGATAAGCCCGCTCAGAGGTAAGACTTTTAAAATTATGAGTTACTCTATAACTAAGCCAAGATTCAAACACCTTAATATCAAAATATCTCTATTCTGGTTGTCAAAAAATTATTAAAACAATATCTATCTATATCTATATATATTTTGCTTTAAACATATTTTAAGGCTTAATAATGCTAACTTAATTAGCTGTCATGGCAGTAATCGATGGAAAAAGGAAACCGGGGTTTTGTTATCATCCAGCAGTCATAATAACCACCAGTCACCAGATATCTTTAGCGTTCGGAATTCTAATAGACTTATCATAAGAATGACCGATCTTATAACTATCTTAGGAACACACCTATTCATCAAATTATTGCCCAGACTATTTATTATTTTATTTTCTTATAAACTTCCGAATTTTCCAGGTTTTCAATTTTCCAGCACCTGGGCAACGGAGTTCTCCGTTCCGACTCCGCCAAATCGCTGGACTTCGAGCCCGCCCTGCGCTCCATATGCCGCAGCGAAAAGGAGCGGGCTGGACTGGAACGGAAGTCGAGTAGATTCTATCATTATCTGCGCAACCACACGGTAAACGTGACCAGTTTCACGACGGATTACTTCGACACTGCATGCAGTACGTTCCAATCTGCTGCCCCCAGCAGCGAGCCAAACGTGGAGGCCGAGCCGAGAGATTAGGCATCATTTGTATTTAGTTTAATTTTTTGAAATTGGTGGAGCAGCTCCGCCGGCTTTGTTTGCAATTTATTCAGATCGTTCAAGAAGAGTTGATCTTTTTTAGGATAGCATTGTGGACATGATGATGTAGCTATTATGAGATAAACCTAGAACTATTTACAATTTAACTATGCTAAACTAACTACGACCTCATCCTATGTTAATAAATCAATCAAATGACATGTAAACCTATGACTAGCAGCAACAGAAACCGGAGGAGCTCTTCTTCGCGGGTTCGGGATCTCCGGATATTGTGTTGGCCGCCGGCTTTGCTGCACCATTGGACGTGGGCTGCACTTGAATGGGTGCAGCTGAGTTGATTTCTCCGATTTTGTAGTTCTTCAGATCCTTTTCGGCATCGGAGGAGTGGCCTGCCTGCTTGAAGGCCTTGGTGGCGTCCTTGCCGCCGTATTCGAGCAGTGCTTCGCCGCCGCCAGGATGCTCGCCCAGGAACTTGGTTACATCGTACACGTTCCCCTTGATGATCAGCCAGCAGGGCTTGCCATTCTTGCCGTTCTGCTGGGCCACCTCGGAGAGTTCGTACAACTGTGACATAGTGCTGATTCGATTGCCTAATAGCTTTCCGCTGTTCGGGAATGTCTTTTAATGGCTGCCGTTAATTTGGGTTTGATAGGTCGCGCTCTTGATTCGCTAATTTTAGGAGCTGTTAACCGTTGGACGGACTGGGAAACACTGGACGCGTGCCATGGGGCGACCCTTGCTTATGTTTAACACTTATCAATAGTTCAAACAATCGCCTAGATCGCTTGTACTTGCCTTGTACCTGCTCTCCACCATTTCCCCCTCGACGGGCAATTACCATTTGCTGTTTTATTTCAGTTATTTCCACAATCTGTCTGCATTGTGGCTGATAAGAAATACGTGAGAATTTCACCGTCTTTCAAGGCGACCGACCTACTAGTAGTGTGGGCAGTGACCAACTCCCTTTTTTTGGGTGGGATTTGTGCAAATCATTAATGCAAATGGATGGCGCGAGTTGTCATTGAGTGGGTTTCTATCGTTGGTGAAATCTTAGCACAGTTTATGATTCACTTGAACACTTCCCGCTGATTAATTTATGGTGGGAATTTTCTTTGAGTCAGTTATGTCCATTAATTTCGTTACTATTTATTAATAACTTCAACTATGCATGATGCATCGTTGGTAGTTAGGGTTCATATCGTGCAATCAGTCAAACCCAAAATGCGATAAAAAAAAAAAAAGTTTCCCATTGACAACAAACTTTCTTGCTCAAAGAAAAAACTGTTTTTTATGTTTTCAAAGTTATGTTCTATATATTTTGGAAATATATTTTAAATTTGCTTTCATTTTTCCCATTTTTGTTTTTCGCTTTTAATGCTTTTTCGTTTTATATGAGACAACAACAATAATTGGTATTCAATTAATATATATATGTATTTAGATATATATCGATTTTTATTCCGATTTTTGTATATTAGACGTTTTGCATAATGCGCTTTAAAAAATTTCGCTAGTATTGGGTGCACTTTGCCTGCAGGGATCAAAAATCAAATTCGATTTTCAGGGAAGTGGGAGATGGTGGATGGGATGATTTTGATCTCGGATGGTTTCGAAAAGTTTGGAGGAACTGCTTGGGATTGGGTGTGGTTACATTAACATAATGCTCCGCAGCGCATTGTCCTGCATTCGGTGTATTTACAAATGAATCTCTATACTTTTCTTGTTATTTACTTTATTTATTTAGCTTTTATTATATATATATGTTTATATATATATCAGTCGACGGTTTTGCATTTTCGAAACGCAGCTCGTGTGCGCTTTCATTTGTATTCTCGATCTAAATGTACAGATACCATATAGTAATAAATATCGTATATATAAAGTGTAAAATTAATTACTTGTCAATGATTGTTGATTTATTGAATTAATCGATCTGCTTGAATTTAAAAAAATCGTAATTCAATCAATTGATTTACTATAATTTAATCGATTTGTTTCATTTCATTTGATTTACTTAGTTTCCGTTTAGTTTTGCTAAACATAATTCGTAGACTTGATCTTCGTTTAGAATTTAATTTTTAATTTAAAAAACAGTTTTGGAGGTAGTTGAAATTAGGCCTGTTTGTATAAATGTGTATATGATTCTCCGATCAAACGAGTTCAATCGCTTCGATATTTAGCTGGACTTAATTTGTTTAGAACTAATTAAGTGATTAAATTCTACGCGTTTAATTTAGTTATTCATTGTCTCCGGTTTTCTCTTCCTTCTGTGATATTTCGGGCTATTTCCGGTTGCATTACTTTAAGTATTCTTTGATCCATAGACATCGAACTATATCGTTATGTATTTAAAATGTAGGCTTGTAGGACTTGTTGGCGTAGTAAAGTGTTTTCGTTTTCCATTATTTTGCGTTTGTTATCATATTTTCCTAGTTTCTCGCATTCCATTTCTCATCTAAATTGTTGGTTAAATGTGGTTTAAATTTGATTTAATGGATCGTGAGTTCTTGAAACCATTTTCCGTTTTCCTTCTCTTTGATAATTTCATTATAAAATGTTTGGGGCAACAAGGTGCACGGGTTACGCATTTTTGAAATTTCAGAAATTCGTGAAAGTAAAGACTAATAAATAAGGCCGGATATCTAAATAATAAAAGCTCTGAGTTGCTTAATTGTGCTTATAATATACATTGCAATGGGACCTTTTCTTAACTCTTTGATTTTCCTAAACTCAGAACGTACAAATGAAAATCAATTAATCTCATTTTAAATAAACCGCCATCACTCGACCAGAGTTGCACTTGAAAATACACGATCACCCGTTGTTGCCAGACTGAAATTGGTTATCGATAACTTCAGGTTCATCGATCGTTAGGTTATAAATTTAAAATTCAAAATGTATCCCGCTAAAATTCGAAATCAAGATTAGCTGCAGCCAATTCAAAATGAAAACAATAATTTCTCTACAATTTGGTTTACATAGATTTCATTTCATTTTTTGTTTTTTTTCTTTACATCGTAATTCCGTTAGCAAATATACAAATACAAATTTCAATTGAACTAAAAATTGTTTGTTTGTGTGTGTTTTCGTGTGTTCCAGCACATGGGCCTTGCGTACAATAATAATAGGGGATAAGGGGACTTGGATAGGGGGGTGGGGGGATAGAGTATAGTTAAGAGTTGGTTGGCTTCGATTTAAAACTAGAGTTATTGAAACTAAAGTGTATACAATATTCATTCATAAAATTACAATTACATATTCACTTATGGTTTGTTATTTACTTTCCTCATTCCCTTTCTTCAGTTTTTATGGTATTGTGTCTGTCTCTTTCAAGTTTGTTGCTTTCTTGGTTTTTTACAAAAACGTTCTCGACTTATTACTTTTATCAAGCGACGAATGGAAATAATGTTACATAACTTAAAAATGAACCTTCTACGGTCTGTGGTGAGTGCTTAAAAAGGCGGCAGCGCAACTATACATATGTCTTCTCCGTATCATTCTCTAACTTTTCCTCCCTCTCGTTACTCAAATTTACAAAGTAAATTCTGACTAATAAACAGTCTTTTCGTACCAGCGCAAAAGTTGGCGACAGACCTACATTAAATAAATCTGTTAAACTTTAACATAATAGATAAACATAGGCTAACATAAAAAAAATATATGTATATATATATAAGTTTATGCATATATATATTGGAGGTGCCGCACAAATCTCTGGAGATTCGACAACAAAAGATAAGTATTTCACTAAATTTGGCAATGTTTTACCTCAAGTAAAGCTTTTTAGACACAAGACCTGTGGTAAGTTTACAAATTATGATCAAATACCGTGCAAAGTCTTATGGTTTGTGAAGTTCAAATCGGCTAGTGAACTGTTGAAACTTAACCAATGTTCTAAAATCTCCAGTGGTTTCCGCACCACCAGATTTGTTTAATGTAGTTAAACTTAACACGAGCTCAGTTATGAGTTGGCCGCACAGTGGCTGCAATTCCGGCTATTGCAGCTGCAGTGGTAGCTCATCATGCTAGAGTTGGAATTATTGCGGCTCATCGTGGTCAGCGGGAGATCCCCCGTCGCTCCGGCGGCAAAGGAAGACTGAGTGGTGGCTGTAGTTGTGGTTGTCTCGACGGCGGCTAGGCTGGCGGTACTGCTGCTACTCCCGCTGCTGCTGCTCCTCAGCGGCTGTAGGCCAGCTCCGATTGGCACGGAGACGGACAACGGTGGTGTGGGTATCCGTTCGGGACTGCAGTTGCCGCTTGTTCCGGTTCCCAGGCTCGTAAGCAGTTGCGTGCTCGGTCCCAGGCCTGCGTAGATCCCGCTGGGATTTGTGCCATAGCCACAGGCCGTGCTCTTCAGCAGGGATGCATTGGACACCGGCAGCGTGGGTGCAGCAGCCAGTGAGGAGGCCGACGACGAGGTGGACACACAGGCGGAGGAGGCTAGCGAGGAGGCGGACGACGACATGGAGACGGAGGATGCTGGGGAAACTGTGGCGACCGAGGTCATTGTACAGCTCGGCGGCGACTTGGGCGAACTGATCCGCGAGAAGAACTTGGTTATGGCATTCGGCTTCGATTTGCTGGACGATGAGGAGGCGGACACTGACACGCCCGCTGGCGCGTACGTGGAGGAGGCGGCCTGGAGCGTGGTGAGACGGTAGCTGGAGCTGGAGACGCCACAGCCGCCCGCCGAGATCTGCTCGGGCACATCCCGCACCGTCTTGTTGGGCGGCGGTTTCGTGTACGATCTGGTGATCTCCGATTGCTGTTTGGGATCAAAGCCGATGAATTATTATACGAATTGCGCTGCATGGTATTTAAGGTAACCCACCTGATAGCTGCTCCTGATCTGCAGGTGTCGATCCTGTCCGTACTCGCTGTCCGGCAGTGGTACGTGATGGGGACAGCGGGGAGTTTGCTGCTGCTGCAGCTGGTACTGGTAATGTTGGTGGTGGTCGTTGCTGTGGCTCTGCAGCGAACTGCACGAGGATCCGCTTGAGGAGTTGCCGCAGTCGCCCTTGTAGCAACCACTACCGCTCCCGCTGCCCGTGTTTCCGTACTTCAGCGTGGTGGCTTCTATGCCGCCGCGCGCCACATTACTGCTAATACTATTGTTGTTGTTGCTGCTGCTGTTGTTGCCCAGCTGGTGTTGGTGATGGTGGTGTTGGTGGTCACCGCCTGCTGCTGCTCCTCCTCCTCCTCCTCCGCCGCCGCCGCCGCCGGAGTTGTGCGTGCTTGGAGTTGTCATGCGTTGTTGCTGGTGGTGGGAATGTTGTTGCTTGTTGCTGCTACTGCTGCTGTGATGGAGATGGTGTTGCTGCTGGTGCTGATTGTTGCCGGCGCCGCGAATCACAGTCTCGCCACGTACAGCCAGAAGCTCACGTGCCTGGAGCGCATCCACGCGCATTCTACATCTAAATTGATCCCTGCAATTAAAGTGAAATTAAATTAGCATGGATATATGTATTAGGAAGGATTTCATTTAAGGTATTCTCCGAATTTGCTGCTTTGCAATAGGGACTTCGACTGCGACATACCTATCATCGGGTGGTGTGCTCAAAGATGTGCGGGTCGGAACGCCGAGCCGCTCCATTCCCGCGCAGCCGGCCGTCTGTACCGATAGCATCTGTAATAAAGTGAAACCACAATTAGCATAAAGTCAACTGATGGGCTTAACAATAATGTATTGTTAGAGACCTAAAGGTACAGGCCACCAGTCTCCCCCTGCTCGTCCTGACAGCTCTCCACATCGCTCAAAGTCTGAAAGCCCTCCAGCATGAGCCATCTTTTGGCCACCCGCAGGGTGCACATGACCCAATCGTCATCGTACTCGCTACCCTCGTAAAACTCAATACATATCTCCATTTCGTTGAAGTTATTCGGTTTTAGTGTTTTGAACTTCAGGTTACCCGTATAGTGAAGTTTTTTTCGCATTACAAAGGGCTGCTCCACAAAGAGGACCGATTGCATCCAAAGCGATTTGAAGGGCGACTTTAAACAGGGATTACAGCTCAGCTTAAAGTTTAAGCTGCTACTAAACTGCACTTCGAAAAAGAGAAGAAAGCACTCGAGATATCCCTCTCTACTGACACTTAGTCTAATGTTTCGGTCTATAAACAGATCCTCTCTCCTGGCTCTTTTCAAATCTAGCCTGAGAACGCAATGAGCCATCGTCAGAAGTTTTTTGCCGGTCGTTAAGGTCACACAAGGTTCAGCCAGCGCATATCGACGTATGGCATTCATATTGAATCCGTAGACATTGCGCCAATGATTGCATCTGTCGCTCTTCAGTTTGTGTTCCTCGGATGCAACCAGATAGAGAGCTCCGAGATCGGGTAGAATAAAGCCGCCTTTCTTTAGCCAGCGATCACGCGCCGCGAGCACCTCCAATATCTCCGATTCGTAGAGCAAACAGTAACCCATCCAGTTGCATATGATGCCATCCACTTTCGTCGGGAGTTTAAGATCCTTCATGCGACCGTTCATGACCGTGATCACACCTTCATAGCCATTTTGGCGCACCACCAAGGTTGCATATCCAGTCACCTTCGAGTAGTCCACGGCGTACACCCGTTTTGCTCCCATTCGGGCTGCCATAAGGGCCAGTGTTCCAGTGCCACAGCAGAGTACCAGGATTGTGCGATCCTTGATGAGATGCCGTTGGTGATGAATGACGTTTTGAAAGAAGTACATGTGTTCCTGATCCTTCTGCCGGTTTCGCATTACATCCAGACGAGCGGCGGTGTCGTGCCGAAAATCCGCTGAAGTCATGCGATCCAGATCCTCCAGTTCCTTGGGCACCATTCTTGGCGGCGTGGGAATGCGGCGAGCAGATCGAACTCGCTTTTTGCTCCGTCCTTGGGTTGCATCCTGGGGATTAGGTCTCTGCAGTAATGTTATTTTGATATCGCTGTTTTCGGGTTTTACGGTTTGATTTGCACTCTTGGAATTATCCGATTTTTCAGAATGATTCTTTAGCTGTGCCACACTTTTCACGGTACTTTGAAATAACCCTCTCGCTTTGGTAGTTGCTCCATTCTGAACTATAGCACATTCCTCCTTTTGGGCAACTATTGAAAGCTTTTCACAACAAACTCCACGGCCACGAGTTCCATTGGATATTCCACTGCCATTCCAGAAAAAAGGTTTACAGTTCTCCGCGCTCGTCTTTTCACAAGTCTTTGCAGTTTGCATTTTATCCAGTTGATTGTGAAACTCGGCCAGACTTAGTTTTACAGGTTTCTTTTGATTGAGTGCATTTTTACTCTTCATCCTAGGCATTGCAGTATATTAAGAGAGAATAAATAAGCTAATTAAGTTCCCAAGCGAAATGAAGTAACTTTCCAAGTGGGAAAGATGAAACCGATTGTGAAGGTGGCGCAGGGAAAACGTTTGTGACGTCACTTTAAGGACGTTGATCAACAAAATAAACATCATGTCGTGATGCGACTTTTGTAGAACTGGTCAAAGAGTATCTTATAGTATTCAACAAAGATATTTTACATAACATGTTAGGATTTCTTATAAGAAATGTCTTATAAACAACTATATTTTATTGTTTGCATCATTTTAAAAACGATATATCGAATATATTAGTGTGCCCAGCTCCATCTCAATCTAATTAGTGCAAAATAGTGGTTAGTAGTGCATAACTGTTTTTGAATATCGGGTAAGTTTTAAAAAGATTTGTGTGGTACATATCTTTTTTGTTTGTTTAAAAAAAACTAAATTTTCTTAAATTTGGATGCATGTTATGTTCAGTAACCATTTGGTATATCCTATGTGCACGATTTATACACAGTATGTTTTCTGCACAGACGATTCGCATAACTCAGCATGCTCCACATTCCGTTGGCCACCTTTTTCAAAGTTTTTTGCATTACTTTTTATTTCTTTTTTTTCGTGTGTCTTAACCCCCTAATGCCCCACCACACCACCTGGCGATTGATGTGTGCAAGCGAGCATGAAAGAAATGACAAATCTCTGCGCTGGCAACAACAAATAATAGAGCACAAAAATATTTTCGGCGACGTCGGGGGCCGCGTACTTTGTAAATTATACAAATATGCAAATGCAATTTTGTAAATTAAAAACTGGTGAAACTATGTGGTAAGAGCTCTGTGGGCAAGCATGTTCCTTATAATTTGATTGTGCAAGCCAAAGTATTTAACTTGAATTTATTTTCAGTTTTCACACTTTTTCTAATCGTTGCTTCTGCCAAGACGCATACATATTAATATATTCATAGTATAATATTCAAAAGTTAATGTACAAATTTTCTTTTTTTTTCGTAATGTGTACTTACACTAAGGGTTACCACATAACTATACTAATAATGTTTTTATGCTAGCGCGAAATTTCCCAGTTTTAATAGAAACTATTTTCTCTGGGTACAAACATTATTACCATTTTAAGGCGGCTCATAAAGTTGGTACATATGAACTTTAACAGCAGTAAGTATTTTTAATGAAAGTTTTTTGTAGTGCCATTTTAGGTTAATCTATAAACTTGCTGTGAATAAACTTATGGGACTAATAATCCGAATAAATGCGCACCCTTGTAATGCCCGGGATCTTTGAATAACTTTCTATAATATTCAGATACATTTACTTGTGCTTCTTTAAAAAGCTACAGTTCCCAGTGATATTTGAACTAAAGGGTTAAATTTAGTTTTTCAGATGCACAGTTTGCATTATGGACGCCACACTGTTTCGGTGTTTTTGCAATATTTCCCTTCGTTTTGGGTAATCTGAGGCACCAGAAAATATCGCATCACATTGTCTGGGGCGTCTCCGCTCGCAAACATACATACATACATACAATACATGCATATGTGAATGTATAGCCCCCAAATCGTCCCGCTCCCGTGGCAAAAAATTAGGTTAAAATGTTTACTCGAGCATTGCAGACGGGATTGGCAATAACCTCATTTTCCGTTTGTGCACTAGTGTGCGTGTGCCTGTCTGCATGTGTGCATGTGTGCGTGTGGGCCAGACTCTCTGACGTAAGAGAAATGTCTGCCTTTTGTTTTTGTTCGTCGTTGTTGTTTTTGTTGGCCTAAGCCCAGCCATAAGTTAACATACTTTCCCCGACTGCTCTGCATCTGTCGCATGTTGTTGTTTATCTTTTTGCTGGCGCTTTTTTTTATGGCCAATAATGTGACATAATATTTGGGGTAAACCCTTGTTTTTTGTTCTTGCCTCCGCTTGTTTGCCTTTGGCCTTGTTTCAATCCTTGAAAGTTTCCGACTTTCTCTGCGTTTGCTTAGGCTATCCAAAGAAGTGCCCGAAATAACCAATGTTTGAAATGTTCAAACTGGCGCACAGCAAGAAATTTTTACCATACTATTGTCGTATTTCAATACTACTGTAATTTTAAATTGTAACAGGACTTTAATTTGCACCCTTTTTCAATACTACTGTAATTTAAAATTGTAACAGGACAGGATTTTAACCGAATGTATTCAAATGTTCCTATAACTAAATATTTACGTTTTAATATATTGTAATCAATTGGGATATAACGGTATTTGTGTTCAGGGGGGTTTTTCCACTAGATCTGTACAAATCATTTTTCCAGGCCGCCAAAAAATTCCAAAACAGGAACAGCTGTCTGTGTGTGTGCGTGCCTCTCTGTCTCTCTCTCCACTGTAATTGTAATTAATTTATGCACGTCTGCGTCTGGTGCGTGCGTCTGGCATAGATAACGGTTTTAATGAAAGCCCGCTCTCACACATCCACATGCACATTAACATCCACATCCTAATGCTGTTAATGTTAACGCCCACCGAAGTTCACACACTCCAACACTGGCGCACATGCGAGCGTACATTTTAATAATCAATTTGAATTATTCATTGGCTAACGGCGGCAAATAAAATTCGATTAAAACAGAACGCCGCTGCCGACGTCGCTGCTTCTGATTCTGCTAAACGCCTTGGGTTATTAGCGGCAATTGTGTTTCACATTTCCCGCCAACCATCCCGCCCACGCACTTACATACATACGTATGTATGTCCCCACCGTTTCTATATCAACATCCACATCTATGTATACCACACCATAAACGTAACCGTTTCCACATTGCCATCCGCATCTTGGGCTCCAAATGGGCTTTTGCCCACGTTTTGGAGGGGCATGTTGAGAAGCATTCATTTGTTATGTTCTCACTACAGTGGAAACACACATCACTTTCTATTTGAATCTTTGTGGTCCAAGAATGCAGATAAAACCTCAATCTTTGTATGATCTCATTATATATTTAGATTTTTAATCACTGTAACCCATGGCATTGAATGTCCAATAATCGTAAAATAACCTAATCCATTAAGAAGTACAGTATATAAATTTAGATAAATAAAATGCCTATTAGTTTAACCCGAAACCTTGCCCATTTATTGAGTGCCCACCGTATCCGTTGTGTTTCATTCATAATGCTGAATTTTGCGTGGGCAAATTAAGCAGGGGAAAAAATATGAAACAAGATTCTCGATGTGAAGAATGAAAATGAAACAAATGAGCAAATGCGCACTGGAAGATGTCAGCAAAGCGAGTAACAATTTGTCAAAGTTGCCGACTTTAATCTCTTGTAATGGGCGGCACTCCCCTACACCCCTAATTCCCCACGATAACCATTAATGGGAAATCTTAAAGCCACAATCTGAAAAGCCGCATTAACAACTTTTGGCCCACGAGACGAGAATCCACACGTGTGTGGGCGTCTAATTCGTTGGGAAGAAGATTGTCGCCTTCCGTCGCCGGAGTTAAGCGCATGGCCTCAAGGTTAATGCCGGTGTCTAGTGCAAATTCAATAAGCAAATGCGCAGATGAATAAAATATATAGACAAATGGCAGGCATTTAAAGTCGGGCAAATGGACAAAATAAAGTGGCGATGGAGAAATTGAATTTGTCTTGCCCATTAAAATAAAGACGCGCACAAGTGCCAGACACAAAATGGAGATTCCATGCCACCATTCACTTCCAAAAAAAAAAGAAACACAACAAATAGAAGAAGAAGAAGAAAGAGAAGGACGTGCTGTGCATTCCACAAACGTTGCATAACACTCGGAATACACACGCAAAAATTGGACTGGGCAATTGTGGAGTATGTACAAATCGGTGTAGGCGCAGTTACATAAGAACTTTTGCGTTGGCGCCGACGAGAGCAATTTAGGCCTGTCTGCCACCCACTTTCCCCGCCCAGCAAACAGCCCCTTTTCAAGGACTTTTACTGCAGTGACAGAGAGCCGAGTCTCTCTCGCTGCTCCCCACCATTTTCCCCGTCTGCTGCTGTCTCTCTGTTTCGCCCCAAAAGGGAATGATGCATGGGATGTGGGCAAGAGCGAAGGAAAAAGGCAAAAGGGAGTGCAGAAATAATGAAAAAGGAAACTTGCGACACGTGTCTCCTTGCTTTTACGGCTGTACTGAGAGAAAAGTGTGCACACATTTAAATTGGGTCAAAAAGGTAATTGGTAATAATGAACAGCGCCAGCACGTAAAGCCAATAAAAATATTTTCGCCTTAAATAGCTCGCTTTTTGTAATCTTTGTCAACCGTATTTCAAGTCAATTTAAATGTTGAAAGGTAAGCAGAATTACATATAAAAAAAGCAACAAATAATTGCTTTATATTTATGAAGAACTTTTTGTTAAGTAGATGAAGCATTCTCAAAAAACAATGACGCCATGTGACCTAAAAGTATGCAACATTATTGCAATGTATTTTGTCCCACGGTAATCTTTTTCCAACTTAAGAACTTCCTATGCTATTTTGCCCAGTGCAGTTTTGAGACAGACATGCCCACCCACTTTTCCGCCCATCGGCTGTTGCAAAACTTTTTCTTTTCCTTTCCTTGCCTTGCCTTTCCTTTCCCACCCGCACTTTCTGGCTTTTCTTTTCTTCCCTTTTCACGTTTTTTAGCGTAGGGTAAGTACTTACGGGTACAGAATGTTCCGGCTCGGTTGGCAAAAGTGTTGTTGTAACTGTTGCTGCGGCTGTCGATGCTGTTGCGGCTGCTGCTGCTGCTGCTGTTGTTGTCGCTGCTGCTGCTGCTGCGGCTTCTGCTGCAGCGGAGGCGGCGTTGGCGGTGGCGGTGGCGGCGGCTATAGCTGTCTGATCCGCTGCTGTGGAGCCCGATGTTGGTGGTGCGGTTGCCAGTGGCAGGGCCAGAGCCGAGTTGGTTTCCAGTCCAGGCCCGATCCCGATCCCGATGCCGCTCCCGATCCCAGATGACAGCACCGCGTTGTTGTTGGTGCTGCGCCGTCGTTGCGACGAGCGACGCTTGTGCCGTATCCTGCGCGTTGTTGCCGCTTCTAATGTTGCTGCGGATGTTGCTCCTGCTCCAGCTGATGCTGATGTCGCTGCTGCTGCTGCTGCCGCTAGTGTTGCTGCTAATGCTGCTGTTGCGTTGGCCGAGCGGCGCAGGGCAATCGCGGCCACCAACACACTGCCACAGGCCAGGCACACGGATAAACTAATGGCGATTAGCAACAAGCGACCTAAAACGATTGCCAAGCGGAAAATAAATATTAGTTGGGCGCCATTCATGTGCATTTATCGGCTGTACGCACACATATGCATACGTAAGTAAGTAGTAACCTCATTTTCTTTCCCTAAGACTCTCTAGAAATAAGTTATAAACTAATAAGTAACATTCAAATTCTTCTTTATGTTTTATTGTCTATCATTTTATGTTCAATTTGTAATGTACTTCATAAACATATTCTTCAGTCGCCTATTTTTGCAGACACTCAAAAATTTCTTTACATTTATGAAAGGCGAAAATGCCATTGCATTTCCTTCAACTTTTTCCGCAACACTCGATCGCCCATTCACTCACTTGTAACTACACAATTTGTTTTTAATTTTCGGCTTGTTTGTTGTACAATTTAAATAACTTATTCCCACTCACGAACGCCTTTAATTACTATAAATAAACGCAAAACAAAACGAATGCGGCCCACAGCACCGACCAAATAACAATGAAAATAAAAGAGCAAACGACGTGCAACTGTCGTATTTTGTATTCCGTAGATAGCGATACCACCGACCCGCACGTATTTCAATCCGTATCTACAAGGTGCGCGCCGTTCTCGGCTCTCTCTCGCGATGATTTCGCCCTGTAGAAAGACCCCGTGCAATGTCTACGTCTACGGACGGATGGCTACGGCTACGGCTATATGTGTGTACATATGCGTCTAGACTAGATAGCAGACGACTTAAGTGATACAAGCACACATGCGCAATCGGGGCGCAGCGGGTGCGAGCGAGCCGGCAAATGTAGGCGGACAGCAGTTCGATAAAAAAAAAAAGAAAGAACCCATCGAAGGGATTGATTGACACGTTAGGTACCCTGTAAGTGGGAAAGTGGCTTCATGGTACACCATTGAAGCCATGAAGTATTTCATAATCGACTAGCACGAGTACGTATGATTTCAAGCCATCGAACTGCCCAATGTGAATCCGCCCTCCAAGAAATCCGCAGACCGTAAAAGAATAATCCAATTTGCGATCCTTTGTGCCGATAGTGGCAATCACAATTACAACCATTGTAATACGAATTCTATTTTGGTAAACGTACAGGGCAAACATTTAGGGCTATTTTTAAATCCGAAACGCTTCAATTAGTAATGGGTATTATATAGACTTATATCGTACGGCCAGACATTACTACTGATAGAATGCCAGACAGACGGAGGCCACCCGTCGCGGTCGCAGACCCTGTAACAGAGCAAACTCACGGATACAGATACCGGGCCTCAGATACAAGCACAGTTACAGCTACAGATACTCGCCGCGACTGAGATACAGATACAGATACATGCGAAAAGCTTGCGCAACAAGATTTTACAACTACGTATAGTGGAATATATCATGACGATCCGTCGTCTGATATACGTTTACAAAATTCAACAGCGATCCGCAGCGCAATTTCATCAAGGCGAAAGTGACGCAGCTATGTAAACGTCGCTATCTCTGTCGCTCGCTAATCAACGATCGTTGGCGGGTGAATGAAAACATAAATGCTTGGATTTTCATTAATTTATGATCTGTGCACGGGCTGGGTGGCAAAGAGAAAATGTACACACACTCTGAATGCGAGCAGACATGAACGAATTATTCACAAAATTCCAGACTGGAGTTAATCAAGTGAAATTAAAATGTAGCTACTGCGAAATACTACGTAGTGGAAAGGCACAAAGCAACGCAGCCAACCAATTAAAATATGTCAACAATTTCTATGACTCTTTCTCCGTCCGTCTGGCTGTCTGACTTCAACCCAAGCGAGACAGACAACAAAAAGCAATCAAAAAAAAAAAAAAGAAAACTAATATTAACAGGTAGGTACAACAACAAGTGGCACTTTAGACTTTTGCGCATTCCCAGCCGCTGTCACTCGGATTCAACCGTCTCAGGTGACTCAACCTGGCTGCCAGTCATTTGCTTTCGTTCGTTCGGTCTGCCTTTTATGGCCTTTGTTTTCAGATAATTATTTTTTTTTTGCCAACTCAGCTACCCTGTACCGCGAACCGTAGAGCGTGACAAAAGCTGATATGTACGGTTACTTGGGGCTATAATAAAAACTTAAATCTGAATAATTTCACCACCTTCAAATATTGTTTTAGTTAGTATTTGGCTGGCAAATGAAAAGGTTTACTATTTCAAACTATAACCACATTTAAATATTACGAGCCATATCAGTTTAAGCACAATATGATAATCTCATAAAGTTTGACTACCAAGTACCCTGCTTAATTACATTTACATGTTTTGCGCATTTATGGTAAGTTTCCGTTTATAGTTCCATTTTACTAACCATTCCCCGATCGTAAAAGTTTATCGATTTTAGCACTAGTCAGTCGGGTGGATTTAAGGCCGGTTTCATTGGACCAAAGGGTACTAGCTCGTTTGATCACTTCCCAATTTGATCGTTATTTTGTTTTTTTTTTTTTAATTGCGCCGCTCGTTTCAGCTTGTTGCAATTATTTTTATCGCAGGTGAAATGATTGAGCACGTCTGGGGACTTCGTTTACGTCTGGAGTCGCCGCACAAACATGAACATGGATTTAGATACTATATATATATATATATTCGTACATGTGCAACTGGACAAATCACCTGATACCCTAGAAAAGCCGGACCGGCGAAAGAGAAAGGAATACCTGGCAACAGTTCAACTGCCCGCCCGGTTTCTGTGCGATTGAACCTCTGACGCACGTGTGGTCGCCAACTATTGAAAAAGTGCTAAAATAATTGAGCGAATATACAGATTCAATATTTGAATTGATCACACCAGACGCAAATCGGCGAATGCCAGACCTGAGATCACATACTATATGTACATCCCATGCAAATAGACCAAATAGACCTCGCACCCGGCCAAACCACATCGAATCGGACCAGCCCGACCCACCGGACCAGACCAAATCAGACAGACCAGACAGACAGACAGATCAGACAGTTGGCTAACACTTTCAGCGGTGCAAACGGCTTTCGTGGCTATTTTTATGGTGGAACGGACATTGAACGGACACAGTGGGCAAGCTTACAAATCGTGGGGGAACTTGTTTCGATCTCGCTCTCTCTAAATTCGTTTGACTAGTTAGTTAGTTAGGGGTTCCTTGACCGCCGCCCATATCAAATCAAATGCCAGTCCTTTTCCTTTTTGTTGCGCCAGTGCGGTGACAATTGCACTTGATTAAGTGCGCGATTTGAGGACGCGAACGAAGCTCACTTTCGATCAACTTTCCTTCTTACGCTGGCGCACAACAAAAGTTATTAATTCAATGATTATGATCAACGCGCTAATGACAGTCAAGTGCAGCACTTGATCCCACCCACCTCCTCGCATAGAGAAAAGTGCCGAAAAAAAACATTCGGAGGCAATGCCATTGACACCTTGATTGGATGTCAAGGTTGTGCGCGAGGATCATCGCATTCTCGCCGGGTGCTTAAACTAACTAAGGCCATTATCATAAGCTCCCAGCAATCATAATACATTGAGGTGACATTGAACTTGAAAAATCCAGCTGAATTGTGTGCCTTTGTTGTTTGACGATCAGTTTAGATTTTCGCGGTATCGCGTGTGATATTTTTATGCAATTTAAGTGCGATTTATAGCATTGGATTAAAAGGGATTGCTACAACCTTGTTTTCGGGGTTTTTTTTTAGAATTAAGCATTAACAAACCATTTTTTTAAGTTATCTATAAACTTTTTTATAATAGTTGCCAAATCTAGCAACTAATTTCATTTGGTCAATTTATGATCAAGTGGAAAAATTCATATTTTTTTCGAGAATAAACTCGTAAAAGTAGAACTAATCGGTGAAATCAAAACAGGTTTCAAATCTCAAACGTAAACAATAATATTAACATAAACTTTTGGCCTGACTTTGAACCAAATTCTATTGCAATTTTAGATTTCGACGTCTTGTTTACTATAAAGTTTAGCCTTGGTGCAAAAGGGATTTACACTCTATATAGGAAGTGGAATCAGCAGCAGCAGCAGCAGCATCATCAGCTGACGTCAGCTTCGTCTGCAATTGGATTTCTATTTATTTTTATTCTGCTGACTTGTTTTTTTTTTTTTTTTGGCAACAATTTTTGTCTAGTTTGTGCAAAATATTACAATGTTGTCTGGCGCAGAAGATGAAAAGTCGGAATGCCTGCTCCCGTCAGCGTTTTACCCCCTTCTTTTTTTTTTTTAATTCCTCTGTGAGAGGCCAACCCTTTTTCTGTGATTCTGATTTTTTTTTTTATATTTTTTTTTTTGCTTGCAGCTAGACTGCGCACGGCAACAGACGGAGAAAAAAAGGCTGGGAAAAATGAGAGGCAGTGGCAGGGAATGCAAATGAATGAGCTAAATGCAAAGAAGCAAGCGCAGAGGGAAAAATGAAAATAAAAACTGAAATAAACCGCAGACAGAGAGAACGGCGACCTCGCCCAGCCAGCAGTGCTTTTCCCATCATCATCATGATGAAAATGGTAAGGATGATGATGATGAGGATGTCGTTTGACCTTTAAGCGAAGCGAGTGCATTCCATCAACAACAACCTGGCGCAGAGAATCCCATTTTGATTTTTTATTTTTTTTTTCCTTTTCCAACACTTAACCAAGCGCTTTCCTTTGCTTCTGGCTGTATTTTTTTTACTTTAGATTTGTTCATCATAATTCGCAAACGCATTTAATTAATGGGAAATCACGTGGTGAACATTGTGCAAACACCTCGTATGCGCAATAATTCAGCTGCGTTACGTATACGCAGCGTATCGCATTTGGTGTGTTTGCTATTTCATCATCTTTCTCGTAGCGACGACTTGATAATAGAGTAGGCAAATTCTAGATGCATTAGGAGGAGGTGCGCTTTAAAGGAATTCAAATCCCTGGAAACAAGCATTTTTTGCAGTGTTTTTTCATTGCTACTCTTTTGATCCTACTTAGACAATATACGCATTATTCCGTGTTTTTCTATACTTTGCCTAAGTATCCAACCGAACTCAACCTCCCGCACCTTGCGGCTCCTTTATGCTGGTTTCCCCCCTGTGTGTCTTAGTGCAACATTGTGTCATACTTTCTGTTGATTTTGTCTCTCTGTTTATTTGCCGATTGGTTTTTTTCCCCATTTGGACTTGACGTTGGCTTCGGCTCGGCTCCACTTGCCCCGCTACCCCATCCTCCACATCGATAGCCCAGAAATTGATGTTGATGTCGACTTTTGTTCTGTTTGCCTGCGCCACTGCAGATGACGATGGTCACCGCCACGCTGATGATGATGATGACGGTGGCTCCCTGGCTGGCAAATATTGACACAGGCTTCGAAATATTACGCAGAAAAAAGGGAAGTGAGATTCACATGTTTAAATGGCTACGCTCTTGTGCATTCTATATTCTAGTTTTTTTTTTGTCTTATGCACCATAGACGCCTCCATTTTTTACCCCCAGTTTTCTTGCGGCCAATGACTCATTGACCTGGTTTAGGTTCCCTATGTCTAGGATTTGCAGTTCTCCAGCGCTGCTTACCCCATATAACTGGGTCAGTGGGCGTGTCGAAAGGGGGGGCGTTGGATGGCACTCAGACCGAAAAATCTAGTTCATGTTTGCCATTTTTTTCTCACTGCATTTTCGTGGACCCTTTTTTTTTTTTGCGAACAATAGAAAATGTATCCTCAAGTAGCAAATTTTCCACCAGCCCCCGGATAAAGTGTGTCAACCGCTGGTGGTGTACAGCACTGTCTGCGCTCCAGTTTCTTCGGCTCGGATGATTTTCCAGCTCAGAATGATATATGGCAGTTAGCTGGGCGTATACGTAATCCCATCGATTACTCATACGCCACGGGTCACAGCGCCGGCGAATTGCGTTGTTGGCGTTACAGCAATTGTCTGCAGATAAGCAAAGCCATTTCAATTAATTTCTTCTTCATATTTATAGAGCTATTATCGCAAGTTTAAAACTCGCTCTCTCTCTCGGTCTGTTTTTAGTATACCAATCAATCAATCAGTCGACCGTCATCATTCTGTCATTGTGATCACTGCTATTAATTCGCCACTTTTATTTATGATACCCCTTTTTTTTTTGCGATTTTTGCCATATTTAGCTTTTATCTATCGCCTATCACAGAGTTGAGGCGTGCAAATTGATATCAGCGCGTGTGGCTAATTTATAATTTTCAACCGTCCTACGTTTTATATAAAAGTGTTGGCTTAGTTTCCGATTCTGGCCAAACAAAATGATTAGTGAAAGCCTATTAATGGTTTTTAAATAATATTAATTGATTGATTAGTCGCCATTTTGTGTATACGACGAATGCCAGGCATCATCAATGGGTGCATTTGTATGCCAGATCAGTTGACCACGAAACAATATAGCTCATTAATCGCTGTTGGTAATCACCAGTTCTCGTCTGGAATGCTTTTAATGTTTAGTTTGGTTTGCCATGAATGGGTGTACGATTAATTATACGTTTGCCCAAAAATTCCCAACAATTACGTAGTCTGGCTACCGCATTAGCAAATGTTTTCTGTTCCAGAAAATAAGTACCCAAAAATAAATAAACAAAAAAGTAAATTGTATTAAGACAAGAGTTAACAATTAACAAAAAAAAAAAAAAAAAAAAATTAACAATTTATCCATTGAATTAGCTAACTTTTACAACTGCGTTTGTAAATATGCCCGTGGCAATCGATTTTTCTTACAAGTAAATAAACAACTGAGACAGCAGTAGTCTGAGTAGACAGGGATGGGGCGAGGTGAAGAGAAAGAGACAGCACGCTCGGCGCGACAAGCGTCGGCGCTTCCGCTTTGAAGTCACTCTCTCGCCATTGTAATCCAAGTCGTTTTGCCCAAACTCGGCAGCACTTCAAAGATGAAAGCCGAGAATGTTGTTTGCCACACGGCTAGAAAAATAATCCACTCTTAATACCAGTTACCAGTAGTCCTTTCATTAAAATTAGTTATTTTAATTAAATTATTATTTGTTTTGATATTCAAAGATGATTCAAATGAATACCCTATTGTTTCTAATGATTTTCCATCTATTTGTGTTCTACTACTTTTTTCACTGTATCTTTGAGATGTTTTTTTTTGCAAAAAAGTCGTTCAAAGATCGCAGCAATCAAGCCGGCGTCTTGGAATTTCGAACTATCTATGCTAATTGCATTTCATTGAAATTAATGTTGCCGCGTGCAACTTCGAGCAGGGTCAACTCATTTATAAGCGAGGAAGGGAAAGGAGAGTGCTGCATAGTTAATCTGTCCAAATGTTGCAAGACCATAAATTTCTCGGTAAGCCAACAAGGCAAAAACAAACGGACAGCAACAAAAGTTAAACTGCCAGACAAACAAAAATTTGTATATGTATGCAATGTATTTTGTTGGTCTTGCTTTAATTGTATTTCCCTTAGTCTCATTGCACAGTCGAAAGGAGCAAACAACAAAGGCATTTGACAATGTTTTCAAATTTATTTTTAAATGAATTTTTAGCAGCGCTTTTGTTTTATTTGTTGTTCCTAGCATGACGCGACAATTTGTCTGTCTATTTTTAACAATATCACCGCCGTCTGTCTATCTGGCCGCCTTACTCTTTGGCGCGTTCGGAAAATTGTGTCCGACATTTCGGCTGAACAAAATAACATTTTTTTTTTTGCTATATACATACATATATATATATAGTATATATGTATGCAGTGCACATACTCCGCCCCCCTTTCAGCCACCTCAGAGATCATTCATCTGCACGAAAGCGCACAAACAAAAAGGAGAAATGTTTTTCGAGGCCTACATGAGACAGCCAGACATAAAAATACATTTTTGCGGAATTTTATTTTGATTTTTTATGAGCAGCAAAAACAAAAAAAAAAAAAGAAACAAAAAACACAGTAGAAAGAGTAAATAGAAAGAGAGACCGCCGCCGCTTTTTGTTGTCAAAATTTGAATTTCAAATTTCCACATTTCGGCTGTTAGTTTCGCACGTGGAATTGCTTGGTGTGGCAGGGGCCTCAATCCCCCCGATTTCCACCTCCACCCTCACCTCCCCCCTGCCGCCTGTCTACGGGCATTATCAGCAGACATATAGTTTGGTTCCATTTGTAATCGCTCATTGATTCAGAATTCCGAACTCACAATGCCGAGTTTCCACTGCACGTGTGCGTTTCCATTGCGATTCCATATCGATTCGCGATGGAAGCGGACATAAAAAACTGACACACAGTATATAATATATTGTACAAATGTATGTACACACATATATATATATGTATATATGGCCGGTAGGTATTAACTGAACTATGACGCCATGGGGCGATTGTAAATGGGTTTTTAGCGCTTGGTGTCGGCGCTTTGAAGGGATTTCCTTACCCAGAAAATTATGATGGGCCTTAATTGCTGTCTGGTTGAAAAACTAAAACTCATGTGCCACCAGACAGAAATAATCTTACGTAATATCAGGCGGAAGATAAATATTTGACCTACATTTGCGACGGGGTGCAGCTACGTGATAGAAGGGGTTGCGGAGCGGGGTTAAAGCAGGGTGTGTGTGAGTGTGTGTGAGTGTGCGAGGGACCGAAAACATTCAAGCAGGAAGTTTCAGCAGGACACAGACACACGCGAAACGCAAATAAATCATTGATGAAGCCAACACACACACACACACACATCTGCACTTGGGGAGCTTCAAGTCATGGGTTCGTGCCTCACGAAAATGTAGGCCACAGGCAGCCAGTGGCCCTAAGCTCAACTGGGGTGGGCGTGGCCGCTGGGCGGTTGCCAAGCCGAAAATAAATGCCGAATAATAAATTTGAAAATTGATTATTATATTTGTATACTTTTGAGCTAAAGTTAACTTGCAGTTGAATGAATAAGTGCTTAAGTGTTATTTACATTTTATATTACATAAATACTGGCATTGAAATAGTAGTGTACCCTTGAATTGATTACCTAATGGCATTCCCCTTTTCTTTTTTTTTCTCACTGTGTAAGAAACCCAAGAATGTTGCCTAAGTCATGGGAGTCTGCTGATTGTCGAGACAAATTTCCAAGAAGCGAAAGAGTTTCTGTCGCTTTTTTTCCTTTTCTTTTCTTTTCCAGAGCTATCGCGCTATTGTGTGGTTTATTTAGTTGGGGATGGGGCAGCGATATATATGTATGTATGTATGTAGGGGTAGCATTAGTCAAGTGTCTGGGCCTTTGCTGCACCCAGTAGATCTGCTCCAATGGCTCCACACAGCGATAGCCAGCTTCCGTTTCATTTCTAGGCCTCGACTCGCCTCTTTATGGCCTTATCAGGTGGTGGCCCCCCTCCCCTCTCCCCGCACCAGCTCCATCCCTTTGCGAGCGGCATCCGCTGCTGTCTGGCTGTCTGCTGACTGCTCACCATCTACTATATATGTACATATATGCCACACTATACCATACCCTCTACTGACCACACACAAGCACGGAGCACGGAGCACGGAGCGAGTGGCATGAAGTGGCACAAGTCAGGGTCGCTCCAAGTAATCGGATACTCCTCTGGCCCAGACATGCTCCACTCGCAGATTCAGCTGAGTTTTCTAGAAGGATACTATGGAATTGGATAAGTCCCTAAGCTCCATGCTCGATATTAAATATTATACTGGGCTTATTCTCACTCCAAAGAAAATGTATTTGCATTTGCTAACAAATACGTGGCTTAGAACATTATGAAAATCGCATATTAAAGTAGAATATATTATATATTTATAATACCTATCCGTTCTTATAGACAACTTGAATTTCATCACAATTTTATGTATTACTTTTAGGGTCGTTTTGGGAATTTCCACTTATCAATATGCTAATTTTTTAATAAAAGAGATTGTGATCAGTCAATTTATAATCAGTGAAATGAAATTTCTTGATTATTAGGACCTATCTGAACAGAACATTTTTTTTGCCAATCTAGCTTGGCTTCCACTTTCAATACTTGCAAGTCATTGTTACATCCACAAGGATAGATTGTACCATACATATACTACTTTATATTATAAAGTGTAAATTTTCCACCTTTCGTTTAAAATTTGTGCTTAATTGCAGGTTTTTAGCCCATTATCTCCGTGCAGTTTAGTTTAATTTCACTTTTAAATCAGCCCTTTTCATTCCCTCTATACCGACATATTTATATACTATATTTAAATATTTGTTGACTAATCTCGGCTGTCTTCTCATTTCTACATATCGCCAGCCCTGCGAATCTCCTAATCTGTGACTTTTCAGCTGGACTCCTGGGACGTCTTCAAACAATCAGGCAAAGACCGCATGTCAATCGATTAGCGATTTCGCCGCTTGTCTGTCCAGTTTGGAAATAGCGTGTGTTTGTTGTTCCTGTGCAAAACACAAATCTCGATTTGTTGTATACGTATTTTTTGAATGAACAAAGCTGATAAGCTGATGGGAATGAATGTGTGTAGACTTTAGACAAAAGAAAGCCCCCAAGTTCCAGATATTCGGTGAACCTTGTGTGTGTGTGTCTGTTTTTGTTTTTTTTTATATAGAAACTAACAGAAATTAGCATTTATTAGCCGACGGCGTTGGTGAAGTGAAAATGTATGCAGGCGCAAAAGTATCGCGGCGTCTGGCGGATATCACAAAAAGTTGAGTTCAGATAAGAAAGGAGACGAAACGCAGATCGAAATATACAAATGTACAAGCGAAAACAATGGAAAAGACGACAAATGGCGAAAGGAGGCGAAAAGAAACGAATCCGAAAAGTAGTAACAACAATCGCAGAAACAGTAAAATCGAAGCGAAATAAAACAGCAAATTTCAGACTTCGACCCAGACAACTGGCCGATTTCGATTGGAATGAACTGATGACTATATATGAGGCTTCCAGTCGGCGTGTGTGTGTGTGTGTGAGTAAACTTGATTACGAACTCCAATGATTCGCTCAATTTAAAGGGTATAAATGCGGGAGCTATGAGTCGGGTATGCCTAACTGGTTAGTTAGTTAGTTAATTTGATCTAAGATACATTCTTAAATGAGGCGTATCAGGTAATGTTTCTGTCCTGCCTTTATTGTATGATTTTTTTAGATTTCTTTCCAAGAATCCAAGATGAATATGGAATTGTTTGAATTCATGCTTTTTGTAAAAGATTACGAAAACCTTGTAGTTCGAAATGATTTTTCGCTGAGCTGCGAACACTGAAAATGTTTCTAATTTAAAGCTCGCAATGAAACGTATGTTTTCTCTCGCTACAATTAGTATTTTTTTATTTATTATCAACTCAAGGGAGTAAGAGATTGGAAACCATAACCATAACCACAACCACTCGACTATTTCACCAATTTTTGGGGGTCAATCAATGGGCAGTCGGCATTGGCGTCGCAACACGTGATTATCTGGCTGGTCATCTCGCTGGCGATTTCCTTATCGAAGTGAGTGCGGTCCCTCTCAATCAGTCGCCGCCCGCCTGCAGCGGGGCTATCCCACCCGATCCCACCCACCTCGCCAGTCGGACTGCTCCACTGCAGCACTATTAATGACCTTGGGGGATGTTGTCGCCCGCCGTTCGTCAGTTGCTGTCCGTTCTCTAATCTCAATGCTCGCTTGCTGTGTGTGTGTGTGTGTGTGTGTGTGTGTGTTGGTGGTGCACTCGCAGAAATTAGAATATATTTCAAAAGCTAAGCTGGAATCTATTGGATACACTATCATGTATCTATATAGAAATCAATAGTATCTGTGTGTAAATACAACAAAAGCAAAGTGATTTTGCATTTGGAATTAGTATCTCTGAAGTATGCCATTATTAATCACAGTTATCTGCAATTCCAATTTCCCATTATGAAATTCTGTGGAAATACCGAAATGCTACTCCCTTCCGGAATTCCATGGGTTCAATTTTTTCGAGTGTGTGGTGTTGCTGCTGCTCCGATGTTTAGTGCTGCTGCTGATTCCGTCGTGGTGGTCATGTGGGTGGCGCGGGAAGTGCTGTTGACGTCGTCGGCCCCGTCGGACAGGTGCTCAAGTCCATGGGTTCTGTGGGTATCTCTGTTTTATTTTGTGCGCCTGTGTTGTTGGGACCTCTATACGAAACGCAAAAACAAAAAAAGCGAGAAGAGACGAGAACTCTGGTGATAAGACCGGCTGCCTGGCTGCCTGGCTCCACCTTTTCTCACACCGTCCAGAAGCCAAAGAAGCGACGCAGAAGCAGGCAGAAGAACCAGACCAGACGCTTGATAAGCGGCCATGGGGCGTATGAGCGATATATTGCGCGACAGGGACGGCGATATGGCAAAAACAAAAGACCTTGATTTAGCCCTATAAATGTATGTGTGCCTGTATCTGTATGTGTGTGTGTGTCCATGTCGTCAGCTGTTTAATTAGCTTTCGATTAATTTTCTGGTCAATCGAGCCACTGCCGCCTGCTTCGCGATTTTCTCATGAACTTTTGTTTTAGTTTTCGTTTCGGTTTAGCGCAAATTTTTGGCATTTTTGTAAACGACTGGGGGCGGTAACTCAAAACATAATAACCATTTTAATGGCCAGCCGTAAAGATGTTCGGAATGTGCCGGCCAAGTGAGTCAAATTTTCCGTGACAACATACGAGGCGTATGCGTAACATTCTTATGCTCTCGGGGGAGGAGGGGTTTGAATTGCAAATGGGAGAGGGGAAAACCCAAGGTGGGAGGCCATGTGGATGTGTAAAGGTAAGCCAAAGACGACAAAGCAATGGGAACTCTTTTACTTGCACGTGTGTGCGACTGTGGGAATTTCCTACAGTCGGGGAAGAGACTTTAAGATCGATTTCTTATATACTTATACTAAACATAATAATTTAAGTACTTTTTAACATTAAAGTATTCAACTTTTTTGTTAAACAAATATTGACAGTCTAAAACAATTCTCTGTGTTTACACATTTCTTTCCATTGAGAGCTAATTTCGTAGTTATTTTTGTTGTTTTTTTCCTAACTCTAGTTAAAATTGAATTTAGGCGCTTCTATTGACTTCACCACATCTGTATGTAAAAGGCGAAGAGAAAAAACTGAGACTGAGCCACATGTGAGGGGCTGTGTGTGTTCCTGACTGTTGGTGTGTGTGGTGTGCGAGCGCGCGTGTGTGCATGTGTGTGGCATAGCCAAGAGGCAATGGCAATAGCAATAGCAATAGCAAAGGAAAAGCAAAAGGCAAGAGCAAAAGCAAAAGAGCTGATGAAGAGCAGGCTTACGCATGGGTTCATTGAACGGAAGTGATTTGCCTACTGCTGTGCGGCAGAGAGGGAGAGAGGGAGAGAGAGGGCGAGAGAGAGGGAGAGCCACCTAGATAGAGAGGGGAGATACTACACGCGACTTTGACTTGGTTTTGTTCGGTTCTGGTTCCTCCTCTATCAAAACTCCATGGCCCGGGCCTTTTGTCTTCACAGCCATATAGCCATATAGCCATAGCCATAGCCATAGTCAAAGCCAACGCCAAAGTCGGAGCCAAAGCCAAAGAAAAGCCAGAACCTTGCGGCTCCGATAGAGCAGAAAAGATAAAGCTCTTCTGGGAAGTTCTTAGCTTTTTTTCTCAGCCAAAAAACCGTCTTTGCGAGATCTAATCAAAGCTAAGTCAGGCGCTTTGTGTTTCAGGTGAGAAAATCCCGATTTTATGGCGTTCTGTCTAATTAAACTTGAGTTTTTCGTTTTGTTTTGTTAGTAAGAATGGAACAGAGTATGGGGGTTTCACAGACCCAAATTTATTTGAAACAAACTTGATTACTTCTGTAAATATTTACATTACATTGATGTAAGCAATAAGAACTGTTAGCCTTTTTTTTAATTTAAATGAATCTAGATATTAGATCAGACAGTTTTTATAGCCCCAAATATTCAATTCAATTTATTTAAGTCTTTTTGGATTATTTATTATTAATTATTATGAAACGGCATTAGTTCGAAGCCCCAAAAGTCTGCCAAAGGCACACCCCAAACCACAAGTGAAATAACCAAATATTTGTTACGTCTGTCTGCCTGACCAGCAAACAATAACTATATATATATGTATTTTCCGGTCCCGCGGCTAATTTATTACAAGATGCTTTATGACAGCCACAAAAAATATTAAAGGGTCTTAAAAGCATTCAAAACCGCTTTAAAACAAATGTTATACGTGCCGCAATACTCTTTTTTCGTATTCCTGTCTTTGGGGAACGGAAATCTTTGGCGAGGGGGTGTGATATCTGTCGTCTGGTTGGAAATAGTGAAAAATACCAGCGCTGATTTCAAAATTTATTGCATTTATGTGGACAGTGGACGGTTTTTGACTGGATTTCGTAGCTCTTCCTACGATTTTTTATTGTTTTTCGCTTGGTTTTTGCGCTGGTGTATGAATGTTGACAGGAAGTCGCCGGAATGCGATTTATAGAGAGCAGATTTTGGATGGAATATGAATAGCTTATAATTAGATAGCGCCCACAGTGCGGCTACCGAATATTGGGCACACTTTTGCAGCTCCAAAGTTCAATTACGCTGTGCTTTTATGGCTAATCGGCTTAAAAAATGGTTTTCCCCAATAAAAAAGTGCTTCGCTCACCTTTTATCGACGTGATACTCGCTATTATTTCGATTTTTTACTTGTGTATTGGCTTTAACTATATCTTTTAGATTACAATTGATTTAGGAATTGCGCTATGTTGCGGGCATTAATTTCCTAAATTTGTTTAAACTTGCTGATTTTCATTGACACTTTTTGTGACACTTTTTCGTCGAATTGATCTAAGCAACACTTATATACATGGCTCTAATTTCGATTTTAACTTAATTTCCTTCAATTTGTTTATTTTGTTATTTTTGTTGAATTTTTTTTGTTGTTATTTCTGCTTTCTGATGCTTGTTGTTATTTTTTCTGCGGCGATTAGGAATGCTTTTGAGTACAGGAACGCTGGCTATGTGTGTGTGTGTGTGAGTTGAATATGTTGGCTTTGTGTATTTATTTATTATTTGCTGTTGCTTATTTTGCTTCACTTTGTTTGGCTGCTGGCTTGCTCGGTGTAAGAACTCTGGCTTGTTGTCATATTTTTTGTTGCCGTTTCCTACTGCTTTTCTGGGTGTTTTCTGCTCGAGTTTAAATTATTTTCAGCGCGCACGGAACGAACTAAACCGAAAAGCACGCAAAGTTTCAATGAGCGTAAGCGGAAAAACACACGACTGCGACTCGATATTCCATTGCGATTTCGCGCGTTTCACCTTCACCACAGAGCGAGAGCGGAACGGTTGGCAACGGAATTAAGTTGACTCTCTCTCAATCTCTCTCTGTCTCTCTTCGTTTTATTTTAATAATTATCGCTGGCGAAAAGCGCAAAACAATTGTTTTTCCCTCATACACTAGCATCGAAAGTATGCCAACGCAACAACAACAATGGCGACAGCCATGACGTAACGCCGCCGTGTTGTTGCTAATCCTCCAGTTACTTATTTATTTATTTATTGATTCCCAATAAACTAAGGCACAATCACAAGCACAGCAACACACAAACATTATCCATTCCGCTGTTGTTGTTGTGGTCGATCGCTGGCTTTTTTGTTGCTGTTTTGGCGGCGAACGAAAAAACACACACGTCCGCAGCGTCGGAGAGTTTTTGACGCTTTGGTGCAAATACAAATACAAATCGGACTCGAACGAAACGATGGCAAAGAAACAAGTTATTGGGGTGGCACAGCGCGCAAGAGAGCGCAGAAGAGAGAAAAAGAGTAGGTGCAAAGAGAAGGAGGTAATTGGAAGTTTATAACCAAAATTACCCCAACTCTTTTGTTGTTCGATGCACAAATGTATTTTAGTATAATATGTTTTATACCCGTTACTTGTAGAGTAAAAGGGTATACTTCGTTTTGAAAAGTATGTAACAGGTTGAAGTAAGCGATTTCGAAGCTATAAAGCTAAAATATTCTGATCAGGATCACTAGCCGTGTTGAGCTGGCCATGTCCGTCTCTCCGTCCGTTTGTTTGTCCGTATAAATGTCGAGATCTTGGGAACTATAAAGGCTAAAATTTTAAGATTAAGCAGAGAGACGCTGACGCAGCAACCTTTGATGGCCAAGCTGCTGCCTCACATGAGTATGAGATAGTCGAGAAGAATAACAAGATGCGTAACGGCCATACATTCGTTTGGCACTATGCAGCCACTTTTTTTGGTGAAGGCCAAATTTGCTCTCTTCCGCTCGCTCACGTTGAGAGCGTAAGAAATATAAAAAATAGAATTTGCTTGCTTGCGTGAGTAAAAACAAGAGACGAAAACGCGTATATGTGTGCGTGCTGTGCTAGAAGACGATTTTCGGGCCGAAATCAATTCTGATCGAAGAAACGAATTTACATATTTGGAGTTGTGGCCAATTTCGTAGCAATATGATGAAATAAAATAAAAATTCCCTGACTATTATAATAATTATTATAATAATAATTAAAGCAAATACAAAGGAAATTATTATAACTACTGTAATTTGAAACATAAATTTTCCAAAAAGAAGACATAACATTGAGAAATAAATATTTCATAAAAATAATAATTATTTTTTAATTTCATAAAAAAATAATAATTTAATTAATAAATAATAAAAATAATAATTTTATTAATAAATAATAAAAATAATAATATTTCATAATAATATTTCATAAAAATAATAATACGTAGTAGAAAATAAAAATTAATAAAATAAATAAAAATATGAAAACAGTTCGTTGCAAAAGTCATATCGTCAGGCACGAAGTGCGGACACAAGCACTCAACAATCATTGCCTTATTAATTTTTCTCACGCCGCAAGCTGAATACCCTAATGACAAGTATTCTAATATAAAGTCATTTTCGAAATTTATTTTGTGATGTACATAGATTCGTCTATTACTATTTCTAAGCTTTATTTAAATAATAATAACGTTAAGGCAATGCAAAACAAGAATTTTTCGCATGGTGCAATGAAAAAAAATAAAAAACAACGAATTTATAAGGCATTTTGCCAATATTGATACAGACTTGACTAGGGATTCCCCCTTTCTTTTTATAAAACCTTTTCTCAATATAAACATAACAATTATCTTTAGCTTACGGTTAATCATTTGCATGTCTTTAGTTATGTTCTTCATTTTTATAATATTATAAAAGCATAGTTTTAGTTTTTAAATTATTTTCTTTTATTATTTTTTGTGACTGAAAATAATAATATATTCTAAAAATACAAATTATAAATGCTTTATTCATTTTTATATAATTTTTTTGTATTTATATTTAGTATCAATTAATTTGTTATCTTCGAGTCAATGGTGCTAGCAACTGTTAAAACACTTTAAATTTTTAATTATTTTATTTGGCATATATTTTTAAGTAGCTCCGTTTATGGGTTTTAAATTATACCCTCTCATTTCGTCTCATATTATGCCCCACAATTTGTATTCACTTTTTCATCTTACTCCACTTGCCACGCTTTTATTTGCGTATAAATATTTATTTCGCTTTTTTTTTTGTTGTTAAGCTGAATTTCGGTTAGCTCATTGTCACTCGATTTTTTTGCGGTTTTTCTGTTTGCCGACTTGAGCCGCCGTGCAAAGTCCAAGAAATTAAAGTGTCAGACGGTCGGTCGGGGTGGTGGAGCTGCGGGGGGAGGGGCGCCGGCAACCGCACGTTAATTAAATTTATTTATGCAGCTTTATTTCGCCTTTATTTTATTTTTTGTTTGGTTTTATTTATAATGATATGATTCACATGTGACATTCCTTTGATGATACGCGTTTCGACCTTTTTTTGCGCTCCAATTACTGGGTGATAGTGGGGTATATTACTTGAATGCCCCACCACAAGTGCAATTCAAAGTAATAAATTAAAATTTAAATAATTTGGCTCGTTTGGGATTTGTTGATTCAATTTTAATTAGTTGATGTGAGTGAAGTAATTACGTAGAAATACCATAAGCTTATAATACATAGAGGTAATGAATTTGTAATTTCAGTAATGGGTATCATAAGGTTGATATGCTCTATTGCATAACGGTATTTGATTGATGGAGTATTGGTTTGCATATTTTATTATCCTGCTTCTTAATTTAATGAGGTATGTGCATCAAAATGCACAGCGTTTTTAAATTACTCATTATGCTTACTATCAGTATTTGTAATAGGTATTTGTATCATATATACTCTACATTCTACAATCGAAACAGCAATGGGTAGCGCATATTGTCTAGATCTGATAGTTGATTTCCATATTGGTGGGCCAGACATTGTTGCTTTGTTTTAAAATAGAAACTTCAAATATATTAGCATGTCTGCGGATTTGTTATTTTGTTGCTGGCTAGCCGGTTGTTGTTAATCGAATGTGTCGTGTCGCTCGTAGTCCCCTCCAACCTCCCAACCCCTCCCCGTGATAATCCCCCCCTTTAACCCCCTGCATTGGCGTGTTTCGCCCCTGCAACTACAGCACCCCCGCTGCGCACTTTTCAGCCGACTGTCGACAGTCGACGACGGCAACAATTGAGACAACTTATCATGAAGTGCTAATTAACATTGTCTGGCCGGGGTCTCTCACGTATGCCGATGTCTGGCGACCTACCTGCGGTTACTAGGAGAAACGCCCACCCGCCCTGCAACGCCGCCCCTCCCCCAACGCCCCACAAACCCCTGCACCACCTCACCCCGCCGGTTGCACCATCGCCAGCACCTATAACCCAACCAAGCGAAGTAAAAACCCGCAATTCACCCAAAACTGGCACTTGGTCGCGTCTCTCGTCTGTGTTTGCTTATTTTGGCATACAAAGAAATACATTTTTGCTCATTTTTTTCCTACCATGAATATTCCCAAAAAAAAAAGGTGGAGAAAAATACATAAAAAAAAATTAAAAGAATTGTGTACACACACGACGAGACGGAACATTTTTGTTTATGTTGATAATCTAATATGTGCTGACGTATCTTCCCTATTTTTTTCTCACTTTTTTTTATATATTTTTTTCTTATTTATTTTTTTTTATTTTTGTAAGGGGGAAGACGATTTGTGGGTCTCAGGTTGGCGATTCGCGGTGGCAAATTGCTTTCTGTTGACTTTTTGGCGGCTGCTTTGAGCCACCTGGCCGTTTGATTCATCGGATTGATCGATTCGATCGCATTGGATCACATAGAATCGATGGGATCGATGCGATCAAGTGATCGTGCCAAGGCTGTGAGCTGTCTGTCTGCATTTATAAATAAATTGTGGCAATTAAATAAATAAAATGGATGCATATGTATGCATTTTTAATTGTCAGCCAGCGCTGAGGCGGTGCACGTGTCGTATACGTAATACGAGCTAGGGAACAGCCTTTACACCATTACCTCATGCCCCACGGCGATCGATCAAACTTTGTCGCAATTAAAGTTGCTTGATTCCGTGAAACGGAATATTGTAAATTAAACAACGGCAAATTAAAACAAATAAATCACTTATTGAATAGCTTTAATGTTTCCGCTCCTTGCAAATAATTTGTTAGCCAACTTCTAGGAAACCAAACGAGACTGCCTGGTCTTTTATAGCGTTTGCATAGGGTATCACCCACATATGTGCATTAATCTGCATGGCAGAGTGTTAGTCATTAACTTGCTATTGTTGTGGCTAATGCAAAAAGACCACTTTTGACTCATTGCGTCCGTTGGCAGGGCGACAACCGACCGATTCCCATTCTGAATGTGATTGTGATGCCTATATACCTCAGCTCTTTCAGATTTCAGATGCTGCTGTTTTGGCCTGCTGCGATTGTGATAAGCAGACTGTGGCGAGACAACAAAAGACACATCGCAGACCAGTTTGCACTTACTTCACTTGCACCGATGTTGTGATGCGATGGCTCTGCTTTTGATATTTTTAGACACCGCCAGTCAGCCTGCCGTGGCAAAAAAAAAAATAAATATATATATTTATATGTGTAACAAGAAAAGTAAAAAACAAAGGCAAATGGCGTTGGCACATCTCACACACAAATCGCATCGCCTCACATGCTGCCCAGACAATGAGTCTAGTCGGGCATCGGTTCAGATTCAGATACAGATACTGCTGCAGATACAGATACAGATGATGATTGCGAAACACACGACTCTTCACTCGGTTCATTCAAAATTTGCCACAATTGATGAAGCATCGATAAGTTTGCACACGGTAAAAAAATCGGGCAGCAAACAAATTATGATCACATTGGCATTATTTATTTTGATATTTGAGTAGTAAAAAATAAAAAAAATTTTAAGGCTACTGGTAAATGGTATTTTTAATAAGTTTAATTGTGTTTTTATACGACTGCCTAACTATTAACTATAACCATTGAAAATAATGAAATATTTAACCCAAAATTGGGGTTTTAATTGTATCTAGTGAAACCCATGAAATACTTAACCCAAAATTGATAATTTTACTGAAATACAATATATATTTATATATAAGCAGTATATTTCCTTCCGTGCATAAAGTTCGATTTATCAACGGATGCAACAGGTACACATACCCCAAAAAGGTTTCTCCGCACTAATGAATTTCCTGCCGCCTTTCTCCGTTCGGAAAGACAGCCAGCTCATTAAGCCCTCCATTGACTGGCTAAAGATGGAACAATGGCCAATACAAAGAGCCCTGTCTCGAATCATAACTCATTGAACTTTTGCCGGCAGCAGCAGCCGCTGAAACATAAAAAGTGTCAATCAGTGACTCTGCTGTGGCAACGATGGCGACGCCTCCAAAGTCCCATTACAATGCCATTTTTATGGACACCGCTGGCGGGGATGCTGCTCCAGCTGGAGCGGAGTGAGCAGCTCCATCTGGAGACGAGGAGTGCAGGAGTAGAAGGAGCAGGAGCAGCAGCAGACTGCAGGGTCGTAAATGTAGTAATAATAGTCGCCGAGGGCCAACGCCAACGTTTGCTAGCTGCGGTCGAGTTTTTCTGGGGGTGGGTCGGCGCATCAATGCACTGAGCGAAAAAAAGTCAAGTGAAATTTTAAAAACTATGCCTTTTAAGGAAAGTTTTGTAAATTTAGTCGAGTAAAATCTACATATTTGGGCTAAACTTTTAATGTGAAATTTTAGTTATAATAAATAAGCATAATTTAGATATTACGTATACGCCTAGTTTATTTGAATAATTTTGTAATTATTATTTCAGTTATATTTGATTATTTATTATTTTATTTTTTTTAGTTATTTCTTCATAACTATGAAAGCTTAATAATCCTAGTTAAGTGTACTTTACTATTCCATAGATTTTTCCAATAATAAGTAGACCTTTTAATTCGGCGAGTTGCAAGGGATTTTCTCTCAGTGTTGTGGTCTCGCTTGTCCATTGGCTGGTGTGGAAAAGCAAGACATAAATGTCTAACATATGCTGAGGATGGCTTTTGGAGTTGGCCGGCGAGGCGACAGGTCTATTACCAATAGCCTGCTAATGACGGGTTACTGCACGCTTTACCTAAAAGACCACAATCCCTAGCATCACTTAATGGATATAGATATCCATCATGGGAATGTGAGGTATAGGATTATCAATGGAAGAAATAAAACACCTTATTAATTTTTTCATTGCCGCAATATAAGTCACTGTAAAGTCTAGAGGACTTTATTATTTTTTAATTTCGAGTTATTTAGAAAATGATATCAGTCACAGTATGTCCTCAATAAATTGAAAACTAACATTTGTGGCAAATTGGCGCTTTCCATAAAACAGCCAGTCGATGGCCAGTAAGTAATCACCCGTGGGCAGGGGAAGTCGCATAACATCCGTGGTCAAGTACATGTCCCTTACGATAATGTCACCCTTGAAAATGTTTATATAAATATTATAATATATAGATAGGTGAATATAACAACAGACTCACTTGCAGCGGACAGGTGTGATTGACATTGGTGAAGTTCTTGTAAATATTAAAAATTAAAATACCAAGAGCATCGTAGGGCTTTCGCAGAAATCGACATCCATCGATACGAGTATTAACGAGCCAAGGCCTATAGCCATTCTCCCTTTTAAACATTCGGTAGTGAGAAGTAATATCCTTAGTTGGATGCAGGAAGGTGGCATTGAAATTGAACACAGTCCTATGGCGATTGATCGCCTTCAATCGGCATTGATTGATTCTAACCCAGGTTATATTATAGCTGCCGCAAAGGACATTTGTCAGCTTGAAGACGACTGGGCTCTGTGCGTATTAAGTGCTTAATGTATTTTATAAACTCAAAATATTTAACAAAATACCTACACTGGGCTCTAAGATCATTAAGCACAGAATGGTCAACAGAACGACAATTTTGAGGACCGACTTCATGGTTACAAAACTATTAATATACTACCATCAAATATTTTTCATTTATTAATAATGCTATGCCATGATATATTTTAATTTCATTTTCAACCTCTTTTCAATTTAATCTCTTTTATAGTAATTGTCTTTTAATACGTGGAACATGTTATGTATTAAAAAATCATTTTAAAAGCTGAAATTCGAAATTATGTAATATACTAATGATTACGATTAGGTAAGCTGTTTTTATAGAGTAAAGGGGTATTCTGTATGCTGTGAAAAGTTTGTAACAGATAGAAGGCATATCCAAAAGTGAATATATTTTTTCTGAATCGATAGCCGGATCAATAATACCATATGTGTTGAGACACATTAATGTTCTCACTTGCACTCCCACCAGCTGAGTAAGAGGTATCTGATAGTCGAGTAAATCGACATATTATTCATAATCATTTATTAGTATTTGTAATTGAAATGCACACATGTGTCTATGAATTATTCAACAATTAAACGAATATAAAATACAAAATACAATTGCATCCCAAATTTACATCACATTACATTTTTGGTAAGATTTCTTAATAATTGCAAATAAGTAATATGCATTATAACAAATTTTCAATAAAGTCGTAACTAATATTGGTTACTAACTGAAGTTTCTGATAGAAATTCCAGTTCATTTGCAGCATATATTTTCCGGATGGATACGGCATTGCCTTAATTTCAGTTGTGAGATACATTCCTCTTATTAAAATGTCTCCCTTCAATTAAAGATTTTAAGAATTATTACATATATTTCGTATTTGCACTACTTACATAGTACGGGCAAGTGTGATTGATGTTTGAAAAGGGCTTGAAAACCATATATATCAATATTGTCAACATATCATAGGGTTTTTTTAGAAATCGGCATCCGTCGATACTCTTTTTGTACAACCATGGCTTATATCCGTTTTCCCTTTTCAGGAATCTATAGTCCATTACTACATCACTAGTCGGATGATGGAAGGTTGCATTGAAGTTGAAAACGGTTCTATTTCGATTGAGAGCCTTCAAGCGACACTCATTAATTGTAACCCATGATTTGTTGTGGCTAGCGCAATTCACATTTGTAAGTTTATAGGTGACAGAGTACTGCTAGTAAGTTGTTAGTTTATAATTCGAAGGGTGTTTTAGCAATATGTATTTGACTTACACTGAATCTCCATGTCAATATAAATGTAGCTAGGATAACAAATATTTTCAACACGTTCGACATGGCCTTTAGCGCTTAAATGATGGTGCAAAATAAATGTCCCCTTTAAAAATACACCAGACAGCACATTTGCTCAAAACTGTCATTTAATTTAAGCAATGTTTAATTGTTTTCATCATTTAGAGTTGAATTGTTTTTAATAACTATTCTGTCTATACAAAATTATTATTTAATACAGTAAAAAAAATCGGGTAGTTAAACAGAATATTTAAATGGATAATAATTAACAGCCGTTTTGAGGCGTGAAGTACAACCAAAAGTTAATCTGCGAAATTTTATTATTCGTTGCAACGTTTTATTATTATAAAGAATATATTTACGTTTTCACTGCAATGTTAAAATGTGTAAATTTGTAATTTTTATTTTTCTTCTAAATATTTAGAACGCTTAAGATTGAAGCTAAAATTGCATTTGCCAACACCTAAGACTACTAAGCAGTGTTAATAAAATCGAATTAATAACCCAGAAGGAGGATGCGAAGAACGTCTTTCATGGCCACAATAAAATCCAGATGCCACCAGTCAACGGGCACAATGAGGTGCTGAAAGTCAAAGGAGTTGTGTGCCAAATGCTCATTATACAAATTGCACCAAGGAGACGAAGGATCCTGTCACAAAACGCAAACGAGAATGGGAACGAGAACGCTAAGAAGTCAGCCAAAGGCCTCTGGACAAGACACCTTTGGATAGCCGCAGAGACATTGACGGAATGACTGACAGAGCCGGCAATCCTGCGAAAGTCGCACTGAATTCAAATTCAAATTCAAATGAACCCGCAGCCGGGCGAAAAGAATCTATTAAGATATTATCAGGAGGGGTGAATCACAGTGCACACAACCCATGCTGCACATTGTTGCTGACAATTTGGGTCGGGATGAATCTGCCGGGCGGGCGATGATTCGAGGAGGCAGCCCACAATTGCGGCCATTAGTGCGGATCGAGGGGCACGAACAGCGGCCGTCTGCCACTGGATCCGAATCCGCATCAGAATCTGAATCTCAGCCTCAGTCTCAGGACGAGAACAAGGACGATGTGGTTGAGGCTGAGAATGGGGATGCGGATGGGGATGGGGGTGAGGATGCGGCTGAGTAGGGTAGTCGATGCCGGAGCAACCCTTTTTCTTGTCTCGCCCGGCGTGTGTGTGTGTTTTTTCGTTCGTTTTGTAGACATTTTTCGTATGACAACGACAAATATTTGCCGGATAATATGAATAACAAAGCAGAAGGCAGTGAAGGCGAGAGAAGAGGCCACATCAGAGGACGGAAAAAGGGGAAGGGGAGGGGGTATGACATGCAGTGGGTGGTCGGGCGGTTCGGCGGGTGGTTGAGGGCCGAACACAGGGTGGTTAGCCAGCCAACCTACTTAAGCCGCAGTTAGAGAGACCCAGACTCTCGTCGTTTCCCACTCCCCCGCTCAATATTCGTGCACTGTCAACAATTAGAACAAAGTTGTTGAAAATTCATTTATTCCAGAATGAAAAGTTGGATATATCGAATAAAAACGAAGATAACTAACTTTATATAACTGCATACTGATCAAAGACTAACCAAAATTTAAAGATTCATATTTAAACAACGAAGTATATACACTTCTCAGCATATATACTTATATATATAATACTTATATACTCACTTATAACTTATCATTTTATAAATTATTTACCATAAAGATAATTGTAGCATACTTTTAAACTTAATTTCATACATATGCATAGGTATGATAATTTCCTTAGCTCATTTGAATAATTTTAAAATAATAATTAGTAATTGGTAAATAATATATTTTACTTTCCCATTTCCTTACTGCTTTTCTCGCAGTGCATTCCCGGCCGGGGCCAGACGACTACAACTTAAACTAAAAGGCTGCACCACGTTGTTGCTGTCGCCGATGTTGCCGCTGTGTTGTTGTTGTTGTCGCCGGTGTCTGAGACGCAGACAACTTCAAAATGGAGCGGATCTGGAGCCGGAGAATAGCACCGGTGGCCCTGCTCGTCGACTGGCTGGACTGACTGACACAAAAGTGCTTTTGTTGCAAAGTTTAATGAAGAAGAACGCGACGGCGACGAGGGGCCAGGGGAACAGATTTGCCAGGACAAATGAGACATGCAAAGCTTGGGTGAAAGTATTGCATAGAAAGGGAATAATTAATGCTGTTGAACAGAATAGGAAATTTTTTCAAAAACCATGTGACTTGCAGAACTGCAAGTTTCTAGTTTATAGTTTAAAATGACTTCCAATGGGAAATTATTAGACAAAGGATTGTATCTACTATAATCCTTATAAATAGTACGCTCTAAGTTTCAATGAAGTTGCAGGACTCTTTACACATCCTTTGTCAACTATTTTCTGATTTTGTTTTGCTGTTCATCGAAAGCAAACAAAGATTATTGAAACCCAATCAAAGCACCTAGTTACTCGCCATTTGTTGTGACACTAAGCCGACTGATGCGACGCCACAATGCAGCAAATGGCAGTGGCCTCTGGTCAACAAGCCCATAAGCTGCGATCTTTTCTGGACACGAAAATTGCCCACTGTCTGGACAACAACCAACAAAAAACAAAAACTAAAGGGTAAAAATTAAAACGTAAACTCGAAAAACAACGGACTGCAAAAACTGCATGCTGAGCTTTGCAGTTGCATCGGTTGGTGTTGCTGTTGTTGCTGCTGCTCCTGATGTTGCTGCTGCTGCTGCTCTTGCCTCTCCTGGCGATGCACTTCAGACGGCGGCGACGACGACGACGACGACGCTTTGTTGCAGCCCAATACAATCGACACACAGACAGGGGCGGTGTGAGGGGGTTGCAAAGGGAAAAAATGCAAGGGGGTTGCAGGGGACATCGCCAACAGACGGGGTCGCGCGGGGTTTTTTTCAATGGTGGGGTGCGGCGAGGAGCGGGACAGGAGGGGTTCCTGCGGGGGTAGAACTGCAGACAAAACAATATGTTTGTTTGGATTATATCCTACATACACACACGTGCAGCGCGCACACACACACACACCTATGCACACACGCACACAGTTGCATCGATGCGACGTGGCTTCTTTGTATGCGCAAACAATTGGAGCAGGCGGAAGTTGCATGGCGGCGACGCTTGGGTCGTCGGTTGTCCGCTGTCCGTTTGTCCGCTTGTCCGTTGTCCGGACAACCAGTGAGAGCGAGCGGCATGGCCAGAAAGAGACGAGAGCAGAGTGGCGAGACAGAGAGAAAGAGGGAGCGAGAGAGGGGACGAGTCACGACCGATCGCCCCATGGTGCACCTTGAAAATGCGTTTTTTTCCCATATTTTTTGTATTTCTGCACGGTCCCAGCTTCACTTCCCCACGCCTTGATTAACTGTCAGTGACTGAAAAGTGATTTAATCAAGGCAATGTCCAATCAAACACACAAGAAAACAATAATGAAGGCAAAGTGAAGGCAGTATGGTTGATTACGAAGACATCAAGGTGCCTAAGATGCTCGGTACTGAAATGCAACCATGCCATAGATTTTAAATCGATTTTTGTTTAAATATATTTCAAAATTAGTGGGGGAAGTTATATTTTTTCGTATTTATCTGTTTTCGCAGGAATAAAAATACGAACTAAAGAATTTAAAACTTTTATTTTGAAGGAGAAGTTCTACTGTTTTTAATTCTATAAAAAAAGGGTTTTAAACCATAAAAATTTTTTAAAATTTTCAATTCTTTTTGATTTAAAAAGAATATACCCACATATGGCATAGGAAAAGGGTAGAGAAAAACCAAAGTCAGAAGCAACATGTGCTCCATTTGGGGCAGGGACGAAGACCTCGATGCGGATTGAGAGTCAGCCCAGGCCCAGATAGGAAATCGTACTTTATTCACAGCAGATCAGACACGGACACGAACTCGGGGCTTCCAAGTCCAGTCCCGAGTCCAGGCCCAAGCCGACCAGGCTATTCCCCGGCAGCCAGACCACATCAATCAACTGCTGCCCCTCAAGTTTGCTGCTCCCTCAAGTGAGCATCCTTCAAGACACAGCTCTTAGTCGAAATCCACTTGCATCTCCGCTGATGCAACTTTCGTTGCTGCTGCTGCTGCAGTTGCTGATGCTGATGTTGCTGCTGCGTCAACGTCGCCCATATTTGACATGACCATAATTACAGTCAGTCGTCTGCTGGACTCGCGACGTCGTCGTCTTGGTTTTGCAGCTGGACACGGACACGGACATGGAATTGGGATTGGGATTCGGATCGGGACTCGGATAGGGATAGGGATCGGGATCGGGATCGGAAGAGGGAAATGTTGCTGGGGGACTGGAGCTTGTTTTGAGCGCGCTTTTTTCAACATATTTGCTGGCGTTTCATCCTCTCAGCGAATGTAAAAAAATTATGCACAGTGTGTTGAAGTGCAAAAAATGTGAACATTTCAAATTTTTAAAATTTATTTATTTTTCATACTATTAGTCGATTTAAACAAGAATGAACCCATTATTTTTGTTATAGTTTTTAACAATTTTGCTCAAAAGTTTATTGACTTTATTTTTAAACGTTTAAATTCCTATTTTGTAGGATATTATATATATCCTACTTATATATTGGTAAAAATAATGTAGCAGTGTAATCATGATCTTTCAGTATATTTTATATACAATTTATTTATTAATTTTAGCAAAGCATTGATTGACTTCAGCCCACTGTGCCAGCATCGTGGCACATCTGCAAGCAGCCTATCAATTTTTGACGAGACAATCTCAGAGTCCAAAGGGGCACTGCAAAAAAATGCAGTCGGAGCAATTGGCTGGCGGACCAGGGGTCGCTCGAGAGGTGAGCTTACTGTGGCCAGGGGCGTGGGGCAGCGCTGCAAGAGGGGCAGGGGGTGTTTGAGGGGATGGGGGCCGGGCAGACGTCTGCGGTATGTGCATAAAATTACGATAAGTGCAGGCGAGGCCGCAGTCCAGAGGGCAGAGACTCAGACCCAGAGACTCACCTCACTCACCCATCCTCCTCAGCACCCTGATGTCCTCCCCCAAACTGCCAGATGAACTGTTGACTGTTGGGCTTCTTCCTTTCTATTTGTGTGTGTGCCCTCAGCTCTGCGGACTAACGTCATTGTCAACGGCTCCTCGCTGGGAATGTGTGTCCTTTTTTCCTTGCCTTACATAAGCCTATTTGCTTATTATCCTATTAAATGCCAGGCCAAAAAAAGTCACGAAAAACTTACACAGAGAGAAGTTGGGATCGTAGAAATAAAAGTATTGTAACAATAAAGGTAACTTGTTAAAGTAAACTAATAGGATCCTTTTCTTGATTTATAAAAAAAAAAGTTTGAAGCGGTCCCTTTTGAGATGGAAACACAATCTTTTTGAAATAGTTTTTGTGTCTTTTTATCGCGAGTATTTCAAAAACACTTCTTTTATGACTATATTTACATATTTGGTGTAATTTTTTAAGCTTGCTCAAATTTAAGCTAGATGTTTAGTTTTATAAAAATACTGATAGGCATTGTTTTAAAATCAGATTGATTTTCATTTTAATTTACATTTTATTTTTTTCCAGTGCATCACGGAAGAGTAGCGAAAGAAGACGAGAAAATAACCGGAGAAAAAGTCGAACAAAGCTTAAGAAAAGAACACTTGTATGTACCTTCTCTGCAAAGGATACACAAGTGTCTCATTAAAAGAAATAAAGGACAAGCCAAGCGCCGACGAAGTCCTTAAAGTCGAGACTCGAATCCCTGGCAGACGACAAGGACGGGGAGACGGCGTAGCGAGCGAGTGCGAGCGAGAGGAGTGGAGGGCAGACTGCAAGGAAAGGGCGATTGAAAGGCAGTCGCAACGTGAGCGACTTCAAGGACAACTACGGCCAACAACAAGAACAAGTGCCAAAAAAATCAACGAAAATGCGCTATTAAGGCAATTTTTTCGGTTGGAATCCAACCAATCCCCGAACTTCTCCAACCCACGAAAACCAAAGACTGCACAGGAAAAATGTATGATGAGTTATCCTTTCACTTTCTTGATAATATCATATACAAAGTTTTGTTATTTTAAATTTAATAATATAGTAAAGATTGCATTGCCTTGGTTGCCTAGTTCCTTTTCAAGCATAGATGACTTATTTTCAGCAGGATTCCATTCGAATTTATTTCATTGCTGTCTTCATAATAAACTTAACTTATGGATTCTTAGTTTCAGATCATTGGGGAATATATTCTTTCGGTGTGCCCACGATTACAGCTCTCCCCGCCAGACGGCGGCCACTGACGATGTGGAGAGCATTCGTGCTGGCGAGGGGAGAGCCGGGAGACTGCAGACAGGTGACTGGAGACAGGAGACAGGAGACAGGCGACCGGTCGCAAAGTGGCTCAATGTCAGACACAGACACGGGTACAGACAGCGAGACACAGACACCAGACGCCTCAGCCTCAAAGTGATTCAAATGCTCTGCTCAAACACAGGCTAGGCTCTCTTTGCGCTCTCATCGATGCAACACCAAATGCATGGAAATTTTCGGTAGGACACATGCGGCAACTCGACGCGATGGATACCCAGTTTTCATAACCGGACATGAGGGTTTGTTTGTTCCATGACTGTACGAAGTAAAACACTTAACTGCTCCTATAAATCTCTTATATCATGTAAAATAAATTATATCTTTTGCACTTTAGTATACTCAGCACTCAGATAAGTGAAATATTTTTAACTTTATTTCTGATTTAACAGTAGAATCAGGCGACCCTTGCACTTTCTATCTTGGTTTATAACAACAATTAAAGAGCGAGGAACACGAGAGACCTTTTTTTTTTTAAGATATGACAGTTTTTATGGTTTGACGTCTCAAACAAAAAATGTTTGTATATATTCAAGCAGAATAGATAAGCTACAAAGTAAAGTAAGTAATGTAACTTATTATTTAAGCTGATTAATTAACTGGCACTTCGTATATAAGAGTAAAATATGTTTCAGATTTCCCTAATATTTGTTGTGTTATTTCAAATTCTTTTTTTAATAGTTAGTTTTATTTTTAATTTAATCCCGACTTCCACTATTCCTTTTCAATTACAGGGTGTGCTAAAAGCTCTCTGCTAATGCCGAAAAGGGATAGGGGTAGTCTGTCGCAGTCTGTTTTCCTTCTCGCTCTTTCACTCTGCACTCATGTTGTTAGTTAGTATGTGTGTGTGCAGCAGCAGACGCATGAAACAAAATACCGAAATTCTATGCGTGACCTTGAAAAGTATTCCTCGTCTGCAGACCGACAACAACAGCAACAACAACAACGTGAGCAAACCATAAAGTCTGCTGCTTCGCTCGGTGGTTGTTTGTGTTTGTGTTTGCGTTTGTTTTTGCTTGCGTTTGTGTTTGTGCTTCGCTGTCGTCATCAGCGTCTCTTGCCGATATTTGCGTTTGCATCTTGTTGTTGCCGTCTGCATTTTCCTTGTTGTCTGCTGGGCACAATTTGTTGTTGCTTTTGCTGTTGTTGTTGTCGTTGCTCTTGAGGATTTTTTGGGATAGGTTTTTTTTTTTCGAACTCATACACTTTTAAACCAAAGGGGTTTAACAACATACATATTTTGAAATATACCCTGCATACCATTTAAGTTTTGATGCAAGACATAACTAACTAAAAACGACTAATAACTAACTAAAAAAAATATTTCATAAAATTTATTTTGCATATTTGTTTTATGTTTTAAATTCTTTTGGAATGTAAGCCATATTATACTTTAATACAAATGTTAAATTACTAGAAAAATGATTAATTTACCAAGCAAGCAAGCAAGCATTATAAATGCTTATGGTTTGAATATTCAATAATAATTTTTAACATATTTTTTTCTGTAAAATGTTAGTATATTTATTAAAAAGTCTAAAAATTTGTGCCATTGCTTTTCGCGTGTACTTTTGATTGTCGTACAACTGAAGTTGGCTTTTGTGCAAAAACATTTTTTTTGAACGCGCCACAAAATTGCAGAGGCGACTCCAACTTGGTTTTTTTCGGTTTCGTTCCCCACTCACCCCTCCCCCCATTTCCCGTCTGGCTTGCATTTTGACGTCAGCCGCCTATTTTTGTTGCAGGAGAAGGGGCTCAAAAGAATCGACCAGACATTAAAAAAAGCAAAAAAAAAAAATATCCAAGAAATACATTGAATTGAAAGTCAAAGGGCTGACGAAGGGGCGGGGTGAATTTCCAGTTTGTATCGTGTAATTGCATTCGCCGGCAATCAATTGATAAACGTTAATAAATTTCCCAGAGAAGGTAGTTGTTATTCTAATTGGCCGGCGATTAAGACTCGTGCATTAAATGCCACAAAGTAACCAGTTTTTTTTTATATTTTTTTCTTCCAGCTCGAGAGCGCCGCGCATGCCCAGTAGCCGATGATGAAGTTGATGATGATGCCACCGCTTCTGTTGCCGTTTTGGGGCAGCTTGTTTATAATTAGCATCTTGCAGTTGATAAGGTCTGGGATCAGTTGCCAGTTGCATGTGTGTGTGTGTCCAAGATTTATGGCAACGACTGGCAACAGGATATTGGCAGGGCGCTCCCCCAAAAAGAATCGCAGACAAACATCCTGCAATCGAGATGTGGCGCAAAAAGAGGCCACATGTTGCACATTGCCATGTAACAAATGCACATAAATTTCAATGTAATCACATTCACATGTCCAAGACTCCTTCCTTGGCTTCCGTTTGCCAGTCGCCTCTGTCTCGGTCTCTCCTTCGTTTTTTGCTCCTTTGGCCTGTTTCCTCTTTGCATTTTTTGTTTGCCAAAGGGTTCGGGCCACATTTCATTCAAGTTAAGACGTAGCAAAGGCAGCCATTCGATTGTTTTTTGTTTTTGTTGGGCAGTTAAAAAGTGTGGCCCTAAGGCGTTTTCTACCATTGTTGAGTTTTATTTGGATGTGCTTTAAATTAAACAACTGGCAAGACTGCAGGTTATTATTGATTGTTTCCGTTTGGTAAGTAGAAAAAATCAAATTAACAAATTAAATTATTATTAGATATTCCAAAGCCTACGCCTAATTTCCACTTATGCAATTGCATTTTGCAAATACCCAAACCAACTTGAAAAAAGGGCCCAAAAATGTGTGGAAAACTTTTCAATGCCAAAACCCAGACAGTCGGGCAGACGGAAGTGGGTGGAGTGTTCGGTTCTCGGTTTTGGCCATTTCGGATGGGTTGAATCTCCGTGGTCCAAAATGCGAGGGGTTGCTAACGGTCTGGCCCCGAGGTGGAATTTACTTTGGCATTTTTTCTCGCCTGTTGTACCTTTTTTGGACTTGTGTTTTTCTTTTTGAAAATTTGATTTCGGAAATGTGTCTGGCTGGCTGGCATTTGTTGTTTGCGGACAGGTTGAAGGTCGTCGGGCGTCGGGCAAATTAATCACGATATTAACTACCCTATCTGTTCGTACGGGGGTTGTTATTCGCACTCATGAGTCGCATGAGTTATGACTCACGGCGGCACTTGAATTGAATTTCAACTGCCGGACCTGTTGCCCGCTAGATAAATACGGTGGCCATATGCCTAATGGCCAGCTAATTACGGGAGAGATATCGCCGGCGGCCGTGGAAGAGGTAAGGAGGGAGGGGGGAACTTTCCGCCTGTCTCCGATTTTGCAGCACAATCAGAGCTGCTGATTATACACAATAATGCCAAGCAGAGCAGAGCAGCACAACACAACACAGCACAAAAGGAAAGTAAAACAGACCAGACAGAGGGCCTCAAAAGCCAGACAGACTTCCCAGTCCACCAGAAATTGTCGTCGCTCTTACCCAATCCCAAAATGTCTGGCGGCTGCTGTCGAACTGCAAGCGAATTGAGACTACAAAACGCATGAAATGTTTCACCGCCCACACACCGGGTTAACGGTGGCAGGGGGCGGGGCGCAAGGGGGCAGGTAGGACAAGGGAATCACTGAAAAACATAGTGCAACACTTTGAAAAGAACATTTCTGAACGACAATTTGCGTAGTAACGAATCATTAGTGATTATGGCGAGTGTTAAGGAAGTGGATATGAAAATGATAATAGAGTGGATTAGATTATAGTTAAGATTTAGCAAACTTTCTTGCAGTAGCTAATACATATTTCAATTTATTTATAAATTTAATAAAAATTCTTAGTTTTGGATTTTATTTAGTCATATGACCAATCTTATTTTGGAAACTTAATACGAATAAGCTAGCTTAAGATAAATCCAATAAAGTGATTTCTCTCAGTGCATCCAGCATAAGAGACACTCGTCGCATGTGCAACGCATGCCATCTCGCTCTCGCCCACAGCTGCGTGTGCTGCGCCTTTGTGCAGGCAACAGAAAATAAAGTTTATGACTTTGACTGCCGACGGCAGCGACGAACGACCAACGACGAGCGATGAACGGTGAACAACGAGCGGAGAACGAGAACGTCTGACGATGTCTGCACCGGCGTCTATTATTGCCGATTTGGCATTGTTGTTATTGTTCTGCACGTTGTTGTTGCTGCTGCAGGGCGGCACTTGAGGCCTTCACTACAGTGGCATGCACACCGAAATGGCGAACTTCAGTGCCATCACCAAAAGATGGCTTTTGGATATGGATTCGAATTCAAAAGATGTCATCAGAACCACGGATCTGCAATCTTAATCGCATACCAACTGAATATAATTTAAATTATATAACACTATATAACACTATTTGGAAATCTAGAAATTTGTTATTTAACTATGTAACTCTCTCTACCAAATGCCGAAATCGTGCAAGTAACCTATTCTTTGGTTTTAGCTGTTGCTCAATATTTAAAACGTGTATTCTATTTATGTACTATTAACTTACTATTTATTTAAATTAAAAACCATATATGTAAAGAACTGAATCTTGCGAATAACATTTCAGCGAGAACCTTTTCTAAGCATCCCCTTCCTAAATTGACTATTTTAACTTTTCCGTCCACTTTCATCTACCAATTTCACACAATTTGGAACTTGGCAAGTGAACTACGGGTTTTCTTTAACTATTTTAACTGCCATTACTCTTTTTTTCCCCCGCTCACCTCTTGGGAACTCACCTAGTAAATCACATTATCACATGTAACTCGCACTCGGGCGGGCAAACTCAAGTACACGCCGAAAAATACAAAAATTTGAGACGACGACGGCGACAATCTAAAATGCCGCAGGGCACTCCGAAAAAGCCAAAAACAAGAAAATCACGAAAATAAGAAAATAAAGTAAAATAACATGAAATAAAATAAGTAGAAAACGTCGAGGAGTAGACGAGCAAGTGCAAACAAAGCCAGAAGGCGTTGCGAAACTTTGGCGCGTCATTCATCCTCATCCAGAGTCGAAAATATTGCACCCTCGAGCCTGCAAAGCGCGCACACACACACACAGAAGCTCAGACGCAGACACACAGATACACAGAAAGTCACACATTTATAGCCCGAAAATTAAGTGAAGCGTAAGCTGAAATGCACTCCCACTCAACGAGGCACCGCAGCGCACCACCCCCAAACCCCTAACCCCTAAAATCCCATCACCCCCCAACTGCCCCTTTTCCAATTGCGTCTGGCTCGCCGTCTGCCACTTGCCGCTCCTGCATTGGTATAGGTTCGTCTGTGCCTGTAAGTCCATGTGTGTGTGTGCGTGAGCTTAACCTTGAAAAACGAACGAGTCCAGTCGGACCCCAACCCCCCGCACAAAGCCACCCCCTAACGACCCGCAACTCCTGGCGAGTTGACAGGCCGGCGACGATTTTCATCCTCTCGCAGCCGGGCGAGTTGGTAAAATGAAATTTACGAAATATGCTACAGTGGTTATTCACTAAATGAAATGATTAAAAATGCATTATTCATTAATTTCCTAAATTTGATACAGAAATCAGTGTTTGAAAGACAGTAACGATTTCGAAACTATTCATCTTTTTGGAAATAATTAAAAGTATATGAAAGTAACAAAAATAATATATTTTATTTCTATTTTTAAAAATTCTTTATGGTTGCTTATTAAATTTATAGCAAAACAAAACTTTACTGCGCAAAAGGTTATTGGGTTACAAAGTTTAGAAAGACGATTCAAATTTTAAAAGCCTTGCCTAATTTCCAAAAACCTGAAACCCAGTCAGATAGCACTGTAATTATTGTTCATCCTGTACTTTGTTATTATATTGTTATATTTTTTTGGCCACTTCATCATCGTCATCTTTTCGGGCATTTAAAGCAACAGAAGCTGTGGCTGAGTTTTCGGAATTGAATTCAATATTTTTGCGGTGGGCGGGAGATTGGGAATGAGACTGGAAATGAGGAGCAGAGCAGAGTGGCGAGAAGTGACTTTTGCACCCCTTTTAAGCGCTGCCTTGAAAGTCTGGCCAGAAATCCAGACAGCCAGACAGACAGGGGTGGCGGGGAAAAAGGGTTCGCCCCCGCTGCGCCCCTGTCCATCATTTCGATTGAGAAATACTTTGCGGACCCCTTGGGCCAAGTTAAAATGAATTACAAACACTTTTTGTTTGTCGTTGCCGCTGCTGCTTCTTCTGCTTCTTTCACTGACTTTGCTTGCGGATTGATGTTCCGGGAAAATGAAAATGTCAAAGTTGAGCCAAGGCCCGGGCAAAATGGCAACTTATTACCATTACGAAATCTAAGCTAAATTGAGATGAGTTTTTGGGACGTAATGTCTCAGCTGAAAATTGACAAGGAAGTTTTTAATTGTGATTTGTGATAGGCGAGATTTCATTTGGGTTTCCTTTTTGTAAGTTTTTGGGAAATTCCTTTATTAAAACTACATATAAAATGGATATACAAAATAAAAGAAAATAAATATATTTTGATAGTTTATAGTAGTAGTTATTGATTGTACTTTTGCTTGAAAGTTTAGTTAAATTGAAATACTTTTGCTATTAGTTGGCAATCATTCATGAACCGCCTCGTCTTGTTTTTTTCTCTTGATTTTTTTTTCTGCCACTACTTTGGCCTTTTCTTATTCCCCTGGTTACGTTACGTGGCTTTATTTATGAGTTTGTCTGCTCCCTGACAGCCGTGCAGCTGCAGCGTACTGGCCCCCACCCATCCTGCTCCTCCTCCTCCATTATGCCTGTCCAGGATCATCGAGTCCGCCACACGTCAACTTCATTCGCCCCGTCGCTGGCATCGCTCTCATCGCTGTCAACGTCATCAGTCGTCGCGCTGTCGCCGCCGCTCGCCAAATGCATCAATAATGCTTCCAGCGGATCCAATTGTTGTTGCTTCGCTGCAGTGAGTTGCAATTGTTGTCTGGCCGACAAAGGAAGGGAGGAGGGGGGCGTAAAGTGGGCGTGCCTGCGACTGGTCCATCTGCTTGCCTCGCCGACGCCGCTCAAATTAATGAAAACTAATGCGACACTGAGAAATTGATGATTGCCGGCGTCGTCTGCAGAAAAGCGACCAACATTACACTAGGGAAACATTTTGTACAAAAAATAGAAAAAAAGGATCTGGGACTAAAGCCAGAGTCCTGCATTAAACGCCTAACAAGGCTTCTAAAAGGTCTTTTAATATTTAGATCAATTTTTTATTTAGTTTGTTATGGCGTAGAAAGTGGAATAATAAAAGGAATAATTAAATAGTAGCCCATAAAGCGGAATTTTAGAGTGTATTATTATTTTTTATAATAAATTTTAAGGTAATTTGTAAAATTAGGTTACGATGGAGAGACAAGGGTTCCCTGGTAAAAGAGCTTGGATTTTAAGCTTATTTAAGCTTTTTTCTGTATTGAACCAGTACCTGTGGCAGGTAACTGTGATTTCTTCAGGTGTATCCCCGTCTGCAGTTAGCTCGTTGCCCCCCGGCACCCCACCTTCTTGCTTCTCCCCTTTTGCTTTTGGGGTCGAGACATTAAAAATGACTGCGACTGCGGCTGCTTTTCTGTCTGTGTCTGTTTGTGAGTCTGAGTCCGTCTGCCGCTGCACTTTGGATCGCTTTTGCTTTTGGGGCAACAAAAGGGACCAAAAGCCGACCAGACGTAGTCGGGATGGCACCGGGAATGGGGTTGAGGTTGAGGATGTGGATAAGGTTGGCTTTGGGGAGGGGGCAGACGGCGAGGAGACTGATTGATGCCGTCAAATAAAAATTTGTTGCGAGTGGCAAGCGGATCGGCCGGACTCGCCGACCCGTCTGCGATTGCGGATCCAGCTGTGGGACTGTACTTGGATAAATAAGAACTAAAGTACATAGTAAAGCAGCAAGAAAGATAATTATGTGAAATCAAGTTAAATATCATCAATCATAAATATATAAATATATTTAAGAGTTTCCATTCTGCTGCACTGATTGTGCCCTTTTTCATCAAAGTATTAAATACACTTATGATTTTACTTATGTAATGTAATGTAATGTAATGTAATATAAATGTAGTACTTATGATAGTATAAAATACATCTTCAAAAACGTTTCATATATTTTATTTTTATATTTAAAATAAATTTAATACTTTCATTCATTATTAAATTGATTTATTAATTTATATTTAATATTTACATAATAATTAGAAGTTAAAAATAATAATATAAAATGCTTTTTAAATCTATTAAAAGCCTGCATTAAACACCCAATTTATTTGCAAGATGTTTCTGGGGTAGAGTGCATTATGGGTTCGTTTCGACTTTGTTTATCCCTGAGTAGCAGCATCGCTCGCCTATTAAGTTGTCAAACACAACCCAAGGGAACTTTGCATTGTGTGCGTGATGTAGCTGTTACGCAGCTTCCGCTGCTTTTGTCACTAGCCAGACCAGACTCACCCAGCCACCACCCACCTGCCCGAGCACCTGACCCACCTGATCCACCTGTCTGCTTATCTGGCCCACAATAATTTCGCGAGCAGCGGAAAATTGTGTGCGCGCCTATTCATCGGCTGGCTGCGACTGTGACTGTGACTCCACCACTTCCGGCGACACAGTTGTTGTTGGCGCTGCGCTTTTTATTTGACTTATGACGACGGGACTTTGTTCCCTATCTGTATTATTTCATTTTATTTTATTTCACATTTTTTTCCAGCCGCTTTCCGCGACTGACTCTCGCTGGTACTCGTGCTGGGTAAAGGGGTGTCTATTTGCCCTGGTCCGTTGTCTCGCTTAACTTTTTTATTGCCAGACGAAGCGCAAACCTTTGCGAGTATTAATTAACGCTTTGTTGAAGTTTGCGCTTCGATGTCGCCGCCCAGACATCGATGTAGACCTAGACGTTTGACGTAGACTTTGTCAAATGTAATGCCGGGCAAATATCACGTAGCCGACCCGTTGGCGGCCCCATCATTCGGTACAGTAGCTATTGCTCATAATTATTGCGAGATTTTACAATTTGAGTCATACGCAAATGCGTCCATTCACTGCGCACATATGTTTATTTATTTAGATTTTGGCAATCAATAAACTTTAGACACGTTTTTAGCCTCTTTCAATTAAATTCAAATCATTTATAATTGCATCTAATGATAATTATATGCAAAAGATGTGCTTTGCAATAAATAATTATTAATATATTTATGGAAATTTATTTATTTATTTAGATTTGGCAATCAATAAACTTTAGACACGTTTTTAGCCTCTTTCAATTAAATTCAAATCATTTATAATTGCATCTAATGATAATTATATGCAAAAGATGTGCTTTGCAATAAATAATTATTAATATATTTATGGAAAATTTATTTAATTATTTAGATTTTGGCAATCAATAAACTTTAGACACGTTTTTAGCCTCTTTCATTTAAATTCAAATCATTTATAATTGCATCTAATGATAATTATATGCAAAAGATGTGCTTTGCAATAAATAATTATTAATATATTTATGGAACATTTATTTATTTATTTAGATTTGGCAATCAATAAACTTTAGACACGTTTTAGCCTTTTTCAATTAAATTCAAATCATTTATAATTGCATCTAATGATATTTATATGCAAAAGATGTGCTTTGCAATAAATAATTATTAATATATTTATGGAAAATTTATTTATTTATTTAGATTTGGCAATCAATAAACTTTAGACACGTTTTTAGCCTTTTTCAATTAAATTCAAATCATTTATAATTGCATCTAATGATATTTATATGCAAAAGATGTGCTTTGCAATAAATAATTATTAATATATTTATGGAAATTTATAAAAAAAAATGTTAATTGTTTTAAAAAGCATTAGGCAATGCAGCGAAATGCTTTTTACTGTACTTAACTCGCATGTATCATTAATCACTTTGATATTTTTAATAGGAATATATAACTATTCCTACATTTTGCATTTAAGCGGCAACTACTGTATATTCATAGCTCGTTTTAAGCCTGTGATTCAGATTTAGATTGAGATACGGCTTTCCGTAGTCGTCGGCTCTGGTGCTCACTCAATTATTCAGGCATAATAAGCAAATTGTTTTAATATGCATAAATATCTTGTACGCCATTTGGCAAACAAGTCAAAACTGCCAGACAAACTGGCAGGCAGTGGCGCAGACAGACAGCTGCAGGGGGGAGGGGGGTTGGTTCGAAAGGGGGCTTACAACAACAACAACAACGGGCGACTGCATAATGCCCATGGGATATACAAAAGGTGTGCTTACATATATTTAACCTTCAAGATCCGCAGACTAAATATGCCAGCAAACATTTTTGCCGCACAAACAACTGACAGTGTGGACTTGTTCAATGCTCTAATATTGGTTTCCCAATTCATCATTATGTGACACTTAATCACTTAATAATATGTTAATTTTCTGCATTTTATTTTGGGTACAAGTATACCTAAACTTTGACAAAGTATATATTATTTTATGGAGATTTTATTAATGATTGTTATCATAGGAAGTATAGAATTTATATGGATATAATTGTTAAATATGCTTATTTTATATAAAAAATTCCATACAAAATATTTAATAACTTATACATAGTTTTTATGAAAATCATTAGAAAAATGTATCTTTAAACTAATGTCATGCTTAATGCTACATCGCATGGACCAGAATGTATTTCATAATCCAGAACTTGAGTAGCGTGACCGAAATCTACCTTATTTTCCATGGAATTCCACAAAATTACATTACACCGGAGACTCCTGTTGGACCACCCACCACCCACACTGAAGTGCCACCCACTGCCACCTATACCACTCCAATTGTTTGTCTGTCTATGTGTGCGTTGCGGCATCGGCATTTTGGAAGGACCAGACACAACGAGTATGGGATTACCGACCGAGTGGCAAGGAGCAGGATCAGCGGGACGAGATGGTGGTCGTCCGGGTGGCACAATAAAATAAAAGCTTAGGCCACAAAAGCGGCAGACAACTAACTACGCATAAGCGAGGATGACGACGCAGGATATGCGCTTCGAACGCGTTAAGCCGAGCCTGCAAATGGAGGTTAGGTTGGAAAAGCCGGGGGAAAAACGGGAGAAAAACCGGAGGCTCACAATTGAGAGCTGAACGCAGCTGATAAACTTGGAGTGCCTACAATGCGGAAAATGTGGGAAAGGTGCTGCTGGGAATGGTTCTCAAGGACACAGTCGAGTTTTGTATGTATGTATGTGTGCGGCCTACGCATATTTGAGTGTTCTCTTCCCCTCTCTCTCTATTCCCTCTCTCTCTCTTCCGGTTTGGCGCAGACGGTGGCGTATACGTAACGTGCGTTGGCCAACAATATAAAGCATACGCAACGTGTTTTCCTCCCAACGACGCCGTTGATGACGTTAAATTTTCGGGACTCTGGCGGCATTCAACGAAAGTTATGCCGCAAAAATGCGTTCTTTCCTCCTAAACAAATACCACGTGGCCTCACTCGAAAAATAAAGGTTCCCACACACAGTGTGTGTGTATTTTGAGCTTTGCTATTTATTCTAATATATGCCGAAAATAAATGACAACATAAGAAATGTGTTTGATGACAGCTCTAGACATGTGTGCGCATTTATGCTAAACTGTTTGATTTCAATTTTACAGGAAGCAACTTTTTCCACGAGGAAGAAAATATTTTCGTTGGCTTAAGCGCTTACATGTCCACTTTCTAATGGATTTATTTGATGTAAAGGTTATCTCTTCTTAGAATCTTCTTCTTAGAAAAGTATTTATGGTGGTAAAAATAATTGGCCGCAATTCCGATTAAAATAAGCATTATTGCATTAGAAGCAATGTGAAAAAATGCTATATCTTGAATACGTAAATGTAAATATGTAAATAATAGCAAATAGATAATAGATATTCTGTAGCCTAGTTAGCAAGTTTCTATTGAGCTGTATCTAAAAGTGTGTAAAAACAAAATGAGATGATAATTAGATTGTGAACTGAAAGGAATGCGACGCAATTCAAGGTTTGCTCCGGACCTATGACAATAATTAAAGTGCCAGCTTTTTTTTCTGAAATTGCCTTAGAGTACTGAAGCACCCTGAATATGGTTATATATGTATATAACAATATATATATAAATATTGTAGACCAGACATTCGATTGCTGCAGCAAAACAAGGGCAAACAATAAAATAAACAAACAAACAAACACGCAACGCGGCAGACGCACACATGACAGACTGGATGGGTCGTTGGATATGGATGCGGAGGATCGGGAACTACGGGTAGACCTCTAGACAGCCAGACCTGCATTAAATAAATATGTGCGTAATAAAAGGCAAATAAAAAGAAGGAAAGCCAAGGGAAGCGGAGGAGCTGAAAAGAGCAAACCAATTGAAGTGTGTCGCGCCAATCGAGCCGAGCCACAACACACACACAACAATTGCAATTTGTATTAATTTTATTGGTTTATTATTATCAACGGGGCGACGCAGCCACGACACGATGCCATCAGACAGTGTTTAAACGTTGCTCGATTGAAAGCGAGTTAATTTCATTTACTGATTTGTGGGTAGCGACGTCAATGGTTCCAGGGCAGGAGGATCAAGTGCCGGGCCAGGCGAAGCTGGAGGGGATCTGCAATCCAGATTGCCGGGCCCATTCATCGACTCCATTCTCTGGGTCGTAATCAGTGTCGCTTTTCGTTCGATGAACTGCACCTGGCCTGCGATTGTGATAACGCACTGTCACAGCCAAAATTTCAAATGGCAAATGCGCACGTGTCTCCGTTTTTTTTTTTTTTTTTTTTTTGCTGGTGGGAGCTGGCGTTTATCTTTACCCAGTTAAAAGTGAATAAAATTGAATACATTTTCTTTGACTGCTCGGCGAAATACTCGCGTAATGTGTGGCTTAAATGGCATGAAAGCGTATTCGTTGTAAATTAAATTACTTTTTAGAATGTGCAAATTAAAGCGTCTGACGACGAGTTGTTAAAAATATATATAATGTACTCGAGGCATTGTAAAGCGTAGGTCTAGCCCTAATTTATCAACTTCCTAGAAACTCCATTAGCAGCATGTTTAAAACTTTCCGTAATAGTAAAAAGAAAGAAAAATCGCATACATGCTAAAAGCAACATGATATCATTTTATTAAATATTATATAAAAATCTGATAGCAAAGTTAAGACTAACAAAAAAGCACTGTTATATTATTTGATAATTTAGTTTTTCTTAAGAAGTTTTACAATACTATTTTTTCTCAAAGTGTTGCAAACTTATTTATTTCTATATTTAATTGTATATCAGTCTGATGGAAATTTAAGTCTCGTAGGATTATACATTTTAGTAACAATTTGTTTATTATTGCATTCCCTTAATACTTAATGCAATTTTCTTTTAGTGAATCCATTGACCCTGCTCCATAATTTCACAAAAGTGCCAATCGGCCAGTTATGATATGGCCAGACGATGCCAAGGGCGTGCGTAAACAGGCCCGCTGACTCAAGTTGGTCGCCCCCAATAAACCCAACCCCCAATCCCCCGAAAATCGGCCGATCCACAATGTCCGGCGTTATCGTCTGAACATTAACCATCCCGATCGTTGCTCCGCGGAGCGTTCATTGAACGCCCTTTCGGCTGCCGACGCACGCGTCGTTAGCGAAAAAATGTGAGGAAAATAAGGGAAAAGAAGCTCTCTGTCTCCGGATACTTGGGCTGTGTTGTTGCATACGCGTGCATAATACAATAATAATTTCGCTTTACAAAATGAATGCAAAAAATAAGCAAAAAAATGGGGGAAAAGAGCAGAAAGTATGTACACAAAATAAGCGCAGCCAATGGTCGCGGCGAGGAGCTGGACAAGGAGGAGTCGGAGGAGCTGAAGCGGCAGAAACTCGCCCAGACAGCGATCCCAATCCCGATCAATGCACCTTTGCCAAAGGTGCAACGCCTCGAAAAGTCGGGTCTTTATATTCCAGCACATGGCACACAGTATCTGCGCCTGTGTGAGTTGTCTGGGCATGCAGTGACGCACGAAACGCGATCACGTTCGCATTTATTAAAAGATGGTTGCTGTTGCAACGGCGACTCGATGGAAAGGTTCGGGATGGAATGGTATGGGATGGGATGGGATGGTATGGGATGCGATGGTATAGGGTGGGATGGGGACCTTAGCAAGGCCTCGAACTCGGACCGCAGCCAAAAGTGCAACTGCTGCTGCTCAAAAGGCAGATGTGGGTAGCTTTTGCTGAGCAGGGCAACCACAAATGGATGCCCAAAAGAAAAACTAGGTCTGGGAAATCTAATAAGTATCTTTGAAACCTATTATATATTTCGATTAGAACAAAAAGGTCTAAATAAGAGCACAATGTAGATAAAAATGTGGTAAATAAGAATTATAAAATAAATGATGGCTATTAACAACCTCAACTGTTAAAAGATATTTGTAATCCGATTTTAACTAATCTTATTCTGTAGCATAAATATTTAAATAAATATTTAAAAGAACTACAATTATACCTTAGTACTTATTTTTCTCGTTATATTATATATTTAATAATTAAAGTTGATATTAATAAGATTAAGGATTTTATTGACTTAAACATGGTACTTCCAACTGCGATAAAATCTAGAATAAACAAATACTTATAATAATTTAAAAAGTTTAGAATATGCGATTAAATTGTGGGATACTTTCGAAAGCTTAAATGTTAAGAGGATATGATATTACCCTATCCGGTATCTAATTGGTAAAGAAACATATAGATAAAGCATATAGATATTTTTATATTCTGGGAGTATTAAAATTGGTAGTTAACCGAATTTTTAAAACCACTTTAGACGACTTCTGCTTGAAAGTGCTAAAAGCGGCAAAGAGAGTGAAAAACTTGACCAACATGTGGCACGTTGGCTGCTGGCTGCTGGCTATTTATAGACGGTGCACTATCTGTGCGACTGGCTGGCTGGCTGGCCATCTTCCTGCTGCACTCCAACCAGATGCACACTTCCTTTGCGAGCTGGAGGGGCAATGGTCGGGGTCTTGGTTCATTAACTGGGACCGAGTTCTAATCAGATTTGTGCGTGAAGTTCGGCACTCACCCGCGAGCACTTTCCGCAACAAGAAATGGGAGGGATCCGGTGCATCGCAGTTGTGCAACAATATTTTAATGGTGAACTGCAGGAGAGGAGGGGATGGTGGGTTGTAGCTCTTACAAAACGTCTCTCGCCTCCAGAATGGCAAACTGTGTGTTTCCGAACCAGTTCCAGACATCTACACATCTGCGGAAGCGTGGCACTATAAACAATATTCTTTTAATTTCAGTTCTCTTGCTTTTTCTGGTCTTCGGGTCTGGTCTCGTCTCGCAGATTTTGCGGCAGACAAATTTATGAGCGTTAAGTGAAGGCCAATAAAATTCTTTTTGTCTGGAGTGGATTTTTGCGGCCGGGACTGCCGCGGCTACTTCTGCTGGCCAGTTTTATTTCCATTTGCAACTTCCCAGCCAGGCCTCACTTAAGTCATCTCTTCCGCGGGCACATTTATCTTACGGATACTTATTCGGTTTCGTCTGGCTTGAATAATATGTAAATTCAAAAACGTTTTTGGGTTTGGGAACGTGTCTATAGCCATAATAATTATGATCTTGACCAGATGGATGCTTCACCATATTCATTAACTTGATACTATAAACATTGTTGCTAAATAATATTTTAAATTTTCATTTGAAAATATATGAGCTTAAAATATATATTTCCTACTTTTTTTAATTCCTAATGCAAAACGAACAAAAGAGAACGCTATAGTCGCGTGTCGCGACTATTAGCCACCCATTACCCCAGCGGTAGATGCGGCACAGTTTACTTCGAGATACGGACAAACGGGCGGACAATTGGGCGGACAGACGCACATGGCTATATAATCTTGGTGATTAGTATCATTAACTTTTCAACAAATCTAGTATGCCCCTTTAGTCTACGAGTAACGGGTATAAAATGAAAAATCTTCGATTGAGATCTCAATATAAAGAGCTATTAAATACGATGTCATTAACTTGTTCATATGCCATAAAATTTATATGGATAATAAGGCGATTTCCTGAAAAAAGCGTTCAATTATTAGAAGTTTCAGTTCGCAAACGAACCAAAGATGTGGAGGGTCAATGTGATTTTAACCTGCTTGGTGGCAGTAAGCGTAATTAATTTAACAACCAATCACATTTCCAATTTTCTTCATTTAAGTTATCTACAGCTCACTTGAGCTTTACGAATCTGAAGTGCGAAATGATCGACCGTACGTTTGGAAACTTTGAAATGTGCCGCATCAAGGCCGTAAATCGAACACATAAATATATAGATATTGATTTGAAGTTGTATATACTTCCCATAAATAATATAATGGTAAGTGCGGTAAATTTATAAAAGTTGTAACTATTAGTTTTAAAATTTCTAGATTAAATTAGAATCGAAGCGGTATAACAATGGATACCGCCCGTTTTTTATGCCGTTGACATTCGATTTTTGTAAGTACATGAAGAATCCAAACCAGCGATCGATGATTTTTTTAAAAGAAATTCACTCAACCTTCATCAATGCCTCAAATTTAAATCATACCTGCCCGTACAATGTGAGTAATTACGTAATACGTTTTTGAAATATGCGCTCTCCTAATAAATTATTCCGACTTCAGAATGGTATATTGATTAACAAGTTTTGGACTGGTAACCTGGAAAGAGCATTCTTGCGATATCTTCCTGTACCCAACGGCGACTATGCCCTTTTTTCGACATGGTATTCATCGAATGTTCCTCGACTATTGGTCAACACTTTCTTTCAAATAAAAAACTGATAAAAGAATAAGCAATTGGTTGAACATAAAACATTGAAAACAAAGTATCACAAACGTTCTAAAATGATTTGTAACCACAAAATAAATGTTGGGCAAACATTTCATGTTAGTTTCTATATGTAATACATACACAGATAAGATATCAATACCTATTGGATTAATTACATTTCCTATTGTTAATGCGCCTGCTCATTATATTTAAAATAACATTTGCTTCAAGCATTCAGTGAAACATTATATGTAGTTAGCTTATAATTGAACTGTGACGGAGGGTATGGTAAAATGATTTTATTGATTCTTTCGACAAGTTATATATGATATGCACAAACGAATACAACGAATAAAATAAATACACAAATGTTAATTATTATAAATATGTTTTGAGTAGAAGTTGTGATATGAATTTTATCTGTTCAGGGAAGAGAAATTGCACGTATTGTAGAAAAATATACTTAAAAATATTTAAACATAGCAAACAAATATTTAAACTTACGAATTTAAAATTTTTTTTTCACCACTGAAGTGAAACTATCTTTATACTCAGATCGTTTCAAAGTAATTTATTTTGATAATAGACTTCGTCATTATTCGAACCAACATTTGTTTAAACCATTAAGCTCATTAGTAGGAGCTTAGTACCCAACATAAAAAGATCGCCATGCGAGTGTTTTTTCTTATATTAATTATTTTGGGATATTTTGCGGTAAAATTTTTAAGGAGATAAAAAAAATACAACTTAGTAACCTCTTTTTATGGCCTAGATTGTTTTTAACTACGTGACGTTCACAAATTTAAAGTGCGGAACACGAGGCGAAAAGTTTGTTTACTTTGAAAAATGCTTCATAAAAGACGTGAATCGCACTCACAAGTACATAGATATTCATGTAAAACTGCATCAAAAAGTGGTAAATAATGTCACAGTAAGTTAAAAATTCATATAAAAAAATACAAACTTAAAACTTTCTTATGTGGCTAACAATTTGCAGGCTAATGTCAAACTAATACGACACAATAATGGTTATAAACCATTTTTCGTAAATATAACTATTGATGTTTGCAAGTTCTTAAAGGATCCACGACAGTCGATTGTTAAAAAGATCTATGATATATACAAGAATAGTTCGAACGTCAATCACACATGTCCTCATGAGGTAAGTTTATCTAGTTAAATACATTTGATTTACACAAATTAACCAAGAATAATAATACAGGACGATGTCATTGTGGATCACCTTTGGACTGGAAACTTGGAGTCAGATATTATGAAATACATTCCATTGATTGATGGCGATTACGCCATATATTCCGAGTGGTCTGTTTATAATGTTGCTCGTGCATTTATAAATATATACATAAGAGTGTCAAAAATATAAATGTAAGGAAACATATATTTATGTAACATATACAGAAATAACATAACATTTTAAATATGCATTACTTTTTAAATAGTTACAAAGTAAATGTATTTTTTATACATCTGTCCGTCCGTCTGAACATCGAGAGATAGTCAAAAACTGTATTTTACCTTAACAATATATTCTATTTTAATATTTTTTCCTCAGTGTACTGATGTTATTTTGATATATCGATGGCTGGTAATTCACCTGGTCATTATATAAAGTCAGATTTGTTCAGCAAAATAAACGAAATATATTGTTAGCTGTGCGCTCAGTGGCGGAGGTCATCATGCGAAGAATTTTTAATGTTTTTATTATAATGGGATTTCTAATGGTAAAAATTTGAATAAATTAAGTAGAGGTAATTAACGTTAATTTTTCCACATAGGCCATCCACACGCATATGACGTTCACCAATATAAAATGTGGCTCAAAAGACACCGACTTCGCGATTTTCAAAAAATGCCTCATTAAGGCTGTGAATCGTACACATAAGTACTTGGATGTTTATGTAAATCTGTATAAGTTGCCGATCGACAATATAACAGTAAGTTAAGAAAAAACTAAATAGCTGAAATGATTAATTCTTAATAACCTCGTTTTTTACAGATTTCGTTTAGGCTTATGCGTCATGATCACGGCTATAAACCATTTTTCTTTGACTACACCTTCGATGGATGCAAGTTCCTTAGAAATCAAAAGCATCCGATTATAAAACTGTTTTATAAAATTTACAAAGGCAGTTCCAACATCAATCACACGTGTCCGTATGACGTAAGTAAATCGAAACAAACTTAATTTTTCTTACTAATAGAACAACTTTTAAGCACGACATCATTGTGGATCATCTTTGGACGGGAAATATAGAAACGGATTTCTTGAAATACATACCAATGATAAATGGCGACTATGCCGTTTATAGCAATTGGTCGACTGATAACATTATTCGGGCATATCTGAATCTGTACCTTAGAGTTACGGAAAGACACAGCTAAATTGTACAGAAAGAACCAAGTGGATACATTGCACAATTATTAATGCATATAACACTCTAAAAGATATATAAAAATATATGTTTAATAGCTTAAACAGTTTATTTTGCCAAAAACTTAATTTCTATAGCCTATAGCCTTTTATTGCTTAAAAATGGTACTGATTTCAATATTTCTGGTTTTCAACACAAAAAAGCTCAGGTGAGCCTAGTAGTTTGGCTTTCTTATGTATTTTTTTCTTATGTTTTTATTTAAAAAGTTTTAAGTACACTCAATGAAAACTATAAAAAAAACCATTTATCTTATTAAGTAATTTACATAACGATTTACGGTGTTTAAGCGAACTAATGAGGAATATGTATTCAACGTGTAGCAAACCAATTATTAAAAACAGTTTCAATAGAAATGTCGAAGTGGCTGCTTGTTAAATTTTGGCTGACTTTACCAATGGTAATCGGAAAGGATTCCTCAAACCAATAATGAAAGATTTGCTTTATTATGTAGATATGTTTCTGCCATGTTACATTTACCAACCTTAACTGCAGTTCGTATAACCTGGACTTTATGAGTTTTCCCACGTGTCGCATTAAGGCGGTTAACCGAACCCACAAGTACATAAGTATCTACGCGAAACTCAATCAGCTACCCATTGTTGATGCGAGGGTAAGTTTTGGCCAAATTAAAGTGATCTTTGGATCTTTGAGCTTAATTACCATATCATGCATAGGTGACTATTCAATTAAGGCGGTTTAATAGTGGCTACAAGCCATTCTTATTCGATCTATCCTACGATGGCTGCCAGTTCATGAAAAACCAGAAAAATATGTTTGCTAAAACGTTTTATAGAACTTTTCAACGTAACACCAATATGAATCACACCTGCCCCTATGATGTAAGGAATCCTTTTTTTTTAAGGAAAGAGAAAAACATTCCTAACCATCACTTTTCCAGCACGATGTTATTTTGGATAAACTCTTTACCGGAAATCTCGAGGAGGAATTCGGACGATTTATTGTAATACCAAACGGAGATTATGCCATATACACCGATTGGGCCACAAATAAAGTGGCACGAGCATCAGTTAAAATTTATTTGAGGATATTGAATAAGTAAAGCTCATCATTTTTATTCATCTTAATAATGTTTCGAGCTAGCCTATTTGATACCCTACAAAGTCATAACTGTTGTATCGATTGTGTTGCAAATTTTTTGGTTTTATTAAATTTCTGCGGCGGCTTAGTCTTTATTTACTAGTCTTAATTTACTCTGGATCAGCATTTTTCGTTGGTAAGTATTTCTTTTCCAGGAACGTCTGAAAGCATCACTCGAAATAATTCATCAAAAAGCGTGCCCAGGAGTAAGGTGGGTCCATCCATTAATAATAAATTAAACATATTCCCCGGCACGCCTTTGCCAGTCCCAGCGACACCAGCTCTCCTCATCCTCCTCGTCCGTCTGGTTTCTGGGGATCCTGGAATGGTTTTTGTTGCTCCTGCTTTTGCTCGCCTAATGACCTAGAATACAAATTCAGGCTACCTCCACATCCCCGTCTGCCGATTAGTGAAATCCCAGGGCTATCAAGGCTGCCAAGTCATCCACAGGCAGTCGCTGAAACGGAAGCTAATCGCTTGACTAAGTTCCTTAGTGCCCACTCCCCAGCATGACCCAATCTTTAGCGGATTGCGTAATATATACAGACGGGGTCAACATAATAGGCCAAGTTTGGAGGCAACTAAGTGGCTAGTTAATAGGTCTAAACATATACATAGACAAATTTCCCAATCGGTAATTTGAGTAATATATTTATAAATTTTTTTTTGGATATATTAACTAAAGTACCGCATATTAGTAACTTTCAAGCAACTTATCTATTTGAAATGCCAACATTTTAGATATAAACTAACTTTTAATTCTTGATATAATTATAAAGGGTGGATGCTGTGCAAGGCAAGTTCTTAAGATGGAGCTTTCAATGAAAGAATGAAAGATTGCATCTTAAGGTGCTCAGCTCTAATCGCCTGACCGCCACTGTATAATATGTGTGCACTGCAGATGCCGACGGTCAAGGTGGAAGCTTTGTGGCTTCGACTGTTTGTCTGTCGGATTATAAATGATTTGCCATTAATTCTACGCAAATGCCAGGGGCAGGCAGACAGAAAGCAGACCGGGAGAACATTAACATTTGGCATTGGGCAGGCAGGCAGGTAGTCCGTAGTCGGCCAGTCAGACAGAAGTGAATAATCAATATCATTTGATTACATTGATAACGCTTTTTTGTGCCGCTTTATTTTTCTTTTTTCCATTCCCATTTTTTGCGGCTTTGTTCTGGGCTCTTACTTTATCGCACTGCGATTCCCGATATCCAAATGCTTTCGTCACTGGCGGCATGGCCGAATGTCTAGACGATAGCACCATAAATGTTGTTCACACATGAACACGAATATATTTAAAGACTTACAATTTTGGGCTCCGTTCATATCTTATGTAAATGAATCGAGAGCGATAAACTATATTTAGGATTTTGTTATCTAAGGCGACATGGGTGCATTGCTCAAAAACATGTGCACACCACATGAGTCAGTCACTTGAGATCGTTCCCCGCCTCCTAAAATAGTCCCTTAGTGGGAGACCACAGATAAGGTCCTCGCCGCTCAAGATAGGCAGATGTGCCCGAGCGTGGGACCTCGATAAGGCGGGGACTATTTACTTAGGCCTCTGCGTAGGCCATTTACTTTAAGATGCGATTCTCATGTCACCTATTTAAACCGAAGATATTTCCAAATAAAAGCAGTTTCTTACAAAAACTCAACGAGTAAAGTCTTCTTATTTGGGATTTTACATTTGGTCAATCGAGCCTTTAATCGACTCTGCAGTTTCCCCCTACCAAAGGTAAGGAACTCAGAGAAAGGCCAGCTCCTTTAAGCATCTTACAGCTAAAGGTAGCAAAAATAAGTGACTCTTGTTTCCCCCTACCAAAGGTAAGGAACAGAGTATAAATATAAAAAGCAAAAAGATACAAAAGAATCTTTTATGTTTTAAAACAAGCACCTTATAGTCTATAGCTAAAGGTTGCTTTGTGTACCATTATAAATTGTGGTAAGGCGTGCTTGAGGCCATACATCAGCAATTGTGAAATTAAAAAGTGCATAACAAAAGTGCCTTATAAATGCTCTAATAGCATTAAATCAGCTCATAAATAGAGTGCAGTGTATATGCCATAAGAGCATAAATTAAATAAAAAGTGCCTGAAAACAGTGCCTTATAAATGCTCTAATAGCATTAAATCAGCTCATAAATAGAGTGCAGTGTATATGCCAAAAGAGCATAAATGCCGAAATAAATGGCTAAAAAACAAAAAATCTGACTGGACTACAAAAATAATAAAACGTGCCAAATAAAAAAAAAAAATCATCTTTAAACATCAAAGGAGCCTCTACCAGCAGCAGAAGCAGCAACAACAGCAGCAGCAGAAGCAGCAACAGCAGTAGCAACAGCAGCAACAACAGCAGCAACAGCAGCAGCAACAACAACGACATCAGCTAAGTCAAAACAAGAATTTTCTGTTTATCCAAACACACATATATATATAAATACATATAAAATACATATACACGTACTATATATATTAAGAAATTACAAAAAATTTTCAAAATGATGTCAGAAAAGACTATTCAATTCCTTAAGAAGCAGTCCGAAATTATTTTGGAAATTAGAAAGTTGGAAGTAAAACCAACATTAACAGATGTAGAAATTCTAAAATTAAATGAGCTTCAAAAATGTTTCATTGCTAATCATAGCAATTTGTTAAAGATCGGCGTTGTCGATCATGAATATTTTAACGCGAAGCAGTATGATTTAATAATGATGGTGTTAGAAAAAATTAAAAATAAAAATGAAAAAATTAAGGGCGAGTCGGTAGAAAACACTTTCCCAAAATCAAACACTGTCCCTAAATCAAACCCTCCCCCTACATTAAACCTTGAAATGTGTGGTCACCCTGAAAAAGAGGGTATAGCACAAAACAACGCTTTAAAAGTAGAGCAGGCATTTCGAAATAATGTTGGCCAATTTCGAGTATATCTAGAAGATACGTCTAAACTAATAGACAGTAGTCCAGATTTCCTTAAAATAAGGAAAAATAAAATTGAATTTTTATGGCATAAAATAGATAACCTGATTGAACAGGTGAATAGTCATTTTGAGAGCTCGCTATTCGAAGAAGAAATTAGCGAACTTGAATTTGACAAACAAAATATTATTACAGCCATTAATAGTCGACTCAGTGGCACAATAAATAAAGCTGAAATGTCGACGGTTGTTAAGGCGGAGGAGTTACCAACCCTGCCTAAAATACAGATTCCCACTTTCTTTGGTGATTCCAAAGAATGGGATCTTTTTAATGAACTCTTTACAGAGCTCATACATGTGAGAGAGGATCTCAGTCCTTCTCTCAAATTTAATTATCTAAAGTCAGCATTAAAAGGAGAAGCCAGAAATGTGGTTACTCATTTACTGCTCGGCTCTGGAGAAAATTATGAAGCCACTTGGGAGTTTTTGACCAAGCGATATGAGAATAAAAGAAACATATTCTCAGATCATATGAATAGGCTTATGGATATGCCAAATTTAAATTTAGAATCCAATAAGCAAATAAAGACATTTATTGACACGATTAACGAGTCAATTTATATTATAAAATTAAAGGCACAATTACCAGAAGATGTGGATGCAATTTTCGCTCACATAATTCTTCGGAAATTCAATAAAGAATCACTCAATTTATATGAAAGCCATGTTAAAAAGACAAAAGAAATACAGGCACTTTCTGATGTCATGGACTTTTTAGAGCAAAGGCTCAATTCTATATCATCATTCTCACAGGAAGTAAAACCTGTAAAGAAAATGATTAATAATAACAAGAATAAAAATTATAGTGACAATTGTGCATATTGCAAACTACCAGGGCATTATTTAATTCAATGCCATAAATTTAAAATAATGAATCCAGCAGAACGGTCTGACTGGGTAAGAAAAAATGGGATTTGCCTAAGATGTCTGAGGCATCCGTTTGGTAAAAAATGTATAAGCGAGCAGCTTTGTTCGACTTGTCGTAAACCTCACCACACGTTACTTCACTTTGCAGGTCATAATCCAGAAAAAGTGAATACGTGTAGAACAACAGGTCAAGCCTTGTTGGCCACGGCCTTGATTCAAGTAAAGACGAGGTATGGAGGCTTTGAACAATTAAGAGCATTGATTGATAGTGGCTCTCAAAGCACAATTATTTCAGAAGAGTCTGCACAGATTCTAAAATTGAAAAAATTTCGGTCTCATACTGAAATAAGTGGAGTATCTTCCACAGGAACGTGCATCTCCAAGCACAAAGCGGTTATTTCGATAAGAAATTCTCCGAAAAATTTAGAAATTGAAGCAATTATTCTCCCAAAACTTATGAAGGCACTTCCAGTCAACACGATTAATGTTGATCAGAAAAAATGGAAGAACTTTAAATTAGCCGACCCCGATTTTAATAAACCGGGTCGCATTGATCTAATCATTGGAGCAGACGTATATACTCACATTCTGCAAAATGGAGTTATAAAAATAGACGGTCTCCTTGGGCAAAAAACTGATTTCGGGTGGATAGTTTCTGGATGTAAAAAATCCAAAGGAAAAGAAACCATTGTAGCCACAACAATAGAAATAAAAGAGTTAGATCGCTACTGGGAAGTGGAAGAAGAAGAAAAAGATGATATCGAGTCTGAAATCTGTGAAAATAAATTTATCAAAACGACAAAAAAAGATTCAGATGGGCGATACATTGTGTCAATTCCATTCAAGGAGGATGTCACCTTAGGAGATTCAAAGAAACAAGCGATAGCTCGTTACATGAATCTGGAGAAAAAACTAAAAAGAAATGAAAAACTTAAGGTTGACTACACTAAATTCATGAATGAATACATGGATTTAGGACACATGATTGAAGTGAGTGATGAAGGCAAATATTTTTTACCGCACCAGGCAGTGATTAGAGATTCAAGCCTTACGACCAAATTGAGAGTAGTTTTTGATGCTTCAGCAAAAACTACGAATAACAAAAGTTTGAACGACATAATGTGGGTTGGGCCACGAGTTCAAAAAGATATTTTTGACATTATTATTAAATGGAGAAAATGGGAATTTGTTGTTTCGGCAGACATTGAAAAGATGTACCGACAAATTAAAATAGATAATAATGATCAAAAATATCAATATATTTTATGGAGAAATTCTCCAAAAGAAAAAATTAAAACATATAAATTAACCACAGTCACTTACGGAACTGCATCTGCACCATATTTGGCTACCAGGGTTCTGGTAGATATTGCAGATAAATGTAAAAACCAAGTTATTAGTGCAATAATTAGGAATGATTTCTATATGGATGACCTAATGACTGGAGCTGATTCGGTAGAGGAAGCTAATAAATTAATAACATTAATTCTCCATGAATTGCAGAAAGTTGGATTCAACTTAAGGAAATGGATTTCCAACAATTCCAAAATATTAACCACTGTGGAGGACACAGGGGACAATAAGGTTCTCAATATTATCGAAAATGAATGTGTTAAAACTTTAGGACTAAAATGGGAACCTCAAAATGATTTATTTAAGTTCAGCGTAAATTGTAATGATGAATCAAAAAATATAAATAAGCGCGTTGTGTTATCAACGCTAGCAAAAATATTTGATCCGTTAGGATGGTTGGCACCAGTCACGGTTTCAGGAAAACTTTTTATTCAAAAACTTTGGATAAATAAAAGTGAATGGGATCAGGAATTATCCATAGAAGATAAAAATTATTGGGAAAAATATAAAGAAAATTTATTATTGTTAGAGAATATTCGAATCCCAAGGTGGATTAATTCAAACAGTTCTTCAGTCATTCAGATTCACGGATTTGCGGACGCCTCCGAAAAAGCATATGCTGCAGTAGTCTATGCTAAAGTAGGACCTCATGTTAATATAATAGCTAGCAAAAGTAGAGTCAACCCTATAAAAAATAGGAAGACAATTCCCAAACTCGAGCTGTGTGCAGCTCACCTGCTTAGTGAATTAATCCAAAGACTAAAAGGATCAATTGACAATATAATGGAGATCTATGCTTGGAGTGATTCCACGATTACCTTAGCATGGATTAACAGTGGTCAAAGTAAGATCAAATTTATAAAAAGAAGAACGGATGACATTCGGAAATTAAAAAATACTGAATGGAATCATGTTAAGTCAGAGGATAATCCAGCAGATTTAGCATCCAGGGGAGTGGATTCTAACCAGTTGATCAACTGTGATTTTTGGTGGAAAGGTCCGAAATGGCTAGCAGACCCAAAAGAACTTTGGCCTCGGCAGCAGTCTGTAGAAGAACCTGTCTTAATAAATACGGTATTAAATGACAAAATAGATGATCCTATTTACGAATTAATAGAAAGGTATTCCAGTATAGAAAAACTTATACGTATAATAGCATACATAAATAGATTCGTGCAGATGAAAACAAGAAATAAAGCCTATTCATCAATTATTTCAGTAAAGGAGATAAGAATAGCGGAAACAGTTGTTATTAAGAAACAACAAGAATACCAGTTTAGGCAAGAGATAAAGTGCCTTAAAATCAAAAAGGAAATCAAGACAAATAATAAAATATTGTCATTGAATCCATTTTTGGACAAGGATGGGGTTCTAAGAGTTGGAGGAAGATTGCAAAATTCCAATGCAGAATTTAATGTTAAACATCCAATCATTTTAGAAAAATGCCACCTAACAAGCTTATTAATAAAAAATGCTCATAAGGAAACATTGCATGGAGGGATAAACCTAATGCGAAACTATATCCAAAGAAAGTATTGGATTTTCGGGTTGAAAAATTCGTTGAAAAAGTATTTAAGAGAATGTGTAACGTGTGCAAGGTATAAACAAAATACAGCTCAGCAAATAATGGGTAACTTGCCAAAATATAGAGTGACGATGACATTCCCGTTTCTTAATACTGGAATAGATTACGCAGGTCCTTATTATGTTAAATGTTCAAAAAATCGTGGCCAAAAAACATTTAAAGGATACGTTGCTGTATTCGTTTGCATGGCCACCAAAGCCATACACTTAGAAATGGTAAGCGATCTAACTTCAGACGCATTTTTAGCAGCACTCAGAAGATTTATTGCTAGACGGGGAAAATGTTCCAATATCTATTCAGACAACGGAACAAATTTTGTAGGAGCTGCAAGAAAATTAGATCAAGAGTTATTTAATGCAATACAAGAAAATATAACGATTGCAGCGCAGCTTGAAAAGGACAGGATTGATTGGCATTTTATTCCCCCGGCAGGACCTCACTTCGGAGGTATTTGGGAAGCTGGAGTTAAGTCAATGAAATACCATTTAAAGCGTATAATCGGCGACACTATTTTGACTTACGAAGAAATGTCAACTCTTTTATGTCAAATAGAAGCATGCTTAAATTCAAGGCCATTATACACTATAGTTAGTGAGAAGGACCAACAAGAAGTTTTAACACCAGGTCATTTTTTAATTGGAAGACCACCTTTAGAAATAGTCGAACCAATGGAAGATGAAAAAATCGGAAATTTGGATAGGTGGAGACTTATCCAAAAAATGAAGAAAGATTTCTGGGTTAAGTGGAAAAGTGAATATTTGCATACGCTCCAGCAAAGGAATAAATGGAAAAAGGAAATTCCTAATATAGAAGAAGGGCAAATAGTTTTATTAAAGGATGAGAATTGTCATCCTGCAAGATGGCCTTTAGGAAAGGTGGAAAAGGTGCATAAGGGGAATGATGATAAGGTCCGAGTGGCTAAAGTAAAGATGCAGGAAGGATATATCACTAGACCCATTACTAAAATTTGTCCCTTGGAAGGAATAAAGTCTGTTGACAAAAATGAGGCTGACCAAGAGCCAAAAAGACGAACTAGAGCGACTCTAAAAGTTACTGGGTAGAGTTAGAAAAGAAAAGTAGTTGGTTGTTTAAGGTTCCTGCGAATTCAAAAGTCCGTCTGCAATGTACTGGCTCTCAAATTGAATTGTTTGATTTGCCTCAGCAAGGAGTTTTAAGCATTGCGCCATATTGTACGGCAAGAACCGACGATAAAATTCTAGTTGCCCACCATAACATTCAGTCCGAAAGTGAAGAATTATTATCAACACCTTATATAGGAGAAGTTAGTGAAGTGCCGAAGATTATTTGGGATCCGCTGAAACTATCAATATTAAATCATACTGAGGAATTTAAACGATTGAATAATGAAATTAAATTTATGAAAGAGAACCATCAAAAATTGAAAGATTTACATTTCCATCATATTTCCGGACATGCTGGATTAATTATTGCTTTAATACTAATGATAGTATTAATAATATATTTCATACGGAAATGTGCTGTGCAACAAAGAATGCAAGCAATAACCTTTGCAGGTCCGTTGCCAGTACTATAAATATCAATAGTAAATAAACAATAAAATAATATAACAAATAAAAATATACAGTCCACTATATCGTTGTTTAATAGAAAATGTACTTCTACATAGAAAAAGCAAAATGTTTAAAATAAGTTAATTGAGTACAAATTGTTGAATTAAAAATAATATAAACCATAATTGTAATCCAATAAAATTAAAAGCCAGAAAAACTAGGCCCATTGAAATCTTAGTTGCAAAATAAATGAACATATATCAAATAAATACAGTCCACTACTGTTATAAATGCAACTAATATACTAATGTACATCTCAGCTTTGCTGGCCCTTTGGCAGAATGTTCACACATGAACACGAATATATTTAAAGACTTACAATTTTGGGCTCCGTTCATATCTTATGTAAATGAATCGAGAGCGATAAACTATATTTAGGATTTTGTTATCTAAGGCGACATGGGTGCATTGCTCAAAAACATGTGCACACCACATGAGTCAGTCACTTGAGATCGTTCCCCGCCTCCTAAAATAGTCCCTTAGTGGGAGACCACAGATAAGGTCCTCGCCGCTCAAGATAGGCAGATGTGCCCGAGCGTGGGACCTCGATAAGGCGGGGACTATTTACTTAGGCCTCTGCGTAGGCCATTTACTTTAAGATGCGATTCTCATGTCACCTATTTAAACCGAAGATATTTCCAAATAAAAGCAGTTTCTTACAAAAACTCAACGAGTAAAGTCTTCTTATTTGGGATTTTACAATGTATTATTGCCTCATTTTGCTTTTGCTTTCCAAAGCGCTACACTCAGTCGAAAGTGAATAAAGTGGGTATATCAGCTATAGCATGCAAAATGTTACAACGGGCTGACATTTGAGCAGTATCTATAAGGAGTAACTGATCAAGAGCACTAATGTTTTTGAAATAATATTTAAAATTTACAAGAAGAAGGAAAGAGTATCCCGACTTGGCTTTCGCATAATCATCAATTTCTTTGTATTGTAGTCGGCGCAAGATTTGTTGTTATTATTATTTCGGCTAGTGATTTGAATATTATTGAGAACGTCTGGCTGACGGCGCGACGTCAGAGTTCTGACGCGAATCGGTAGGAATAACCCGTAACCCGTAGCCCATAACCCATACCCCGCAACCAATATCCGATACCCAGCACCGATGGCGGGCCAAAACAATGCAGCTGAAGTCGAAGGAAGCCGCAGATGATCAGAGGCCTCGAATGCCGCTGGCGACAGTTGCAGTCGATGTGGAAAGGAAGGAATAGGGTGTGCATTCGGTCAGGGGATGTGTGGATGTCTGGATGTGTGTGTGTGCCTCCTTTTCCCCTGCGATAATAAAGACAAACCAACTTTTTTTTATTTTTTGTGCTGCATATTAAGCCGATGAAATGAAGCGCAAACTGATTGTGCTCGTTTTCTGCTTATGGTGGTGGGGTTATGGTCAAAACGATTTGCTGGACATGGCATTAATACCCGTATACCCGCCCCTTTGGATCTGCCGATCCGCCTGGACTCCATTCCCACCTTTCACATGTAAGTGCAGCTCTGGGCGGCAACTACAAAAGGCGGCGAGCGACGACAGACAACGACGACGATGACGACGACAACGTTTTGAGTATCTGTATCTGCCGCTCTGCCACAGCCACTGATAACAACTGGAGCGGCAAATCAAGAGGGGAGCTCAGCTTGCAACCCCGAAGATTTAGATACACTTGCGAAACTAGCATTATTAATAATAATACATGACAAGAGTTAAAATTTTTCATTTAATTTTATGAAATAACTTTTAATTACTTTTAATTTATTTACTTATATGATAACCCCTATTACATTTGCATACCCTGTAGAGAAAGGGCATACTGAAAACCTCGCAAATAAGGGTGGAGGTGGGGGTTTTGGAAGGTGGATGCGGTTGAGGATGGGCTTGGGGAGGAAGGTAACTGCAGCGGTGGCGGCGTCATCAAGAGATTGGCCCAAGGAAACTGACACACGCACCGAATGTCGCCTTTTGGCTTTTGAAGTTGCTTGTTTTGTTGCAGTTGTTGATTCTTTTTTCTTTCGGACCGAAAGAAGTTTCGGATTGCAAAAGAGCCAGGCAAATGAGATGGGCCTCCCCCTTTTCGGCCGCCCGACGTCTCAGGTGTGTGTTAATTGCATTAAAATGTTTGTAATTGCAATGCAGTCAGCGGCTGCCTTTCTCTTATCTGCGGGAATCTGGGATAGAAGTCGGTGCCACAACAAACATACATACAGAGTGGTTGGGAGGTTGGGGGAAAGGAGCAACTGCAGACATGCCAAGCTGTCGTCGGGCCAAAAATGCCATAGATGCCGCCAAAGTCGTGTAACTATAATTGCCATAATAACATAATATCTCGAGGCAACGGCAGCAGCAGCTGCAACAACAAAAGCCCCGACCGAAAGGTGTCGAGGGACATATTCTCCTAGACAGATCCCCCCTCTCCGCCTGCGCCGCTCCAAAAAAAGGCATCAGAATGCCGGAATGACGAGCGGACAGCACCAGACAATTGTGTCCCCGTCTCGGTTCGCAAGCCCATATGCCCCATATCCCCCATCTCCACCCCAATGTCGCCAGATCCCAGGGCTTTACGCTTTGGACCCGAGGCCATGGAGGTGACATTTTTCCCGTGCCCAGCGAGGCAAACAGCTAAATGCAGTTGATGGAGCGCCGTCAGCAGAAGGAGTTACCAGTTGGAGTCGGCACAGTGGTTGCAAAAAGTAGTTGCCCACATTAAGCCAACTAAATATGGTTTTAACTAACAGAGCTCTTTGAATGTATGATTTTGATTTTAAAATATATTGGTAAAGTTTTAATAAGGTTTAAAAACTGCTTAGACGATTAAAGAATTTACAATCCTATAATATTCCTATTATGGATTTTTTTGTGAAGGATCCTGAAAACATAATTTTTGTAGCATACTTTTGAGAACTTTATTAAGTTGTTAATACTTAAAATTTCTTCTGTGTATAAATTAAGAAACCACTTGGTCTCATATACCTTTGTACACACATTAGGTTAAGTTCAGAGGAATTGACTGAGCGATTCCTTTTGGAACCAAAATAAATAGAATTCGAGAATTAAAAAATCTTCTGTGTATGCGAAATGTTATATCTCTGTTACGCTTCATATTTATTTTTAAGATACATCATTTATTCAGCTTATGTTTTCTACATTGTATATACATATATAGAACCTAAAACTATAGCTTCAATTTATTTCTATATTTTATATACAAATATCTACATATATTGTTTCCTCGGTATTATATTTTGTACCATATTGGCACAGCTTTTGATCGCCTCTGGCTTGTCTGGCCCGACTCTCTGCATGCTTGGCGCACTGCCTGACTTTCTTGCCTGTCTAGCTCCAAAAGTGGAACCCCTTCCGTTAAATCCCCCAACTAAGCCCCCCCAACTACCCCCCCATATCTGACTGACTGTCTTTTGTGTGTCCATTTCGGTTGCGGCGGCGTTTAACTGGAGTCTGTCATGCCTCGCTCAGGTTCACTATCTCATTGCAGTCGTCGCCGTTTTGTCGTCTCATTCGAGCTCAGCTCCTTGGAAAAGCCCCCCCACATGCCCCTTCAGACTTGCGCCCCCCTTCGGTCCGTCTGTCTTGTTTGTCAAACAGCAACAGAAAAACAGTTAAATGCCAGTTTACCAGTTAAAATCGGAATCAAAGCGAAAACAATGACACAGTAGCTTTAGCGGAGCATTTAGTAAGGGGAGTCAAGCGAGGAGAGGCCGTTAAAGGAGGGAGATAGCTAGACGGCAGCTGAGAGAGAGAGAGACGGCGCGATGGGTGCGAGCGAGAGGCCAGACACTAGCCAGGTCGACAAGTGAAGTGAAGTAAGCAGTAGCAGCAGCAGCAGCAGCAAAGGCAGAAAAAAAATCGTCTAGACACAGACTAGACTCCATAAAAATAATTATTATCGGCTGCAATTTCTGCTGCTCAGACTGCTGCTGTTGCTCCACCCCCTCCCCACTGACTGCCCCCCACCCCCCTTACAGTGCCACCACATACCTAAACTCTTTCTCCACCGTTCGACGCCTCCAAATGTCCATGTCCATGTCCATGTCCATCCAGTCCCACTGACTGAAATCGTTCGTCTCGTTTGCCCGTTCGTTGGTCGCTGTCCGTTTCATCTGCTACACATTACACCAGTTTCAGTTCCAGCAATATGCACTCGAAAAATATTTATTTCTATACTTAAAAAATCTTTAAAAGCAGTCGAAAACTAAATTATTAGATATGACTATGATGCCATGAGAAGTGATGAAATTTCATCATAAAAAACAGAATTTTGGGGTTTAAACCAGTTATTTTTTAATATTTATATTAAATATTTAAATATATCTATATCGAGACGGAATTGTGAAAGCATTATGATAAAACCATTTATTCGAACTTTAATTTACTAATTTTGTTTTATTCATATTTCATTATGAGTGGTTTTTTATGTATGATTGATTGACTTATACAAATTACTGATACCTTATTTTTTTTAAGTGCATCTGCATTTTGCGAACTCTTCTCAAATCTCCTCTATTCTGTTCACCCATTGAAAAGTTTATTCTTTGTGCACGTTTTGTTGTTTGTTAGGGAATGGCCACAGACTCTGCCACTTGACAGTACTCCCGCTCCTTCAGTAGGGTCTCGAATCTCCAGGCTCCTGCATCACCAGTATCACCAGCACCATCATCATCATCATCATCATCATCATCATCACTACGTTGCCATTGCAATGGGAAACGGAATGAAACCAAGACGGAAACGCGATGCAAACGCAGACGTCCGCTGCAGACGGAATTGAATATTTAACACCAAATCCCCAGAATGTGGCAAATTGCCTTTGATATCCAATCTCTCACTGGGAATTGAGAATATAGGCGCCCCCGGGATTTGAGGGGGTAAATAAAGCATAGGAGTCTCCAGGGACCTTTATTAAGTCACTTTAAGTTGGAAGTTGGCAGTTAGTTGGGCAATAGAGAGATATTTAACAAGAAATATAAAAGTCTTGTAATTAATTATGTTCCTAGTAATATTTAAAGTTTGAATTCTCATTAAAAAAAACCCTATTATTAGTTTACAATCAATAATTAGCATAAACCATAATAATTACCTATGATTATGGTATAAAGTATCTTATAATCTTTCAACCCCTTTTATGTTAAGTACCTTTAATTCATATAATTGTTGCTACCATTAAATAGCTTGTGTTTAATTTAAGTTCAGAGTGTTCCATTCACCTCCACTTAAATGAATTCACTTTCCATATCAGTTGTTCAAAATCAGATTTTGCTTTTCCATCCGCAATTACGAACCATTCTGTGCAGCCCCAAATCCCCCAAAAAATAAACCCTCTAACTGCTTAGTTCACACACCATCCACTTATGGTCGCCTCACTTTGATAACCAATTTATTTCCCTGATTGCCGGCAAAATCAATGCCAATGCCCGAGAGCCGAACACAAATTGCAGGTGGTCAAGCCACAAGGCACCACCTTATGGGAACCCCAGCCATTTGGACGATCTGCCAGACGGATTCGACGAGTGCAGAGTGGGTATTTTTGAATACAATTCGAGACCATAATTACATTTATTGCAATACAAAAGCGCCCTGGGAAGGGGTATTTTCAGTGGGTGGAGGTGGGACATGAACATGCATTGACAGATGGACAAAAGGGAGTGGGAGTGAAAGGGTTGTGGGCGGGGCAGGCGGGCGGGAAGGTGCAGGGTTGGGGCGACATGTCGTCACGCTTCGTTGGGCAGACATGCAGTGGACATCGGTCTCTATTCCATGGATATCGAGCAGGGCAATGCAAGGGGAACCATAACCCATGCAGAAAACACTTAAAAAAACGTTTCATGTTTAAAAAAATATAATAAAAAATAATTGAACTTGGTGATATGAATTAATTTTGCAGATAGCGTACATAACAACAAAAGCATTTTTGAAAAATAAATTATATATAATATGAAAATTAGAAAACAAGAATATTTGTATACATTTTTAAACATAATATATATTTATACAATATATATTTATGAAGCAAAAACATTAAGATGTGTGTAGATGAAATGGAGAAGAATATAATACATTTAATTTAACCTCGAAATATCAAATTCAATCCGTATGATCTCAGGACCTAATGAAAATGTTCTTCAATAACTACCCACTATTTTGCTCAGTGCACCTGCACGATAATTGCCACAATTTGCTTGTTGCGTGAATGGACAGACGGAAAAGTGCCGGCGATTACAAAGGGGGAAGGCTTCTTTCGCCGTTGGAAGGGTGCAAAAAGGACAACTTCCGTTGGCCGGACACGCGGACATACCCCCTCACACATATACACACATGCAGGGGTTCTTTTTTGTCTTATGTCCACCATGTGTCACATTTGAGGTGAGCATAAAGCCACTCAACGCCGCCATAAATCAACTGCACTCTGATCTAAGGCTGTCAGCGCGGCGAGTCAGCAGACAGCGCGACTGAGCGACAGATAGCGACCAAGAACAGTCCAAGTAACTAAGATTAAGCTCGACAATGCTCGACTTAACAGATACCCTACAAGATCTATTGTTAAATTGAATTATCATGGTAGCAGCCAAAGCAAAGATTTTGGGCTTATTAGCTTTGCAGAAAGAACCATATCTTAGCTTCTTCTATAACTATTACTTAAAGCTTACAAGCCATTGAACTTTTTTAAAACAGAGTGAAAATAATTTTAAAATTTTAAAGAAATATTTATAAAGATATCAAAACATGGATCGACTTTAAGAGTAAGCTCCCTTTTATCAGCAACAATTCTTTGGGTTTTAATGGATACTGGCTTCACCTTGTAGTGAATATACCCTTCGGCAGAGCATGGCAACAGCCAGTGACAGCGACAACTTTGTCCCATAACTTTCCAGACGACAAACAGACAACATCGCCGTTGTCGTTGATGTGAATGTCGATTGCGATGTCTGAGTCTGGGTCCGCTCTCACCTATAGCTATATGGGTACATGGGTACATGGGTACATGGCCACAGACCTGGCCGTAGCATCGACTTGGACTTGGTCGGTGCTGCCGGGTTCCTGTTCTGGTTCTGGTTGCCAAGCTCGTTCCGTCTGGGTTTCTCACACGCGGAGGCTTTCCAGGTCGCTGATGCCCGATGCCTTTCTGTGGGAATGCACCTGAGCTTTGGGGTTCGCCTTGTTTTGTGCCGCCTTTTTTTCGTGTTTTCATTTTTATTTTTTGTTGTATTTCGTTTGGGTCTTCAGCTGAGTTCGACTTTGACTTGTGTCTAGACTGCTGGCTGCTGACTGCAGACGGCAAAAAGGAAACAACAGGAAACGCCGGCAGACAACAGACGGGCAGACCTCTTTGACAGCTCAAACAACTGAAACGAGCCGACTTGCAACCAGCCAGCAGCAACTGGCAACCTCAATTGCACAGTTGCAACAGTGCAACAGCAGCGGCAGCAGCAACAATGGGTCGCCACATCCACATCCACAACCATGTCTACGTCCACATCCGAGATATTGGGCAAACATTGCCAAACTGCGCGAACCATTCTCGGCTGTCAATATTGTCTGTCAACGTTGTCGTTTGAGCCATCTTTCCATTCTTTATGCTGGCCTTTTGTTTCTTGTCAGCTTTGTTCTTAAGTCATTTTCTTGGGTTTCTAAAATATGCCACATGTCTGCAGCTGAGATTAGTTTTGGATTGTTGCTGAGTTTAAGCTTGCTTTAAAAAATGTGCCAACTGGCCAGCAAGATTTGAATCCGATTTGAATATACATTTTTTTTTTTAATTTTTAAAAGGTAACATTAATGGAGGCGAAAGTTATTGAAGCCATCATAATAATACTATGGTATAATAAACAAAAGCCTAGCTTTTAACACCGAATCCCTTCAAGCTGTCCTTCGAAAATCAATACTAATACTAATCATTTTATGACATACATTTCCATAATTTTCTCATGGAAATCCCCGACTTGCAGCAAGCGAGACATTTTCCTACTTTTGTGACAACCTACTTTGCGCACTGGCAACTGTAATTCGCTTTAGTGAATTAACCAGCTTAATTAGTTTAACTCGAGTCGAGAAGACTGGAGACTGGAGCGTGGAAATGGAAATGGTGAGATTCCCGGCCAGTGATTTGGCAGTTAGTCGAGGACATTGCATTCCTGTCTGTCTGGGGGCTTTCCCCCTTCATCTGGCTTTCGGACTGGCAGCCATTTAGTCCGACTTGATGTCGATGTCGTCGTTGTGTTTAATTATTCAAAACCATGTCATGTCTCTGTATAATTTTATGCATTGGCCAAACCAAGCGCCATGATGAAACCGATGGTCATTACGACCAATGATGATGATGATGATGACGCCTACACAGAGGCGCAAGAGGTAGACGGCAGACAGCTGACACCAAAACTATTGCCTACACCGAAAAAAATAACAGTACAAGATTTCATAGAAATTTTGATTATAATATGTTTTAATAGCTTGGTTATCTGGCACATTCTCAGATAGTTGAAAGTTTACTGATTGTAAAGATTGTAAATATTTAAATTATATATATTCCATCTTAAAGAAAGAATATTATGTTATGGGTGTTAAAAAATAGGAATTTGTAGTTGGTTTTAATTCATTTGAACTTTTTGTTTTACAGCAATTGCAATGTTTTTACTGCCCAAAAAGATATGCAATGCTTATTGATACTTTCTAGCCGCTGCTACATAGCTGTAAAATAAATGTTAACCCTTTTTTCAACACAATATTTTATAATAATAATACTACAATAAATACACTTTGCTCGAACAGCTTGTCTCATATAAATATTAAGAACGAAATAACATTATTTTAAGTGTACCCATAACTACAACTATCTTTCGACAACGCCACATGTGGCAAAGGCAGCAACCGCAAAACAGACAGAGACGGCGCGACGTCCGCAGAGTGAGACGGGCAGTATGCGAGCGAGTGAGACGGGAAGAGACAGAGAGAGAGAGAGAGAGCTGGCTGCACTGGCAAAGTGGCATACCAGACAGTCTGACGCTGTTGGAGCCCACGAATGGCCCCAGTTCCCTCGGTAACGACCCGCCGCCGCTCCTCCCGCCTGCCACGCCCCCTTTGGCCAGATCTTGCCGTCTGGACGAGTACAACGACAACAATAACAACAACGTCGACGGAGAGCACGACCACGGTCTGTGGCAGACCGAGACTATCGAAAACTCGAAATTTATTCGTTGGAAAAAGTTGATTTCTGTCGCCTTCCTTTTTTTTTTTTTTTTTGCCCACTTTTTGTTTTTTTATGAGTGGATCGAATAAAATCAAGGGGTATATGGGTAATTAAATATTATAAAACCCTATGCCATTTTTAGAACTCCTACTTTTTGAAAATGGAAATCTCAATTCTTGAATAAGTGCCTATTTTAAAAAGAAAAAAACAAGCTATACTAAAATAGGAAGTTTGTATTTTAAAATATTTTATAAAACCCTAGGATTATTAATAAATTTATACCTATAACAGTCTTCAAACTAAACATTATTAGCAATTTTGGCTTAATTATTTAATATATTTTCATTCGAAATTAGTCAATGATATTATTATCATAATTACTGGATAGCAAATATCCCTCGACAGCTGCATTCTCATTTCTTCTTCTCTATAATCTCCAACTGTCTCTTTCGCTCTCTCCCCGTCCCACTCCCTCTGCCTGTCTGTTGTTTTTACCGTCGTTTTTCGCTTTATATTCCCTTGAATTGCAGAACAAGAACAACAACAAAAAAAGAGAGATGCCCACGAAAATTATGTTAACCAGCCAGCTGTGTTAAAAATCCCACATCATATCCATATATCTCCATCCCCCCAACCCCAATCCCCCCATTCGCCACCCAAATTTTTATTTTCTGACGACAAATGCCATATCGCATAAGGCATAACATTGTTCAGATACGATGTCTGGTACTGGAACATTTCAGGGCAATTGTTGCTGCGATTTGTTGCTTATTCCCGTTCCTTTTGTTTATTCTTTCACCACTGTTTTTTTTCAACAAATGTGACATGCAAGTGGAGTATGTTTTTTTGGCTTTGCTATGCTTAGTTTATTTTTGAACATTTGTCGCATTCGGATGTTGTTTTTGACAGGTAAACGAACTACGGAGTTATATTTAATGTCATTGAATGAGTTAAGTACATATATGTTTTTATAAAAAGATTTCTTATTAAAAGTAATGGCAATAAAAAGATGAAATACGTAACATATAACATAAAGGGCACAATAGAACATCGTTATATTTATTAAGTTTTCAAAACCCTCATAAGATATCCCTTTACCCAAGTAAAACTTTAATAGGTATGTGAAGTATATTTAAGCATATTAAAAGCACTCCCAATGCCAAATATCTTTCGAAATTGGTATTGTATTGGATTAACCAATTTTATGTAAGAGTTAATAATGCTTATATAGTTTATTAATCACTTACCGTAATTCTGCCAGAAGGGTTCGTCGCTGCCCACGTTCGACTTCGGATGGAAATCGCTGGTGGAAACCGAATCCTCGTCGACTTGGTAGACTTCCGTGTACAGTATGAATTCGAGTCGCGATCTGCGCGTGGTTGTTGTGGATGTGGCTGATGTTGCTGCTGCGACTGTTGGACGTTGCTGCGGGGTCAAAGGTGATGCAGTGGTCGCTGTTTGGACCGTATCACGTTTGCGTTTAAAAATACGAGGCACGGCACGCAGAGATACGTTTGCTGTTGTTGCTGCTGTTGCTGCTGTTGCTGCTGCTGCCCCGGGCACATGTGGCAATGTAGTTGATGTTGTTGCTGCTGTTGCAGATTGCTGCAACAATGTAGCACGTTGATTAATTTGATATGGCAAGAGCATAGACGCGGGCGATGCGGATGCAGACTGCGACGCGTCGCGACAACGACAACGACAACGACAACCACGATGACGATAATGACGTTGATGGTGCTGGCTATGACGAGGACGATGGCGATGCCGATGCCGATGCCAGTGACGATGAAGATGGAGATGACTATATGAACACGGCGGACAGGACGGGGATCGCGGTGGCTCGGCCGCGGTTGTGGTACGAATATTTGTCTCGGCACTTGGACTTAAGTGGCAATCCGCACTCGATGCTGGTAATTTATTTTGCAAATTTGTGCCAACAGCGAAGCGCTCCCCTCGCTTTTGCTGCGACTTGCTCAGAATTAAATTTAACTTACGCGTATTATTTGCACTATTTACACTGCACAAAATTGCACTACCACTATATACAGCACTCTGCGCCGGCGCACTTGGCACAGAACTCGAACTCACACTTTCGCCGCCGCTTCCAGTTGCATTCGATATTGAACTGCTGATCGAATCGCTGCTCTGGCATTTCAAACACTTGCCGCCAACGCTTCTACTTGGCCGCTCAGCGCGCTCAGTTCGACTAAGTATCTCGATGAGCGACCACCACGTCGGCGTGGCGGATACCTGGTGATCCTGCTGCAGGGCGTGTCTGGAACGGGGAATCCCCGATCCCGGCATTGGCATTGGCACCGCGAGGGCTGAGGCTGAAACTGAGCCCGGCCGGAGGAGCGTCGTCAGGCTGATCGCAACCAGAACCACTGTGCACCACCACCACCACAATGTGCAGCGGGCCCCCGCGGCGCCACTGGCTGCATGCGTGGGGGCCACAGCGTCGTCCGCCGCCGGCGATCGGATTGTTTACGCCGTGCTTTCCTCCGGAAATGCCCCAAATCGCATGGTCAATTGCGGTGCAAATACCCGATCAATGTGCCGTGATTATAACTGCAAGGGGAAGAAAAAATAATTGATTTTAAAAATAACATAAGTATGAAAGGGCGATCTATAAAATACAGTAGACATTTAAGACAGTTTATAAAAAAGTAAAATAATAGTTTTCAACGTTACTAACGTTAACTTTTTTTTACTAACTAACGTTACTTTTTAGTAACTTCATATATTTTATTAATTTAGCAAGCTGATTTTTAACTAAATGATCAGTACTAATTATCATAAAAAATCTATTAATTTCAAGCTAAATATGCTAATTAAATTTAATTAATTTTTGGTTATTATTGTTTATAATAAAATCTCCCAGCCATTTAAGGATAATGATGTTCTTAAGAACGCCTATACATTTATTTCGTTCTATTGTATTTACTGAATTTACTCAACTATGACTATTAGCCTCTTATAAAGCATTAATTTAATCTTATTTCGTTGTTTTAGTGCCTGAAAGTGCATCGCTTTTCTTGCAGTGTACTTATGCTGTGTGGTCGCCCACTTGGCTCTTGTGTTTTCTTATTTTCTTTCCCTGTTGTCGCGTTTACTAGCTGCATTTGCTTTTGTTTTGTGCCAGTCTGTCCCAGAGTCTGTTGCAAAGTATCCACCGTCCCACAATGATTCCCCCCGAACCCCCGACGAAAATACATAGTGACTCATGGGCGGGGCGAATCGGTGAAAGGGGGGAAAGGGGGTCGGCAAGAAGAGGGGACAGTGTCTGAGCATCGCCCTGTGGGCATAAATAACCCCAAGAACTGCAACACGAACAACAATAATATATGTATGTTCAGATGCTGCGACATTGTTGTTGTTGCACGTTGCGTATGCGTAATATTTTGCAGAAATTTATGTTGCACTTCTTTGCGACTTCGTTTTTATTATCATCATCATCATCATCGTCGTCGTCGTAGTCGACTTCTATATTTAAAGCAGATCAACAGGAACACAAATAATGGGAGGGTGGAAATCCTTATCGTTTTCCTCAACTTATTAAAGCAAAAAATGGGCCAGAAAAATGCAAAGTAAATATAATAAATTTAAAAAAAAACTTAAAAAACATTAATTTTTTTAGCCATTAATTTAATTTGTATAGTTAACAAAAGCAGCTAATCCAATGACTTGGTTGCATGTTCTCATGACCCATCAGCCACGAAACCTTAACGTTAATAATACCCCTTTGTATGCTTTTGATAGTGCAACAATGTTGCACCCCTGTGCGTCACAGACAGATTGATGCCACAAAACAACGAAGGCATTAAGATGGATCGCATTGTGGAGACGAATCATCCTCATAAACATCAACAACTTCAGCATCAGCCTCATCCACATGACGATGTGCGTCTGATTCTGTTGTTCGTCCGTTGTTCGCTTATTTTTATTCGCTTTATTGAAATTCCTTTCAAGTGTCGGAGGCGATCGTCATCATCCTGCTATATCCTCCTCATGATCACGACCACGACCATAATCATTAACAACCAAACAACCTTTGCTGTAGTGTTTGTGTTTGATCTGTTTTTGTTGCCTCCAGACAGGATGGATAGGGGGGTAGAGGGGGGACAGGCAGACGGACAGGGACGTTGGGGTGGGGGATCGCTACTGTTTCCCCCTTTTTGGAGCCCTCTTGAGCCGCAGCAATTTATTTGATTGCCTCTTCATTTTGCGCCCCTCACTTCGCTTGGGCACCGGACCTTAAGTCGAAATTTATGTTTGCCATAAAAACACGATCTCCGCTCCGGCTCGGAGTCATAATTAATAAAAAACAGCAAAATAAAGAGGACCAAATCCGAAATGCAGAATGCAAAACAAAAACGGGCCGAGAAATGTGGCCATAAAGTGCTGACAAGTGCTTTATGCCATCCAAATGCAGATCCCAAACAAAAGTCTCGCGTGAGTCAAGATCATTTTGAGACCGGGTTTATTTGGACCTTTTTTTTGTGGCACCAGCTGCACTGAATGCGATGGGAATGAAAGGTATGAGTGCGGAACTTTATGAAAAGAAATTACCATACAAAGTAAACGCAGTCGCTGGAATGTGGCAGTAAAAATAAAGTGTCTCCATCGTGAAAATAAATCTTTTCTTTTGGGCTTCTCAAAGAAATAAATTAAATGAGAAGGATTCAAAAAATTGTATTAACCAAGTACTCTTCATAGTTTTAGTACTAAAATATAACCAGGTCTAAAAAAACTATTTTTTTATGCTTCTTTCATTGAGTTATAAATATTTACATTTAAAAAGCCTTGCGATTCAATATAAGATTTCAATACTGTGACCTTCAAAATGCCTTCATAAAAATTAAGTATTTTATTTCTAATGCTGTCGATAAACTTCATTAAAAAAATACTACTATGCAAATCACTATTAAACGACAAAAACAATATAAATAACCATATCAATAAGCCGAAACAACAAAAAAAAAAAAAGAAAAATCCCCAGAGCATAAGCATTTTTATCTAATTCAAACACATTCCAGTTTATTTTTAAACAAAACGCCACATTCTTAAGTTTATTTCGGTGCCGGCAAAAACAAAATCGAAGGCTTTTATTTTCAATTTGCAACATATCGAACATTTCGGAACTAGGGGGGGTTTGGGGGAAAGCCCAAGAATTCGCGAGTAATCGAGAAAAGCCGGCTGTTATCGATATAAAAAACAAAACGAGCAAAAAGCGTGCATTGGCATTTGCCAGATAAGCGAGTAGTTTCGCACTCGTACATACCAGAAGGTCGAACGCTCGATTTGACATTGAGCAAACGTAAATTCGAAGAATTCCGGCCCAGGAAAAGTTTTTTCCCAGCGCCGAGGAGAAGGAAACGCCCCTCGAAATCCCCCGATCACGACACGAGTTTTTTATTTTTTTGTATCACGCACGACTTTCGAACCCGTGTCACGCCGCAAATATCGAGCACGCTAATCGAGGAATTTCGCACATGACAACCAAGTATTTGCGATTGCTCTCTCCCTTTCACACTGCACTTTCTCTGCCTCTCTCGCACTCTCGCATCTCTTTCTTTCGATTTCAACAATTATTGATGATAAATTTGTATGGATTTGTCGCTTTTTCGTACTTGAATGTTGCAAAAAAAGTGAAAAAAATTGAAATCACTTGCTTGTGAGTTTCGATAATGATATTGTTGAGATAGCACACTTATATGCCCGTTATTCCCGATACCATATGGCCATATAGCTTTCGCCGATCCGATCTAGCCGCCAACCTGCGCCGCACTGAACTAAATGCGATTTTTTTCGCAGCTAACATAAAAACTGCCCGTTTGTCTCCAATATTTCACACATTTCGCACACTCGGGCCACGGCGTCTATATAGACGATATATGTCCCTGCATCGGCCGGGAATATAGAAGGGGGCTGGGCTGGTCGGGCTGGGACTCCGACGCGGCGACAGGCGTGCCTTTTATTTATACCGCTCACGTTGTTGTTGCTCGAAAAGCCGAATGGAAAACAAAAAACTAGAAAGTAGCAAAATTATTTTTGTACTTAAAAATAAATTGAAAAGCATTTTCTTCATCTGTTTTTGCAACAACGGGCGCAGGAAAATCAAGCGTGAAAAGTGCTGCCACTGCTCCCCACGGTTTTCCTCTCCACTCTTAAGTCTCCACTCTACAATCTACAAACTCTGAAGGGCTGCACTTGAAAAAAAAAGCTGTTGAAGTACTACATATTAGCGAAGAAGAGCTAAAATAGTTTTGCAAAGGTTTTATACTAATCATTTTCTAATTAAAGGTCATTATCCTAGATGTTTCTTCGTGGCACATAACATTTTCCCTCTTCCGACATATTGAAATACAATTTTTGATTTTTTTATTTGATTTATTGGCTCAGTGCATTGCAATGTTTTCCTCTCCGAGGATCGGCAACTGACTCCCTGCCGCCGTCTCCGTCTGTCTGCCCGTCTGTCCAAATGTCTGGCCCTGCTCATTATTTCGCTATCATCGGGAGAGACGCGAATCGGCGACAAGAACAACAACCTGGTCCAAAAATACCCTCTAACGGTGGGGCAGAGTGGCATGAACGGCGCAGACACAAGCAACATCATTTTTATTCAAGTAGAGAATAAGAATGTTGCAGAATTGTTGCACAAATAAGTGGAGGAGGCTGGGGAGCAGAGGTGGCCAACATGGCGACAACAAAAACAACTTACTTAATGACATAAAACCGATTTTTAAATGCTCTATATGCAAGTCAAATATACAAAATATTATACTATAGTAAATATATAATAACTATTGTTAAGATGTTGAAAGATGATGTCAATTTTGTACTACATTCACTGAAAACTTTTTGCCTAAGCTATTTTATATACATTTTTTACGTTTTTTAAACGGATTATAGTTAAAAATCATTCTGTAAATCTGAACCTAAAATAACATATTATGTAAAAGCGCTTTAATATATATAATTTATAGTGTAATAGAATCAGGTCCTTTTTTTAGACAGCAGGATTTTCATATTTCGTTTATGGCCTCTTGGGTCTTGTTTAAGATTTAGTTTAGTAACAACTTTTAATTACAAACAATAAACAGATTGGATTTTTTGTATTGATATAGTATATATATAATTAATTGATTCAAATCCCTACTATAACCTGCACTATCTTCGAGAAAAACAAAAGCCGGCAACATAAATACCACAAAAGATGCGAAGGGAGTGGAGTGAAGCATAATTCTCTGTTCTCGCGTATAGGGTCGCCGAATGGGAGTCCATGTGTGGGGATTCTTGGGCTATTTTCAGACCCATCTGACTCATTCTCCCCCAGCCCCAGCCGATCCTCTCGCCCTCCCCCTGGCTGTCTATGCCGAGCTCCCCACGAAAAGAACAATGAGCCAGCAACCGCTGAAAATCTTCCACTTGCACAACCGCACAAAAGTAACGCCTGGCCCAAAAAAAGAAATTTTGCAATGTGAAAATTGCATGAATTAGAAAACAAAAAAAAAAAAGAAGGGAAAGAGGAAACTGCCATTACTGCTGCTACTGCTGCTTCTGCTTGTGATGATGATGATGATGATGGAATCGTGGAAGGAGCTGCCAGGCAAAAAAATCCACTCAGACGAAAGTCCTTAGACTTTGCATTTCGGCAAATATAATGCACAGCGGGCGGTGCTGGCAAAGGGGGCGTGGTCGGGGAAAATCAGGAAGTTGCCACTGCAAGATGCAGCGCAGGAAACAGCCAGACGGCGACGTTGGCTGGCTAAGAACAATGCCGGGACACACAAAAAAGTAAACCAAGAGCGAAAACTAAGCAAACTTGCTGAAGCCAACGGAAGAACACTGGAAAAAATGGTTAGATATGTACATAGCTTCGAAAAATGTGACGAATACTGGTATAAATTGTTTGAACTAAAGGAAACTAACGAAATCATCAACGAAACATTATGATATGAAAATGTTAATCTGAGCTCATCTTTTTAGATACATAATCTCTTATTAAAGGTTTAAAATATTTTTCCTAGTGCATCAGCAGAACCAACTATGTACATCCAGCCTTCTAACAACAATAATACATAATTACAATAAAGAACTGCACTTTATGCAACAGCGCAGCGCACCAACAATATCCACATCCACGTTGACGTGGAAAACGCAATCAGCGAAACTAGAACTAAAGGAGCAGAATATCTCGACTGCCAAGGATCTCTGGTTGCATTGCCAGTAATTTGATGGTGTTGTTATTGTTCAGCCCGGCGATATTTTGGCGACGGAGTTGGTGGCATTCATTGCACTTGTCTGGCAATTATTATTGCTCGATAAGTGCTGAAAGAAAAGTGATTTCTTTTTTCAGATGCACAACGGTGCGTATACGTAATGCATGTGTGGGAGGGGAGAACAAATGTGTAGTTTATTTGCAGCAATTATAATGCATTGTGATTTCTTTCATTGAAAACTTGATAAGGAGGCTACTGATTTTAATTTTCCGGGAGTGAATATTAGGGTATGATGTCTGAGTGATGAAAGTTTGTTTTAAATATCAGATTAATATTTAATTTTATTTTTTTTCTATGTTTTATCTTCAAGATAAGTAATCTTAGATTAGTAGAAATTTAAGTGTATTTTCTTGCTTGTATTTTATATTATTTATTCATTTTATTTATTTTCAGCAGTGACTTCCATCTTAACAGTGTTTTCAGTTATGCAGTTTTAACTTTTTTAAACTGACCCTGACTTTGGTCGCAACTTTTCCTAAACTTTTTTCCAAATAGTTGGTGGTTTTCCATAGAAAAAACCGTAGGAAGAGGTAGAAAGCAAAATACCGAAGAAGAGATTCACGAACCTGGGAAAAACAGAATCCGTTGATGGTTGTGCATCATTAGAGCGCTATCCTGGCGCCAGTTGACCAGACAGAGACTTCCTCTGCCTCTTCTTAGCGCTCTGTCTTTCCGCCCCTCTGTCTTCGTCTCTGTTTCTCACCCCGTCTCCCACTTGTTGTCTCGCTCTGGCGATTGTTGCATCCTGTCCCGCTGTTGCAGCCACGACTGGAAGTCACGTCATATTGATTGAAATTTAAAATGCAAATCACTTAGAGCGTTCAATTTAATCAAATTATTACAACAACCAGCTGGAAAGCCACAGAAAAAAGAGATGGTAATGGGTAAATAATAGTTAGGAAAGGGGGGAAACCGCTGGCAGCCAGAACAAGCCGCAGCAACAACGACGAAGGCAACGACAAGTCATTTTCCACATTTTCCGTTTGCGGTCACTCGAGGAGGCGCCGCCGAGTGGCTTTCCATAAAAGGGGTGAAGCCAGTGGTGGGCAGGGGTGGTAACAGGAGGAAGTGGTGGCCACATGAGAACGTGTCTATTAAAGTGATAGCCTGGTCTGGAGTTGGTCACTTCTGGACAAGGCATACACTTAGAAAAATTGCGGCGATGCACTGTCTCGTGCCAAAAGAGTTTAAAGGCAGGCTGTAATGGATCTAAAGAAAATGGTATAAAATATATATAAATGTAATAAATATTTATTATTTAATACCAATTTTTACAGTTTTTCTATATTTCAAAACTGCATAGACTGACGAAAATTTGTAGAAACGTCTATTTGAAATTTAATAAAGTCGCGATTGTTGGTAAAATTTTTTTTAAGTGCACTGTGCTAGAAAGTAAACACATTGCCCTGACATCAACAACAATGTTTCCAATGCTAATGTTGTCCAATCTACCAGGCCGGCGTCCATCAGCCACGCCCCCCTCCGCAACTCGCCCCACCGCCTTCCTGGGCGGTTGCTGTTGGCTTAATTAAATTGTGGTTGCAACTTGCGAAGCGGAGCGCGTACACAAAAATTACACTCAACAACAACAACAGCAGCAACAACGACAACAGGGCGCCTGCCACTTTATGATTGCAATTGTTGTTCTAGCTGCGGTGGCTGTGGTTCGTTTGCAACAGGCAGCTGTTTTGCATAAAACACCCTGTGCTTAATCTACAATCGATACGCGATCTGCAGCTCAAATGCAGGGTACTTTACTTAACTCTCAAAACAAGATCCTCGTTCGAAGATCCAAGTACCTTATATTGCATACTTAGAAACTACGATCATCAATTGCCTCGGTGGCGCAGTTGGCAGCGCGTAAGTCTCATAATCTTAAGGTCGTGAGTTCGAGCCTCACCCGGGGCATGTACATTTTTTATTGTTTTTACCTGTCTTAGAAAAAATATATATATATATAATTTACCGGATTCTAAAGTTCGCTTGTTATTAAATCTTCAAATGAAACTTTTAGATGACTTTAAGATTTAATGTGCAAGCAGAGGAGAATTGTTTTTTGCCAAAATGGGGACATTTTTATATGATATATAATTCTTTTATTTTCGTATTCACCTGAACAGTCATTCTCATTATTATGTAAAGGGCAGCACGGGGTCTGCTTACTACCACAACTATTATGTTTTCCCCTCATTAAATCTGCAAACCGCAGAAATACCACATTTATAAAAACCGTAATGAGGGCAACGGGCAAAAACTTGGCTAACATCATTATGAAGATTAACGTTAGTCACATTATGCATAAATCTGAAAACAAAACCAACAACAACAACAACAACACGACGGCAACAACAACAACCAGGACAGTAACTGCAATTAAGTTAACTAGCAAAAATAACAGTGTTGAAGACCGCAGAGAAATGTTGGAGTCACTCGATTTAGCAGGGAAGTTAACTGAAATTCATGGGGGAACACTTTAAGACTTAAGCCAAATCCAGCGGGAAATGAAATGCAATTTCCAAGGACTCTCAGACACCAAGGAAAGTCGAGGGAAAGCTCAACTCGGCTCTCTCTCTCTTCATTTGCCGCCCCAAAAAGTATGCAATGAAAATCGAAGCAAACGAAGTGAAATGCTCGTAAATTGTAGTTGGCTGACAAGTTGACTCCTGGCTGGATTCTCCAGGAGGAGTGGCGCCGCCAGCTGGGCGATGGGCGGTGGGTGGTGGATGGGCGCCAGGATGTGCCAGGATGACATTGCACTCGACTCGACTCTGCGACGAGTGCAATGAAACTGGAAAACTTACTCCAGACGAGCCAGGAAGCGTCAGGCATATCAAATTGTTGGTGTTTGTGCGGGCGAACGGAGCCCCAACTAAGCTCCACACTACTCCTTGTTTGCTCCTTATTTGCTCCTTGCGAACTCCCCGTTCAATGTATCTTCCTTTATTGTGCATTTGTCCTTTGGCAGCGCAGCGAAGGACAAAATTCAATGAACGTTTTCCTGTCTTCGCCGATGCACTACAAGAATATACTTCCGGCATTTGAAGAAATCGAATAGTTTCATCTTGCACTAAATTAAATTTATGCGCAATGCATGTCCGTTTGCATTAACAAAAGAATAATGCATAAATAATAATAATAATTATCTTACAGAAATATCTAATAATTTCATCATTGAATTCCCATGACACTTACAATTTATTAGTTATTTCGATTTTAATAACTTTTCAATACAGATAGATATTTTCTCAAGTGCTTTGAGTGCCAATGAATGAAAATCATGACCAAAAATAGACGGGAGGAATGAAATAAAATCGCTTGATACCCCCAATTCGGTCATAAAAAGGATTTTTATGAACCCGCCGCCACTTGAGTTCGCCAGAGGTCCCAGCTGACCTTTCAGCGGTGGTCATCACCACCTGCACAGCTGCACTTTCGTTAATATTGTGTTTTTGTTGCGGCTTCCCAAAGAGTTTTCTTTCAGACCAATTAAGTGCTGGCTTTCCTCCATTGCTTTTGCCTCATTGTTGTTGGCGAGCATAAAATTCAATCAAGTTTTGTGTTGAGCCAAAAGTTACGATGCCTCAGACGAGAGCGCAGTTACCCCTTGAGCACCCATCACCACCCAGCGCCCCCCTCCCTCCGAGTGGCAGACAGACAGGACACGTTTGTCCTTACATTGTCCTCTGGTCGGTCGGTTGCTGTTGCATCCCATGGATCCCCGTCTAGACTTGAGTTGGTTGCCCCCAAACCACTGCCATGACAACCGCATGCGATTTATGCTTATGCGAGCATTTACCCCCCATCCAGGCCATCCAGCTCATCCCAGCCCCAATTAGCACCCCCTGCACTTTCCACGCGTTAATTTTATTAAATGCAAATTAAGCTTTATCCCATTTCATTCATTAGCGGCTGTAATTTAGCCCGCAAGAGTCCTTGTTTATTATCACCTCGAATCGGCGGGGGATTCACACGGACTTAGCAGGGTTACATCGGATATAGCATGTTAGATCACTTTAAAATGACCGCTTAAATGTGTCGTTTTGGCTTATTGATTTTAGATTATATGATATTTAAGTTATTAAGTTTCCAAAAGAAGATGAAAGTATATATAAGCGCTTTTAAAAGAAAGGTTTTCGAAAATGAATCATTAAATTTAACTAACTATCTCATACAAACGTCAGTTTATTTCTTTTTAGAGCGCTTTTGCTCGAAATTTAATATCCTTAACTTCGGTTTGCAATACACAACCACTTTGCATCCCTGAATATGCGGCGGTTACGAAGTGCAGTTGAGGTGAAAATTCCCATGGGAAGATTGCTGCTTTGTGGCTGCGTTCCTTGGCTAATTTGCAAACCAATTAAATGTCAATTTGAGGCATTGTTCCTTGTCCTCCCTTGCCCCTTGCACACACACCTTACCTTCCATGTCCTTTGCCCCATGTGGAAAAAGTTTTTTTTCGCCACCGCCAAAGTTTCGCCCATTGCCTGTCTAGACTTCTTTGGCAGACTCTCACGACTTCTTCCTTCGACTGCAGTCCGACTTTTCCCCGTAGTTTGCGTTGCGTAGTTTGCATAACTTTTCACCCAAACTCCAAACTCCATTTCGCCCAGCGCCTTTCAACGGCTAAGTGAGTTTTAATGCCGACAAAAGCGCCGGAGGGCGGAGCACTGTGGTTGGGGTTGACAGCCAAAATTGGCATACGTTGCGTATGCGTTATGTGTGCATTCATAGTTTGTATGCTTAGTTTGAATACTTCACTCGATTCACTCATTATTCATGTCTGTTCGCCACTTGGTTTGCTATGCGAAAACTGTCGCCCCACGAAAATACAACGCCCCCACAACCGCAGCCAGCCAGCCAGCCGGTCCGTCCGTCCATCGGTTATGGTCAGATCCGGAAAAAGTTACGGAACCAAGGGGAAGTCGGAAAGGGGTTTCCATTCTGGTCGAAAAATTGTATGCAAAAAGGAAAAAATAATGGCCAAAAATTGCACATTGCAATGCACATAACAAGATGGAAAACGAGTGACAGGGCCAAACCGAATTTTGAATACTTTCAAATCAAATTTGAACACAATATTTGAAGAGCTTATTTACTTATAATATATAAATGTTTATATCCCTTCCATTATGTGCAAAATATATGCATTTGGCTTATAAAGTTAGTTTATAAGCGATGCGATTTCTAAATTAGTTTTGTTTAAAACTTTCCATCCATTTTAATTCCGGCGATGCAGCAATCCGTCAGATGCGAATCACCAGCCCGAGCTGCGATTGTAAAGTTTTAATCACCTTTCTGATCCCAAAGTGGTCATGACCCAGCCCAAGTGCAGGCCTCTCCTGGCATTCGAATATGGCTGCGGGATACTCGGACTTTTTTGCCGAGAATCAGAAACAGAACGCCCACCCAAACCATTTAGCCACAATGGTGGAGCGGCGGCAGCGGAGCAGACCCAGCCGGCCAATGAGTTTTTGAGCTAAAAGTTGAATTGTGCATCGACGTCCCCCCAGGACTCGCCCAAAAGACCCCTCGCCCGCCGCTCGTCGCCTCTGTGTGCGTGTGTTTTCGACTGTCTGTGTGGTATGCACTTGTCTAGACATTGGCTAGACAGTGTAAAACCAAAAAATAACAGCAACAACAATTACAGTAAATGCCGGCGACACAAAACGAAGCGAAATGTTGCACAATCCACGTAGAAGCGCCTGCAAGAAATCACAGGAATGGGAATGGGAACGAGAGACATTGTAGTCGTCGACGAGACGGCCGGAGACAAATTTTTGGCAATACATTTGACAAATTTCCGTGCGAATGCAGAGTGCGAGCCGCACAAGCCTGCAAAAAATCCACTCCACCATTGTTTTATACTTTTGATTTTATTTGGTAACTAAGTGGAAACTACTGGGTAAGCCAAAGTGAAGCTGGAGCTCCGCCATTCCACTCCACTTCAACTTCATCCGGCGGCGCTCCATTTACGAGGCACCGAACTTCTTCCGCTGGTACGGCGGCGGCAGCGGAGCCAACAGATTGTTTGTCGAAATGCTGACGTTGACAAGTTCGTTAGGACTCAGGCGAGACACGTGCACCAGGTGCTGCAAGGAGAAAAATTGAGGTGTGAAAGTGTTTGCAAGTAATAAGAGGGGGTTTGGGATTTGTTGCAGCTATAGAAAGGACAGAAAACGTAAAAGTTGGTAGTCGGTAAGCCTAATAAAAGATTTTAGCCCGCCCATTCTTATTTCGTAGATGTATTAAGATAACCTTGTGAACCAAAGTGTCACAAAATGAAAGTCTTTTGCGTAAACAGATCTACTAATCTTACCTGTCGTGACAGCGACGTCTTGAGGCTCAGGCCTTTTGAGCCGCCGGCAACTGAAGAGCGGTTTCCGTTTGATAACTTTTTAGACTTGCTGTTGCTCACAAGCTCCTTGGGATCCAGATGCTGATCCCTCTCCAACACATACAAATTGACCTCGGTGTGAACAATAAATATATTACGATTTTGTGGATCCAGGCTGATTCCACTGATGCAATGGCGCCTGGTCTCCGGTATCAGGTACTCATTAGTTTCACAGGTGAATATCCGATTGACCAAATCGTACTCCACCAGCTGGCCATTTGCGTAGGCGACCACCACACGTGGGTAATCCTCGTGCATGGATAGGGCGGTGGTACCTGCTCGGTGTCTTGGTAGGTTCAGCAGGTGCTTGTATTGTTTTCCATGTAGTTTCCAAACTGATATTATGTGGTCTGAGCTCGCAGCCACAATGTATTCGCTATGCGAAGAGATAACCAAATGGCTAATCGTATTCTTACAATTCTCACTCAAATCGATGGTGTATTTGAATGTAACCAGATCTTCCTCTAAAGTAAACCAACTTAGATGATTGTTCTGCGGGTTGAGCAGCACTAGATCTCCCTGCTCTGTGAAAATTATATGACTGGCTGGTTGAAGTTCCTGGGGAAGATTGTCTACCAGACGCTCCACCTGCAGGGGATCACTTTTCAAACGACTGATCCGGAGTTCCTTTAAGGTAGAGTAGCAAATCCAGTTTGCATCTGGTGAAATGGCAGCAGACTCTATAAAGTTGTCTTCTTTGACATTTAGTTGGAGGAGTTTCTGGGGTGTCTGCTCCAGAAGTTGTTCCTCCGTGTGACCTACGGGCAGTGCCCAGGGTTGCTTCTTGTCCTCGCCTTGCGGGGCCACAGAACCCAGGCGCCACAGGTGCACGCTGTTGGGATATCGTAAGAGCAAAAGCTTTTTACTGATTGCCATGGAAGCTACGGAACCTTTCAGAAAGGGAGCATGCTGCGACAAATGTGCCTGCATCCGTTCACTGGACGTAATGGTCAATATGCCATCCATGCCTCCCGAATAAATTTGATCGTCGATAACCAACAGGGATTTCACATAGTGTTTGTGGGCATCGCGCTGCAAGAATTTAATCCAACGCTCGCTGGTGGACTCCTCCCGCTTTATCTTGGTTTTGCTGAAAATCCGGATGAGCGGTGGCTGCATTCCACTGCAAACCAATCGATCCTCCTTGTTATTCACAGCCAGGGCAAATACGTTTTTATCCATAACTTGTGCGGAATCTATCTGTGTCGCGTTTTCCGCATTCCAAACGGTCACAAATCCCGCTGAATCACCAGCAATAATCGTATTATCGGATAGCACCTGCAGGGACCAAACTACTAAGTCCTTTTCGGAGAGGGTCATCGTGTGCAGAGTGGTTCCCTTGAGGACGTTCCAAATGCGAATAAATCCCTCAGTGCCGGTCACCAGTTTAGTTCCTGTCTTATCAAACTTGATGCAGAGAACGCGACCTTTTTGCTTGTTAAATAAGGTTTTATAGGTGATTTCGTCATTCTCGATACTAAGGATGTTGATGTGCCCTTCCTCTGAGCCAACGGCAATATCCGTTTCCGCGGGATTTACGTCGATACTCCAGAGAGCATTGCCAGTGGGCGAGTGCTCATATCGTTGTTTCAGCTCAATCACATCCCACTCGATCAGATTACCACTTAAGTCCACGGAAAATAAGCGGTTTCCCGCCCAGGCTATAGATTCTACATGAGAATGGTGTGGCAGGTGGATTACACGATCCAAATACGGGGTGTGCTCCAGGTTCCACAGCTCAATGACAGGCGTTGCACTGCAAAGAACGTACTTATTAGTTGTCGGCACAGTAATTATTAGGGTTTTTTTTAAATGTTCAATAATTTACCGACTCAGAGCGAGGCACTTGCTCGATTTACTATACGCCAAGCTGACAATTTCACGCGGCTTTATCGTGTAGAAGCGCACATTATGCAACTGATGCTTGCCCCTTTGCTGGGGTTCCTTTTTCGCATTATTCGTCATTTTATTTAGTTATTACACCTATTTCGTTAAGAAGAAAGAAAAGAAAAACAAAATTCCTCTGGAGATGCACGTGTGTGCCTAAGAGTTGCCAGATGGTCTATTTCGCGAGGTAAACAAATGTGAAGAGTAGCCATCTGGCTAAAAATATACCAGATTAACCCTTAGGCAGCCGCTCTAAGGCCCCTCAAAAATTAATTTCAAAATTAAAAATATTTTTATATATGTAATTATTATCTATGTCCTTATTGTAGATAAGCAGAATTAGATCAGACGAATTCTAAGAAATTCATATATAAAAATATAATTAGTTTGTGTTTGGAATTCATATTAGCTTAAAGTCTACCGTAGAATGAAAATCTAGAGTTCATTAATCTCCTAACAACATAATCCAATCAACTACAAAATTTAGAAATAAACTTGTGCAAGTTACGCATTGGGTTAAAGAGTATCTCATTACGTATTTTGGATATCTTCCACATCTGGTCAGTCTAAAGGGGGTGGTTTTTGCAAATGTTTTCTTTTGTTGTTGGTGCGGTCCGAAGGAAAATAAATTGCAACTGAAAATTAAACCAATCAACTAATTAAATTAACTAAACAAGTTATTAAAATAACGAAAAGCATGATATAGCAAATACGGAGCAAGTAAATTACACTTGGAAGTACAAATTAAACCAGCTACAAGGATGTCGCCAAATTCTATGTGGATCTTCGGCCTCATAAGTGGTAAATAAATTAGGAGCAATAGGAAAAATCCAAGGTGGTGCTAAATGATTTACAAAACCAACAGCTCTGCTTCTGACTCTGGGTTCGACGGGGCTATCCTCGAAGGTTTTGGAACTAAGTGACCGGTTCATCGATGTGCGACACGAGGGTCAATGGTTGGTCATGTTCTACGCCCCGTGGTGCGGCTACTGCAAGAAAACGGAACCTATTTTTGCTCTGGTGGCTCAGGCTCTGCATGCCACCAACGTTCGAGTGGGTCGCCTGGATTGCACCAAGTATCCGGCGGCAGCAAAGGAGTTCAAGGTGAGAATATACCTTATTTGGTCCAAGTTCCTTATAAACATCCCCCATTTCTTACAGGTTCGTGGCTATCCCACCATCATGTTCATCAAGGGCAACATGGAGTTCACCTACAACGGAGACCGCGGTCGCGATGAGCTAGTGGATTATGCCTTGAGGATGTCTGGGCCTCCTGTTCAGCTGGTCACGCGAACGGAGAGTGTAGACATGCTAAAGGGATCCCATACAATATTTTTCATTTTCGTGGGCCAACAGGAGGGCGTGGTGTGGGATACATACTATGCTGCAGCTGAAGGTTACCAAGAGCATGGATTTTTCTATGCCACCAGCGAGGATATCGCTGCCCAGCACTTCGACTTTGAGAAACTACCAGCGGTGATCGTCTACAAAGAAGAGCAGCACCATTTCTATCCGCACGGGCATTTGGCACATGAAATGGACCCCAATGAAGTGAACGAAACCGTTTTCCAGTGGGTGAACGTAGAGAGGTTCACCCTCTTCCCAAAGGTCACTCGGTTCAACATCCACCAGCTGCTCAAGACAAACAAGTACTTGGTATTGGCTGTGGTACAGGAGGATAAGCTCAATCAGATAGCGACGCATGAGTTGGAGTTTCGGGACATGGTGGAGGGCGTAATAAGAAAGCATAGGGCGCGATATCATGACAAATTCCAATTCGGATGGGTAAGTGATTCTATTATAGTTATCGATTTGGAGCTGATCAATATTTCCATTTCAGATTGGCGAGCCATCGATAGCACATTCCATTATCTTGGATCAACTGCCCACGCCTCACTTGATAGCGATTAATTCGAGCACCCAACACCACTTCATCCCCGAAGATGATCCCATGCAAATGACTCCACAGGCATTGCACCTTTTCCTAGAATCCATCCGCAACGAAAGTGCGATTGCCTATGGAGGAGATACGTACTTTGTGCGTTTGAATCGGGCGCTGTTCGAAGTGCGACGAGCTCTAAGGGATATGTGGCTGGGAAATCCCGTGCTGACCACTGTCATCTTCGGCCTGCCATTGGGATTCTTATCGCTCATCATGTACTCGATATTCTGCGGCGATTGCTTGGTCACAGAAGAAGATCCCGATGAAGATCACGAGAAGAAGGAGTAAAAGGATAACTTAAAAATGAATCTAGTGAAAATTTTTGATTGCGAGTGAATGTTAAAGAAAGTAAATAAGATGATCTCATAGTGCATTTCCAAGCAAGATCATAGAGAGCAAGAAACGAACAGGAATATGAAATGAGAAATCCCTATAAGAAGTCGTAGAAGACCCCACCCCTCCTCTAGAACACTTTTCTACCGCATATAAATGTAAGCCAAATCTAGTCTATGTCAGTGTATCTGGGCACGAACTTCCAATCCGCTTTAAGATTCGCCATCTGACACAAATAAATCCATGCGCATTCGTGCATTTAGTTTTGTTTCTCGTTTTAAGTTAGTAAAAGTAATAAACACGATTTAGCGGATGTGAAGAGCGGGCATAACTTAAATTAGAAGTTGGGCGGAATTTCGGTCGAATCAGCAGCCGTAATCCTCGTCGTCGTCGCTATCGATGGCCGCCCGACGCCGATCGTACTTCACGGAAGACTTGCTCTGCGGCATCTGGGCATTGACGCTTTCGAGGATGCTGACGAACTGGGCGTCATCGAGTTTTCCACGCACCTGACCCATCTGGGCCATGCGGATGACCATGCTCTCGAACATCTGCGCCTTCTCCGGCTTGCTGACCTTGAGGGTGTTCACTAAATGATATTTTATGTGTTATTATGTAGAGGTATTAAAGGTCTAGATCCACATACGTCGTGCCCTGGCTTGCTGGTCCAGAACTTGGGATAATATCGAGTGCTTTATTTCCTCCTGGGCGCGCATCTGCTCCTGCTGCGCTTGTTGCTTTTCCGCATCATTGCCACCGCCCTAAAAATGGGAAAAAAGGAGTTAAGGTCATTAAAGGATTGCACTTTAAAGAAACAGGTGTCCCAGTCGAAAAGGATGACTCATAGGGACTAAAAGGAAAGGTGCCTATAAGAACTAACAAAGCATACAATTGCTAATATATTCTTAACCTTTTTATAATATTTTACATAGTCTGATTGGCTAACATTCCAAGTTATGACTATTTTTGGAATTCTCTAGAGGAATCTAGCCGGTTTGGAGGCACTCTAATATTTCACTTACGAAGTGCGACTGCATTTGGGACATGCGCTGGGCGCGTAAGGCATCCAAATCACTATCCGACATTCTGGGTTCTTATTCTCAGTATATTTATGGCAGTAAATTTAGCAATAATTGCGTTCTTTGCTTCTATAAAAATAAATCACGCTCTTTGTGACAAATAAGTGTGCAACCGAACAGTGTGACCTTGCTAGTCCTTGCTTATTCATAAATCTGACTGCTCAAAATTGCGTTTGAGTAGCCCTGGTCATTCGGTGTTTTCGAGAAGAAGAAGAGTTGCGGAGAAAAATAAAATATCTGCGAAAGAAAACAAACATATTACCGGAATATACAGAAAATAAGGACCATTTAAATACGTTGAAAATGTCTGCACCGCTGGAGAACCTTGAGACCCAGCTAGAGATGTTCATCGAGAATGTTCGTCAGATCCGGATCATCGTAAGCGATTTTCAGCCACAGGGTCAGAACGTACTCAACCAGAAAATGTAAGAAAATGCTATAATTTATTTAATCAAATGTCTCTAAATATGTGCACCATCAGTAACAGCTTGGTGACCGGCCTACAAGAGATCGACAAGCTGCGCTCCCAGGTGCAGGACGTCTATGTGCCATTTGAAGTGTTTTTCGACTACATCGACCAGGACAAGAATCCCCAGCTGTACACCAAGGATTGCGTGGAGAAGGCATTGGCCAAGAACGAAGAGGTCAAGGGCAAGATCGAGGGCCTGAAGAAGTTCAAGACGAATCTGCTGCTGGAGCTGTACAAAACCTTTCCCAACGAGATGAACAACTATCGCGCGTATCGCAAGGACTCCATGTAAGGACGTGCTCCACGGACATGCCAACTGAACTTTAGATTGTAAGCCACATGTTGGAATAAATTTATACTTCTGTACATAAAACTCTGTGTTTCTCTAGCCATTGAGATTGTGTATGTTGGTACATTTTCCTGCTCTTTGTCTGATTTATTCATTTCATTATTTTTTGTTTACAAGGTATATTTCATATTTAAATTTTATTGAGTTGCTTCTATAAATACGCTATACTATATTCAATTATTTCATTTCAATTAAAAATGTTAAAGATCTTTTACATTTTAAAGAGGCCAATGAGTATCAAAACGTCATAAATGTTATTAATTAATACTTAAATGAAATAGTTTAAAAAAGTTTTAAGCTCGATAGTCGCAAAGCAGTAGCGTTGCCACCTTAGTTTTATATCAGCTGTTCTTTGTTATTGTCAGCTTGTGTAATTAAAGATTTCGATTGTGTATATCATTTAGTTAAATTTATGGTAGAAAATGCGGAGAGTTATTGATGGCTATAAAAGTGCTTTAAAAGCAGCAAATTATACACCACTTGCTAAAAATGCAGCACAATTTCATCAATTTCGCTTGCCAGAAATACGAAAATTTTCAGTTGAATCTTCGCCGGCTTGTTGGAATTGCCAAAAGAAATCGGATTTAAAGCAAAATATGATATGTTCGGACTGTGGACACTTGCAGGATGTTAACTCAGGAATAGTAAGTACTTATCTACATTTTATTTGGCTTATTTAACCTTCAGTTTCTGTAGAATTACTTTAAACTGCTCAGCTTTCCCATTCAATTTTCTTTGGAGTCCCAGAAGTTGACAAGAAGTTTTCGCCAGTTGCAGACCATTGTGCATCCCGATAAATATAGTAATAAGTGGGTATTGTCATAAGTGATAAAATCCGGAAGACAACGATAAAATCCCCTCGTTTACAGAACCTCACGGGAGCAAACAAACTCCGCAGACTGGAGTTCCCTCATCAACAAGGCATATAAAACTCTTTCCACGCCCATAGAACGTGGTCAGTACCTTCTTCAACTGGAGGGCGAACAGATGCCGCAGGATAATAGCGCCCTAAACAAAGAGTTTCTTATGGCCATGATGGAGCGGAACGAGGAGGTGGAGGATGCGGAAGACACCCAAACGCTGGAGAATTTAAATATTCAACTCATCAAGGAACTGGAGGAGATGGCCCGGAGGTTAAATGCCCTTTTCGAAAGCAAAGATCTTTCGGGAGTCAAAGGAACCCTCGTAGAGATGAAGTACCTCCTGAGTATTCAGAACAGCATTAAACAGAAGCAACAAAGTTTGCTGGGCAGCTGAATTGGCATTAATCGACTTGGCAATCGGTTCTGATCGCACACACACACGTCCACCTGTTGCTATCTATCAGCTGTTAAGTAAACAATAACACGGACTTCGTTTGTTTTATAATGTGAATAAAAATCGCGATTGAACAGTTATGGTCGATGCAATTAGTTAATTATCCAATTGTGCCCGAATAAAACAGGTTTTTATCCAACTTTCGATGGAAGCCCCAGGAGTTATTCCCCTTCTCATTGAGCACCCTGTGCCACGGTCACAATACTTTGGAAAAAATAATATAATCAATTAATCGCAGTACTATCTGCTGGACTGAAGTCGCCAGGGGTACACCCCCCGAAGACCCTAGAAATACACATCGCAAACTCATGCCCACTCACACAGCCTGAGCAATTTGTATAGGTGAGGAAAATCGTCGCACCTTATATAAATTCAAATCGACCGGCGCCTCAGCGGACAGTTCCTATTAGTTGGTCACCGAGGTTGGACTCAACCGTGGAATTGCCAAGACTTCTCGTTGGGAAATACTTTCACAAGCCGGAAAACTTGCGGATAATTAAAGCAACCCTAAGAAAGAATTCCCCGAGAATTCTAGCTTGCCGACTTAGCGTGTTATTAAAGAATTGCCTGTTGATTAATCAATAGCTCATAACAAGGTACTTAGGAACCTAAAGATACTTATTACGAAATACCTCTAACCGAACCAAAGGAAAACGTATAAAGATCTAACAAAATGAAGAAGTTCTCGATTGGCTTGCTAATCTTCATCGGAGCTATGTTGGCCGCTTCAGAGGCTGGCATCTCATCACCCATCATAGGGGTTCTCACACAGGAAGTTTACGTCGATGGCTTGATCTCGAGACACTTTGATAACAAGACCAGCTATATAGCCGCCTCGTATGTGAAGTATCTCGAAGGAGCTGGAGCCCGAGTTGTGCCGATTTGGTAAGTGAGCAGACAGATGGAAAGATCTTATCGTGACCAGTAATTCTGCCACAGCTCGATAAGGTCGAATAGGGTAGGGTGGCATTAAGTATTCCGACACGTGTATTTATAGAACATAAATTCATTAGAGAGTAAATTTGATTTGGAGACCGAAATTGCGTTGTATTGATAAGATTGCCTGAAATCAATTAATAAACAATTTTCATATAAATACCTTTGACAGGATCGGTCGCAATCGCAGCTACTACGACGATCTCATGCGCAAGATAAATGGGTAAGTATAAATATACTTTCTAGGAAGTTCCCGCATCTAAATTTATTGCTCCTTCGACAGAGTCTTGTTGCCCGGTGGAGCCACTTGGTTTAATCAGAGCAATGGGTATGCGGATGCGGGCGAACACCTCATCCACTTGGCCATTGAACTAAACGATCAGGGCGTCTTTATGCCGGTGTGGGGCACTTGTCTGGGCATGGAACTATTGGTTTACAAGCTGGCCAACGAAACGGAACACCGCATTAATTGCGAAGCGACCGGTATGGCCGTGCCAATGGATTTTAAAGAAGGTATAGTTTGTTTTATTAATTTATATATTACGAATGCTGAATCTACACATTTCTATGTAGACTATAAGAAGAGCCGCCTGTTTGCATCCATCAGCGATGATGTGGTGAACACCATGGTCAAGGAGAATGTGACCTATCACTGGCATCAGTTCTGCTATACGGAAAAAGACTTCGAGCAGGATCTACTAAACGAAACTTGGCGGGTTATGTCCCTAAATCATGACTGGAACGGCGTTGAGTTCATTTCCACCGTAGAGCACATAAAGTACCCCTTCTATGGCGTACAATTCCATCCGGAGAAGCCGCTGTACGAGTTTACAAAGACAAGCATTCCCCATACCGCGGCGGCTGTGTTAAGTGGTCAATTCTTCGCCGATTTCTTTGTGAGTGAGGCGAGGAAAAGTAATCAGAGCTTTGCGAATGCCACTGAGCAGGCCAGGACGCTCATCTACAACTATAAGCCGGAGTATACTTCGATTTTGGGCTCCTCGTACATACAGCAATACCTATTTACCAATGTTGAAATGGAAATACCCGAAATTCCGGAGATCCCTGATGAGGGCGGTAATAACGATGGGGGTAGTAGCGGCGGCTATATTCCCATTATTATACCAGGCGGTGACGGTTCTGCGACTATGCCTTTCCTCAGTGGTTTGCTCCTGACTCTGGTTCTCTTATCAATTAATTAATTGGCTGCTTTGCTCACCAAAGTTGTTGACAGGACTTTGAACTTTCCGTGGACTTTCATATTGCCAGTTCATTTACGCACACGATATTTACGGGATTATTTCTTGATCGATTTTATAATTTTATCTTCAAGATATTTGATTTCTGATCAAAATAGTTACTATTAGCGTAATATCTGAAGATATTGTACTTCTTGTCATGGGTGACTCAATTGTTAATTTATTGGTTTTTGAATATAGTTGGCATGAAGAGATTACTTCAACTATCAGATACTAATTACTCAGCACATTAACTAATTGCTCATGGCTATTTAATTAATAAAATGTAAATGGATAATGATAAGCAAAACAAAATTCTATCTATAAGAGTTAAATCTTCTTGCCAAATCAAGAGACTAATTTATTAGTTTAAGAAGCAAGCATTACTGGCAAACAAATTTATATCTCTTACTCGTATGGTAAGAGGGTATACTAGATTCGTCGATTCGAGCCTATTTAGTACATATTATATGTTAATATATATTATGTTGCTTTATGTTATCTTATTGGTTGAAATCATAGTTTCATCCTTACATACAATACTCTGCAAATCTGACTTTTACATGAATGTGGCTTGATTTATGTTAAACAAACTATAAAAATGCTTATAAATTGTACATGCTAAGTTATTTTAAGAAGCATTCTAGTAATAAAAACAATATCATATCAATAACGTTGATTAAATTTCAACGGAATTAAAAAAAAGCCTCCTCTTTGCAATGGTATCATTGTATCTTTGACTTTTTTAAATAAATGAATAGTTTAGCATATAATTAAAAAAAATAAAACCTACATATAATAATAATAAAAACAAAGTGCATGCATATGTGCATGCATATGGACCAAATGCGCATATAAAAAGTATCCTTGTATGGCCTCCCTTTAATGTTTTTGTAGCATAAGCTGGGAGTTTTATGTCACATGGGAAATTTATTAGTTTTACCTAAAACTTCGCCCTGACCCCTGATATTCTGGACCAGGAAAAGCGTCTATATCAGCCTAATCATTAAACTTGTAAGCTAACGTTGGCGTTTTTAAGTATATAATTTATTTATTATACATATAATATATAATTCATATGAATCATTTACATTACTTAGTATAGCTGACCCATGATCAATTTTATCTTGCATTGAAGTCCAACGACAATGGATGCAAAAGTCTATTGGCTAGATTATTATTTTTCTCTCACCGACTCGAGTGCAATCAGTTTGAGTCATTGTTTCCCACCGGCGAGACTCATTTCTATCTGCTCAGTGCCCGATAAATGGGAATGTATGGCATTTTTAGCTGGCCAGTAGCTCGTTGTCTGAAATCCGAAGAAGACGATGGCGGAATGCGCTTATACCGATCCGCCGTACCTCAACCGCGTACCAACAGTTGGCGTGATGTGCATCGATATAGCCACGCGACTGCAGCAGAACTTTAAAGGGGAATACCACAGCTACTTGGCTGCATCCTATGTCAAATTTTTGGAGGCATCCGGTGCGCATGTGGTGCCTATTTGGTAAGTTATCAAGTTTCAATCATTTTGCAATACTTTGGCTTTTATATTAACATTTTATACATTGCTAGGAAATGACAAATATAGCATGTCAAAAAGGGAATCTGAAGCAATTCGTAATCTTTTGGTATGGTTTAATGTGTATAACCATATTTTTATTAGCCTCCAGCATTCCAAGCATTCAGATCGAAAGTCACGTACATACATTTGCCCACAAATAGGGCAAAAGCGATTCGTATGATAGGGGGAACTCAAATCTGCATAGGCATCATGTGCATCGATTTGGCCAAGTCAATGGGCCACAAGTCACTTTATCTGCCCGCTGCCAATTTGAAGCACTTGGAGGCCATTGAGGCGTTGGGTGTGCCCATCTGGTTACCAATAAACAAATTGTATAAACAAACGATGCACGAGAATTAATTACCTCATCTGGCATTTTGCCAAAATAAATCTTGCTGAATGCAATACGATTAACAAATGAGCGGGGAGAGGTGTTCATATTTAAGGCTTTCGATTTCATTTGAAAAAAGGCGGGGGCATTTAAATATCATAAACACAAACGTTGAAAAGTGCAATTTTTTAATTATTTATTTTTAGGATCGGCCGAGAACGAGCTTACTATGCGTTGATGATGAGCCAGTTAAATGGCATTCTTCTGCCAGGCGGAGCCGTGTTCATCGACGAGGCTGATAGGCAAGCCAACCCGGATCTGACCAGCGATTGCGTCCGGAGTGCCGAGCTCATCTACCAACTGGCTATGGAGCGTAATCAGCGGGCGAGGAAGCTGGATGATCTTGGCGGATACTTTCCCGTTTGGGGAACTTGTCTTGGCTTCCAGTTGCTCCTTATTCACGCCGCCGAAGCACCGAATGTTCGAACCGCCTGTCAGCCCATGAGGGAGGCGATGCCAGTTACTCTGACCGATGACTATCAGCAATCACAACTGCTTGGAAGTCTGCCGAAATCGGTTGCCGATGAGATGGAGAAGCACCCATTCGCCTGCCATCAGCATCGGTATTGCATCACCAAAGAGAACTTAGAATCCTTTGGTCTAGCTAAGGATTGGCATCCACTGGCCACTCAGAAGGACACTTCGGGACTGGAATTCATCACGATTGTCGAGCACCGGCGTTTTCCCATCTTTGGATGTCAGTTTCATCCTGAGCGCGCTGCATTTGAGCAGCTTTTCAACTCACCGGACAAATGTTACATGGCGCATTCCCGCATGGGTATCGAGTTGTCCCAAATCCTTGGCAGTCGGTTTGTTGACTTTTGCCGCCGCAACAACAATCAGTTCGAAAGTGACAAATTAAAAACCCGACATCTTATTTGGAACTGGCAGCCTGTTTTCTCTGGCAAGTTCAAGGGCTCCAACTGGCAGCAGTGCTATCTATTTGAGAAGAACGTGGACTATGCGGAAGAGCGGGATGATTCGGAGGAGCTTCGCTCATCTTAAGTATTGTGATATACAAGACGTAATGTAATTAATAAGCTAATTAATAAGTTAGACAAAAACTAGCCAGAAAAATATATCAGCGCATTACTTTACTCTTGGTTTAAATATTTTGTTTGGCGAACTTTTATGTTTTTGGTTAACTTACTTGGCTCTTTCTTAATTTGAAAGCGAAATTGCTGGTTGCTTTAAGCCAAATACTTTCCTACTCATTTTTCCCGCTGATACTTCTACCATTTTCCATTTTCTTTGCTCCACTCGCAGAGTAGTTGTGAGTACTTTTCCACATTTGTCTCATGCAAATTTCACGCTGTACTTTTCCGTTCAATTTTGGCTCGCGCTTTTCTTTTTCGTGTTTTTCTCGGATGTTCGATGGTGGAAAGCTATTCTCCATTGCCTCCGCTTTTCCCCGAGGCAAACGGAATATTTCTGCTCATTTTTATGGGTCCTGGCAAAGGGTATGCATATTTTTGAGTGATGTGGGAATAGAGCAGCAATGGATGCTTAAAAGCAATTATTTTAAATGTTAATAGGGGCTGTCAATATTGTTCACTCACTACAGAAGTTTAGTAAGAATACTAACTTTACTTTAAATATTTGTATTTCTATATAGGGTAGGCATCGAACCAAATTTGTAAAAATGTTGCCATTTCATGGGGTTTGCTTTCCGGCAAGCCCATTTTAAAAATTTCCACACAGGGGGCTTGTCAAAAGGTTGGCTGCTCATAATTAGCGCATGACAGGACGAAATGTTTGGCTGTCGTCCGTATGGTTATTTTCAAAATGCCTCAGCATATTCCATTAGGCGGACACTGGCGGGTTATTTAATGTTTTTATTCATGTTTTCTTTCCCGCCAGGGTTAAAGTTCAGTCTGAGAGGTGTGAAGACGAGTTATTACCGCCGATGGGGGGTTGGCTTGTTATGGCACATGTTTTTGTCTGATTCCCATTATTGTCTGCGGCTTCTCGCTCCTGGATGGCACTCTTATTGTTATGTCCTGGTATCTCTGTGTCTGGGTCTCCGGCTTTTCCGCACTGTCTGGCTTCCATTTTTTCCGTTTTTTGTTCGCTTAGATTATTCTGCAACCGCTATTGTGATTAGTTTTTGCTTCGATCTCAAATCGCATGCTAATGAGTCTAGGTAAATGTCTGGTCTTTTCATCACTTCATAATCACTTCTATTAAAGGTGCACTACGAGTGTGTGCTTTCATTTTTCATTTCGTTGATTCTGTGTGTTGAAAATTTGGTGTTTAATTATGTGAAAGTTATGGGGCATATCTAATATATGTGTATTGATTAACTTCAAGCAGTATATTCATGCTATTCACTTTTTAATAACTTCTTAATTCATTATGAAGTTAAAGAATAATTGATCCATCCTTTAAACATTCCCATACAAATCCTCTTTCTCCATTTACTATAATTTACTAATATATTTGCCAGTTATTCTTTTGTTGTTACTAGTATGCACTTAGCATGCGTTATTTTGCGATTCTGTGTGGACAAAAAAATTGTCAGCATAAATGCCGCATTAAATGCCCTTGTGCCCATTTTATAGACTCACTCACATAGATGAGTGTATTCACACTTGCAGAGAGACACATTCACACTTGGCGGGGGGTGAAGAAAAAGGGGTTCAGAATGGGGTTGGGGAAAATGGCGAGGGGTGTGGGGGTGGTTGAGAAAATTGGGGTAGGCCGGGGTAAAGTCTAAAAGTAAAAGTAGGCATATTCTCTGTTTTCTCAACTGAAAATTAAGCCGCCTTTGCACAAAGACACACAAGCACACAGAAAATGCAGATTCCATTTGCCATCCCTTTTTCTTCGCCACCTTTCGCCTTGTGTGAGTGTTGGTGCGGCTTTCACAATGACGTCATAGGTATGCTTCTTTTAGGGCCGGCCTTTTGCCATTTTATAACCTACTTGCCGTCCGTTGAACCGGCCTTCTCACTCTCTCTCTCTCTCTCTCTCTCTTTCTGTCTCTCATGGCTACTTTCGCCAGCCTCTCACCTACTTTCTACCACATCCTTCCGAAATTCACGCACACCGACGACAACCTTCTCTCTTACTAGCTACTTTCCGCAGAGAGCGCAACTGCAGGCTGCAGCTCGGCGTTTTGGGCCAATGAACTCGGGCTGCAAGGACATTGCAGTTGCCGTCGAGTGACATTACGAAAGGCAAGAACAGCAGCAGGCAGGCAGGACAACTACAGCGACCGCTTGGTTGGAAATTCTGCAGAAGCCAAAGGTCCTTTGGACACCAGTCCTTCCCCACCAGCCCCTCATCGCAGCAGCTGTGTGGTAAGCCCCCTCCAGACGAACAATTTACGCTGATTTGGCATTTAAACTGCAGTTGAAGGATACACACCCAGCTTTTGCAAATGCCGTCGAGAGAGTTTGTGTGCATGCGGGTGTGAGTGTGTGAGTGAGTGTAAGAGTGTATGAGTGTAAGGGTGTATGTGTGTGTGTGTGAGGGTGCGTGATATTTGCGTGCTGGGCGAGTCTGACTCTGATAATCCTTTCAACTGACCCGACAAATGGGCGTGACTTAGGAGCTGCCTCATTGGAACTGGCCTTGTTGGCATTTCAACTGGTTATTACACTTTATATTGCATTATTTATTCATTCTCATGCATTTAGTATAACTAAAAATTATTAAAATTGTGAGTCTAATTTGGCCCAAAAATACATTCTAATATTTGAATAATTAATGTGAAGCCTTATTATGACATTAGACTGCTCTACAAAATATGATTTAAAACGTTAATATATAATATATATAATTAAGATATTATAATTCATTACACTAACGACTCATTTGTTATAAAGCTAGAGGTATAAGAATCTTCTTACTATGAAAATTCTAAAAACTGAACATTTTTATAAACACAAATTTGTGGCTATTTTATGGACGTTTTTTCTTCCGTTTTAATTTTGAAATTTCTTTCATAACACTCAATGATCCCATTTTCCCCACCGCCGTTCGGCTATTAATTGTCTGCGCCCCAAAACCTCCGGCAATTAAAATTGCCATTTTCATTCGCCCATCTGTCAAATCGTGTTTTTGTTGCCCTCTGACTTCCAACTGGCCCATAAACATTTGTCGTTCACTTTGGCCCGTTTTCGTTGCCTACATTCGAGCGTTTTTGGCCAAATGGGGCGCGTGTGGTGCGGTAAGCCTCTTAAATGCTAAAGGCTCAAATGCCGTATCGGGCTATTTGGTGCTGCTGATTTTGGCATTTTATTTTTACATTGCTCTGGCAATTATGGGCTGTCGCCTGTCGTTTGGCTAAATTTAACCTGAGAGGCGGGGCGTGACATTCAGCAAGCCACCAAATCGGCTCTATATATATCAATATATATGAATATGTGTGTGTGTGTGTGCCCCGCTTGTGACGTCATCCGCGCTCTTGCAATGTTCGAAGGCCAATCGACGGCGGGGCAGCAACACAAAAGCTTCATTATTTGCAAACACACGAGTATTTGGGTTAGGCCCGCACCCATGTGCTTCATCCTTTGAAAGGATTAGACCAAGGATGCGGATACGGGTGCTCATCCTCGTCACTCATCTCGTTGAGGTGTCTCTAAGAATTTTAGTGGGTCAAGTGTCCTTACGGACTGTTTCGGATTGTTTCGAGCGTCTGACCTCTGAGGCTGAAGCGATCCCAGGACATCGAAAAGAATCCTTGCCCTGTGTGGCACAATGCAAATTGTTGCAATTGTCTTTCCAGGCGGCGTCGAGCATTGGGCGTTGAGCGCGTCTCAAGGTCGGTGCATTCAAATTAGCTGCAGTTTATTTATGTCCCGGCATCCGAGCATCCGTTTTAGCCCGCTTTCCATCCAAGGCACAACACGCCAGAGTGACGCCTTTGGTTTCGCCTGCTCTTTGGTTTATTAATAAGTGCGAAGCGGGCTCTGACTGCTCAGCTGAACATGAATGCTTCGAGGGCGTAGCGGGGCGTGGCCTGCATATAAATAAACAAATGGGGGGGAAATGGGGGAAAAAAGTTAGCATCATCCGCGGAAGGAAACTGTACCAAATGTAGTTCACTCGCCGGTGGCCTTATTCACAGCCGATTCAATTAAGTGGCAAGAAGATGGAGGAGGCCACGTCCGAATAAGCCTGATCATCACATCAGCACTGGAAACAATCGGTTCGAGGTATTTCAATACTATATCATTAAATAAATTATGACCCAAAATAAATGATCATAATCATTTTGAGAATTTTAAAACAATTTTTTTTGCTTTAGTATTAGAATAATACAAAACGAAACAGAAGGCATAATAATATTTATTTTTTGTGGATTTCCATGTTATCAAAGGCATATTTTAGTTTTATTTTAGTGCATCACGCTTACAAGTTCCGGCGATGGAAAAGGGGTTTTCCGAATAAGTGTGGATGTGGCGGCGGAAAAACCGCAACCGACAAACGTCAACGACTCTAAGGACAACAACGACGGCGACGAGCTGTTAGCCCCTGACCCAGTTTAAAACCTGAGAGATAGACTGCGAGCAAAAGAGAAGGGTAAACCGATAGAGAGAGAGATGGAGACACTGCCGACGTCACCAGTTGGAGAACCTTCGTTAGGTGCACGGATGACGATGCTTAGCGCAGATGCCCTTGCCATTTGCCTTATCGCAGCGGTAGCAGCGAAGATACTCCTCCAGAGCCACCACATCCCACCCAGTCCACTTCCAACTGAGGAGCATCCAGCCGCCAGGACACCCCTTTCAAGCCCGGACCGCACCATGCAAATGTCTACTTGGCGCGTTCCGCGTTCCGCTTTCCGCTCCACTGGTCGTATACGCAATAAACTGATTATTACTGAGCTTTAAATTCAATTTGCGAAGAAGAACGCGTGGAATGCATAAAATGCCACTGCGATGGCAAACGGAAAATGGAAAATGGAGATATGAAGCCACTTGCTCGAGGAATCGATTGATTTTTTATGACTCTGCCATGCGTCATTTTCTGTCCAGGATTCATATGCGGCACCCGACTCGCCGATTCAGTTGCCCTTGCACTTTCTCTAATTAAAGGGGCTTGCGTCAGTTCTGATGAAATTGCAATAATTCTGATTAAAAGGGCACACTGATTTTCTTGAAAATCGACAGGTTATTATTATGGCAATATCGCGATTTCTTCATAATCAAGTAATTATTTAGTTCCTTCCTTGTTGTTTCAAGTTACTGAATTCATAAGATACAATATTTTCCGATAAGTAAAATTGTATAATAACTATCTGAAGTTTAGGCAATAACTTTTCTGTCCTTTAAGGCTTAGGCAATTACATTCGATTCATTCATAAGTTTTTTGGGGCTTACACTTGGGGTGTCCTTGTGGCACCCACCGATGCCAGAATCATCCCATCCCGTCCAGACGCTGACTGTCTCTCCCGTGGACCTTGGCTCAATAAAAGTCGAACTATAGGAGAACACTGCTAACCCAGTGAACCAGAGCGAAAAACGAAAATCGAATTAAATGCCAGGCGACGTGTGGAGCAATGGGGCGCACAAAGTTGCCAATTTGTGCGTGCGGTTTCCCGAGGGCATCCCGATTCCCAGAATGAAAGTAGGTCGAGGACAGGATGCGTGATCCAGTGGGTGCGGCACTTGGACGGCTTCTTCTGGCAATTATGAATGAAATCCTTTCAGGAGCGAAATCCGTTCCACCGGCAGTCGCCCAAGGTCGCTCCAAAGCTTGGTTTCTCTCCTCCTCTCCTCGCATCCTCGCATCCTATTGCTCTCTGGAGCCGCCCAAGGATTCCTGGCCCGGCTGAAACGAGCTCAGCTCGGTTCAGCTCCCGTTGCGGTAAACGTCATCGTCATCGGACGACCTCCACGGCAGGCGTTAACCTTCGACCGGCGATGATGGTGATGATGGTAATGGCGGCGGCGACGTCGACAACTGCATCATCCGATTTGTGAATGAAAGCAGGGCCAAAGATCGCAGGTGTACGGCTCCAATCAATTTCATAAACTCCAACTAATTAAAGCAAACAAAGGTGTAAGTAATCATTTTCCATAGTTATATCTATTTAGATCTATAAATTACTATTTAATCATACATAATTGTATCGACTTTGTTTAATTTTAGTCACAGGAATTTAATTAAATTTATTACATCTGCAGCAAGACCAGCAGACTCATGACCTATTTCAGTGCTTATGTGGCTACTAATTATAATAAGACCACAACTCTGTACACATTCCAATCCTTTAGGCCTTTTCTCGTCCTGACAAATGGCACGTGCATTGGCCCAGTTAGCTGTGCGGTCTATTACCTTCCTTTTGGCTGCTCGGCTGCGCTTGGAATAAATGCTTTGTTTATTTTATTTTCCCTCTATTTCGGATTCCATCCGACAAATGGACGGTCCAGGCACGTAGTTTGCTCAGCTCGTTATTCCCGAGAACTGGCTGCAGATGTCAGCTTATGCATTCGTTTTGGGTCACTTCTTATAAATAATTAAAGTCCCCCTGGGACTAGGCCTAAAGAGCCCGAGTACATGGCTAATTGCTTGGAGGGAGTTGTAATTTATGTGCTTGTGCAGATAATATGGTACTTCAAAGAGGTCCGAAATTAAAATGTAAGAGTGCCCGAAAAAGATGTGCATAATTAATGCAATGGTGTCATTTGCTCTGGTGAAACTAACATTAAATTCACTTAAAGAGAGCTGTGATTAATTAAATATTATGATTTAATAAAAACAATTAGGCAATTTCCCGTTTTGGTATCCTTTCACACACCCATCAATCAGCAGAAAATCAGCTCAATTTCCGAAGCCTTCTTTTCGGGATCTCCTTGCCATTTGTCGCTATGAAATGTAGACATTTAGTTAGCATATTAAGTTCAATTACCGACACACAGGCTGCATATCTAATGAGCATCGGATACAGATCCATCTCGAGTGGCACTTGGCCCAATATTGCACAGCGATTGCCGTTCTGCCACTTGATTGTTCTCACGTAGACCGATATTTGGGTCAAAGTGCGAATTAGCATAAGTGGTGCCTGCCGCATATAAAGTTGGCAGTAGCCAACGATTTAATTCGAACCAAAAATAGCAGCTCGTGTTGCCCAAGGACCGAAGGACTCTTGAAAATTTCATTAAATCTCTCCCCCCTCACTGGTCTTACATGAAAAATGAAATTACAGGACGAGTGCCATTAAGAAGCGGCAGAAACAACAAAGATAACAAGCAGGAAACATGAGCAATAAAAATACACAATATAAAACGAGAATAAGCGTAAAAAATATGGAGTTGGGTTGGGGAAAGGCCATGCTGATGTTGATGATGAGATGGCAAAGGTAAACAAGATACAAGTAAATATTGACATGGCAAGCGGCAGTCATATAAGCTGAGAATGTAATGGAAATAAAAATGAAAATGATGCAAGACCCTCGCTCCCGCCTAACTTCTTGGCCAAAAAGTGAAGGCCGCCACTAAAAGACAGTCGAGAAGTTGACAAAGTAGGCCGCAAGTTCAGATTGTTCTTCAAGTTGCCGCGTTTGAGTTTTTCCCACAATTTTTTCTCACCCTCATGTGTTTGGTGAAGACCGAAAGAAGATTAATTATTTTGCCACTGTTTGCTCTCAGCGGTTTGCATGTGTGTACCCTAATAAAATTTCCATTACTAAACATTAAGCATATGTAAACAAAAGGGAAGACATGGTAAGTTTTCATTTATATGAAATTATTTTTAAGCATGGAAAGCTAAATACAGTAAAATTCATTGCTTAAGAACAATCAACGTATTTATCAGATTCAAAATATTATTAGAGCTGGCTAAAAACATGACATCTTATTTACAAATAGACACATGTAATTTACTTAAAATTAATACTCTTAAAAAATTCTATAAATTCTCGGTAGCTAAAGAATACTTTTAGGGTAATTTTCTCACTCAATCAATTCAATTTGGTGGACTGGCAACAAGTTGACCGCATCCTTGATCCCCTCCGCCGTCTTAACTTTTCAGCACGGCGCGTGCAGCAAATTAACACGCCCTGCCTCATAAAGAGTCCCCATCCCGATGAACAAAACGGTGGAAATGTGGGGAAAGTTGGCTGCTGGTGGCATGAATTCCCCGTGAGAAGTTAATGCCGCGTAACCTGTTAAAAGCAAGCCCGTATTCGATTCCCTTCATGATATCCTTGGCATACCTTGAGGAGCCCATAAAGGGAGCAACTCGAGACTTCGCCGCTGAAACGAATGTAAAAATTATTCCCGTTTATTATTAATAAGCTGAAAGCAGAACTTTCACCGTCACACGCATACATGAAGATGAAACTTAAACCCAAATATTGGGGCAAATTCACGGTCGAGTCCCGTTTAGAAATAGCAAAGAAAACGCTAAAAATATTCCCCCAAGACAGGCACTTAATTAAATGCTTAAAAATAGCTATTCTCATGGTCGGAAGAGACAGCTGCTGGAGAATGGGATATTAAAGTCGGCGGAGCGTACTCTGGATGCGGGTGGGAGGAAACTAGACCTGAATAGTGTCAAAATGATTACGTGACTGCGGCTGGCTGCTGGAGATGCTGGAAATGCTCACTTTATTGTTACGAGCATTTGCAATTTCAACTGGCGAATTGAAATGGGAAACGCGGCGCAAGGAGCAGCCAACGCGTCGTATGAGCAACAATCAGAGCTGTAAAAATCACACATACGCCCCATAGTCGCCCACAATTGGTTGCGTATCTTTTTATCTCACTTTAATGCCCCCACATTTGTCGACTGTCAACGAGAATTAGGTCAAAGGATATTTTTAGCCATCCGGCTAGTGAGCATGCCAATTTCTGATGTGGCTTGCTCTGGGCTGAGAAAATATTTAGATTCTGCCATTTTTCATCAACTTTTCGGTCACGTCACGACCACGGAGGCCTAAGTGATGGAGCGTGTGAGTGCGGTGTTGGCCACCCAGTGATTTGTTGTCGAGCCTCAGCAAATCAGCAGGAACATGGAGTGCGTGACTGCGGCAGCCATTTAGTGGCAGCAGGAACTTCGATGGGCCATTTAATCGTCGTGGGCATGGGAGGAAAACAAAGCCAACTGGCCGCCACTTTATGCTTAATGTTTCTGCTAATTTCATTAATTTGATTTGCCAAACAGATGGATTTTTATGATGATTGTTCGTTTTCAATTTCCCAACGGGAATTCGCCATTAATTCGAAATCTGTCGCTCAGCCACAAATCAATCAATGCAGAATTCAAACCCATTCCGAAACCAAACCGATTCCCGCTTCGATCCGATGTCAAATCAAGCTGTCAGTGCGATGCGGTTGGGGCCCTGGTTATTCGATATTTATTGTCTGCCAGTTCAGTTGGAATCGTATTAATCAAATGCCTTCAGACATCCTCAGACTCATTATAAATTCAGCATGAATCCCCATCAAGATATCCACACAGCGTCTTGACAACCGAAAACGAGTGGTAACGGAGCAACAGAGAGATATCTTGATGGCAATTCAATCGTTGACCTACTTTCTCGGACACAACATATTATTATTCAATGGCGACGGGTTGGGTTGGCGATGGGTTCGATGCTATTGCCATTATAGGAGATTCACCCGAGCGTTAGGACCATCTCCTTCGCGTCAGACTGTCCTAATTGCAGCTTCCACATAATCATCATAATGTGTATGTGCCATTGATTTGTAGCTATTTTTGGCCAACTTTTTTATGGAAAAACTTTCCGAATCGTGTCATCCAGCAGCAGATGAAGTGGAGATAAAGTAAACAGTATATGGGGGTGTAAGTTTCGTTGCTCTAGAAACGATAATTATAATGGTTAAATGGTTTAGTTGATATGGAAATGTTTATATTATGGAATGAAAGATGGCCCACTTGAGTTACTCGGATGAAATTGGATTCATATTATTGGAGTTTCCTACCCCCAGGTGTCAACATCCAAATGGAAACACTTCGATTTTGGTGTAAATTATTTCACTTTTATTGAACTCTGTTTGCATTTGGGCTATCGGCCATTCAGATGATTACAATTCTTTGCTGCTTTTTGGCTGCTTAGGTAAATAGTTATTTATAAGTAGATGCTGCTGTATATAATGTGTATATTAATGCTGATATTGTTCTGTATAATTCTTCAACTTTATTGCTTTGGCTTGCGATTCAATGCGTTTGCATTCATATATATATATATATATATATATATAGTTAGGCCTTGGTTTGCGTTATTTAATATTTTTCTCTATAAACTGTAAATGTGTATAACTGCTAAAGTAATGTATATGTTGAATACTCTTAAGTCAGTTTCGCGGCTGGTTTTGACTTGCTATATATCATCTACATCTGAACTCTACTTACTGGAGTGCTGGGTTTATTATATCTCTGGAGTGTGTTAATTATAGTTGGCAAATTAGTACTTTTATCTGAATAAAAACTCTTAATTTAAATAATTTAAGTTTCCTAGGAGAGTTTACTTTGGCTGATTCAGTTAGGATTGCGAAACATAGATAAATGCCTGACAAATTTTGATCCCATTTAACATTTAAAAAGGAAATTTACCTAAACTTATCATATATACTTCTTAAGTGATTTCTCCTGGAACAAATGTTTATTACGCGAATCTTTGTTTGCTTTGACTTTTTGATAAAGGCACGAATTGTATAAGAATTTATACAAAAAGGAAATCTATTGTGACTTTTCCAATCGATTCAATCAAACTTCTTAATTTCATCTCAATTTTGTTTTGCGTTTACAGTCTTTGGTATGAAATGATCTTGATCTAGCATCAAAGCGCTGAAAAATGTGTGTATATTCGCTCTATATCTGACAAATTCTACGCATCTACGATTCAATTCAATATTTATTAGGTGCAAAAGTTATTCAAATTGTTATAAAACTTTATCATGTAAGTTTGTAAGATCTTTACCAATTCTGATGATGTTTTACTAAATCGAATAAGTTGTGATGGATCCGGAGAGGAAGATTTTTGTGGGAGGGTTTGGGAAAGGGTTACGATTGTTGTATCACAGATTTTGAAATGAATTTCAGGGATCGGGGGAGTAGGGAACATTCAGTGGAAGATGATGTCTATATTATATCAATTATGTTTTAACCACCTGAAATTACAAATGATTGCTTTTCCTTAAGGGTTTGCTGACTTACCTAAGGGATTTGATGGATCTTATAATATTCAAATTATATTATAAATGTTTTGCATTTTAGTTGAATTATAACTAATAAAGTACTAAGCTATGTAATGATCGTGGTTTTGTGCAGCGTTTAAAAGTTCAATTGATATTAAATTTATCAAGAAATGAAATCGAATAATTTTTTAAAAATGTTTATATATTATATATATAAATGTATATTTAAACAAAAAATTAATGGTTTAAAAGGAAATCGAAAATACGTATTACTAGCTGATTTCTTTCAGTGCCTTAATATCCTGCATATACTGTTCTAGATGATTTACCCTTGATCATGAGATCCTTAACGCCTGGCGTACTGACAACACACGGAGCTGCGCGGCACTCGCTGCGTTGGCAGGCCGGACATGCCTTTGAGATATGTGTAGGAGACGGGCTGCCGCAGGATCCTTTGTGGCGGCGGCTTCACCTTGTTGTTCTTGGACGCCGAGCCGCAGCACGATGATGATGACCTGCCGGTTGGTTGCTTTTGTTGTTGCTGTTGCTGCCTGTGCAGCTCGACATTCGAGGCGGATTTGAGAGCCGACTTCAAAGGCAATGCAGCTGCTGGCTGTGCGCCGGCTGCGGGAAGGGGCGGCGGAGGGGAGGGACCGCTGCAGGACAGCGAACGCGAGGTTAGCGAAAGGCTCTCGAAGGCGCGACGCAGCGAGGATGTGGAGCGCCGATGGAGACGCGAGAAACTGGCGCGGCTAATCGGCTTCCGTTTCGATTGCTGCGCCTGCTGATGCTGCAACTGCTGGTGCTGCATTTGCTCCTGCTGCTCCTCGATGTCCAGCGTGCTGCTCGTTTCGCTGGAGGCGCACGACATGGACATCAGCTCCAGACGCGACTGGTGAGCGTTGAGGCCACGCCCCGAGGAGCACGAGTCGGTCGATGAACTGTGCGCGTCCTCCTCCTGGAGAGTGACCCCGGCTACTCCACCGCCACAGCCGCCTCCGCCGCTCCTCGATGTTGCAACGCTGGCTGCGTCATCCGAGTGAACTAGGTCATCCTGCGACCTCAGGCCGAAGCGGCGGCTCAGCTGCCGAAAGAAGCCCAGATTGCGTTCGTAGCGCGGTGTTGGCGAAACGCTGAGACTGCCGCCCGGCGATGGAGTGCCACCGGTGTTGTTGTAGCCCACATCCAGTTTGTTGTTGTTGTTGTTCAGGCTGCCATTACTGGCAGTCCTGTGTTGTTGTTGTAGCTCCTGCTGCTGCTCATCAGCGAAGCAGACATGAGGTGTACCCATCTTTTCTGCTGGCACAAAATCCTAGCTCATCCAACGGCCACGGTGGCGTATGAGTAATTTCCTTATTAACAGGCAGCTGCCAACCGTGCGTATGCTTAATTTCCTTATTCAGTTATTTTCCAACTTCTTTTCTTTGTCTGCTGTGCGTATGCGTAATTTCGGTAATGCGGATGAGTAATTTCCTTGTTTTTGGGATACTGCAAATGGCTGCACTTCCGCTTCCGGTGCAAACACTCTCCGATTCCTTTGTTATCCCTACCGGTGTCTTTGTCCACTGTTTACCTTTGCCTTTTTCCAGCGAGAGCGAGAGAGAACCGACTGGGCACGTTGTCCTGCCGCTTGTGAGTCGGCAAATCGTAAGCCGCTGCCTTTTATAGCCTCGCCCGGCACTCTGCACAGAGTCCTTTGAGAGAGAGAGAGCGAAAGTGCTGAGAGAAAGAACGAAAGTGCGGCAGAGAGATAACAATATTTCTGCAAGGACCCCCCATCAAACCCTTCTTCTTGTCTCATCCTTTGTCCCTGCATTGTTGCCTAATAATAAAACGGGAAGCGACTTTTGTTTACCGCCGTTGGATTGTTTGGTTTCGTGTTTGCACTGCCCCAGGATCCTGCAACGCTGGCCGCCAGGTGGAGTCATTGGACGCGGTCGAGGCGCATTCCAGTCACTTCTAGATGGCCAAATACCGGGTATCATAGGGTGGTATAATGCACCAAAGGGGAAATCCGGCTTATGAAGCCGAAAATCGAGAGTTTTTGTGATTTTTTTGAAGTGAGGAGGAATTCGATTACTTTCTGGATTGTTTTTACTTGTTAAAGATTTTAAATTTTAAATGTATGGGAAGAGATTTCCGTCGAAACTAGGAGAGTAAAATGCTAGGGCTTCGGCTTGTTAGTTCATTATCAAGCTCTGACTAAATCTGCATTTTTAAAATAATTTTTTTCATTCTAAAATTCATTTAAAAATATTAAGCTTATAATAAGATTGAGATTTCTTGCACCGTTTCATATTTTAATCCATTATAAGGCATCTTTAAGTCGAGACAACACTTTCGATAAATCCGGTCAGCGGTTCTTCCCTCTTTAATTGCTTTATTTTCTCTCCCCACAGGGCCATCAATTATTAATCAGCTAGACGTTTTCATTTCACTTTGTTCCGTTTGACTTTCCTGGTTGATTCAATTGGCCATTGTCGAAAATAGCTCGAAGGGCTCGTTGATGCTTACTTCTGAGAGGCCAGTGTCTGATTTGCCTAAAAATATCCTTGGCGACGACAGTTTTCAAGGACTCTAAGAGGTGCTCCTTAAGAAGCCATGAGGCTCTTGGGCGAAGCAATATTTTATCAAAATTTCACCTAACTTAAGTGGGGGGTCGAAAATAGATTCGGCCTGTTTGGTCCCTGGTGTTGTTGGATTTTATTTAATTGCGCCCAAAATTGATTTTAATGCGCTATAAATAAAGCCGAATGCCAATTTTGTGTGAACGCATTTTAAGACTGGCTAAGACGACGGCGGCTTAATGAAGTCCTTTGTTTTGACTTTTAGATAATAAAATGGGAGGGCACAAACGTTCAAGCGATGGGGGTGGGTGCCAAGTGCTAGGAATCAGGAGGTGTCGACAGCGACGGGATTTTCCCATACCCAGATAGAAAATCCATGAACATCTAATTAGAGGCGCAATTGTTGACACCAACTGACGTCAGAGCGGCCAGCGATTTTGTTTTGGCCAAAATGACACAACTCGGAATCCAATTTGGCCAGTGGGATGCGTGGGGTGGGAGGCTGGAAATCCATTGTCGCCGACTTGTTAAGCGCTTGTCGCTCCCATTTAACAACGCATTAACTCATTTCGACTTAATCAAGTTAGTCAACAGATTAGTGAATAAGCCTAGCCGTTTGTCCTGCTGGTGACTGACCCCGATTTATACATTTTAGAAGATTATAATATTTTGATTGGTTTACCGTAAAGGGAAAGTGTAATTGATTTCAATTCGAATTTTAAATTAATTTATTAAAATATAAAAAAAAAATATAGAAAGGTATATAGTATATCCCACTGATAGTATCTGTAAGCAAACATGATTTTTAGGTATGTTTCATGCATTAAGTTTTAGAAATGGGAGATTAGTTTGTGTATAAACAGACGGAAGGACATGGCTACATTGATTCGGCCGTTGGTACCGATCATGAATATATACACTTTATATATAAGTATTGAGGAAATAATATTTTTAAATGTTTCTTTGTTTAATTTAAGCCCAACCTTTTTTATGCATCCTATTAGTAAGTACATGCTAAGAAATCCAGAGAGTAGCTTATGATAGCTTTATTAAATAAAAAATATTTATTTAAATAAAATAATTACCAATTTCCTTTTAGACGCTGGGAAGCTGCATTTAATGTAGGAATAAAACATAAATAATATAAGTTAAATAAGTTAAGCTGAATTTCATTTGTTTGCTAAATGCAATATAAATGTTGCAGATTTCCTGGAACTAAAGAAATTAATGTGTGGCTCTGGCAGTTTTCACGGAATAACCAGTAGCCAAACCCCACACCAACTGAATGTTGAATTCCAGGAAGATATTTAATAAAAAGCTGTTTTCTCTCGAATGAATAACAAACCATTGGGGCATCTTAAAATTCATTTCCGAACTGCGTCATAAAACTATCCAAAAGACGGAGCAATTTGTCTCCCCTTTGTTGGCAGAAGTTCGGGTTAAAGGCTTTTGTTTGTTTGCAGATAAATCATGCATTTTAATTTGATTTTTTAGGACAAACTGTGCCAAGGATATCTAACCCTTTGGACCTGCGGCTTGTTTACTATGGGCTTGCTATCATAAGAAAGGGTTCACAGAGACAATGACCTCGAAATGATTGCTGGGTATGGGTATGAACATGGACCATGGCCGATGTCCTCGGCTTGAAGAGCCTTAATAATTGAGGTGTCATCAAATTTTAAACGCTTTCGTTTGTCACGCCCGCCAAGTGCAGCGGTGTCGATTAACGTCACACGGACATGATATGCGCCAGTCAAAACTATAAGGTCGAGTCCTTCGGCGACTTGATTTTGAGGACTTTGCCTACATCATCGCGGCGGCAGCACAGGCTCTCTGTTCCCAGGGAACAGTGCTCCGCGGACTGAAACCCAAACAAAAGGAGGCCACGTGCAGGACGAGCTCTCTGTCGCTCTCTGCTGCTCTCTCGCAGGATGTGCTCTCTCTTTCGGCTCGAGCTTTTGCCTACGTTAACGGTGTCCTTAAGCTTTCGCCAAAACCGTTACGAATCGAAGTTCCTTGGCCAACGCAGTTCGGTTCATTCGCTTTGTTCTCCCTTCACCTTGAATGCAATTAAAATGGCGTTTCCTTTTATGTTGTGTTGTATATTTTATTTTATTGACAGCTAGTCTTAATTGTTAGGTTAGGTTAGGATCTAAAAATATATAGGCTCTAAACATTTTGCTAAGTTTCCATTATCATCTACCGTACCATATACATTACATCATGATATCTCCGCATTATTTATAATAATTGGTTTTGTTTTACAAAAAGTTTCGATTTATTGGAATGTGAATTATTGTAAAATGTTCCTCTATTAGTGTGATCTTAAAGAATTTTGCTTCCGTTCTTTTTTCCGTTGTATAAATTCGTTAAGTTTTGTTTTGGTTTTAATAGTTGTTGAAATTAGTGCAAAATATACTTTAAACTAGTTCAAAAGTGCAAAAATCGTTTGTTCATTAAATGAAACTATTGATTTAAACTAAGGTGTTCCGAAAATGTAATTTCTAGAGCTATTCTCGAAAGATATGTGAGGGGCTTCTAAATAACATTTTGTTTTCCATTAAGCTAAATTGAATTTATATTCGTTTGTAAACTGAAAGTCCCTAAATTATCCGAAGACAATTGGATCGTCTAAGGAGTATATCGTAGCACATAGATATTTTTTTTGATTTTCTGGGCTTGGCTTTAGGTACACTTATTGGGTTTGCGAACTCAGCTTGGACACATTTATAAAATATGCTGCTTTTTGTCGTACGCCCCTATCTTCCCACTACTCTCCCTCTACTCAAATCTCTGGATTTCAGGCACTACTCGTACATCACTAGAAAATTCCTAAGTATATTGTTCAAGACCCCCAACCAGCTTGCAGCTTTCCATCCATTTTATGGTGTCCCAGGTGATTTAGTACATGTGCTGCAGGGTGTACGGATAGCAGACCGCATAGCTGGGCACTCGGGAATACAGTCCCGACATGCCCTTCATGTAGACGTACTGGACTGGCGGTCGTAGGATGCTCTGCTGCTTCTTGTCCTCCTTCTTGGAGGCGGGAGCCCGAGAGGATTTGGAGCTGGAGCTGCTGCTGCTGCTGTTGTTCGAGTTGTTCGGCGACAGGGATTTCTTGGGCTGACGCAGTGGAGTGCTGCTGCAGGACAACGAGCGCATCGATGCATTTCCCGTCGGACTGGAGAAATGATGCAGGATGCGGCTCACCGAGGAGGAGATGGAAATCCGGCTAAGATGCAGTCCCGATGACTTGGCGGACGCGGCTGATGCGGATCGAGGCTTGCTGTTCTCGTTCTCGTTCTCGTCGTGGCGCAGCTCCACCTCGTCCTCCGCCTCGTTGCTGCTGCCCTCCTCGCTAGTGTCCTCCTCGAAGTGCAGCTGCGGATGCAGTTGCTCCATGGCACTCCCGGGTCTGTAGACAGCCTCCACATAGATGTGTCCCTGCTGATCGTAGTAATCCAGGCCGGGCGAGTATCTGGAGCAGGCCGATCCGCTCGAGGTTCGGGATGTGTGCTCCAGGTCCAGGGAGGAACCATTGATAGGGCACTCGTGGCTGCCGCGCTCGTAGCTCAAGCTGAAGGAATCCGTGGAGCTGCTCCTGATATCGTCCTGGCTGCTGTAGACCGTGTCGTTCTGCTGGTTCTGGTGGTGGAAGTGCCTGCCCAGGTGCCTGCTGAGCAACTGCAGCAAACTCCTGGATCGGGAAAGCTTCTTGGGCCCATTTCTCGGGTGACGATGCAGCTTCTCCTTCTGCTGCTGCTTGCCGAGATCCATGGAGGAACTGGCCGCCGAACTGCCGCTGGAGCTCGACTTGGAGCCATTATTGGGTGACAGAGTATCCATGGCGTAAGTTCGAATTTTATCTCAATTTTTCAGAATATTAGTTCACTTTGTTCACTCTTTTTGCACTGGCACAGTAATTCAGTTCGTGTTCTGGCTTTCAGTTTAGTTTGCTTTCCAAGGGAACTTGTTTCAGGATAACGCGAACCGTTGATGTCTCGACGAAGACTACCAGTGGCAGGCGTTTGGCACCCGCTTTTATACAGCTCCTCAATGCCGCGGCAGCTTCGCATCCTAACCTTCGCCCCCACGAGGACACATCCCGCTGCTCGGCTCTAGCTTCGTGGTGCCGATGTGGGTTCGCCTGCCATACTGACACACACCCGTCGGAAATCAGTGCCCTGTGTGCCGTCGAGAAGGACACTACATTACACTACACCACTCGAGGATTCCTTCTCGAAGCGCAGCGAAGCGAGGCGAATACCTGTTGCTTGCCGTGGGGTTTTCCACTCAACGTGACTGCTGATGCTTCCCCTTTTAACCGGGCCAACAAAGCCAGCTAACAACACTTTGGGCGTCGCTGGTTGCACTTTTGAGTTTTTAGCATTGTTGTGCGTGATTGGGAACGTGATCCGTGCACGTCATTCATCCGTGCGACGAGGTTCCGGATGGACACTTTCAGAAATTTGTAAGGAACTAGGAAAGGCAGGTGCAAATGGCAATTTGGGGTGCCAAAATTATTGGTGGAGGCAGTGGACCTTTGTACAAAATTAGCCATCAAAGAAATGGAAAATAACCCATTTGGCTTAAAATTGGGTTTAAATGTAAAAAATTAGTCAACTTATATGAAGTGAAAGAAGTACTCGGTAGTATATAAACTTTAGCATAGCTTTGAATATATCTTTTCATTTATAAATATCTATAAATAATGAGAGGCAAAATAAAATCAACAGCAAATATTTTAAGGTTGATTAAATCAAAATTCAATGATTTTCAAATTAAAATCAACAGCAAATTTTTTATGGTTGATTCAATCAAAATTCAATGATTTTATTACTAGTCATAATTATCAAACTGTATATCTTTAACCATATAATTCTACTACAAAATAAAAATGTTGAAGAAAAAGAAATAAAATTGTTTCCTTCCCAATTTTGTGCAGTGTGGCACGCAACACCTTTATATGAACAAGCAAGGCGCACACACTTTAATAGTTCTTCAGGCCAGGAAATGGCTAAAACTGCCACATGCTCAACGTGCAGGTGTCGCACCTGAAACTTTAACCCATGTGTTTGCAAATCACGAGTCGTGAAGAAATCGAAAGGATGGGGCGAATGCCAGGGAGTGATTCCCTTAATCCCCAGTGGTTTCTGCAATTATGTGCTCCTCCCAACCCAACAGGTTGCATCTGCCGGGGACTCAAGCTGCGCCTGCACGTTTTGCAAACGCATTTCGGTTATGCAGGGCCCCCTGAAGATACAACATCTATAAATAATTGATACACTCCCGAGGACATTAGCATAATCAGCGGATCGAAAAGGTCGAATCTTAAAATACTCTGCATTCAAAGTGAGGAAATGTCGTCCTAATAATGTTGCTCTTAGCACGATAGCTGTCAATTAACTACTTAGTACTTAATTAAATCTATAAAATTAAGAAGGTATTAAATGGACATTTTGAAACTAGTTTTGGTCAGTTGGTACATTTAGCATTTAACTTTAATTCTTTCCCCACTGCATGAAATTAGCTACCATAAATTAAGACACCCACATAAAGTTTACTTCTGTCAGAACAAATCAAAGGGTTTTGTGACAGGAAATCGAAAATCCATAAATTCAGTCAGTGGGTCACCAGAGCCCCCGGGGATATGGCACGTACTCAAAGTCCACTTCCCACTATATATATCCTTATACTCAATATATATATATGTATAAATCAGCCTGACCTGGGCTTAACAGTGCGTGCCGAGGAAAATAGTGAAAAGACTTTTGTGTGATTTGCGCATCTATTTGCTGTGGCTTTTGGCTTTTATACGGAATCAGAGCAGGAACGACGATAGCGACAGGGCACCGATTCCCAGATCGAGGGCGCCATAGCGATTGGCATACGGATAGGGGTAGCCGTACGGACCCGGGCTGTTGTGGTAGTTGTTGTAGTAGCCACCAGCCGGGTACGGTCCTCCGTAGTAGTAGGATCCTGGCTGGGGGCCCTGGTAGCTGACGCCGAAGGAGACCAGCGGCTTGGCCTTGATGCAGGTGGTGGCCACCACCAGGAGCACTGCTAACTGCAAGGTAAGAAGGTGAGTGGAGCTGGTACGTGGCCAATGGAATTGGCTGCCTACCCAGAGATAATTGCGCATTTTCTGTTCAAACTGCAAACTACGCCGTCCAGTGCCGTTCTCGCTTTGAGCTCCTCCTGGTACTCCCAAAGACCTTTTATATCCAAGGTTGGGCTCCCGGGATCCAAAGCCTGTTTTTACATTGGGTAAACAACTTGACGGGGGTCCACTTCCCACAGCCCGTTCTAAATTCTGGTCACCCTTTTGCCAGCTGCACGCCGAAAAATGTTACAAGCTTAAGGAAACATGTGATTAGTATCTTAAACGTTTATACAATATTTTTTGAACATATAATAATAATAATAATAATAATATAAAAAACCATGAAAAAACATGTTATTCATTTTTAAAACATTTTGACTAGATATATACTTCGCTGGTTAATATATTTACCAGAACTATATATTTTTCAATCGTGTTTAAGTGTACTTATTTTGCCCAGCAATGTGAGATTGTTGTTCGCATAGATTTGCCTGCCTAGTCGAGCCTGCGATTTCTTTAGCCATTAATTGGACACTGTAACAACCTTGAACTTCTCCATGGACCGAATCAGATGCCAATGCAGATGGTGCTGATGGCGCAGCTCCTGCTCCTTTGGGCAGCAACAGGTTTTCCACCGAGATTATGGGCTCTAGTAAACTGATACGGATGCCACCGCCCCGCGCCATTCCATCCAATCAGATGTATCTGCTGGCCGGAGGAGTAACTTCTAATTAGCTTTGCATAATTAACGCGAACTCAATCTGGTTTCGTAATCATCAATCATGGCTCTTGATGGCCGGCTACGTACCCTATAATTTTTTACGGACGTTGATTTATTCGCGATAAATGTATTCCAGGGACTTAAGGTAAGAGTTTTTCTCAACAGAAACCTATAAATGTGCAAATTCTTATTATTTATAACTAAATATTTTTATAAGTATATCAAGCTTTTTATCAATTTTCTGTTAATAATATTTTTTAACCAGTTTATTTAGTGCAGCTCTTATTACATTATAATATATATAACATTATAATATAATATATATGATATATAATTATAATATTAATGGAGTTTTTACTATTATTTGGCACAACTGAACTTTGTGTTATAAATCAAATGTATTGTATTTTAGTTTAAAGGGTGAAGAAAAAATAATATTTAGCGATTTGGAAATTATTATCTAATCGAAAGAGATTAGTGCAATGCATTCTATCAAAGTTCCATTTTATCACATCTTAAATGGTGTTATGCAAATTTAACTAATTGTTATATATTTATATTGGGTGACCAAGGAGATTATGCTATTTTCCAAGGACAACGAGGTGTTAATAAACCCGATTAAGAGTTCACCATTATCCCTGCTAAGTATCAATGGCCAAAGAGCAATCTACGCATTCGCGTATGTTCCATGGGTGGATGCCATGTGACGGCCTCGGGTCACGTTCCGGAGCGATTCCTTTCGGGATCGACGAGCCATTCGCCAAAGGGCAAAAATCGAGGGAGCAGCCTGTGGGAGTCACATTGCACCTTGCGGTGGACTCTACGGCTTCTTTTTGCCACGGTGACGTTCGACGTGCGACATGAGTCTTGATTTGTTGCCACTTTTGGGATTTTATTAAATTTAGACAGGCCTCCCAGGAGCATAGGTGAACAACTGTGTGTGAGGATAGGGATTTGGGCGGGGTCATTCGATATAGCCATTGTTGTTTGGGTCTTTATAACTGAACAACAATTGGAGGCCGAGTTCAACAGACAGCGGGTGAGCCAGGTCACTTGGTTTTGGGGGAAGTAGGAAAGTTGTTTTCACAGACAGCTCAACACAATGGGGGCTTATCATCTAGAGTTAAAACACCTTCGATGAGGAGCGGTCGAACTTTATTCAAATTTCACTTGCTTACAATTCACGCAAAGGTTTGTTGCTCCCCGCCCAACTAGTAGACGTACTCATAGGTCAGGGGCTTGTAGTCGCTGCGATATTGCTGCTGGAAGGAGTTAGGGGTCTCCACGCTGTGGTAAAGATGCGATTCGGCGGCTGCCGGGGCAATCAAACGGGAATAGGCCAAGGGCAGTACGGCCGAGGACCTGGCAAAGGTACTGGGGTAGTACCCATAGCTGGGGGTATAGTAGTACACCTCGTGCCCCAGAGCCAGAGCAAGCAAACAGGCAAAGATCAGCTGTTAGATAAGTTAAATTGTTTAAATATATATTCGAAGTTATATATTGTAGAAGAGTTTTCCGATCTCACCAGCTTCATTTTCGCTCGTTGCAGTTCCTTGAAGATCACCTATCCAACTGAATGGCCATTCCTCGCTACTCCAGGCTTTTATAGCTCCCACTCGCAATCAGACCTTCACTTTGGCTGGTGGCCAAGGTCAAAGGCATTTGCCCAGCAAGCGGCAAATGAAAGAAGCCCTTAACTCACTTTGAATGGGCCAGTTGCAATTGCAATTGCCAGCGGAACTCGTTCCCTGCCACTCAGAATCCAGATGCGAATCGGATGGTCGTGAGTCCGCTGACAAGCCAGCGAAACCGCAAATGCCTCTTGGGTTGTAGAACTGCAGAGAAGTCCTCCTTCCAACTTGCTCCAAAGATTTGCCTTTCCTCGCAAAATGCATGATAATTAGGATAGAATGGGCTAGAAAACAAATACACACATTTTATAATTGACTTGTTGCATTCGGATCGATTTCTATGTTAAATATTCGTAATTTTTGATTTATGTGCTATTCCAGCAATTAATTATAGAAACCTAAACCTATAAACTCATCCCAATTTTATTTTTATATATCATCAATCAATTAGGGACATCTCCTTTTAGTGTAAGTACGTTCTATTTTCGCTGAGGCGCAAATGTAGGCATCTCTTTGACGTCTGTTTACTTCCATCGATTTGGATTGCGTCTTGCTCTTGGCTCCAAAATAAACAATTAAGTGCGTCCTGGATTGAGACGCACTTCCGGTGTTTTCCCGCCTTCCATCGAGAGGCTTTCAAGGTCAGTGGTGGGTTGTTGTGCGTGGTGCCGGGAAATGGCCAAGTTTCCTTTTGTCTTCGTAGCAATGAAAACAAACTCCCACGCCGAAATCAATTAAGTGAGTTTATTGTTCGAACTGTATAATTCGGCTAAATATTTTCGTTTTCTCTGCGTTGTTGATTTGTTATTTGCCTAAAAAATTGCGCAGTTTCCGCACATTTATTTTATTCGTTGATCTTTTGCGGTGCGTATTGCGTGGTATCAACATCGCATTAGTGATGCAATTTTTGGTGGGTGGGCAACTGCAGCCAGTCACTCACCAAAGCTCGCGAACTGGGAAACCTGAGCACTCCGCGTCCGCTAAGATTTCAAAGAGACTCGCGGGGTTTTGAATATCTGACCAAGGTCGAGCGATTGCTGGGGCTTCTTGGCTTTGGGGGCTGGGTTATAAAAACCAGGCATCGCATTCAACCAGCCATCAAACCATCTTTTGGCAGCTTCTCAACGAGTTCCACTTTGAGTTTTGCGTTCCAGAAGTTCTTCAACAATCAAAACCGCTTCAAAATGTTCAAGCTGGTAAGGATATCCAGTCCTGTCCTCCGTATGAAAGAAGTTAATTAAGTGAGCAACTCTTTCCGCCTCCAGTTCGTATTCTTCGCCTTCTGCCTGGCTTTGAGCTATGCCGCTCCAGGTTACCTGCACTCCTCGCCCATCCTGACCAGCTCGTACCACAGTCTGCCCTCGGTGCGCGTGATCCAGCCCATTTGGACCACCTCGCACAGCGTTGTGCATCCCATCAGCTATGGGGGATACGGCCATGGCCGTGGATATGGCTGGATCTAGGAGGAGCCATCTCACAAATAGGCGTCCTCAAGACTCGGCCGCCAGAGCACCTGTCGCCCGAAGCTCAACTCAAATTCCCCCGGAGTTTAGCCACCTCTTTGACGGACATGCCTCCAATAAAGTTCTGAAATTGGTCTGAAATTTATGTGTCATAACAATTTTTTGGGAAGGAGGGGAAGACTTCATCCTATGGGGTATTTAAGCCACCGCTGTTGTCTCTTTTTGGCTTAGTTATCGTTCAGATTCACGAGGGTCATGTTTGCTGTAAGTACACTTACAGAAAGTCTAGGCACTAAAATTTTTTTAAAGAATTTTTTTATTTTATGAGTTATGTACAAAGTGTTTTTTTTAAACCTTAAATATTTTTTAGAATAATATATCATGCCCATGTACTTTTTCGAGCTTAAACAAAACTTATTTCCTAAAAATCTTAAAAAATATAGTTAGTAGGCAAATTTGTTGTAATAATAAAAAAATAATTTTGTTTAGTTCAAATACTTGACTTTAATGGCTTAAAACATACTGAAACTGGGATTTTTTCTACAGTTGATTTCGATTTGGTTCGTTTTGATGAACATGGCTTGGTGTCAACCGATATATTTCCTCATGCCAACTCAAGTAGCCCGCAGCTTTGACTTGGCAGAGGATTCTTTTTACCAGGAACCAGAAATTGAAGGGATTCAGTTCATCGAAGATCCCGCCAAGCTATTCAAGCCCAATGATTTTTTTCGAGAAGTAAACAAATTTATTATCGGAGTTCAGGAATTCGTGCAGAATCCATCGTCTTCCCTGTACAGTGCATTCAACCAACTGCAGAGCAATGCCAAAAAGAACCACCAGAAAAACCAGAAGCCCGTGAAAAACAAGGTGGTTCTTGACCCCTTTGGTAACATTTCATTCACCCTGGGCTGGTCAGCCAACCTGGGAGTGTTCAATAGCATCAGTTTCACCAAGAGTCGAAGTCTCGCTAACCACAATGGCTGGACTAAGGGTTAACACTCCGCTGGGCTAAATCAATAGCCAGATGCTAACATACTTCTGGGCTGGGCCATGGCAATATAATTTGAATTAAACCGATTTTTATATAACACACAATAAATGCAAGCTCTTTGTTCGAATTGGTTTGGATCTGTTTTTGATTTGCCGCAGATTACGTATACGCCACGGTGTCTAATTTTAAACGCCGCACGTTGCATTGTCTATGCTTAGTGTGCTCTACCCGAATGAAATGGCTGCACGCCGCTCAACATGTGTGTACTCCAAGGATAATTATCTGTAATTATTAATAGTTTGCCACTGTTCATGGCACTCAACTCTTTTTGTCCACTTGGAAATTAGTTGTAAATGGTAAAACACATAGTCGTTTCACTGCTTATGAGGCTATTCCAAGAAGCTGTTTGTAAACATTTAATTAGAGAAGAGTAGCAGTTGGTTATGAATTATTATAAATAAATTGTCCTAATTGTTTCCATATTTTTTTACTTTTATTTAATACCATTTTGGATATAACTTCTCTACTGATATAGTATAATATGCATAGCAAACTATATATCAATGGATATATCGAAGTTCCTCTTCAGCTCCCAGTATAACCCCAATTTCTGAGTAAAAGACAAATATGTTCGTTTGTTTGCGAGTTTATTTCAGTTTCATTGCAAGTGTCCGTGTGCTATCCTCCTAAATTGATCATCCTTCCGGGAATCTACTTCTTCAGGAGCAGAGGAGAGGTGTAGGCGGCATAGGGAGCAGTGTAGGCGGCGGTGTAGGGGGCGGCGTAGGCGGCGGTGTAGGCAGCGGTGTAGGGGGCAGCCACGTAGGGGGATGCCACGTAGGGAGATGCCACATACGGAGACGCCACGTAGGGAGAGGCCACGTAGGGAGCGGAGTAGGCCAGAGGAGCCACGATTCCGGGCTTGGCGGCCACGCAGGCAAACAGAGCGAAGATGACGGCGGCGACGAACTTGAACATCTTGGTAGGTTTGGTTTTTTGTTTGGTTTTACTTGTCGGATTGAACAAATGCAACTGATGTCCAAAACAGCCCAGACTTGTGGCTTTTATAGTTCCACAGCCGAATGGCTAGCGACCTTGCAAGGTCTCCCGGCCGAAAAAACAATTATGTTGCTCAGGCCAGTCACGTACCATTCGCAGTTGGCTTCTGCGAACGGATTTAGGTACGATTGCGGGTACTTCGGCTAATTAAATTGGTGGGCCAAGAAATCCGAGTGGTGAGCTTAAGTGCCAAGGCTAATTGTGGGTGGTCATTTGGGTATAAAACGCCGTGTTCATCCAGCAGTTGTCATCAGTTTCGTTTGCCCGCAAATCCAAACAGCCAAATCCACCAAGATGTTCAAGTTCTTCGCCGTCGCCCTCTTTGCCCTGATTGCCTGCGTGGCCGCCAAGCCCGGAATCGTGGCTCCTCTGGCCTACTCCGCTCCTCTGGTGGCAGCTGCTCCGGCTGCTGCGGTTTACAGCCGGGAATACCACGGAAACTTCGCGGCTCCCTACGTCGCATCTCCCTATGTGGCTTCCCCCTACGTGGCTTCTCCCTACGTGGCGTCTCCCTATGTGGCGTCTCCGTATGTGGCATCTCCCTACGTTGCTGCCCCCTACACCGCTCCTCTGCTGCTGAAGAAGTAGGATGGATGAACCAGGCTTTAACGAAATCTATAGGACAACTCAAACCGAAATAAAAAAAATAATAAAAGTATTATAAAAATCGAAACACATATCTTTTATTTTAAACAGAAAACTTTATTTTACCAATTTTTAATTTTGCTTAAAATATTAAGACTTAAAAGTATATCTAAGAGTTGTTTCGTACAACAATATCGAACTTATAATTTTACGATTTTAATATTCCAATAAGCGGTTTCATCAGGGCACATATCTTGCATTTGCTAAAATGTATATGTTAAAAGAAAAACGTTTATAATTTGTATAATTTCCTTCAAGGTCTTAAAGCTCTCTGTTATCAGAACTCAGTGCCATACAGGAAGTCAAATGTACATATGTATGCAAGGTCGCTTTAGATAAACTTACAAATGTTTCTCTTCCTTTCTTTCTTCACAGACACCCTATCAATTTCTTTTCCGCATTTTTTTTGTGCATACAAATTTGCATCTCATTCAAAATTTATAACTAACAGATCTTTGAAAGCCAAATACTAATATAAAATGTTATATCTTCCTGGTTTTGATGAGAGATATTTGGCAAAGCGATTTTATTTTAAAACATCCAATGCGTTTTTGCCACTTCAAATTGTTTTAACAAGCACGAAGAAATTTTAGCGTTATGAAATCATTTAACAACCATTACGAATTAAATGTTACTTTGCAATTTTATTTCCACTTTAATAAAGTTAAACATGTACAGCCTACTGAAGATCTTCACTGCCCAGGGTGAGATTAGCTTCCATTGTGGCATTGGAGCGGAAGACAATGCTGCTGCGATCGTATCGACCCGATCGTTGATTCTTCAGATATCTAAGGGTTATCAGTGAAATCACGCCCACCAGGACCAGGCCGACCATAACGTAGGCAAAGATCTGCATGAAGGCCAGGTGAAGTTCCAGATTCTTCGAATGCCATCCTACAATATCCAACTGTTTCGAAAGCATGTGAATCTGCGATTCTAGCCGGGATTCCTCGGCGGTGAAGGAGGCATTAACGATCTCTTGGGATTGACTGATGCAGGATACGTCTCGAATGTGTGGGGTCTCATCCAGAGTGGTATCCGGTTCAATATTGAGCACTACGGACTCGGGGAGCGATGGTGGGATGAGCAGATGATGCAGATAGGAGCAGTTGAAGCGGTTCCTCGATACTCCCAATTTCTGAAGTTGGGGAAAAGCTTCGGAAAACGTGCGATTTCCCTGCAGCTCAGTCAGCTCATTGCCGTCGATGAGGAACTTCTTCAGATTAGTCAGATAGGGCACAAACATATTCAAATTGAGTATGGTCAGATTGTTAAACGAAAGATCCAGTTCCTCCAAGTACTTCTGCTTCGAAAACATTCCAAATTTAAGCTCTCTAATTCCAGTTCCTCGCAAATTGAGTCCCCTCAATCGCTTAAGTTGAGAAAAGGTGCTGATATTAAGCGGTCCAATTGGATTATCCGATACATCCAAGTAGAGCAAATGTGTGATGTTTGTGATATTCGATATGCCACTCAACTTGTTGGCACTTAAATCCAATGTTTCGATATGCAAACTCTGGTGCAGAAAGAGCTCCGAAATTTGATTGTGACTGGCGCGCACGAATCGAGTTGCATTTATGGTCAAATTTGTAAGATAATTATTATCCAAGTGCAGCTGATGCACAATGTTCTTCTCCGTCAGCTGGAAGTTTTTCAACTCATTATAGGACAACACCAGATTCTCCAAGCTCGCCGCATCCGCAAAAGTGTCCGGATGGATAAAAATCAGGCGATTATTGGACAGATTAACCTCCTTGATGCGCCGCATATTGCGAAAAACTTCCGGTTGAATGCTGGTCAGTAGATTTCCCTCGAAGGACACCTTCTCCAAGTACTCGTTATCCTTGAAGATATCGTTGTGCAGCTCCTTCAACAGATTGCCCGTTAGATAAATCTGGCTAATGGTGTGCAGGCCACAGAAGGCATTCACGCTCAGCGAGGATATCTCATTGTAGGACAGATCCAAACGCATCAGGACATTGGCGCCAATGAACACAGAAGTCTGGATAGATGTCAGATTGTTGTAGGCCAGATTCAGATAGGTGAGATTACTCGCAGCACTGAATGCGTTCCTCGTTAGCTCCAAAATATTCGTATTCGAGACATCCAGGGTCTTGAGATATGGGAATGTTTCGAATAGATGGAAGGGCATATAGAGCAGCGTTGATTCGTAGAACTTCATGAACTTGACCATATTTCCGGGTGGTATGTTCTTGATCACGACATTCTGACTGTGGGTGACCGTGAATCCGGTGACCGTGCAAAACGCCTCGTTCACGTCCATATATCCCATGGAATCGTACTCGTCGCATCGCAGGGGAATATCGCCTCCACTGCCATCAGAACTCGTTATCGCTAGAATAAGGATAAGGATCACTTCGAGTATCCTTCGCGTTCTATTCATCTTTTTTACGAACCGCTCGTCGCCAAATAACTTTGTAAACTGCATCAGTGGAATTTCGCAGACTGCCATCCCAGCTTCCACTCCACTTGTATTTGCATATAATATTGTATTCATTGATTAAACTTTATCTGGCTCCTCCGCAGATTGCCAGCTTTCAGTAGTCCAGCGCAATAGTGATAACATATTGTCGGTCTGCACTTTGTTTTGTTTATACTTTTATAATGCACTACATTTTAACGGTCCTTTCAAGAAGTGATCTCATAAATGAATTTAATAATTGAAAAAGGTTTTAATATGAAAATACAAAATATCTTTTATAGCATATCTTATTTAGAATTGAACTCACGATATTTACCTAAATTTAGCCATTATACCAATTTTGGTTATAAGTTAATACATATCTCCTGTAGCTAGATATTCTTCTGCTTCTGGTATTCAAGATTATAAGTATATGTGGTTAATTGAGTAGAGGGTATTCATAGGCCGACCTCTCCCCAAAAGAACCTCCCCTGTAGGAAACCCTACATGTCTGGCTTCATTTTGCTCCAGAGATATAAGCCCATATAGGCACGTTTCGATTGTGAATGGGCTGGTAAGCTGAGCTTGAATCTTATTAAAAGCTGTCTGCTAACTTTAGAGCCTCAGTTATCTGGCGACCCCCTCGAAACTGCATCTCTCCATGCAGTTTATTGACCTTACGATGCGTATGTAAACGTAACTGGCGTTTTTTGGCTCGTGTGTGGGATTGACCGCATTGCATCAGTCAGGCGGATTAGATTTTGGCCGAAATAAAGAACGGGCACGATGACATGGTTTTGATTGCATAAAGACCATTGCAGCCGACGGACGTAACCCTGAAACAATGCGCTCGGAATCGGATTGGAGCGTGCAATACCATTTCATTGATTCCTGGCCAACTCATCGGCAATTAGCCGGGTCTGGTGGCATCAATCACATCGGGCTACTGGTCACCTTCGCGGCGACATCTTTTATGGGCCCACAATGCGGACGTGCCCGAAATAATGAATGGGTTTGGACTCGCATTCAGATTGGGATTCGAATTCGGATTGGAATCGACCTCCGCGGGCGGCGGGCACGTAGCCAAACGGCCAATTGAGCTACTGAAAGGCCGCTCTGCATTCCCATGCAGGTGGTATAGAATCATTCGCCCCATTATCGTGTGTGCCCAGAAAGTCAAAAGCATCTACGCGATATTCCGGACCTATAAAAGATGCATGTCGGAGCGAATCAACTCATAGTCCAATTTGCTAGCTCAAATCAAACTAAACTAAAACATCATGTTCAAGCTGGTAAGTTGATGGCTTCTCCATTTGGATACAGAAATCTGGAGTATTGTATTAACTGGCTTTTTCCCTACAGTCTGCCCTCGTTGTCCTGTGCGCCCTCGTGGCCTGCTCCTCGGCTGAGCCCAAACCCGCCATTCTGGCCGCCGCCCCAGTGGTTGCAGCTGCTCCCGCCGGCGTGGTCACCGCCACCAGTTCGCAGTACGTGGCACGCAACTTCAATGGTGTGGCTGCTGCTCCAGTTGTTGCCGCTGCCTATACCGCTCCAGTTGCCGCTGCCTATACCGCTCCCGTTGCCGCCGCTGCTTATACCGCTCCAGTTGCCGCTGCTTACTCCGCTTATCCCTATGCCGCCTACCCTTACAGCGCTGCATACACAACTGTTTTGTAAAACGGATTAAGTAATCAAAACGGATTTGAAATGGAATAAAAATAGACCCGACTGGAAATAAAACAAAACTACAAGCTTAAAAGTATTATTATTGAAATGGGAATTGGTGTTCTCTCTTTCAATGGCAAAGAAGGCGGTTTTTATTGCTGCGTTTAGATATATTTTATAAATAATATATATTATTATATTCTACTATTATTATGTGTTTATTATTTGTCAATTCTTTAACGGCAGCAAAAGTTCTTAATATTAATTTTATAAACAAATCGCAATTGGTATTTTGGAGTGCCACCTTTTCTAAAACTTTTGTTCTGGCGGCGTCTGTACTGGCCACTAAAAATGCGGAAATGTACCCCGAATATACCAATTCAGTTGCGTCATTATCCATTGACAAATCGCAGATAGCAAAAGTGATAGATTTCTCAAAATGAATAGGTAACCGGCATCTCTCGTAGGAGGATCACGTGTTGGCCATTTAAAAATTGCCGGCTGAAAGTTGCGTCAACCCCAATAAATAATTATGCATGTGCGTGTCTAAAAATATATTTCTGGCTCAAAGCGGGCAATAACGAGTAAGCTAGCAACGATAACAGGGAAGGGATTCAACAGGAGGGACAACAGTGTCCCTTGACCACCTTGTGGCCAGTGGGAGGACGCTCCCCTAGGCAGCCACTATGTGGACGGGAATGGAGTTGCTGTAGCGTCCGAATGGCAGCCACGCAGCTGGGTAGAACAAAGGATAGCTCGGCGGCGGTGCAGAGCCCACAAGTGGTGGTGGCCCCAGTGGTGGTGGGGGAGCAGCAGCTCCAGCTGCCTGGCGGGGTGGTGGTGGAGCAGCCCGATGGGCAGGCGGCACATCGATCTCCTCGGCAGCATCCTGGATCTGACCCGCGGCCGCCAGGTGGATCAGAAGGAGGAGCACCACCTGAAATGGCCACCGATGGCGAGGCCTCATCATCTTTGAGCAAGTGCATCGACTTCTCGGCGGAGAACCGCTTGAGACTTACTAATTTCCTGTACATAGCTAATCCGAGCTGATAAGATCTGATAGCTCAACGTTCTGAAAACGAAATAAACATGACTGGAGCGACAGAACCCAGCTTTATAAATTTCTGAACCCAACCCGGCAGTTTTTGTGGGTCATTTCAAGACTTGCCGATGGATGGATCAATATATCCAGCTACGTTTTAGCATGCATAACACGGACTCGCATTCGATTTGTTTTTCGTTTTTCGTCACGCTTTTAAAAATACCAAACGAAACCAAAAGTGCAAAGCCATAATGCTCAATATTCTCCTTGGCTGGCTTCAAAATGGACTTGGAACCGATCTGGGAATGGACTGTGCATACCAATGGCCACGCATCACCTTCGCTTCAATGCGGGGCTTGGAATTTTCTCGACCGATTCTGCTATATATACCCGAGTGCCCGGGCTCTAGGAGATATCAGTCTAGTACTTGAGAACCAACAGTTCACAACCAACCCAAACAGCCAACATGTTCAAATACGTAAGGATCGCAGGATAGCTGGATTTCCCACCAAGCAACGGATTACTCACAAGCACTTTTCCTATCCTTTCAGTTCGCTCTGTGCCTGTTCGCCATCGTGGCCTGCGTGTCTGCCAAGCCGGCGGTGCTCGCTTCTCCTCTGGCCTACAGCGCCTACTCCGCTCCCTATGTGGCCGCAGCTCCTTACTCGGCAGCCTACACCGCGGCATACACCGCTCCAGTGGCCGCCGCCTACTCCGCCTACTCGTACCCCTATGCGTCCGCCTACTCCGCCTACCCCTATGCCGCCTACTACCGTTAAGACTGGATGAATGCATCGTGATCTTAACCTGACTGCTGAACTGGACCTGAATATATACATATACATAGCTATTGCAACAAGGATACGCACCTTCCTGCTAACCACCTGCAACATCCAATCTTCTTACATCCCTGGTGTTAGTTCGGCAGACTCTACATTTCCCCACCTCTGCCGACTGCTGAAAGTTAAGTCATGGGAACAGGACATACCACTTAAAGAAAGGAAATATTTTTGTTGAAATAAATACTGCATTTTGCGTAAAACGTACATCACTTGTTTATAATTTATTGCATCACATATTCAACTCTAATGTAAGGGAGTATATATAATCACATACTTTTAGGCGGTACTTATTTGCAATGGGAACTAAGTACTTGAAAAATTCTCAAAACTGGTCATTAAATTTGTTATACCATAAAATCCAATGGAAATATTTTTCATAAAGTTGGTTACCATGTTTTCATTAAATATTTCTCACACTAGTTCCATAATTAGCTAGCCCCTTAATTCTTTCATTTTCGTGGGCTTGAATTAATCAATCGCTTTCTTTAGCGTTTTATCAATAATTTGTTTTGCTTTTCAAAAATCAAGCAATCTTGTTTAGTTTTACATTACAAAGTTTTCATTATTTTTTGTACCTTAAAACCTATTATTTGTTCAATAAAAATAGGAAATGTACAGGACATTGTGTTCTTCGTGGTGGAATGTCTATGTTTGCATTGGATTAATAGGGTCAACGAGACCGCCGGTTTATTGAACTCGCGATTCCATTTATGCAAAGCTTTCGATTCCCTGTTTCTGGTGTCCTCAACCTTAAGCCAAGGGCTCAGCTCGATGACGTCCTTCGAAACTGGATAAACCGCTTCTATTTTTATTTGCATCTCTGATTAGAATGCAAAGTGGCGTTTTCGAGTGGCTGACAATTGAAACGTACAGAGTGAGCCGAACTCCGGAGATGGCCAAGACGGTTGGAATGACACGCACGTCCACAGCCAACAAAACGCACTGAGTGCTAAATTATGATAATTCAATCCGCAAACGACAGCTGCTGACGCCAGTTGCGGAAATGCTCAAGTTGGGCGGGAAAAAAATCATTTATTTTCAATAATAAATTCACAAGGAATGCGTACTATTCGCAGGCATATCGACAAACACAAATCTGCAAAACTTTAATTGTGCCAGTAAAAAGCGACCAAATGTTTGGCCCTGTTTTAGCCCTGGTACGTGATGGAAATGTTTTAAACTGGCTGGGTTTATGCTTTTTCGATGGGCGATTTGTCGAGGATGCAATGGATATTTAGCTATATAAACCACTTCAAACTCAGCACAAGACATCAATCAGAAGTCTAACTTCGAAGCTAGCACAAGCAAATCTATCAAAATGATGAAATTCGTAAGTTGCCAACATTTTTTAAGGATCATAATACAATGTTCCAATAATGCAACAAATAACAATCCTAAATTCAAACAAAAATACGCGTGTTTGAATAAAACATTGTAGATTTTTCAAACAATTTGTTATATTTATAGAACTTATTTTCATTGTGTATCTTAATGTTCTGTTTGTATGCATTTTATCCTGCAGTTTACCGTTGTCCTGTGCGCCCTGTTCGCCGCCGCCGCTGCCAATCCTGGTCTGCTGGCCTACAACGCCCCCCTGGCCTACTCCACCCCCCTGGCTTACAGCTCCCTGCCCGCTGCCGCACCCCTCGCCTACACCGCCGCCTACACCTCTGCCTACGCCCCCTACGTGGCCCCCTATGCCAGCAGCTACAGTGCCCACAGTGTGGCCCACAGCGCCGCCCTGCCCGCCGTTTATGCCGCCGCCCCTGTGGCCACCATTCTCAAGAAGTAAGATGTCCCAGGATGGCAAAGGGATCCTGCAAGGCTGCCGCACGTGTCCACCGGACGCCGTCACTGCCACGGCGAAAGATACAGATACAAACAGAGATGGAGATACATGCTCGCAGGCAAACAGAAATTAAAACGCAATGCATCAGGCCCACGCACTGACCGACTGAGAGCTGAATCGAGTTTTATTCCTTCCGTTTAATTTTAATCTTGCCGTGGGCATGGGGACTTTTCTTCAAAGGAAACAGATAGTGCAGGTTGTTCCCTGGAAGCTCTGTCTTATTGCAATAGATACCTGGTTGGGATTTTTATTATAGATATATGGCTTTAGTTTGTGAAATTACTTAGAATTAGAAGTTCAAGATAAAGGATATCATTGGCATTATAAACGAGTGCTGCAAGATTAAACTTATAAGATTTCCAATGGTTACTAGAACACCTTAAACTATTATATCATGAGAAGAATGAATTCGTTTAAGGTTAAATCAGGCCATCATTTTCATTAGACAGCTCCCATATGACAGAGTGCCCTCCAAGGGTGTGCCCAACTCTGGCCTGTTTGTGCACCCACTGCGGTTCATCGACACTTCGCCACGTTCCAGGACGCAATCCTTGAGCTTTGTTTACGCAGTTCGCAACCCATTATCCCTGATATCCCCCCTGCCCTTCGAGGTTTATGTGGCCAGCTCGCGGCACATTGTTTATCACTTTGATTGCAAGTTGCGTGTGTGTTGGCTTAGAGGTCAATGCATTTCCATCGCCACTGCGAATATGGAACTACATTGAGGGGCGCCGCTTAAATTGCATTTTGCTAATCACCCGCCATCGATAAGTTGAACGAAGCCACGCCTCAAACGAACCCGCCACGCCAACTCTGGCATTAATCATACGCCGCGTGCAACCGTCGAAAAGTTTGAAAATCAAATCAAGCGAACGACATTTAACTAAGAAACAACATTTTGCAAATTAATTCAAGTCTTTGAGTTGCTGATTCTCAGTTCTCCTCGATGTTTTCAACGCCTTCATCACGCCCGCCCTGTAAAAGCTGAAAAACGCCTCATTCTGCACGTGCAGTTGCACTTCTTGCAGCTAATTTACTTGTTTTGCGGCTGCAGTCGGAAAATTAAATTAAAATTTAACGCTGCCTTTTGTCTCGATGGTCACGCCCCATTAATCAGCTGCCCCCTCGCAAAACATGCGGCGACTTATAATTGCCGAAGCCCCAGAAGTTGCACTTAAACGTTCAGTTTCCCAGACTGCAGCGGAGTGGGTACTCTATGAAGGAGTTGCTTAGATGGGGTGTGTAAGCTTAAATTAACACAAGTTAAATATTGTCAAATAGTCTAATTTACTGTTTAAATGTTGCACTTTAGGTTAGTTTCAAATGCTGTCCTGTAATAGTTAGTAAAGGTAAGTCTATATTATATGTATGTCTTAATTAAGGATATCAAAATAATTGTTTTCTAAGTTTATAACTAAGTATAAATATATGGTTTGTGGATGCAACTCTATTGTTAATGTGTAGCAGTACCGTATCACTATGTAATCTATTTAATACTAGACGCTCTCTTCAAATTGAATATGATATCCCACCTACCTTCAATTAGCAGTACGCATATGAACTTGGCCAACTAGGGTACTTCTAGGCCCATGTGCTATAATTACCCCCCGCTGTTTGGTGACTGCTTAGGCGATTACAACAATCTTGTCTAATTGACAGTTGTACACTGTCATTCGAGAGCATTGGAACGATAATGGCGGGCCTGCGTCGATTAGAACTTGCTGCGATCAATTTGCGGAGACATCAATAAGAAGCCAAACCCGATTTAAAGGCGCTCGCATTTCAGCTGTGCTGGCCAATAAATTGCGTTTTGATTTAATCGCCGTGTTGCACAAGTGCCACAAAATTAATTGCCAGCGATTTTTCGCACCGTGTAGATATGGCAGCGCGGCAGCAACGGCGCATTGAGCCGGATCTCAGGAGGCACTTAATTGAAATGCTTGGCTAGTTTGATTTACAGCCCAAGAGTGCAAATCGGGTGGAGAACTTCGGCTGGACTGGACCATACCATCGGCATCGGAATCGCCCACACGGCGTATGCGTATGCAAATCCCCATTTGAGTTACGCATTGGGAGTCCGGCTCCCACTTTTCCCCCCCTTCTTCGCCAACTTGTATTGTCAACTGCTTTTTGCCTTTCCATTTGCCCGCGGGCTTTTCTGGACTGAGCTAGGCCTTCTCCTTAACCCTTTTGTTGCCAGTGGGTGTTAATTGGACCCACGAACGCAACATGTTGAACCTTTAAGTTGTGCTGGGGTTTTTACCATCAGAAGCTTCGATTTCATTAAAATATCTCAAAATTATTCATTTTAATATCTGATTGGTTCGTCGCTTGTTATTAATTCTATAAAAATCATTTATAATTATAGCATTTGTGTTTTAACCTAAACAAATTAGCGCACAAGAAAAGTGCTTAACTAATATTATATTTAATAAAACATATTACATTGAGTATTACTAACTTGCGCAGAAGGTGTTAAGTGCACGCATGCACTTTTGGTTTGACTACGGCCTGCAGGGCGGTTATTTCAACAAGTGCGGGCCTGGGTCTCCAATCCAACTCCCCCCAACCGCCCCCTTTTTCAGCCACGCCCCTTTCATAAGTGTTAAGTGCTTGGAGCTTGCGTAAGGCGCTGTCTGGAAAATATGCTTCGAGTGGGTCGCCGGCAATTAAGTGGCAGCCGCAGTTCCTTTGGCATTGTTGCTGCAGTCGCATGAGTTATGGGTGCACTGGCTCATAAGTTGGCACCGCCAGAGGCGTCGCTTCGCCCAGGATCCCCTCCAGTTGCACGAGAAGAACGACCTTGCCCACGCCCCTGCGTCTGCGATCGTTTATTGTTCTGGGCACACACTGCATTTGCCCCACATAGAACGATCTCGAGGCGGATCTGGATCTGGTTTTGCTTCGGTTTTACGCACAGGTGTGTATCTGCCACGCCCCTTTCATTGCCGGCCTGTGTTGTAATTATTGAGACTTTGGCTCCGAATGCTCGAGCATTTACTGCGAAAATTTCTACAGCAAAATAGCCTCACGCATTTAAATGAATTTAAACGGCGGAATGGGCGAAACTTGTTGCCTGCATGGAAATAAATGCATACAAGAACCCAAAAAGGCAAGATACAAAATGCAATTTAAGTTTTTCTCACGCACACCTTGTCGCGGCGTCGGCATAAGGTAAATAGACCAAAAACAAATTTATCAGAAATTATTCAAAATCAAAACAAAAATGGTCGCGGTGTTGATTGATTCGGAATACCCTTTGAATGGAGATAATTATGAATATCGAATATATATAGCATAAAACATAGATATAATATAATATAATATATAATATATAGATAGATAGATATTTTTATAAATATATGAAATATAGTAAGTGTTTGACAAAATAAGTTCTAATAGTTTAAATAAGTAAATATAAATATTTAATTATTGTAGCTACAAAATAACTCATAAGAATAGTAGAGGAATCTGCTGAGATGTATAATTGAGTATCTAAATTCAATGAAAAATTTATGAGATATTTCATATAATGACTTTCCTAATTAGGTATTGAAATCCTTCTAACTCATTGGATAAAAACCATCTCGCATTTAATTCTGTTGCAACCACCCACCGAAAGGGTATGGCCAAATCCCAGCCCAGGCCCACATCCGCGTTTTCTGGGGCGGGGCCAGGTGGTGCTCTGGTGGGTCCCATGCCTCCACCGCCATCTCGATACTCGACAGGCCAGCTTTGCATGTGGCTCTCTTGGACTCGGTTTTGGGCTACGAGTATGCCTATGCCTATGTCTCTCGTTTGAACAAAAGTAAAAGTCTCTGGGCCGCCAGTTTGGATCCGTTCTCGTGCTGCATTTTGGCCAGGTCTTTGGGGGCTATAAAAGCATTTGTGCCTTAGACAGCGGCATTATTCAGCTTTGTGTTCTTGCCACGAGTTCAACTTGCAACCAAAACCAAAATGTTCAAATACGTAAGTGGAACTGATATATGATACTCTGAAAAGTCCTTTGTTAGTATCTTATTTTTCCCATCAACTAGTTCGTTTTTGCCGCTTTCTGCCTGGCCAGCGCTGCTGCTGCTCCTGGCTATTTGGGAGGATTAGCTGCTCCGGCCTTGCCGCTAGCTGCAGCTGCTCCGGCCATCTCCTATGGACACGCCTTGGCTGCTCCCTCGATTGCTTCCTACGGACTGGCCCCTAGGCTTAGCTATGCCGCTCCGGCCTTGGCGCACGCTCCTCTGGCTGCTCCGGCCCTTTCCGCCTACGGACTGGGTTATGGTCACGGTCCCATTGGCCTGGCTCATGCTCCTTTGGGACTGGCTCACGCCCCTCTGGCCGCTCCCTTGGGATTGGGCTACAAGTCGGCCTATCCTGCTCTGGGTGCTCCTCTGGGACTGGGCTACAAGACAGCTCTGGCTGCTCCTGCCTATGGACTCGCTCATGGATGGTAAACGAGGTCCATCCCACCCAGCATCGTTTTCCGCATGCATTTCGTTTTGTTTGGATCGGTCAGAAATGAGATGTAAATACACAGAGAAAAAAAGGAGAGAAAGCAGTGAAGGTTTTGTGAAGTGAAATCAAATTGTTAAAAAACAGATTGTGAAGAGTGGGTTTGATGTTGAAATATATTTCGATTGATTTTAAAAACTAAACATAACCAGCGTGTTTCATTTGATCAAGAGTTTAAGGCATTATGAAAAACTTGCTGACAATTTTCAGATTTTTTAAGTATTTGGATGTTCCTTATAGCCAAAGTTTTGAATCGTAAACGATCTTGTTCAGAATATCAAAAATGTGCTTTATATACATTTATGTATCAAAATATTTGTTTAGTATAGGCAATGAGGAAAATTCTAAATTTATCTTAAAGGCCCGTGAGAAAATAGATCCCAGTTAAAAAAAAAAACGGTTGACCATGATTCTAGTTTTTTGTACATTTCTTGCTTTGTCTTTATTGATTTATTGACTTGCTGAGTGACTGACTGAATAAGATTTGGGTACTGCGAAGTATATGACTTGATTGAAAACTCTCACATGTTGCACGCTCGTCTCGGCTCCACCTGGCTTAACTTAACTTGACTTGGAAGCACCTCTACCAACCGTGGCCATAGCCATAGCCCAGTCCGTATCCCAGACCCAGACCCAGACCGTGTCCTCCGTACAGTCCATGGCCGTAGCCTCCGAGATATCCGTGACCCAGGCCATAGCCATAGCCGCCCAAGTAGCTTTTGCCGATGATCGTCTTGGAAATGATGGGTGCATGGTAGCCCAATCCCAGACCCAGGCCTCCATAGTGGCCGCCGTAGCCGTGGCCATAGAGTCCTCCGTAGTGCCCGATTCCTAGACCCAATCCCAAGCCATATCCACCGTAGCCATGACCTATTCCGAGTCCAATGCTGGGCGATGGCGATGGAGCAGGAGCTGGAGATGGTTCTGGAGCGGGCTCAGGAGCAGGAGCTGCCAGGATGGAGGTCGTCAAGCAGGCGATTGTAATGAGTAACAGCTTTAAATGAAGAAAAGATAAATGTTATTTATATATATTATATCTTTATTCAAAAGTATTTTTCATTAATAATTGTATTATCCTTTGATATCCTGGTGCTACTTACTCCTTTCATCTTGTTGTAGGTAATTTTCCTGCTGCTTCTGTGGAGACTTAACCAATTGTGTTGCTGCAGTTGATCCCAGCAGGCCTCTTTTATACCAAATCCCAGTTCAGTGGATTGCATCCCCACATGGACATCGATGATCTAATGAGCAGTGCCACAAAGTAAATCTAATTCGCCTGACAAGTTGCCCAAGTTAGCGGCATGCCACAAAACAATCCGTAGCTGCTGTAAATAAAAAGAAAATCCAACACCTGTTTTTTTTTTGCCTTTTGGGCCAGCATTGTATAATCTGCAATCGAGTTTGGCATTTACCAGTCCACAATGGTTCCAGTTCCAGTTTTTAATTTGGCCTGTGGGCATTTTAAGTCTGGTGGGTGGCCTTTTCCTTCGTTTCATTCATGGGATTCCGGTTGGCTCTGATCAAGATCTGATCAAGAACTAAGATCTTTACTTCGGGTCAATGGTCTGTATATTTTAATTTAGTTGAGAAATGAGAGAACATATAAGTAAAAGTTTAGGTTCCTCGAAAAAAAAACGTTTTATATTCATGGATTTAATTTAAATATATTTCAAAATCTATTTTTCACGAATCTATAACATAAGTATATACTAAACAAAATCTGTGTGTGTCAGATTGGCCACAAAACCAACTTCTTTATAGGGAGTGCGCTAATATTAAACCTAAAACAACGTTTATAACAGCCGCTGAATAAAGTCAAGCTAATCAATTCTTAACACCTCCAAAGCCACATAAAATAGCTCGAAAAACACAAGATTGGGCAATGATTAAAATTGAAAAGAGACATCAAAACGGGTAAACAAAGGCAAATACGCAGACGTGTGACCAACTAACTCATACTCCCAAAAAAAAAAAACCAACAAAAAGCCGAGAAATGTAAGACAACAAAAGCAAGCAACCAACCCAATATGCCATAATTAAGTGCACAAAAGAGTCACTGACTCTTTGATAATCTTCGGCGTTGACGCTTTAAACTTGAACTTGAAAACGGGTTTCTTTTCGAAGAGAAGGGGACAAGAGGCCAAGTGGAGTAGTGCTCCCACTACTGGGATGTTGCAACAGGTTCCAGGTGGCAAGGAATATGCAGTTGCTGATCTCGGGGGATTGTCAACCGGTTTACCCCTCCTAACTGTTTAAAAGCGCAATGAAAATCCAGCGATGAAGACGAGCCTATAAATTGATTGGCCTTCGGCTGCATTCAGCTTAGTCCAACTGCAGTTCTGACCACAAAATCACCAGAGAATGCTCAAGGTAAACAGGATAGATATACTCAGTACCCATTAAGAAACTGTATCTGAAAGATCTCATTTTAGCTCTTCGTGCTATTCGCCCTTTTGAGTGGTGGCTTGGCCGCCACGGTTATCTACCATCACCCGGTGATCTATCATCATCCTCTGCCGGTTGCCTCCACGCCCCAGGAGTTGGCTCAGCATCCTGGCTACACCATCGTGGCACCTCTTACCAAGATTGCCCACGTCACCTACGATTCGGTGCCCATTTCACACACGCCCTACGAACATGTTCCGCTGTTCCAGAGGATTGGTCATGTGAAAAACATAAGGTTCTAGCCTAGAAAGAAATAGTTTTACGTATAAATAAAAACGTATAATAATCATAATATTAAAACATAATAATAATCAATAATACATTACTTTTTACATTGCTCCTATCATTGATGAATTGATGATGAATGAAAGATTCCATAAAACTTATGATGATGTTCGATTGTTAAGAAATATGAAATATGATTTTGGATGGTATGATCCAAGGCAGCTATGATAGGAAATACCACTAAAATTCTACCAAGTAAACTTCCTCAAAGAAACAAACACGTTTGTAAATTTGATTAATTGATAATTGTTTATTCGCCAAGCATTGCTGCTCTCTAGGAGATAAAGATTTGGGCTAGTTTCTACAATCTAATAGGACGGATGGGAGTGGATGAGCTGGGTGATCCTACAGCTAAGTCCTTAGAAGAAGTAAGGGGCGGGAGCGAACTTGGGGGCCACAGCCAGAGGCGCTGGGACTGGAGCAGCCAGGGGAGCGGCGAAGGGTCCGAATCCGAACTTGGCTGGTGCGGCGAAGGCAACGGGCGCCGGAGCAGGGGCGAAGCCCAGAGGAGCAGCCACTGGAGCGGGAGCGGCGAAAGCAACCTTGGCGGGAGCAGCAAAGGCCACTGGAGCAGGAGCAGCAGCCACTGGCAGAGGAGCAGGAGCGGCAAAGGCTACTGGAGCGGGAGCAGCAACTGGAACGGGCAGGGGAGCGGGAAGGGGAGCAGCGAAGGCCACTGGAGCTGGAGCAGGAGCCACTGGGTATGCCACGGCGTGGTTGATGCGGTGGGCATTGAAGCTGGAGGCATAGGGAGCCACCACTCCGGCGGTGGCCACAGGAGCAGCCAGGGGAGCTGCGAAGGCAGGAGCCAGTGGAGCAGCCAGAGGAGCCGGAGCATGGAAGGGCAGGAGTCCAGCCTGAGCAGAGGCCACGCAGAGGGCAACGAGCTGTAAGTGAAGGTATATATATATAATCCAATTCGCTAGATCCGGACATCCTTTGCAACTCACCACAATCTTGGCGAACATTTTGATTGGGGGATTGGGGATGGTTGGTTTGCTAGGTGTGATTAGCTTGAAGGCAGACTGAGCTGTGATATCCAATTGTGCACTGGGTAACGCTTTTATAATTCTGTAGCCCTCGGAATATCCATGGACGCGCATACGAAAACACCTTGGAAGACTTTCTATATTGGGAGCTGATGAAGGGCGTTGCTGGATCGGTGCGATATATGTACTTAATAATCAATCGGTTGCCTCTTACGTCGATCGCCCCCGAAAACTTTCATAATTGCACGCCATTCCCGACCATAACCTAGGTTAATATTGGGCAAGATTTCGCTTTGGGTTTTGGCCGGGTTTATGACAGTTGGGGTTTTCGAATGTTTTCGAATATTTTCGGTGGGTGGTGCTTTTGTAATGAGCTGCAATTATTTACCCAGAGTACGTGTTACTTGGCTCAATCATTTAATTGAATTACCACTTTTTTCGTCCACCCGCTTTTTGTTTCTTGTTGCAACAATTGTCGCGTGTTTGGGCCGGGTTTGTGTCTGGAATTTCTGATTTGATTTCTTGTTGCGTGCAGTTCGAAATCCACTAACAACATTTCTGTGCCCCACTTATGAGTGTGTGTGTGTGTTTGTGTTGCAAATAGTTTGTGTGTGTGTGTTGGCCGAATAAATGAAACCCCATTTGGCGACATTACGAGGCGTCTGGTTCGTAATGAGAGTCTGAATCAGATAGCGAATATGTTTCCTTTTGCTAATTTTTGGTAGGCCTATGATTTTATCAACCGCAGTTACATTCCCTGGGATTTCTATTTTTGGAAATAATTGGTAAGAATGTGTGGGAATACTGCATATATTTTCATATATTTTGCTTAAGAACTCAATGATTGAATTCTACTGTTAACAGAGGCTTAAACTGAATATGAATGTACCTATTTGATTAATTCAATTTCGTTTGATTATAGTCAATATTTAATCGATAATTTATTGTACAATGCATGAATTTTATTTTTTCGTTTTATGTTACTATATTTATTCGATAAATTAATGTATAATGCAGGTATACTTGTAGATTATCGCTTTACATTTCCTAGCTGACTCTAATTACTCTTTGGTGAGGTTTTCATCATCCCTAAGATTGGGATGATCACCACAGCGAGTGGTGATGGTGATGGGCGAACTTCAGGGGCAGGGCTTTGAGATGGGCGTGTGGCGTGGCCAGCAGCTTGGGAAAGGCGTAGCCAATGGACACGCGGTGGGTGGTGGTCTTCGGTCCGGGAATGGCACGGTAGGTGGGTGCAAAGGGCACCGCCTCCAAGACGGGTGGCAGCACTTGATGGGTGACACTGGGCACATGGAACTCGGGCAAAAGAGGAGTAGGAGCTGGCAGGAAGGCTGGAGCTGGTAGTAGTGGTGCAGGAGCGGGAAGAAGTGGTGCAGGAGCGGGCAAAAATGGTGCAGGAGCTGGTAATAGAGGAGCAGGAGCCGGTAACAGTGGAGCTGGAGCAAATACAGGTTGTGGTGGAGCATATACAGGAGCCGGAGGAGCAGGTCCATAAACTGGTGGTGGAGGAGCAAATACAGGTGGTGGAGGAGCAAATGCTGGTGGAGGAGCCACCACAGGAAGCAAAGGAGCTGGCGGAGGAAGGACCGATTCCTGCACCGCGTAATCCAAGTGGTGCGGCAGAGCATGCAAGGAATCCAAGTGGCTCAGATGATGTCCGTCAAAGTGGTTGACATGGTGGGGATCAAAGTGATTGTAGTGAAGATGAGAAGGCTTTGCCTCACCACCCACCAGCAGGAAAGCCAATGCAAAGGCCTAAAAATATGGGTACTAATTAATACCTTTGGTCAATAGAACTTTGGAGTCCTTACCCATGTCAGTTGCCACATCTTGCTTGGGGGATTTGAAGTTCGGTTTCTTTGGGGCAGTAGCTTCTCGATCGATGTGCTCGACCTGTTGGTTCGGCTGCTAATGTCTTTGCATTGTCAAATTCAATTAATATTTATAGCGAATTGAAGGCGGTACGCAATCAAAAGACTTGCACTTGCATTTCTTCACTTTCGACGGCGACTTGGCCCACTCACCTAACTTAATGGGTTGCTTCATTTGGAGGGAGGCAACCCAATCCCATTTAGTTGGTCAGCAAGTCGTGACTGCGACGGCGACTGGCACTGCCTTCGATCGAGGGGCCAATAACTTCTTGGGCGATTCGAAAGCACGGCCCATGATTATATAACATGGGGCCAACCAAGCCCATTGACAGTTGCCCATAAGTGGAATATGATTATGATAACCCATAAATATTGCTTTGACCATAAATAACAATCGATATTGCGCCTTAGGTGACAACGCAATCACAACAAATATTGTTTACATGGTGACTAAGTTGTCTGACTTGAACTTCCCTAAGTCAAACTTATGTTGCTATTTTGTCAATATTATCTTCACAATTCAATGCAGCTGTTAGAAAAAAATTCCATTTAAAATTAAATGCAGACCTATAATATATGCATAATTTGTATTAAATGATATCCACCAATAAACAAGCTTATTTTGAATATCAAAAGAAAGAGTGAGAAACGAGAAATTCAGAGCATTGCTTTATGAAATGGAAAGTTCTAAAAATGTATAAAAAAAAAATTAAATAACTTCCTCCATCTGAAATCTGGAAATATATGGATGCTTGATAAAAAGACTTGCACAAAAGGAATTATCAAATCAAAAATTGATCAAAGTTAAGTTAAGAAAATATTTTATATTTACTTTAGAATTATATATATATTGACCCAATAGATATGAGTGTCCAATAGAAATCCCATGAACCAAAAGATCCAATAAATCCTAATAGCTTCGTTTTTAATTAATTATTCAATTAATTTTGCAAATAATAAGAAGGTGCGCTCTAATTGTTTGGTCGTAATTTATTATCAGGTTTTTTTTTTACAAAAATTGTCTATAGTTTGGCCTGCTTCACAGGTGTGTCCTTAGACCACCACTGGAGCTGGGGCAGCAGCGGCGATGGGAGCAGCATAGGATGCAGCGTAGGGGGCGGCGTAGGGAGCGGCGTAGGGAGATGCCAGGTAGGGTGCGGCGTAGGGCGAGGCATAGGGATAGGCGGAGTAGGCGGCGGCGGCATAGGGTGCAGCGGCCAGAGGAGCAGCAACGGGAGCAGCGGCCAGAGGAGCAGCAACGGGAGCAGCGGCCAGAGGAGCAGCGACGGGAGCAGCGGCCAGAGGAGCAGAGTAGGCGGCGGCCAGAGGAGCAGCAGCGTACTTGGCCACCACGGCGGGGGCAGCTGGGATTCCGGACACATAGCGGCTGGAGTAGGGGCCGGCGAACTCGAACGGAGCGGTGGTGTAGGAGGACAGAGTACCGTCGTAGTTGTTGCGGACATCCACCTGGCTGCTGCCACCTGCGGCGTACAGAGGAGCATTGGCGTAGGCCAGGGGAGCAGCCAGAGGAGCAGCCAGTGGAGCTACAACTCCTGGTTTGGCCGCAGAGCAGGCGATGAGGGCAGCGAGAACCAACTGGAAAATAGGATAGGTAATCATTATCCGGCACTTAGTCCACCTGCTTGGGCAATAATCCCCATAGGATCACTTACAAACTTGTACATATTGCTGTGGTTGGGTTTGTTTAAAGCTCTTGAGCGATAATGTTCATTTGGAGCCAGCCCAGTGGCTTATATAGCTCGTGCCCATATCCGTGCTCTTTGGGGGACATTCTGTCTGAGCCGACTTTTGGTCGCTTCTTCTTTAGCTGGCCCACCTGGTCGAGTGCCAAGTAGCATACATGATCGCCATTTGGGCAAGACGTGCTCCGCCTTCAATTGCCCAATGGACTGTCGGAAGTTGTCCAAGTTGTCGCTTGGATATTTCGGCTGCACTTGGACAAATGTTTGAGCTTTGGTATATAGAAGATGATAATCTGATTTGAAAGCATAAATATTTTATTTTATTTGAAAATTTTAACTTTCAGTATTTAGTGAAGAGTATTTCCATACATTTCTTTCAAAACTATTGATATAGCATACCAAGTTTTAGCCTCTATCAATTTTTCCAAGTGCAGTGATCCACATTTGTATGCAATTGAAGACTGACTCGGTGGCCGGGCTGTCTTGGCGTAATTTGCAGTCTGTTTGGGCCATCAATGTGCGCCGCTTCGCATTGAATTGGCCGCAATCTAAGTCAAATTGGCCATTAAAATGGTACCCCCTCCTCAAAGGCCACGATTCCGGCCCACTAAGTGTCTCATTAGTTCACTTTTTAATGGCTCGCAGCAGAGTCGCCAATAAAAGGCGGTCGTAAATTTTACTCTCATCCTAGCCGACGGGTCTTCAGTGTTTTCGTGTTGACCTGACCTTGACGCCACCTGGCCACAGGATGTGATGCAGCCTCATCCTCATGCAGTGGGTCTCATCATTTCGCTTCGGCTTAATTGGCCAACAAGGTGCGCGGAGCCGAATGATCGAGCAGTCGAAACCGGCTAGCGGACTTAATGAGCCATCGCTGCTCTCTCGGTCACGTGCTGGCCTGGTCAGCAGCATCGTCGTCATCTGATGGCTTGGTGTCTCCGATTTGCATTGTTTTACTCTTTATGATCGGGTACTTTTGCTATTTATCAATGTTTGTAAATTAGTATATTCCAGTGTCAATGACTTGGTGGAACAACCCAAGAGGAGGATGATTTCAAAGAGCGAGTTTATAAAAGATCCAAGTTTTTCTGTAGTTCAGCCACAAAATATTACTTACAAATTGGACAGTGTATCTATATGGTCGTTATTTTATAGCTGCTTCTCGAATGCGATACGATGATGACGCCGATCTCAAGGTTGTCGCGATGACGAGTCGAGAGGGCGATATATAAGTATATATATATAAATGATGTCTGGTGATCAAGTTGCCCCACGCATGTAACTGTATACTTTTCCATATATTCTGTATTCTGTATCCGCATTGTGGCCACTTTTGATCGGATTGATCCAATCTTGGCAGCAACCACAGCTGGTACAGTCCAACTCCAAGGGTGACCTCTTCTCGTTCACTTGTCAATACAATTTCTGGACAGAAATTCTCAACCGATGACGCGCCAATTTTCCGGTGACTCAAGCACGGAAATGTGTACATATTTAACCATCTTCATCTTCATCGCCATCATCATCGCCATCAACTTCTTGTCTTCAGCACTCCACTTAGCAGCTGTGCGATCCGCTCACTTCCTAGTTAACCTTTTAAGTTTGTTTGAAATCTGATTTAGAGGCTCATCAGCAGCTTTATCCCTCTTAGAAATTATTTGGCTGTCGTCAGTAGCGTTTGCTTTAATTGATTTTTAAGACCCAAATTTATGCAGACCACATTTCTAATTCCCGTTTTTGTCTTCGCGGGAAGCAGGTTCTATACGGCAGGCATAAATATTTATAGATATATAGATAGATCCAGATCCCAGTTCCCAGTTCCGTTCCCAGATCTGATCAATGACACTTGACTTTAATTGGCTTTCATAAATATACGTCAAAAGTTAGTCGTTGTATCGATTTCTTTTGTTTTCACAAGAGAATTCCGAATACCAATGCCAAGTTTGAGGTCTCATTATGAGGCGCGAATGGAGATGAAGATCTCTTGGCCCGATTTGTGTGTATGTAAATAGCAACCATTAACCCATCGGAGGAGAGTGAAAGGTGTAAATCCAATGGACGAAGACCTCTTTTTTTTGTGTGCCCGCGTATTAACCTTCAAAACATTATGCAAATGCAGTCTCCATCGATGGCAATGAGACTAAAAATGGCCAATAAAAAGAGACTCAACCGAAAGGCTAAGCTTAGATGGCAAGTTTATTATCAATGTGTATTCGCTAAGAGCAGAAGTCATCGCAGTTTGATGATCAGTCGGGATGGCTCTGGCTCCATTAAATGTATTTTTATTCTATGGGCTAGGATAGCAGGACTAGCGCCTCTGGATCTGCGGTGTTCCATAGGAAGTTAGCCCCGTAGTTCTGGGCACACTGGCGTATGGTGCTCCAGCCTGCAGCGGAAGTTGTGCCACATTCAGTGGAGCAATGCCGAAGGGCACTGGCAGCTTGAGGTTCAGCGAGTTGGCATCCACAGAAGCGGATGATATGGAACGACCTGTGGCTGATCCCGCCGCAGCTGATACCCTAGCCACCTGCTGGGGCTGTGGTGCCGGGGGAGCCACCTGGAGGGCAGACGACGGTGCTCCAAATACGTAACCCTGGCTGGTCAGAGCCTGGGTGAAGGCGGCATGCTCCAAGGCAGGCTCAGAAAACTGACGAGCCACTTGGGGATACTGCTGGTTCTGTTGGTACTGGTTCCTCTGGCTCCGGTGCACGGCTGGCCTGTTGGGAGCGGGATAGTGGTAGTAACCCAGCTGGGTGCTGGGTGCAATCGAGTAATCCAGGTGGGAGACATCGGCCAGAGCCAAGCTCATGAGTTGCAGCAGAGTAATCCACACACAAGTCAACTGAAAGTGATTTGATGGAGTTAAACCTTGATAGCTCTTCACACACTAGATATTGCTCTCACATTGGGCGCCATTTCACTTCACTTTTCTTTGGGTTCCAGTTCTTGAGGTAAATACAGTTTAAAGGCCAATCTTTTTGCCGGATCTTAAAATCGTTGATGTGCGCTGGCGCAGCTTGGGCAGCTGATTAAAATTTGTGAGCCAGCTGAAGATGCTTTTTATATGCGTATGGAGGAGCTGCGATCGGTTCTCAGACCCCTCTCTCTCTCTCTCGCTCGCTGTCCCACTCTGTTCAGGTCTTCTTTTGGCTCTTTGTGAACGGCTTTGGGCCAACACTTGAGTGCAGGCCAAGACGAAGCTTTTTTGGCATTTGTGGCTGCCTTTGTTTATTTACTTTGTTTATTTCTGGTGGCTTAACAAAGCGGTTGCCGGGCAGTTTCGTCTATTGATAATATTGATATTTGGCTGTCTTGCATATAAATCAATGTTGGTCATTTTTATTGGCATCCAAGCTATGCAACTACACACAATTAGCAGTGGAGCCCAATGGTCACAACCAGAGGGGTGGAATAGATGATTTGGTTTTGCAAAAACCCCCACCTCACCACCACTGTTCTCAGCTTTTCTGCATACCTCAGGCATGTCGACAGCATTTGAGCTTATTAAACACAAATCGAATCGAGCGTCATGTGACAGGAGCCAGTAAAGCCGCACAAACATAAAAGCCATAGAGCCATTAGGCCCGGCCAAAACGGAGGACTTTGGCGGATCGGTGCGAGATTTGCATGCTAAGCACCCGATTGTTGTCCGTATCTCGGCGTTTGATTGCCGCTCTTTCGCTCTCATCGTAGATTGACCTCAGATGGCGGAACGGATTCACAATCTATGCGCATCCGAATTTAATTCACACTGAAAGAAATGGGGAGCCACTTTTTACTGTCCCAATTTATTTTAAATACAAACTTATCTTTACTATACCCGTTACTCGTAGAACTCAGATAGTGCCACTTAATCACAAGCTATGAGCATTCATATTAAGCTTACACTGAAAAAATAAGGGAGGAACTTAAAATTTTCACTATTCAAATTTATTTTAAATTCACATATATTATTATAATATTACGCCCACAAACTTACATATTGATTTTTTTTTATTTCACTAGAAAATGTTAAATTTCTTCTTCATTCGCCCACTAGCTGAGTAGTGGGTATCTGATAGTCGAAGAACTCGACGACATCGTTCTTGTAGTTTCTAGTAAGTTAGCTAATGTGTTGTTTATAATTTGATAGCTTGATTTATTGGCTTATATGGAGGTATCTAAGAAAATACTTATGTATTTTAATTCAAAGATAAAAAGACCCAATTAATATTTTAAAGTGGACAAATACAGTTCTGTCTTCTTGAACATTAAATTTAAATGTTAAGCCGGCACCCAAATATATTAGTGTTCAAACTGAAATACGGAAACAGACAATTTACTTGATTTATTTGTTTAATAACAATATTTGTAGTGTAATCAAGCTGTCTATCCGTGAACTCAAAAGCTCTTTAAAGTTTAAACTGTTGACCCAATTGACGGATATCTCCGCTATTTCCCTCTTTCATTCATTGACTTAGGTCAGTTGAGCCGTAGTCATAGCTTTAATAGCGGAAAATTTATATTATTTATGCATTTTTCTGGGCCCTCTCAAAGTCAAGCCTCGCCTTTGGCCAAAATTGGCTGAGCCAAAAAATAACTTCGAGCCATGAAAACATCTGAATTATTTATGGGTATTGACATAAGCATAATTTAATCGCTACGCTTCGCGTTCTTCGCATAAATTCACGAGTCGCGTATAATACGAAGCATAACAACATTATTTAGATTTAATTAATTGCTAATTTGAGGAAATTATCATTCATAGTTATGCATAATGAGCCGGAGCCCAGCTGGCGCTTCTCGAGTTACCAGCCCTGAGTGCTAAATGCTACAGGAGGGGGAGCTCCATAGACAGCAGCCGGAGAATGATGAGGTGGTGACCCAAAGTGGAGTTTGTACCTGCCGTAGGACGGGGCAGCAGCTGCAAACTGGTAGCCAGTGGGTGGCGGAGCAAACCGGGCTATAAACTGTGGTGGTGGTGGAGGTACTGCTGCAGCATAATGAACGGCTGGTGGTGCCGGTGCTGCAAATCCGGTGTAGGTGGTGGTGGTAGTGGTCACTGGAGGTCCAAGGGAGTACTTAATAACCGGCTGTGGTGCCGCATAGGATGTAGCATATTTAAAGATCGCCGGAGGTGGCGGACCATAGTGATCTACAGCTCCGTAGGTAAATCCTTGATGGGCACTAAAGGCCGCTGGCACGGTGACGGTATCGGAAACGGGTACTGCTACTGGAGCAGGTACCGCCACTGGAGATGGAACCGGATATGGAGAAGGCACAGGAACTGGCACTGGAACGGGAACTCCCACGGGTACGCCCACCGCCGCTGGTTCATGATGGAAACTTCCAAGCGCTGGAGCACCAAAACACATCAGAACACATATCCAAGGTATCTAACATATAAAGATAACTATTATTTTTCAGTTAAAATTCACTTTCGATTCACTTGCTTTTGAAATATTTAACATTTTCTCGCGATATGCTTTCTTCCGTTTTCGATTTCCGTATTAAGTCACTTCTCCGCGACACTTTCACACGAAATGAATCGATTTTGGCTGACCATTGCAGGTTTATATATACCACGATCCGAGTTGCGTCGCCCGCATTATGCTGATTTAGGGGGTGGAGGAGGTGGCGGAGGGGTCTGGAAACTAGAGGAGCCGAAAGGTAAAAACTCCATTAAGGGATCTGCGCACGACGTGCAATCGACAAGCGAATCGTGCGGCAAATGCATGCGACAAGTTTTGCAATGCCCCATCCTCAGGTGAAATTCGGTGGGAGTACGAACCACAAGTCGGTGGTCAAAACTTCAAATGGGGTAATTAAGGTGGAAGGTATAACTCTACACTTTACCAAAAAGAAAATTGCAAACAGTTTAAGAACTCCGATTCAGTAAAGAGATGTGAATGCTTTTGTGACTCCGTTTGAAGTCAAGATAGCTATCCAATCTTATTTTTCATTAGATTGGAACCCGACTTATTATATGGTGTTAAAGAATAAGATCATATGTATGCTTTCAGACATCTTCTTAATAAATGCTTCAAATATAACATATGCATCTTAACACACCCCTCTCTTCTGATCAACATCTTAAACTCTTCCACCTCAGAAGCCATTACCATGTGCACTTCATTTGCCCAAAGCCATGGATCACATTTACGAATGCACGCGCTACACTGCAGCAACTTTTACTGCCGCCGCCACCAGCTGCAAAAAAGTATAAAATATAAGCCGAAAAAGAAAAAAACGAGCAAGTGGCAAGAGCTGCAAGAAACCCATTGCGATCACGTTCCAGGCACCTTTTTATGCCTTATGACTCTGATTGATGGCCGTTGCCGAAATATAAATGCCAAAATATCACACGCCAGTTAAAAGTCGATTTATTACCGCCGCCAACAAAGCCATTTTCGAAGCTCTCAATTAGCCGTGGAAATGCCCAAAAGTTGGCCGCGTCTTGCGCATCGCCTCCAAGCCGCCCGAAAGTGGGCAAACGTGTGCGTGGAACTGCTACCATAAAATCTGCTCCAGAATCTGTCGTAAACAGGCGAAACTCCCGCACGGGTGGCCAATTAAATTTGGGCTGCCAAATGCGCGACACGCGCTCATCGAAATTGACAACACAGGACCAGGACGCTGGAAAAAAAAAGGAAAACAGTGGAAAATCGAGGGCGGGAAAGCCGGGGAAATTAGCATAACAAAGTGGCTAAATCAGAAATCGATATGTTCACCTTCGCTGAACCGAAAAGAGGGCACAGATAGCGGGAATTTCCACGCACGTTTTTCCTTTTCGTTTTCCTTTTGTGTTCCAAGTGGAGCACACGCCCAGCTCTTGAGTTGATTCCACTCCTCGAGTGGTTGCTTCGCGTTTTCCCCCCTTTTTCCATACAAATTTTCCACACATTTTCAGCCGCCGCTGGCAACAGGTGCTCTTGAAACGGAGCCGCATTGTAATGTAATGCGTCCTAAATCGCTGCACGTGTGTGGCAACAACAAGTGCGAACCATCAAAATAATACTTTGTTGCAAGCTATTGAAGTTTCAGCTGATTTGATTCACTCAATTGATTGCACACATATTGTGTGTGCATATTGGCTGGAAGATATGCTACAAATATTATTCAAATGGTTTTGCGTTTCGAGGAAAATGTTCAATGTAAACCAAATCATGGAATTATTTTCGCTCATCAATTTTGAATATGTACACGCTTTCCTTCAATCGCAATTTCATTTGAATTTCAATGTTGCCCCACCACATTTATTATTCCTTATTGCTTATACGCAGCGAGGTCAGTCGTTGAACTCGGTACAAGGACTTCCATGGCCAGAGTTGCATTTAATTATCGGTTGCAAATCCATTTCACAAATAACAATCGAGTTACTGCTGGCGATGCTGGCGTGTGGGTGTGCGGTTGGTTTTGCTTGCAGCTGGTCAATGTCCTGGTGAAGGTCAGCGGAAAACGTGTGTAGTTCCCTTTTCCCCAGAACGTGCCTGTCCTGCGGGCAGGAACAAGATTCCCGGAAAGAGCTTGGACCTTTGAAATTAATTATCCATGCTCGGAATCGTAACTCGCCAGCACAGAGAGCTTCTCGTTTCAATGCAGTTTTAATTGCACTGCCCGAGGGCTGGGACTTTTAGTCTCGAGTCCTGGAAAAGGTCCTTGTCCTGCGTGAATTCAGTGACTTGTTAATAATTTAGAGCACGGGTAAAGCCAATTCCACTTGAATAATTCAATTAGCATACTCTCGGGCTAACCAGATATACATACTACTCAATGGGAGGGGGAAACCGAGAATTAAGAATGTAAGATTTCCACTCAATCTGCACAGCGGCGGGTAAACAACAGGTGTGATGCATTTGCGAGGTTGTGGGAATCTCTTGCGAGAGCTGCAACTGTGCCATGAGAGCAGCTGCCACAAAATGCATCCACTTAGTGTCAACCGACGGGCTCGAATGAATATTCAATGCCCTGGGAGATGTAGGAAGCAGAAGTTGTGGCCCACCTTTTGTCTGCAAATCCTCCAAGGTCGTTCGCCGAATTTGCGCTTGACTAGCTAACGGTATTGCTGTCTTTATAAGCTATAAGCCCATAACTACGACATGGTTTATGAACAGGGGGACATAATTTATGCCGAGTTGAACTGAGACAAATTAAACCTATAGCTGGGCACAATTGAGTTGTATGGCTGTCAAGGTCGAAGAGCTGCCAACAATGGCTTATTGTTATGGGCGATATGAATTATATTTAGCAACCCCACCCATCATCTTATGATTTTCACTCGGCGAAATAACATTTATTAGGTAAAATCGTAAATTGATTTCCATTACGCCGCTGGCAAAGCGCAAAACACGACTTTTCAATTTTCATGAATTATAGTTGGTATTTTTGGTCCAGGATCAGCTGGTCGGCGTAAAAAGGTAATTAAGTGACTCAATTCACTTTTCAGCAGCTCTTGATGTGCTCCCATTTTTCATTTGCGAAACTGGGCGAAAAGCATTTAGCTGCGACAGTTGGCCGGGCATTAATAAAAATCAATTTCAACGCACTTTTCACTGGTCAACCTGTTGACAGGCGCACGCGTTTGTCGCTTGAGTCTTTCGTTTTCCCGCAATGATAATTGCCAAGGGGGTGGGGGGATAGTGAGCAGGTGGGCCGGGCCAGGCGTTGCAATAAAACAATTTTTTTGGTATTTGGTTTTTTTCTTGCAAGTTTCAAAACAACCGACGGTAGTCGATATGAATCGAGCAAGTTGCTCAAGTAAAATTAATTTGAAGTGCAATTGAATGCTGAATGGCAATCGGTTGGTTGGAGGGGATGGTTGGGGTAAGTTTGCAGTTGGGGAAAATTGAACAAGCAGTTTGGTGTGAAATGCTCGCATCTATGATACGAACTAGCAACACTATCTGGAATCCTTATAAATGCGAATAAAACTGATCACTTCACGCTTAACTGAACTAAATAGAAATGAATTCCACACTTGATAAATAAACATTTGCCACTTTAAGAATTAGTTTTGATAGAAGTGGCTTATAAATACATTGTGAAGTGTCCTAAGCCAAATTCTTATATCTGAAACGGCAGATTAAAATATTTCCACATTACTCTGAAAATTCATAATGCTTCGAAAACGTTAGGTATCGTAAAGATTTTATTAAATCGTGTGTAGTACATTTCCAAATGTATAATTTATGCATATTTAACGCCATAATTTCAATTGAATATTTTAAAAATGAAATATATATGCAACCAGTAAATGAAATAAGCAACACTGTCATCATATTCGTTTAAAGAGTCATTTATCGTTTATTTACAAAATGTTATGAAGCCACAATGCATGGAGTTGCACCATAATAACAAAATCAACGAAACTTGATCCTTCATCAATCTCTCTCGCTCTCGCCGCCTCCCGTTAGTTGTCCTTAGTTCTCTAGTTGTCTCTGTCTCCAAGTGGGTGTCTGGGTTTTTGAGGGATTTTGTACACAATTTGTATTTCCGCCTCTGACTACGAAATGCAAATTCAACACTTTGACGGCAGCAAAATGCGAATTATCCGCTGAATGTTCTCACTTCGATCGGGGTCGTCAACGGGGGCTGGTATCCTTTGCGACATCCAGATCCTTAGTGCAGGTAGGCTCCGTGTCCGTAGCCGGCGTATCCCAGACCGTAGCTGCCGTAGCCGCCATAGGATCCGTGGTAGGTGGAGGTGGAGTGCAGAGCAGGCACGGCATGGACCAGAGGAGCAGCGTGCACCAGGGAAGCGGCATGGACCACTGGGATGGCCTTGGTGGCCACCTTGTAGGTGTTGGCATAGGAGGTGGCCACCGGGTGGGCGACAATGGGAGCGGCGTAGCTCTTGATGATCGGGGCGTGCGAGATCACAGCCGGAGCGGCATAAGCCGGAGCCAGAGCGGCACCGTATCCCAGTCCATATCCATGGCTGTAGGGCGAGATTACTCCGGCATTGGCCACGGCGCACAGGGCAGAGATGAGGGCAATCTGCGGGAGGAAAGCTTCTATGTTAACTCCAAACGAGCGGGTATCCTTTAATCCTGATCTTACCAGTTTGAACATTTTGCTGGTTTTGTGTTGCTTGGACTTCTTGACCGAAGAGCTGAATGTGTTATGCTTAGACGTCTCAAGTAGCCCTGTTATTTATACCCGCAACATGAGAAATATTCTGACAAATCTTGGCCCAAAGAGCGGCGGAGAGGGAGAGCCAACACGCCCCTTTCGACGGCCGAGAGCCGAAGCTTTGTGCATTTGCCGACCAGCAGATCGCGAAAGAGATCAGTCAAGCGGCGGCTTTGGCTTGAGCCACTGAGCCACTGCCAATCTGAGCCACCGAATCCCCAAGATTTTCATGGAGAACCACCACGAGCACTTAATTCAATTTGTATTTTTTTGTCAGCTATTGTCGGCGACTTTTGCTCTAACGGAAACTTTTATATTTCCATTCATTTCGGCGTGGAAATGAACAATTGTCTTCTGGCGGTTTGCAGCTGAGAAAATTCTACGGCTAAATCTGGTTCTGTCTATTAGTTATTTTGTAATTATTCCAGAGATCTAAATTGGCTATTAAGTAAGATTTCCTTTGAAAGAGCACTTGAATATAAATACACATAAATTGATCTATATTTTATGAATATAAATGGTAGTCTAAAGAATTGAATTACTTAAATATAAGCCTGCAAGCCTATTAAGCATATCAGCCTAAATCCTTTCTAAAACCGAAAACACGCACTTTATTATCAATCAGCTGACTGACTGACTGACAGCTCATTAGAGATATAGAGATCCGTAGGTGTGGAAAATGTTGTTGTCCAGATGCAAATGATCAATCGGAGCTGCCTCTCCACGCAGCAAATAAACTCAAGTGGTCCATGAAAAATTACTCACTTTAATAACTGACAAACAGAGAGTGGAGATTGGTGCAGTTGGTCATTTTGGTGGCTGCTGGACGGCAGCTGGTTCGCCTATTTATTTTGCATGCATTAATATTTAACTGATTTGTTATCGCACACATGGCGTATGCGTAACTTGGGTGGAAGGAGCGTGGTCAATTGGAAACATAGGTAAATCATATTTGCCGCATTTCGAATGGCCTGCCAGATTTCCTAATAGCCATGCTTAATTCTAAGACAGCTTTGAAATCATATCACAAGATCAGTCAGAACACGAGGCTCGAAAAGAATTGCAAAATGCTTGTTTTGAGCCTTGAAACTCGGTGTTTTGAATCAAAGAGTTGTATAAAAATCGAAATTCTCTCAGTGCGAACAAAGGCCGACTTAAAGTTTATGAGTCATAAATTAATAAACAATTACGATGGCGACAATTCTTTCGACTCCGCGACCCTGGCCATCGTTGCTGATTGGACCCCAAATGGACAATCTGCATATCAACGGGGCTTAGAGCTAGTCGAATCTAAAACTAAGCCGAACCCTTCACCAAAGCCAACACCTCGTGATTTCGGCCCGTGGCGTTATGCAAATGCTAACCAAATTGTCGCATAAATCTCAATCGAAGGCGGCTTGATTGACACCAAACAGGATGCCAAATTGCGTGGCTATCTATCGATCCGCAGCCAAACCAAATACCAAATATGCCACCCACTCGGTGGTTTCGGTTTTTTTCGTGCTGGTTCCGACTGCAGCTGACCACCAAAACTCTGGTGGCCTGTAATTGCATTTTAATGGCCTCCCAATTGCATTCTGTTTGTCTGCTAGCCATTGAGCAACGTCCTCCATCCAATGCATGCATTTTGATTCAGATTCGCATTTCCCAAGCGACGCCCAAAATACATTGATTGCCAACAAATCATTCAAAAGTCGAAATTAAAAGCCGTCAATTTTCCAACTCAACTCGTGGCTCAACCCAATATATTTTCCTTTCGTGATTTATGCGATTTTGCTGGGGAAATAGTCGGACCTGAAATTTGTCCGCCCCATTCTGGCTAAGGAAATTTCCCAAGTCGCTGGTCTGGAGTTCGCAAATGGAGCAGAGGTGACTAGTTCGGCATACATGCATTTGATTCAACCAACTAGTGACCGCAAAGAGTTATTATTTAATTTGTTATATTTTTACATAATTGTCGGTTGGGTGGAGGCCAATTTGCATAGCTGACTCCCATCTGCGGATCGCTGGCTGTGACTCGAGTGTGGCCAATTAAGTATTAAGTATACCACATGTTGGACGCCACTCGGTCAAGGCCGTGCTTACCCCAGCCTTTGTCACAATGTCGTGCACATTACAATGTGTACAGCAAAGCTCGACTATTACTCGTTTTATAATGATTAATACCAAGAGGAACAGCGACAACAGCCAAGTGCGAAACTGTAACAATGGCTGGCAAAAATCGCATTTGTGTTTACTTAATTACCCTGGAAAACCCACAGCAATAAGATCAAAGTGAGTCCAAGCCTTCATGTATTTATTTTTAATTAGTTTGCAAATATAAATGCATACCAAATCCATGTAGTAAGCTTCAATCTATATTAAAATTTAATATATCCTCATACTTAATATTGTAGAAATTGATAAGAACCGTCTAAGATACCAATCTCCACAATCGTATACGAAATTTTTCAGAATAAATACAGTTTCCTTACATTCCGTAAATCGTTTCGTAGTCAGACTATTACCAGTGGGTATTTTTTAATGAGTCTGAAATATCATTGCGTGATTATGTTTCTAGGGTACCAATAATCAACGCTTTGTTTTTCCACCTTCAATAAAGCAAATGTCAGGCAGACACCGCTGTGAAAAGCTCTAGAAAAAGACACTGGCCAACGTGGAGCGGTGTTTTCATTTATGGCATCAAAGTGAACTAAGGTGGATTAACCCCATCCTCCCCCTTTTCCCACCCTTCCTTGGCTACCGTATTATGCCAGAGCTGTTTTACCTTCGACTCAGCCTCGAGGTTGGGCCAACAATTATCATTTGCAAAGTTGGTTTCATTTTGCTTTGAAGTTCTGCTTTTTTTTTTGTACAGGGGGACATGGCGCAATGTGGCTCATGGCACGTAAATCGTTTGTTTTTGTAGCTAATTTGGTTGTTTTGATCAGCCTGCTGCATGCTAAAACTATTTTGGTCACAGATCATTTGACAGCTTCACTGAATGTTCGCTTTCGGGCTGCCAATGCAAATAGACCAAAATCTGCTTCATAATTAAGTAGTTAAATCGCAGGCGAGTGTCTCCAGTTTGAGTTGCACCATAACAACAACTGAAAAGGCAACAAAATGCTGAACAACTCACGCCCCTTTTGACGCTCGTAAATTAGAGTTGTGTGTGTCGCCAAATTGTATGCAAATCGCTTGACTCCCAGTTGCGGAGATTTATGCGAGGGGCTGTCCGAAATAATTCGTTACTCGATTAGTGCTTTTTAATTGAATTTAGTTCTCATGTGGGTGGGTGCACACTCCGCATTCCCCTTTTCCCCAAGTTTCTATTCCCATTGTTGTACAAATCCAGCAGGTTCTAATGCATCTAATTTGACTTTCACTTTTTGCTGCCACTGATTGCTGTACGATCTTAGATTGTTCTAGAGCAATTCGGTGACTTGTGTAGTTACTCACCCTGAACTTGTGCTGAAATCAAATTACTGGGCGAGATTTAAGCATGATTGCACTCCTGTGAGGGCAGATACAGTATCTGTATCTGAGTTAGAGGTGGCAGTTCAATTTATCACGAGCTTCAGCATTCCTACCGTTCCATTTCTACTCTCTGCAGTTAGTAATATGTTTCCTTTTGTTATATATGGGTTCATTAAATACTATCTAAGTTCACAATTCACAATTTTCCATCCCTAGGTCGCGCTCTATGAACTACCAATCTGCTGATCAAGTTCACTCTGCTTTGGTTTTCTCACAAGCATAAGCAAAAAATGAACTGAGAACACCATAAGCGATAAAAAGTCAATTAGACTTAATGATAGCCACAGCTAAAACATTAAATTCATGTACGTAAATTATATAGAAAAAACGAAATACCCACAAGAAAACAACACCAAAACGAATTCGATTCGAGACCAAACAGCGCCAGACAAACGAACTCCACTCAACTCGACATCGAGTTCTGTGTGTAATCAAGGAAGTTGCTGGCGCTCTAGTGTTTGGCAAGCTGCAAGCGGCAAAAAGTTGCTGGTGCGTCTAGTTTTGTATAATTCAGTCATTAAAATTAATAAGACAATGCAGATCACACGCCCCACAAAAACACGCTGACAGCAAATCCCAAAGGCGTTGCAAGAACTGGCCAAGCCAGCCAGGCATTTTCCAAACGTTTAGGCCTGGAGGCGGATGTGGCTATTACAAATCTAATTACATGGCGTATGAGCGATTTTCAATGCTGTTTTTAGCCAGGCCAAGCTGAGTCGCACCGATAACGAGCAGATAAGGCTAGCTCAGAGTGTTACTCTACTGTGCACCCATAATTACAACAAAAATCTCAGACTGGGCATTGCTTACTGCAGCTAATTAAGTTGCATGTTTCATGCTGACAACACAAAGATACAGATACAAATGCAGTTGAGTTCGAGTTGAATTCGGGCCGGTCCCAGTGGACACAGTCAACTTCTATTAGCCAGACTATTTAAAACTCTTGTCCATTTGTCAATATTGCAATTACTTGGAGATTGTTTATGGAATTGTTTTGGAAAAGTGGATTAAACGAAGCTAGAATTCTTCGTGGAATTATTCACTTCCTTATGGGATTAAGCGACAAGACATTACCAACTTGGTACGAAATGGAGGCATTAAATTAATTGATTAAAATATTTGTTGGTACTTTGGCTTGTTCTAATTGGTTGTAAAAAATTCCTTTTTTTCTAGCTTTTGGCCAAAAAGAGCAAAGTGGTTAATAAGCTATCATGGGTTAAGCAAAAGACAAAGCTTCTGTAGGTTAAGAAAAGCTTATAACCAAGCTTCACTTTACGACAGCAGCCCAAAAGTATACGATTATTTTTCAAAACGACACTCAATTTTTCTGGCTTAAAACAATAGAATTGGTCACAAAGCCATAGCCATTATGTAGCTTTTTAAACATATTTATTTGTTTCTTGTTTATCTTGGTTTTTTTATTTCCGCACCTGGAAATATTACACCCGGCGGTAAGTGCCAGTCAAAGATTTGTGCCAACTACTGCTAAACGAAGCAGTGATTTACACCACCAAGCTGGCTGGGCCAAAATGTCTGCGGGCACAGAGACCAAAGTGGACCGAATCCAGTAACAATGGCATTCTGCAGTCGCTATGCCAACAATAAGAGCAACTTGGCCAATGATTAAATCGTTTCGGCGGGGCTGTCAGCGTCATGTTATGTATCTCGCTTCTGAAAACGCTCATTGTGGGTTTCTTTTTTTTATATATTTCTGCCTCGGTTTTTCTTCTTAATTAAATTAGAGCCAAGGTCGCCGCAAATGGGCTGGGAATCTTGGCGTGTTTGGTTAATTATAAGCAAAGTTAGAGGAAAGTATAGGCCATACACATGCGACATATGGTGTTTGGCGGCATGCGATTTGCGATTTGCGTTGGTGGCACCCAAAAATAGTCGGGAAAATTCAGTGAGCCAGAAAAATAAGAGTTTGGCTGTTGGTTATGCTAATGGCTTATGGCTGGAACGCTGGCCCACATCTGCGTGCCAGTCAAGTAGAAGCAATAACCAGGAGTTGGGAGCCAATTTAGTGGGTGTGGGTGCTGCAACAGGTAAGTGGGTGGCTTGTTTATTTGCCTATTTACCTATTCGGTTTTAGCCTCGCCTCGGCCGAAAGCCGCTCGCTCAGTTACGCCCAAATGGGTCACTAATGAGCCATCTGGGCTTGGGAATTGGCTTGAGGAAAAACGCAAAAAACACTAGTATGGCAAAAACAAAACAAAAAACACGAAACACAAAATTTAGATGATGGCTCGATTGTTTGTGCCAATTCTAACGTAAAGAAGCCAATTCCCTTGGACGGACTTGTATAAAACCCGAGTGACTTCTTCAACTGCCAAACATTGTTGCAGAGTTTCCCCAGCGAAGATGTTCAAAGTTGTGAGTTGGCATTATATCACATAATCTTAGGTAAATACCTAAAGCAATATATATTCCCCCTAGGTGTTCCTTGTGTGCGGAGTATTTGCTGTCCTGATCCAGGCTCGCCCCAGCTACTTGCCCAGCTATGAGCACGTGGAATATGCTCCCAGTGTCGTGGGATACGAGAGTTATGCCCTTCCTGCCGCCGTCTCACACCAGAGTTCCACGGTGGTGCACGAGAAGCGTCCCTACTGGCGCCCCATTGTGGATCACACGCCCATCCTGAAGACAGCCTATGCTCCAGCTACTTCGATCTCGTATGCCCCACTTGGATACGCGGGCAGCAGTGCGGGATGGTACGAGCCGGGAATCTGGGGAGGAGCCAGTTACCCCAGTATTTATCTGAAGTAGAATAACGAACAAAGGAACCATTCTCCTCAGAAAATCTCATTTTTGGTTTTGTGTAACATGTTACCTCTTCAGTTTTGCAAACTTAAATGTACACAAAATATGCAATAAAATAACGTTCAACACAAGGTAATAATATTGGCTTATATTAGTTGTACCTATAATAGCTTTAGTGAAATGGGAATGGAAATTTGGTAAATGAAAGAATTCTATTGTACATTAAGATAGCATTTTTAAAAAAGTATTACATTGCAAATTAATTCCAATTCCGGTTTCAAAACATTCAAATATGAACACTGTATGTTCAATATTCTACACTTTTTAGAACACTTTAATATTAATATATATGTACATCCCCATTTTTTTAAGAAATTCACATTAGCTGTTTGGTATTCAAATTTAATTTATTATTTTTTCGATTTCGTTTTTCTTTTCAACTAGTTCAAACTCTTTCGATCCTCACCACATTACCAGGCGCCAGCGGCGTAGGCAAGGGGGGCGTGGTGCAGCAGGGGAGCGGGGGCGGCGTAGGAGAGGGGTGCGGAGTAGGCCACCGGTGCGGAATAGGTCAGAGGAGCAGCGTACGAGGAGTAGGCCACCGGGGCGGAGTAGGCCAGAGGAGCAGAGTAGGCGACGGGAGCCACAGTCTTCACAATGGGTGCGGCGGCCAACACGGGGGCGGAGTGGACAGCGGTGGTCTTGACCACGGGAGCCACCACATCCTCCACCACGGGGGTGCTGTGCACCTGGGTCAGGCTCTGGTGGGACACGGCGGTGGGCACGCTCTTCACAACGGCACCCACTTTGGCCAGAACGGGCTCCTGGACGACGGTGGTGGTGGCGGGAGCGCTGTAGACGAGAGGAGCAGCAGCCAGGTGACCGGGCTTCGCGGCGGCCACGGCCAAAAGAGCAGCGAGAACGAACTGAAGAAGGGAATAAGAGTTAGTAATCCAAAGAGTTGCCATGTGGAGATCCCTGCGCTCCTTACCAATTTGAACATTTTGGTGTGGAGTTGGCTTCTTCGACTGGTGTCGCTGGATAGGGAGACAGACTTCGAATGTGTTGAGCTGAGGGACTGTCAACGTCTTTTATACTTGAACTTCACATTTTACACACACACGCACTTCGCCGGCTTTTGTCCATTGAGGCGGATACAATAAGCCATAAGTCGAACGTGCCTGAATGGATTCTGGCCGCTTGTCCCGGGTCTTGGCCATAAACCAGATTATTATTCGTGGCCAATTTCTGTTCGGCTCACCTCCTTCACCGAGCTTGCCCCTTTCCCACTACTCATTACTTCACTTATTTTTGGCCTCGCACTTGTTTGCCGTACCCACTCTTGATTTCATTTCACAACTCGCAGCTCATTAGTCGCACGTACTCACCTGAAGATCGATTTCTGGTGCGGAGGGAGAACCAAGGGTCCGAGATTACTTCTAATTGCGAACCAATCAGAATCGCTTCCGACCCAATTCAAGGCCAAGTTTATAATGACAGGAAAACACTTTCGCTTGGTTCACTTGCATTTACTTAAATTCCAAGAACTGGCAATGATCATTCAAAACAGAAGTGAGTAAAAATCCAAGAGAGAGCGTATAGTATATTTCCTCGACTATCAGATACCCGCTACTCAGTGGGAATGCGAACGAGAAAGCTCAAGAATCTCTTTGATTATTAAAAGAAAAAATGTCAACAGTTTTTTCAAAACGTCGTGTGGCGTCTTTTCGTTTGGTTTGTGATCGTTAGAGTGTGCGTGGCAACATGGGTCAACAAACTTATGCTGCGTCTATGTCTCTTTCAACTTTCTACGTTTTATAGTTCATGATCCCAATCCTGCCTCGGATCAGCCTGAAAGGCCCCGACAGATATCCAGAGTTCCCGGCAGGTTCCACCAAATCCCGCCATATGTGTACTGTTTGTAAACTTTTTGTGGAATTAAATTTACATACATATGTGCATTTGCTAACAATTTTTAAACATAATCCGACCACTAAAGTGTTGCTTTCCTTCAAGTAAACTGTCTGTGTTTATTTTTAATTCCGTAAAACTGTGAATGCACCTGTCCAGAACATCCAGAACACTCGTCCTGAGAATTGAACAGAATTTGGTATATAAATGCGTAAAACTTTAACAATGCACCAGTTATTGCAATTGACCTGCCGTTGATAACACTACAAATGGATTACCTGTTGAAAGCGGTAAGAAAATATTGAAAATATTCATAAAAAATCCTCTGTGAAATGGATTTCTTTCTAGATATTTTTTTTACTCCTACTGAGCTTCCACTGCACCGATGGATATGTTAATGGCCGCCACGAGATAGTCAGAAGGGAGGTGAACGTGACAGAGGTGGATCGCGGATTGCGTGGAGCACTAACCATGTTATTCCAGCCCCTTGCTGATCTTGCTGCCAAGTTAAAGATGGAGATACCCCTGATTCCACACTCCCGTACCAAAAACTTCAACTAATGTATTGCTTTAATTGTAAAACAAGTGATTTAAAATGTTTTTAGCCTGTATTATTAAATACTTTTAAATCAGAGGTACAAGGACTTTTAGAAATTACCTTGAAAAGGGCTAATGGTTCGTCGAGTTCACTGCCCGGGAATGTCAGCAATTCCCAACCAGCGGGATGCCCACGCTGTCACCCAGCTAATTTTCACACACATATGTGGCGTGTTCCCGACATATGGGTGTCCAATATTTACCCAAGGCACAGGTGCAGCAGGAAGTGAGTAGATACGTGACACAGGGCATTGAACCAGGACACTTTTACACCAAGAGAGTTAAGACCACGTCCACACGCGCCGGAAAATGTCAAAAAAAAGTCTAAATTTACGTCAAAATGTCAGCATTTCGCATAAATTGTTGAATTTCATTATATATTAAACAAGAACAATGAGTTCCACAGTAAATATAGTTTTTCAGTCCTAGGACCTTTGAATATACATTTCATATATTATTGGAAAAAAATAAATAAATAATAACCTGTTGTTAGATTTTCTGATTATACTACCAAACTGTTACTATCATCTGTTTAGACTCATTGGGAAGATAAATGAGCTTCAGGGTGAAGAAAATAACTTGCACGATTTCAAAGCAAAACATTTATTTATTTAAAATTCGTATCACAAAACCGTCCAGCGATGCACACGCATCCTGGTCACCTGTCAACAGTGGGAGGAGTAGGATTCGGAGTGGGCCTGGCCATGGATTTACCACACACCAGTGGCGGTGTAGGTCAGCGGCGAGGAGGCGGCCACTTGGGCGTAGGATGTGGCCAGAACGGGAGCAGCGGCGGCGTAGGAGGTGTGAACCACTGGAGCAGCAGCAGCGTAGCTGGTGTGGACAACGGGAGCAGCGGCATATGAGGTGTGAACCACTGGAGCGGCAGCAGCATAGCTGACCACCGGAGTGGACTTCACCACGGGAGCAACGACATCCTCGACAACATGAGCGTGACTGTGCACCACCGACTGGCTCTGGTGGCTGACGGCAGTGGGCACGCTCTTTACCACGGCTCCCACCTTGGCCAGAACGGGCTCCTGGACGATGGTCGTCGCTGCTGGGGCAGCGTAGACCAGCGGTGAGGACTCCAACAGGTGACCGGGACGGGCAGCGGCTACGGCGAGCAGAGCAGACAATACCACCAACTTGAACATTTTGGAAATGGGTTAGGTCTGTATTGACTGTTTGGAATTGGGAGTGATCGGTTTGAGTTTCTTGCGAGAACTGTTGCCGTTTGCCGGGCTGCATCTATCTTTTTATACAGCAGCCACTTGGCTTTGACCTTCCGGCTCACAAAAGTGCGTCACAATTCGGCCCGAAATCATACCCATATCAGATACTGGCCAATGATCAATAAGCAATTAGCGTCGGTGGACGGCTCAGCGGAGACAAGCGAACTACTCGTTCGGGTACTCGGAAATGTAGTACACAGAGAAAAAAGTGATCTTATTATGGAAAATATTTTATTTCATTGAGTTTTTAATTTGAACACCATCTGTGGGTATACTTTTTTAATATTTTAAATTAAATAATAGATCATTCAAAGATTTCTTCTGTGTAAAATTTATCCGAATCACAACCATTAGCCCTTGACTGCCATTAGATACCATGGTTCCTCGGCGACTGCATTACTTGCACTTTGGGGGCGTGAGTCAGGGTCAACTTGCAGTGCGTGAGCTTTTGGGTTTTGGGCTACGGGTTTTTGGGATTTTGTGATTTCGGGTCTCACAGTGACCAAATGCAAGTCTCATGTTTTATTGTGCCGGCGAGGGCAGATTTATACAACTCATTTGGTTTTGACTGCCCTCTGCTCTGCTCGTAAATGTTTTAATTAAACCACTCTTTTTTCGCTTTGCAGCCGCGTCGTGAACATCACTTTTTAACCATATATAAGGCGGCAATTGCGGTTGTCAAATTATCAGTCAACTTGTTCGCTTCAGCAGCACAACACAGACCAAGAAACAAAAATCCTTAAACATGTTCAAATTGGTAAGTTAAAAAGTATATCATAGCATTATATCATCAATTAATCCTCCAACTCTCTTGTCCAGGTGGTGTTGTCTGCTCTCCTCGCCGTAGCTTTCGCTCGTCCCGGTCACCTTTATGAGTCTCCTCTGGTTTATGCCGCTCCAGCTGCCACAACCGTTGTCCAGGAGCACTCTCTGGCCAAGGTGGGTTCTGTGGTCAGCAGCATTCCCACATCGGTGTCCCACCAGAGCCAGTCGGTGGTCCACAGCCACTCGCATGTTGTTGAGGACATCGTGGCCCCGGTGGTGAAGTCCACTCCGGTGGTCAGCTATGCTGCAGCCGCTCCAGTGGTGCACACCGCCTATGCTGCAGCTCCCGTTGTCCACACCAGCTATGCTGCCCCGGTGGTGCACACCTCCTATGCCGCCGCATCTCCGGTTGTCTACAACTCCAGCTGGTAATCGGAAGACTGGACCTTTGGGGACTCATCCCAGCGAACTGGACGGTTAGAAAATAGCGATTCCTATTGTATATAATTGAATTTAATTGCGAGTAAAATGTGATTGTTAAAAAATGGATATTTGTTTTGATTGGAAAATTATTTAAGTGCTGTAGCCCTACTTACAAAAATAATAGCTCCAACTCGACAATTTTGGCTTAAAATGTCTTTTTAAATTGAAGATACAAATTAATATACAACATGCTAATATACGTTGACATTTCTTATAGTTAATCTACAGTCAGCTACTACTGAAAAAATTGGTTTACTAAACAAAAATCGTTTTGATCTTCCACAGTGAATGAAATTTAAAATTTTTTGGAAGAAGCATGAATTTCTATGTTATATTGAGATAGAATTCATTAAGGTTTTACTATTGTTCATATAATACTATAAATGGCTCAGTACAGCTTTAAGTAGAGTATTGAAAGCATCATTTCAATTTTAACAATAATTGCTTCATAACGATTTAGAAATACTGTACTTACCTAGGTAAGTTTAGAAAAAAAATGTATAAACATCAAGCAACCAACTTTTGATAGACAAGAACTACCAACAACATAAGTTAACACTGATTGTAAATTCTTATTAAGTTCTATGAATTGTTGACTCTAGTGAACTCTAGTTCTAGTGAACTGGTAGCTTAAGTATTTTTCCATTAAAAAAAGAGGCCACAGGATTATTTTGAGCATGAAACATGGATTTATTTACATCAGTCGAAATGTGAAAGAAGAAAAACAAAACAGCAGGGTTGAGAGTTTAAGCATGGGATCGGGGTGAGGGTAAGCCAAAGTTGCTAGCCCACGCAATGCCATCCAGGAACCTCCATCACATTTACCAGGACGGAGCCCAGCCATGGCCAGCCCAACCATGTCCGGCCCACGGAGACGAGAGGAGTGTGGTGTGGAGGGCAGGAGCCGCATAAGTCTTGATGATGGGAGCGGCATAGGTCTTCACCACCGGAGCCACAATCGGCTGGATGATGTGGGCCGAGCTGTGCACCTGGCTGATGCTCTGGTGGGAGACGGCACTGGGCACGGTCTTGATGATGGCGCCCACCTTGGCCAGAGCCGGTTCATGGATGATGGCAGGAGCGGCATAGCTGTGGAGCAGTGGACCAGACTCCAGGTAGCCCGGACGGGCAGCCACGACGGCGAGCAGAGCGAAGAACACCACCTTTTCGAGGTAAATTATAGCATTAGGTCCAGAATCCTGTGACTTGGCCATAAGGTAGACTCACCAACTTGTACATTTTGCTAATCCTTGCGATCCTGGTGCGCTAGCTATTGGCTGAACTACTGAACTGTTGGTCTGTGTTGACGCCTCGCCGATTTGTGTGGTTAGCTCCAAATTTGCAGCGGCTTTTATAGTGCCCAAAAAGCCGAGCAGAGGCCATGTGCAACCGAATCTTAAAATGCAGAAAATACAATAATAATAATTTTCTTGCTCTTTTTTTGGCCATTTGCTATTTTCCTCCTTCAAGCATCGTTAAGAAAAGCTGAAAAATAACGCCAACGGGGAGTTCGCCGAGTTTGCATGTGCAGCAGCTGATTCGCTTTGTCTTCGGCCAGCTTTTTGGCCAGAAAATACCAGCACACCCCACTCCCCTCGACGAATGGCCAAATGGCCAACTGACCGAGTGTGGTGGCCACTGCCCACCTAAGACATCGTACCCCATTAGGTTGCAAAAAAAAAGAAAATAAAACCACTCAAAATGTAATGTCTATCGGACTGGGTTGAGCTCACAGACGTTAGGTTTCTGGCCCACTCCAGCAGTTGGCCAGCAGCCGCCACTTGCAGCACTTCAGGCCAAGACGGGTGTCGCTGAAAATGTGCTTCGCACTTGTCATTTTCCACCTCGCAGCTGACCGTGAAAATTTGCCCTGGCTGCAACACGCACAGCAGCCGCAGACGAAACCCGCCCCAAAGTAGTCCAAGTTCAATGGAAACGCACTTGCGTGTATCTGTCATGGCCAAAACATAACTGGCTCTTGTGTCCGGGAGGCGGAGGGATTTGCCTCTCCTTCCGTTGCGTCTGCTGGCGAAGGCCAACGGAGGCGGAGGTAATAGCGGTGGTAATGGAGGAGGTAGTGGTAATGGTAATCGTATCGTCACCGCGTTGAGAAAGGAATGTGCGCAAACTCGCTGGCCAATTTGTTTGCCCATCACGTCGGCCAACGAACGCAAAACGAAATGAAAATGAATTTCTTCATATTTTAGCAAGCCTCACAGTGGTTTTTTAATATTTCATTCATTTCGCTTTCAGTGCGGAGATGATTAGCACAATGCTACCACGAGATTTTCGGTTAGTTATATCTGGAGAAGTACTTCAAAACTTTTGGAAGTGAGTACATAGTTTTAAGAAAATAAAAATGAGCATTTCTTTTTGAACTGTATGAGTATTATTTTACACACGTCCTTAAAGAGTTAAACGTTTCCTATAATAAAAATATCCAATTGAATTTATTATTTATTAAATAATTATTAAATTCCAAAAACAAAATTGTAGCTTCATGAGCAATGCTATTTATCTCTTTACTTTTTACTTTACTAAACTTAAAAATATAAAATAGATTTTATTTAACATTTTCTTATTCTTCAGATTTATCATATCTAAACCGAATTGATCTCCGAATATACTTTGCTTTACTGTATCTGTTATTTCTCTGGGCAACGACAGCACTCCCTTCCTTTCTCCACCCCTTTTTTCCGTTCGCATTTTCAGGTTATGCTAATCTCGGCCTGCAATTGTCTGGCATAACAATGGGCAGCTAGACGGGCCAGCGATAAAGCACCAGAAGGCGCAGATCCAAAGACCGCCACAATCGCAGCCACATCCCACATAGAACCGCACTCGGGACTGGTCTGGAGTTCCGCTTTGTGTAATAAGCAAACATCGATGGCGATTGCGCAGGCGCGCAGATCACTCATACGCCATGGGCACAGTGGTGGGGGCACAAAAGGGGTTAGGCTATATATGATGATTAAGTTGACTTACCACTTTACTCCCAGTGTTTAGATCTTTGCTTGACACCTTAAATCCCTTTTTTTAGTGATCCCCCTTAATATTTCCTGCATTTGCCACTGCTTACAACTAACAAACACAACTGTACCTTCATTGGTGTTCAACTGTAGTTGTATTTGCCGCCGTTATGGTGATTTGTCAGCAATTTTTAGCTTGATTAATGAATGTTTCGATCCGGCGACACAACTCCCTCTTCCTCCATATCCCGCCGCTTTGTTAGCCGAAATTCTTGAGTGACTTTTAATAGATTCGAGTCTATTTCTGTTAAATTCCTTGGCAATATCCGGGCTGTGTGCTTTTGCCACATCTGTGTTACATGTTTGTACATATCTCTCTTGGGATCTCGAGTGGTGCTGCTCTGGGGGTAATGTACGCCTTATGGCCAGCAGGCAAGTGACAGTTCTGTCGCTGTTTTCGTATCTTTTTTGTATTTCTAACATTGCATTGCATAAGACTGGATACAAGAGCACTAACCACATTAAGAAACAGCCAGGCAATTATCATACAGGGAACCAGTTCCTCGGACAAACTCGGTTCGATCGCCTGTTATCGCCACCGTTTAGCACCAAACTCAATTTCGCTTTTAATTAGGGACATTCGAGCTGATCTCGGCTTTAACGTAATGAACAACAATTAGCCGCGCTTAAAGTTCAATTACTCGGGAGTAAAGGAACACTTGTTGACAGTCTTTAAGCGTCATTACTCTTCCGTCTTGTTCTTACCCTAATTACCACTATTTTGTTCGTATTTCCGAGTCTTTCAATATTAACTTCTGATCGCCCATTGTACTATTGTGATTTTTATACGCGTTACTAGCTGAAAGGTCGGCTTAGATCACACGGAAAAATTATGAACTACGCTTTGAAGTCATGTAAATAATGTATTGAAATTATAAATGAGGAAATTGTTACTGGAAGTCAATTGAGAAAAAAGTCAAATGGAAGTAAAGAGCAAATAACACGATCAGAAAAGAACACAAAGAATATAAAATTATATAATAATATGTAGTATTTCTTAGTAGATTTTATGATTACTCGAATTTAATGATTGTAATGACTTTTGGTACGTACAACAAAAACTTTAGTTATAATAAAGGCAAATATTTGAACATGTGGAACACTTTTGGTTTAATTAAACTTCTGTTTCTGTAAACAAGAGTAATAAAAGTCTTAATTGTTTTATTTATGACCTGACAGTTAAAGTCCGCCTGTGATCTTTGTTAGAAACTAGTCGACCTACCTTTCAGCCGCCTACAGAAGTAATTCAAAACTAAATCCATTAAAATGCTCATAAACTAAAGTACAAAAGCATTCTGCTAGCAGTGCAGACACCTTTGAATGACTCAAAATTAGTTGACCATTATGTTACGTGAAATTGAATATTTCTGCAGGCCAGAAAAGAGCGTGGTTGGCCAGGCCCAATCCGACGGGTTGGCAATGTAGTTGCCAAACACTCCCGGCCCAGCCACAAATGATACGACCTGTCCTGTTGGCACAGTTCACTCAGGTGTCAGAGCGCTGGACACTCAGAAACCCAGTTGGAGTCGGAAACTCCGGCCAGAAGGAGCATTACGCAAATGGCAATCGGTGGTGAGAAATGTGCTGCAGCTGCGGCAAGTAGAGCGGCGCCCCATGCCACACAATATACATACGTATATAAAAATCATTTTCATTTCCACGGGGCCCCTCGAGTAATTACGTTCGACTAACTCGCTGGCCGAGGTGCCTGCTGGCTGCCACTCTGGCGTATACTCAACGAGAATACCCAACAGGTGGCCGGGCGACCAATTGGCCATTGGCCACTCACTAAGGTCAGATGTGTCCATCAATTGAGCGGCATTCTCGGATTGGAAGTGCTGCGTCAGCGGATGCCTGACTTGGTTCACAATTTAATTGCAATAACATTGAAAATAACTCGAGATTCCAAGTCGAAGATAACAAATGCGGACTGCGGGCTCCCACTAACCCACTGAACTGAATCGGGCATTTTGGGTGGAGTGCTGCGGCACTCCACTGTTGCAAGTTGCAACATAGTCGCTGGCTGCAACCCGTTTATGCCGCAGATGCAGTGCTTCCTGGTCGCGATAAGTCAAGCAATTGAATTCATTTCGGGCCCCATTTTTGTGGGAGTGCTGACCAGGGACCCCAGCGAATTGTTGTGTAAATATTTACCCCGCTTAATGCAAATCATGATTAATTTGCCACAGCCTCGTTGCCGATTATTATACCCTCGCAGGCTGACATTTCAGCACTTGCCGTCCAAGTTGCCTGTCAAAATACCAAACGACATTCTAATGAGCTCGTGCTCTCGACTCAAGTGTTCTAGTTTGCCATGAAGTTGTATCTGTATCTGTATCTGAAGCTGAATCCGCTGCCGTTCGTGAACTTTTCCAGGCGATGAGATGACAGGGCGCGAATGGAAGCCTTAAATATCACAATCGATGGCAGACAGTAGCGAAGCTGAGCAACTGCAGTCAATACAATAGGTGTATAGAGATGAGCTCCAAAGTCGAGTATGTTAAATTAGGTATAATAAAATTGATAAAATGCGGCTTTAAGATCGCAAATTTATTTCAATTTAAAGGTTATAGGCAAATAAATGCTTTTATGAGCACGCTTTTATTGTTTCTAGTGTTTAAATTTTTTTCGTAATTTTACCAATCGTTAAAAATATAAATTTGTTTTAGTTGGGTGATTTTAAATGGCGTACATAATAAACAGAGATGTATTTAGAAACATGAAATAACCATTAAGACCTTTTCTAGAAGTAAAAATCATTCTTATAGAGGCCATTAAAGAGCGTACGAATTTTTTGGTTTTATTATTATATGATATAATAAAATTAACTGAACCGTTGAAAAGCTGAAACTAAGAAATGTTTTCCCACACTCATTACAAGTATTAAAGCTAAAATTTCGATCGCGGCTGTATGCATATGACGACAACAGAGTATATGTCTCGATTCTCACACACTCAAAAAAAGTAAGGTAGTTTTTGCACATTCTCAGACCCATAGATAACATAGAAGATATTGAGGCAGACAACTAATTTCCACGACAAAAAATTGCAACAATTAAATTGGCGAGTGTGAATTTCCGCTGACCAAGAAATGAAAACAAGAGAGCCAAGAAAAAACTGAAAAAAAACAAGAAACAAAAATGCGATGCTGTAAAACCAACAGCAATTTGCGGGCCAAAAACTTCAAGTAGTCAAGGTCGCAGCGGGCAAATGTAACACTGGCATAAATTATGCTACTTACTGTACAGATACAGCTACTATATACATAGATACATACATAGATACAAGTGCAGAAATACAGAGACATTTTGCGATAGTTTTTTTTTATTCATTGGTCTAACGGAACGAGCGAGTTGCAAGCGCAAATTGCAATGAAGTTGCAGCAGATGCAGCAACAATTACAATTACCAATTGCAGCAGACGAGCATCGAGAACAGAACGTCGACATTCGCTGGGACATTATAGTATTAAAAGACTAAAAAAAAAACAAATAAATAAATACAACCAGCGACAACCTTAGGAAAAGCTCTCTGAATGAACACATAAGCAGATACTCTTCAGCTAATTGGGATACATAAGCTATAGGATAAAGTTGGGATAAAGGTTTAAAATTGTTTGCGACAACTGATCCCATGAGCAGCTATTTTAGCCATTCTTGACAAAAGTACCTATGTTTATAATATCAAATATTTATATAAATAATTTAATAAATAAATAAAATCAAATATTTATATAAATAATTTAATAATTGAAAATAAGTATTTCTAAGAAATAAAAGATTCCCTAACCACTATAAATAACTAAGCAAAAATCATTTAATTAGTAAATTCTTTGGTTATGTTGTACCTTATATATTTTATAAGCGAAACGAAAAAACATTTTATAATTTATAAGATCCAGACCCACTGAAGAGATATAATTCCATTTGAAGTTCTATGTTCTGATAATGTGGATACTATAGTGAACTTCTCTCCTTCAGATCCCATCGACACTTTTATAAGAGTATCCAGACATTAATGTAATCTGTGGTGTCTGCCACCTCATTGAACCCAGCCGTGGCAGAGTTCAGCTCTTCGGATTGGGATTGGGATTGGAAGGGGTCGATGGATGGAGCGACTCAGACTGCGGGTAAACAATGCGGCGCTTGACAAAACTGTGTGCGAAAAAGGCAGACAACGCAAAAGCAACAATTGAAATGAAAAACGAAACGAGCTGCAATTACAACGGCAGCAACTTCAGGCGGCAGACTGCAAACTGCAAACTGCGGATGCAAACGCAAGGTTCCACAACATTGAAGCCTCTCAGCAGCGGCGGATATGGCAACGAGAGCATCTGCATCTGCATCTGCAGCGGAATCCGCAGCTGTTGCTGGTGGCCAATTGGCTAGGTGGCAAATGAATAAAAGCCACCTCCACACCATCGAGTGGCATCAGTTGCAAGCAGCGAGCTACCAAGACCAACCACCGAGGATTAAGCCACCCACAAGATGATGAAACTGGTAAGGATATCGCGGATTAACTCTGGCTAAGAACCAATCTGAGGATGTCCTGACTCATAGGTAGTGTCGCTACTCTCCATTTGCGCCTTGGCGGCAGCTCGTCCTGGTTTCCTGCATGGCCACCACCATCACTATCCGGAGATCCCTTACTATCCACATCACCACCATGTGGAACCACTGCACTACCATCTGCCCGCCGCCGTCTCCCACCAGAGCTCCACGGTGGTGCACAGTGTGCCGCACCACATAATCAAGCCGGTCCTGCTGCCCACTGTGGTGAAGACAGTGGTGCATCCGCCCATCATCAAGGCTTACCATCCTGCACCCATCATCAAGGCGTACCACCCCTACGATCCCTTCCATCTGCATCACCATCACGACTTCCACGACTACCATCTGCACTAAACGACGATCCTGGCGATTGACTGATGATTGATAACGATAACTGCTTAACGATAACGACGACGGGGAGAATGCAACCTTAGTATGCTGTGTATGTTTGCGTGTGTCGATTGTTCATGTGTAAGGACCAACTGGAGGTTTCGCTGTAAGCTGCTGAATATTCTATTCCATCTATCTGTAATGCTGTACATAAAACATACAACACCTAAAGATTATGATTTTACTTGGGATAATGGAGAGCACAGTTCTCAAAGGATTATCGAATATGGATTTTACACAAAAGATACAAAAAAGGTAGTAAATATCAAGATTCCAGAAAAGTAATTATTTATTAATTATTTATTCAAACTTATGTACATCTGTCACGTTTTTTTGTGTCACGGAAATCCCTTTGGCTAAAATTGATTCAATCACAATTTCCGCTCGAGTTTCAGACATTTCTTATTAAAAGGTATTTCCGGATACCTCGGATAAAATATTATTACTGCACTTATACAATTGAAATTAATCTTCTCTTCCTTTAAGTGGGTAATTAATACGCAAAGTGACGTCAAAGGCGATCGGATATCTGTGCCGCAAACTCGCACCAAAATCACTTCCTTATATAGCTGACATAATTAGCCTGTGGGTAATCGCAATTAACCGAAAAAACCATTCGATACAATCGATGGGGGATGGCACATTTCCCATGGTGACAACACACGTTGCCACTACATGTGGCAACCAAATGATTTTTCTGTGTTATGCAAATCAGTGCATAAGCAGATGATGAATGCCGATGTCTATGCAAGCGGGACGAAGGTGGGGATGGGTATGTGTATGTGCATATCACTCGGATTGGCCAATCGAGGTGATAAATAGCAGTTGTTGCTGCCACTGTTGCATGCAACATTTCCATTGTAAACACACATGGTATGGAAATACAATCAGAAGGGATCCAGATCTATTTCAAGTTCAAGTCTATTTGGCTTTTGCAATTGACTTTCTGTTTTGCATAAGCCAATGCAAATCGCCAGCATACTTTACCCACACACCCGACGATTAACTCGCATTCAGAATCAGCCTAATCGGCAAACATTGCCATAAAGCCAGTCTAATGGGATACTCGAACAGCTAATGTGACATAAACATCAATTAGATATTACCAATTTTCAATGGATATATGTACATATGTACGTAGATTGTGGGGTTGGGCAAAAGCAGAGGTGTTCCACGGAGGGGTTTATATACTATGGTTACCACCCAGTGCGCCCCTGTTTGCTACACAAATCAATGCTTCCTTGTTTGGTGCATTAAAATCAAATCAGAATCAATAACAATCAGCAATTAACCCTGAAAAAGTTTCGCTTTTTGTTTTGGCCTGTCTTTTCAGCGCCGAAATTAGCCGCAAATCGGTTATGGTTTAAGCCAACTATTCGGCTTGGTTCGCTGACCGGCAAACGAGGCAAATGAAATAAAATAATAAACAAATATGGTAGATTCGGCAAGGTAACTGCGGTTTTTGTAGTATTTTACGGGCACGTGATTCGGTAGCTCATTAAAGGTAAACAAACGAGCAATTGGCAAAAGAGGAAAGATGTGTAGATATAGGTAGATAAAAAGGTGGGTTTGGTTTAAAATCGATAGCATTGGGAGATACAAGATATTTAAATATGTTTATTTTCTTATTTCATCTATCTAGGATTATTACAATAAATCATTTAACTAATTTAAATGATATAGAAAACTTGGCAAATGAATTAATCTCAATAAGTACAAAAAAACATATGTATATAGTACCGAAAAAATTGTTTTTTAAAACCCTCAATCCAGCAAATAATAATTTAACCATCAAAATCCCTTTGCTGGTAAAATAGGCATCCTTTGAAAAATGTTTTTTCGAAATGCAAATGCATTTCCTGATCTCCGCCACTTGACGGCACTTGTAATAACTCACTGCCCGCGACAGTGATCATAAAATGTATCTGATGTGCTGGTGTCGCACTATTGCACAAGACAAAATCGCTTTGGAGACAATCTCTGTCGATTGGCCGAGCCCCGGGGCAAGTTGGCTGACCAAACGAACTACCAACTGACCGGCGGCGCTATTGGCAAGTCACATTAATCAACGTTTCGCCAAGTTGGGAACTTAATTTATGCAAGCCAAAAGTGCAAAGAGCAAGCCCCACCTCCTCTTACCCCGTAAACTAAACTAAGCCGCTTGAGTTGATTCTTTTCTTGGACTCGCATTACATATTTTCCCCCTGACATGATTCTATTTATTTGTTTGCTTAATTGTGCGACGCATGCAACAGTGTCAAGTATACGCCGCATAGTCCCCGCAGCAAGTGGGAATGCGGAATGGGGAGGGTGTTAGTCCACTTAGAACATGTCTCGCATTGCATAAATCATAAGGCGGCGAAATCGAATAGAATCAAATCAGATCGCAACGAAGTGGCCAGTCAACTGAGGGAGAACGAATGCACTGGGAGAAAAGAAGAGAAAGTTTGAAAACATTCGACTTTCAAGTAATTTAATTACGATAGTTAGGTCGAGACAGAAGTTAAAATTCAGATGATAGATTATATAAGTAAATTGATGTCACAGGCCGTGATTTTAGGGAATCTACATACAATATACATCCAATTAATGTATAAGAAATCCTTTTCTATTACTTGTAGCATTTAGCATAAATATTTTCCCTGTGCATTTCGGTAACTCGAGAACCTGCCCCCGGAAGGGTTTGCATTCGGCTCGAATCAGTTTGGTTCTATGTGGCTTAACTTGGCTAGAATGCTGTGGAAAATGTGTTTGTTGCCGGGTGAAATGAGTGCAGAGTGCAGAGGCGTGTGTTGGCGACCCATTTGGAGAGCGCCAACTGCAGTTCCGATTATTCCGTATAAATAGGCCAGTCGGGAGTGCAATTCTATGTCAAATCGTTGCAAACCATCAACAAAACAAAATGTTCAAGCTGGTGAGTGCTTTAAGCCAATCAAGAATATTCTTTGTAAAAAGAAAAGGATTCTGTGAAAAAAAGTGAACATATGCTGACATCCTTCTAATATATATATATATATATGTATATATTTGCATTGTTTTCCAGTGCGTCTTCGTTGCTCTCCTTAGCCTGGCTGCTGCTGCCCCAGCTCCCGCTCCCGCTCCCGCTCCTGCTCCTGGACTCATTGGCCCTGGCATTGTGGCACCTGGAATCTGGGGACCCACCGTCGTCGGATCTCCTCTGATTGCTCCTCATGTGGTGAGCGTGGTGCCCGGTGCCATTTCCCATGCTGCCATCACCCAGGTGCATCCTTCTCCTCTGCTGATCAAGAGCGTCCATGGCCTGGGACCCGTTGTGATCGGTTAATCCAGTTACCCATTGGAGACCCAACCATCCATATAATTCACCCACACGCCAGCCAATCAGCTCCTGTTCAACCATAACATTTCCAGCGGATTACTTCAACCACAAGTCCTGTGCCCTGTTTATAATGCAAGCAAATTCAGCAATGAGAAGGAAAAAATCACAAAAAAATGTTTAGACACTAAAATACATTCCAAGCAATAAATACCTACCATACTTGTTATAGCGAGCGAAAAGAATTTTGGATTTATTTCAATTTAACTAATTTTTAGAGCAGCCCAAAAGTATACTCGAATAATATCTTAAAGGTGAGTATAAGAGTTTTATAAGAAGTGGATGCAAAGGAAACAATGTATCTTTTGGTCTTGGTTTCAATGTAATTGTTTAATTAATTAATTTTTGCGGAGTTTGAAATATTTAATGATAAGTCTTAGAGAACTGAAATTCCATTGCTCATAATTAAAAAATTTAAAATTAAAGCTTTCCTTTAAAACTAATAAAACACAATCGGTTAACTTGTTATGACAAAACGAAAAACATTTATTGAAACAAAAAATCGTAAATACTGTATCACATTTGCCTCCTTAGTGGTGCAGGGTGTAAGCCAGAGGAGCGGAGTGCACCACCGACTTGACGAGGGGAGCAGAGTGGACCAGAGGCACAGAGTGCACCACAGGAGCGGAGTGCACCACCGGAGCGGAGTGCACCACCGGCACAGAGTGGACGACTGGAGCGGCGTGGACAACGGGCACGGAGTGAACCACTGGAGCAGCGTGGACGGCAACGGCGGGATGGGAGTAGGTGGTGGTCTTCACGATGGGAGCAACCACGGGCTGCACCACTGCCTTGCTGTGCACCTGGGTGATGCTCTGGTGGGAAACCGCCGAGGGAGCTGAGTGCACCACCGATCCAACCTTGGCCAGGACGGGCTCGTGCACCACATGGTGAGTCTCGATCAGACCAGCGCTGGCGGTGGCGACCAGGAGAGCGATGACGGCAACCTTTAGGAGTAACAAATTAAAGCCAAGTTCTTAATTATATCACAAATCCTTTGGACTTACAAATTTGAACATCTTGAATAAGGTTTGGTTGGTTGGTTGTTTTTGGGGTAAGTTCAGAGAGATGACTGATGCTGGTGGAACGTGCAGATGAGGCTTATATAGCGACTAAGCTGCGCAGGCTAAGGGCTCAAACAGCCAGATACTTCGGCAGCCGAAGTTGTCCACCTTGAGGGGCTTTTGATAAGGCAACAGATACTTCAAATACTTCGGGCTCCAACGATCTGAGCTTTTGGCTTTCGGCAGCTGCAGCAACGAGAAATCATAATGAGCTTGCTTCGACTCGATTTTGGATTTCGAATCTCCAACTGATCAAAGTCGGGTCATGCAGGGGCGTACTGAAGGTCAGCGGTTGGGCTTGGAGCGTTGGCTCGAGGTTCTATATAAGTTGGGATGTCTGTTCCCAAACATCATCAGTTACCTCACGAATCTTCTCAAGCAATCAGCAGCATTCGCTTCAAATATACCAATATCAAAATGTTCAAATTCGTGAGTAACAAAGGGAATATTATCCTCCGGACCTGAAGTAATCGAGGCTTATTCCCTACAGATCGCCGTCGTTGCTCTCCTGGTCGCCACCGCCAGCGCTGGTCTGATCGAGACTCACCATGTGGTGCACGAGCCCGTCCTGGCCAAGGTTGGATCCGTAGTTCACTCAGCTCCCTCGGCGGTTTCCCACCAGAGCATCACCCAGGTGCACAGCAAGGCAGTGGTGCAGCCCGTGGTTGCTCCCATCGTGAAGACCACCACCTACTCCCATCCCGCCGTTGCCGTCCACGCTGCTCCAGTGGTTCACTCCGTGCCCGTTGTCCACGCCGCTCCAGTGGTTCACTCCGTTCACTCCGCTCCTGTGGTGCACTCGGTGCTTCACTCCGCTCCCCTCGTCAAGTCGGTGGTGCACTCCGCTCCTCTGGCCTACACCCTGCACCACTAAAGCCTTTAAATTCTTTGTTTGTTAACCAATTATATAAAAGTAAAATAAAATTCTGAAAAGTATTATTGATCATAAATTATGAAATATTATTTTATTTACCAGAAATATGGCTTGGGACTTGAATAAAACAAAACATTTGTTAAGAAAAATTCTAAATTATAGTATGTTGAAGTCAGAGTGTTTAAAACATGTTTAAAATGGACCATAAATTATTTTATACAAAATCAATAACTACCAGCACACTAAATGTGTTGTTCTTTAAATAAATAAAACATTTATATTGTTTTAAAAAATATTGTATTATATATATTTATATATAATTGAATGCAATTAAATTTAAATGTATTGCCAATTAACAAATGCAACCAAAACTCCGCAGTAAACTCGAAACCAAGCATCTAAGCTTATACCAATAAGAACAATCGCACCTTTTTATATTATTAATAATTTACAACAATTTATTCAAGCAATAACAAAGCAACAACAAAGCACGGCTAATGCCCCAGCGTAAAAGGTTTGCCATAAAAGCAAAGTTCAAGCCGAGATGACATCGAGTTGCCTGTGGTTAATGTGGGCGGATCCCTTGTCAAACTCCGATTACCAAAAGTGAGGTGGTGGCCAGAACAGTCGGAAACTTGGTCCACAGCAGGAAATGTCAGATTATGATGGATTTGGCAGGCCTGAACCAAAGCAAGGGCAACGATTACCAAGGTGTAGAGCAGCTGCAAACGAATTGGAAATGATTTAAATTGGTTATTATAGTTCATAAAATATATGAAAAATTCGTGGTTAATTGCAGCAATTTTACTTACCATTCTGTGCATGTTGAGGCAGCTGAAATTGGATCTAGTCTTAGTTTGAATTTGGCTCGGCGAAACTCCAGTAAGAACTCATGACCCAATGAGGCCTACGCAACGTTTATATAGCCAAATTGTCAATAGATTTGCCAAAATGACAAATGACACGCCAAATTTAACGAAGGTCTTACAACGGGTCTACTTAGCAAAACGATTGAATGGACCAGAAAACAGTTTCGATGTTATTAGATCACTGATCCATTTAATGAAACAATTAGAACTGCGGATTATCTGAAGAAATAAAAGCACGCATATTAATGGTAAACATAGAGAATATTTTAATATTTGAATTGGTGGATATAACAAAAATAATAAAAAAGATTTAATATTCAATAAATTTCGTGACTAGCTAAATGCGTTCAGACAGATGACATCTCATTTTAAACACATATATGTATCTATAAATTTTATATTGTGAAATTGGCAACAATCCAAGCCCGAAGCTGTGAAATACATGTTGTAAATTAATAAATGTAGCGAACATATGTTAACCCAAGTAGCTCGTTTCCCAACCCATAAAGCAGCGCTGCTACAAGCTATTAAAAATTATAAACAAATAAATAAGTCAGCAACTTGTTTTTTGTTTTTTGTCCTGCGATGACTGATTGAAGTGTTCGAAGCACAGCCATAAAATAACAATCGGCAAGCATCGCTCCATAAAATTACAGGGACCGCAAATTAATTTTCTGGGTATTCATTTTCCACATTACCAGATACCAGATGCCAGATGGCAGATAGTTATCTTAAGTACGTGTAACTGTCGCTCGATCCAAAGTCGAGCCCCGAAAGCCGCAGCGTCCAGCTCGAAATTGTGGGTTAAGTGCGCGTGGGGCTTGTCCGCCGGATAACCTTGACATAGGGACTGGGTCTGAATCCGAATCCGAGTCTGGGAGGGATTGGGGGATTCGGCGGGGCTCTTTATCTGTCACTCGAGCGGCACTTAGGTAGCAGCCGCTGCAGTTGGAAGTTGGTAGCCGGGTCTTTATGGCCTGGCCATGAATCACTTGAGGAGCCGCTGCCATCAACTGGACGACGCCGATGTTGCAATCCGAATCCAAATGCGGCTCCAGCTTCAATTTGAATGCAGGCGTACGCTTATAATTTACTGCGCTTTTGTTTGCGACGCTCTCGATGAAGGGCAAAGTCTCGAGGGTTCTGATTTGGGTCAAGTTCAGGGTTCGAAGTGACGTGAGCTGTTCCTTACTTAACTGCATTTAAAGAAAAAATATTGTAATAGTATAGAATTTACTAAACAAGTAGAGGAAAATTCTATAACGAATTCAAAATGACTAATTAACTTGATTCGATGATTTGTAACGCAGTCAAAAAACCGATTTGTCACTTAATCTATCATCATTGGCTTTTTCAAGGTCTATTTATAACAACGTCCAATGAAAAAATAATAGAAATATCTTTATTTATAGACCAACTTATACTGTTCTTATGCGGCAATATAACTCCCAGAATTTCTTGCTCAACAAGTTTCCATAAATCAGGTTTGCTCTTAACCCAAGTCCATCGAATATCCTCAAAATATTACAACATCTTGGCACAGACTCTGTCCTTCATTCCTGGCATTAAATAACCAATTGACTAGCAAAGGGCACATTTATTCTTAGCGCATTCGCTTAGATCGCGTAATCAGGCCTTTGAATACGATTTGCTGACCAGTGCGGCAATTACACACCTCCGTTCGCAGACAATTGTCCTGGTTGCAACCTTTGATTACCTCCAGCTGTCAATGTTACTGGTGTTATGTGAGCAACTCTTATTGAATATCTCACCGATGGTATTTACACATTTGCACACATTGGCTTACCCATTAATTATGTGGTTATGTGGTAAAAGGTCGCATAACGAGCACTGGGAGATGCGCCCATGCCCACAAAGGCGCATCCAGCAGACAAGATGGGGATGAATACCCAAGACGAGAATGCAACTTAATTACGCGCCGGATCAAGTGATTGTTAAAGGCCAACGAGGAGGATGTATGTAAGGATGTAAGGATAGCCCACGCACTCAATGGGATAGCCCACCATCTGCAGGCAGTCTCATTTGCGTAAGCGACCGCATCTAAGGCCAATTACTTGGCCCATTGTCGATTGATTGGCCTGGCTTGTTGTCCCGACTTCTCGAGTTCCTCACAATCACCCACACACAGAGCCAAAGCTGCTGGAACCTAGGTCAGTTAACGAACTGCGTCTTTGATAAGCGCTTAGAAGCCAGAGTCAGCTGAAAACTGAAAACCCGAATATGTGTTTTACTTAAAAACCCAAACCGGTTGGCGGCTCAAGTTCAGCCAAGTACTTAGCGACAAACAATTGGGCTTTGGACCAAACTAGGCAACTATAAAAACCCCGCGTTTGGCCTGTCATCATCAGCAGTTGCAATCGATTCAGCAATCACAGCATACCCCCCAAAAAAAACCAATCCAAAGATGTTCAAATTCGTGAGTTGTCTAGGAGATGGAAGCCGAGTGCTGGGAGTCCTCTAACCCATTATCCTCCTCCACAGGTCGCCTTCTTCGCCTGCCTGGCTGTGGCCGCCGCTGCCCCCGGTCTGATTGCCGAGACCCACTCGATTGTCCAGCCGGCGATTCTTGCCAAGACCGCCTACGTGGACACCAGCGCCTCCTCGGCCATCACCCACCAGAGCAACGTGAACCTGGTGCGCAAGGTGCCAGTGGTCTACTCCGCCCCGGTGGTTCATGCTGCCCCAGTGGTTCATGCCGCCCCGGTGGTTCATGCTGCCCCAGTAGTTCATGCTGCCCCGGTGGTCCATGCCGCTCCCCTGGTCAAGACTGTGATCCCTGCCGCTCCCGTCCTTAAGACTGTGGTGTCCGCTGCTCCTCTGGTCCACACTGTCGTCCCAGCCGCTCCGCTGGTCAAGACCGTCATCCCAGCTGCTCCCGTCCTTAAGACCGTGATCCCAGCTGCCCCTCTGGTCCACACCGTCCACAGCGCTCCAGTTGTCTACTCCGCCTACCACAAGTAAATCCATTGAAAGCGAACTCATATGGTTATGATAAATTTGTTGATCGAGAAAATAAAAAAATCATTTGAAATTAAATATAACTTTGATTTCTTAATGCAATAAGTTTTTACATTTACCCAAAATATGATTACAAGCGATGACCCAGCATTAAAAATTCCTGGATCTTAATTAAATAGTAAAGGTATTATTTGATATTTCTTAAGTGCTCCCACTTACAGGACTTAATCATTTCCCAATCTTTTAAGGCCTATCTACTAAGGTAGAAATTTATTATATATCTTATATATATATACATATATATATATATATATTGTCCAGAAAAATAGTAAAATGAAAAAAGAAATCAATACATTTTTCAAAACTGTGCCAGCTTTTATAGTTCTCGAGAACACAACGTTTATACGGACGTACAGGCGGACGGACAGACAGACGAACGTACAGATCACATCGACTAGTGCATCATATCAAGAATATATATACTTTATGTAATCGGAAACGCTTCCTTTTAACCTGTTATATACCTATGATTCTAGTAATGCGTAAAAAATGTATAATGTCAAATTTGAATTGATATGTACAGCATTGGTAAAAGTTAAAAAGCCATTTACTCATAAATATGTATGAAAGTCATTTATTAAACGAGAAAAAAAATTTACAATAATTGCTTTGCACAATTTATTTTCGGTGCTGCCTCTGGGCAGTTTTACTTTTGTGTTTTATTTTTATTTATTTAAAGTTTTGGCACTCGGCTACCGGCTCGAGATTGCCAATGAATACTAATGAATACCCCACTAAAAGTCATTCAAATTGATTATTTAAATGCTAATTGGATTGGATCAAATCGATCAGCCATTCAAAATTTTGCCACAAAAAGAGCAATTCATAAAATTTCACAATTTCTACGATCAACAAATAAATTTATTCAAAGAAGCAATCATAACAATCCGTTCAAGCAAAAGGTTTCCTAATGATGGTAGACATGGGCCACTGGAGCAGCGGCGACGGCGACAGTCTTGACCAGAGGAGCAACCACCGGGGTGATGATGGTCTTCTGGTGGTGCACCTGGGTGTGGCTCTGGTGGGAGACGGCATGGGGCAGAGCCTTCACCACGGGCACGGCGGCCACATGGTGGACAGCGGGTGCGACGTAGGTCTGGTGGTGCACCACAGGCACGGTCTTGATGACGGGAACGACTGGAGCCACGTGCTTGACCACGGGCACGATGGGAGCCACATGCTTGACCACGGGCACGATAGGAGCAACATGCTTGACCACAGGAACCACTGGAGCCACAGTCTTGATCACGGGAACAGCTGGCACCACATGCTTCACCACGGGAGTGAGCACCGCCTGGTTGTGGTACTGGGTGAAGCTCTGGTGGGAGGTGGCCAGTGGGGCACTGTGCACTACGGCACCTACTTTGGCCACAACGGGGGCGATGGCCACGGGGTGCTCCTCAATGAATCCCGGAGCAGCGGCGACAATGGTGGCCAGGGCACAGATAGCAATCTGAATTTGATAACAGCAAGTTAGATCCTGAAATATATATATATAAATATATATATAATACTCCAATACTCACGAAGCGGAACATGTTGATTTTGGTTTGAGGAGGTTTGAAGTCGACGAGTGACTGATGCTGATTTCAAACTAAGTCTACGGCTTTATATGGCCAAAAGTTCGCCAGCTCGATTGTCCTTCAGCAAAACCAACTAATGAGCAATTGGTAAAAACTTGTTTGCTTTACATTGAACTTGAACCCGGCGCTAAACTTAGCATCTGCGAACCCTCACTTGCAAATCAGCCGAACATTCAATTGTCGTTGGTCCGAAAAAGGTTTTAAAAGCCCGAACAATAACCCAAAAGATTAATAACACAAATATATTGTTAGTTCAGGTTCAGAGAGCCTAGACGAAGGTCTTTGGATTTGTGAGGCAGCAAACAAAACAAGATGAAATGCAATTTAATTCCACAATTAAAAGACCACAATTAAGGGCGTCGCGCGTCCAGTCCGGATTCATTGGAGCTCAGATGCGGCAGCGGTGGGACAGGCAGGAGTATCCTGGTGAGGGAAACGAGGAAATCGGATAAGGCTCTCAAACACGGGGAATTTTGGGAATTAATGGCATTTGGATTACGCCAGGTGCTGGATCAGATTCTCGTCATCCGACCCGGAACTATAAGACTGAATTTCGAGACGGGGGATTCGGATGGTGGGCCAAGCTCGATAGACGATGCTAGAAGATGAATTACCAATCACGTGGTTCTCTGTGTCGTCATCCTGGGTGCTGCTTAAGGAGCTCATGTAGCGAGAGGTTGAGTTCACGAACTCAAACCCGACTCCCATTCTAGCCATGTTTTTGGACATGTATTGTTCGCGCCACGCCTGGTTGGATTCCTCATGGTATTCCAGGGTGGATTCATCGGACACATCCTCGTTGGATTGCATCTGATGCAGTATTATGGCGGGACTGGGCACCCAAATATCGAGACGACTGGTATTCGACATGGTTATCGTGGCAGCAAAGTAGTATTGTTCCCCTATTTATCAGGCTTACTCTAAAAGTGGTTAAGCACGGCCTCCTTGCTGCTCCTTATATATTTGAATTGACCTATTTTGATTACAATTCATATATATTTTGCATTTATAAACAATTTGCTGTACACAAATTTTAAGTCCGCACATGACCGAATGCATCTGAAGGGGAAACCAGCAGCGCAAAACACTTGAAGTTCAAGTTCAAGGAAATTTCTATGTAGTTCTCAAAAGTATCTGTTTGTTGCAAAATCCAAGAAAAGTTCTATGATGCCGTTAAGAAGCCGTGCTCGTAGCAAATATACGTCAGTAAAATGGAATGCACGCGTTTCATGAGATTTGCATTCCGTGAATATTGGGATAAGTTTGTTCATATTGCCAAGATTTAATCTCAAGAGGAATAGATACGTTTATGCACAGTAATTTCTATGATTCAAAATAAGAATAAGAATTTTAGTTTGTTCTCCGTAATTGTCATCCGAGTGAGAATGAACCACTTACACATGAAGTTTTTTTTTTTATTATACACGCTGCCTTTATTTACACATTTAACTAACTAAAACTATGCGATTCCATTGCCTAGCTACCCGGCACGTAGACCGGACTCAGATTGAGCTGCTCGTAGCCGGTGGCTCCTCCCTCCTGTGTTGCCTTCGTGTGAAAGGTTCGATTGAGGTTGGTGGGCTCCACGTAGCCCAATGATCGGCCCATGGGCGCGATGACGAAGCGGGTCTGGGCCTGCGAGGAGCCCTGGTAGGAGACCACCGATGGCGCCGAGTCGATGAGCAGACGAGGCGCCTCCGTCGCCGGCTTGGCCAAAACCAGAGCCACATAAACTACGGCCAGAAGCAACTAAAGGGGTGTTAAAAGTTTAAATGAGTATAAGTAAAGGTTTTTCCCAACTGGCATACAAAAAGAATTTTCGAAATGAATTCCGTTTTGCATGGGGATGCTCGTTCCACTCACCAGATGCCGCATGGTAACGATCCAAGCCCAATGGGTTGACTATGGAGAGGGTATAACACTGAGAACACCGCCGACGACGAACTGAGGTGGGCGGATCGGATCGAATGGAATCGAATGGAAGCGAGGACTGGAGGTTCCCCTTTCAAGTAACAAACACAAAGCGGAGCGAGTGGCAAAGTCAAACTGAAGTGCTGTGTGAATTGCTGTGCCATGAAATCACGGTGGAGCAGTTGCTCGCCCAAGCAGGGGCGGGCGTGGAGCATGCCAAGGGGGTAGATTGGATAGGTAGCAACGGTACAGTCCCCCTCGCACAGCCGCTGGAGAACGGCGCGATCTGCGATCGAAGCGTTGGAAACACGCGCGCAGTCGCGGTTATCTTGCAATTGTGGGAGTGTCTCAACTTGGACGCAGCTTTACGTAAAGAAATAAACCGAAAAAAAAATCAAATATAAATAAATAAATGCCGAACGCCGCAAATATTGTAGTAATAGCACCGCAACAACAAAGCCTACAACATGCGACGCCGTCTGCGTCTGCGCAACTCGCTGAAGGTTGATCCACTCCGCTCCACTTCGCACCTCCGCCGCCCGCCCACGTCACCACCAACTTTTGTGGCCCGATAGTTTGTTTGATCTGGCGGCTGAAAAAAGCCAACTAGAGAATACTCTCCAAGTCTAAATCTAACAAGCTAAGAAGACTTGCCACATAAGAATCTTTAGCTAACAAGTATCTTAAATTTATGTATCACAATTGATTTTAATATTATTATTATAGTTAGAAAACAATTTATAAGTAATCAGAATATTTATTATTATTTTAATTATGTGCTGGGAAATTCACCTTCAGCCAATTGGTATAACGTTCAGTTGCACATAAAACCGATATGCCCACCTTATTTATAGGGTATTTCAGGCACTTCCAATACTAATTTGGCGCTAGAGGTTTCTATAGCTAAAGTTGCCGTCGTGGCTTCGCACAATCGCCGGCAATCCGGCAATCCGGCTATGTTGAGTCAGTCAGTTAGCCGATTAGCCGGAGGCGCGTAATGGAAGCTCTAAGTGCTCGCAGCTCATGAGGGGCTGTCGTATTGGAGTAGCTTTTGATTAATTAATTAGCTGCACACAAAATGGACCATAAATCTCTTAGCGGCAAGACAGGGCGACCCCTTGGTCAAGGAGTCCTCTTGGCCAAGTCCGGCTATAAATGCCAGCGGCACATGTCTAACGGTAATTAGTTGCCCACTCAAGTGACCATCATGCACATCACGGTGAGTAATCTCCATAGTTTTGTCCGAGATCCCAGCTCCCACTGATTTTGATTCCCCCATTCGAATAAACAGGTTGTTTGCCTCGTATTCACCTGGGGCCTGAGCCGCAGTCACGCAGCCACAACAATCCTGCATGGCAACGGACAGGTGGCCAGTGCCATTTCCCACCAGAGCTTCACCAGATTATCCTCAGCGGAGCCACTAACACTGCAGTCCCGAAAGCAACCACATCAGCTGCTCGTTCCCTCTGCCAGGATTGTTAATCATCACCAGGCAGTGGAACGACAGCAGGTCGAGAGGTTCTTCCAGGCGGCGACGGCGCAGGCGGAGGAGGTGCCTGTCATATCTGGACAAACACCCGCCCATCTCACCTACGCTGCCCATCCTGTGGTGCACCAGATGCTGCCAAGGATTAAGCCAGTGCGAAACATAAGCTACGCCTCCCTGATCCCAGGACCTCGCAGCCTAAACACTCATACGAATCGGAATTTGTCACCCGTTTGAGGTGCTGTCTACTGAAGTCTTGGAGATATAAATTTAGAAACAAGTAAATCATAAGTTTTTACGGATAACGCACATCATAGGTTTTAATTATATGTTCCAATTTAACTACTAAAACATCAAGTAGTAACACTTAGCACTCACATTCGACTCAAGTGCTCGTGAATAAAACTCGAATACTTTTTATCAAGGTTCAACTTATTTGGAGATCCCAAGTTGATAAAGCAATAATCAAAAGCTCCAAGCTGTACTATTATTACTATTACTATAACTATTATTATTTGCATTCAAATATCCACACAAGTACAGACACCCAAGTTTCGCTTGTCAATATTTTCGTTTAGGCAAATTCTCTTCACTATAATAAGTATTTTAAATGTAGTTGAAATACTTTTAGACGACAAATTATTAAGATTCGAGAAGCCAAAATTTGGTATTAACATCAGGAGTCTCCGAAAAGGAGTGGGGGCAGCTAGCTAATCGAGGGATGAATGCTCGGCTGATCCTGAGGCAGCTTCCCAATCACTTGATCTTTCGCATCCTGCATTATTCCCTGATCTCCCAGCAGCTGCGGGACGAGCTGGTAGTTTCTGCAGGATCCTTCAGATTAAAGGGGGGTGGAAACAAGGTGCTGGAGTGGCAGCCCTTCGTCCTGTGGCTTGCCAACTTGCTGCTGAACTACGCTGGCGATATCCTGGGCAACCTGCTCTTGGGTAGTCTGCCATTGGAGCCACTGTGCAATACCGCAGATATCCTGCTCAGTTCGTTGATCTGGTGAGTGGGATCGATTGGGCTCAATAAATTAAAATTAAATAGCTTACTGGTGCGTAAGGAACTTACTTATTTTGTTTATATTAAGCTTTGTTTCCACTCAAACAGGTACTGCATCTTTTACTGTCCTTTTGACCTGGCCCACGCCGTGACCAGCACTTTGGCCTTTCGCATCCTGGCCACCGCCATGTCGACAATTAGCCAAGTTCAGCTGATCGATCGAGGAGTCCATTTGGCGGGACAGGTCTACGAAAATGCTCCAGTCCCGATGCTAGTGGTGGGCACTGTCATGGGCAGTGGAGCCGAAGTACTTAAACCGGTGGCGAGTCTTTTAATCAATAGATGTCAACGCAACCAGATGGCGTACCTAAAGTTGAGCAAGTCTGTTACACTAAAATATTAAATAATAAAATCGAAAACTTAATATTTCCTTTTTTACAGCACTTCAAAGGTTGCACTCTTCCTCTCCCTCCTCTTCATGTTGGAAATCTATAAAAATCCTATGATTATGGGCATTAACAGGCATCAACTTATGGTCTACATCCTAGTGATGACCACCGCCTTTAAGTTCCTGTCGCTGTGCTATCGAACGGATCATATCATTTGGCTATTCGAGCACCATATACGGTACACCCTTTTTGGTGGCTTCTCCAGGGATTTAAGCAAGTTCTTCCAACGCCTGCTGGAGCCTAAAGTCCGGCGAACGTGGGCGTTTACGGAATTTGATTGAGACCCTCGTGTGCATTGCGCAATCGTATCAAACCACACGCTCTCCACATCCCCGCCAGATTGGGTGGTGAGGGTGTTGGTGGGGCTGCAGGTCTAAGCGGCTTAAGTTACCGCCCCGTCCAGCCAAGCGATTGGTAGATGTCTCGCTTGATCGGGTTACGTATGCTAATCAGCTTAGAAGCGCCCACTGGTGGTCAGAGGAGCGATGGAGCTACGGAGGAAACGGAGGAAGAGCTCGGTTACGGCCACAGGTTAGTGGATGCTCCAGTGTGCTCACACAGCTGTCGAGTGAAATTCATGCCTGACTATAAATTCGTGCCTTTCAATAAAAACTATAAAACTAAACAATAAAATGATTTGTTTAATTTGCAATATTAAAATTTAGTAACGAAATTAAAGTCTTAAAAAGTGTAAAATAATAAAAAACTGTTTCTAAAATATTCCTTATAATATATTTTTTATCAGAAAGTATGCATTGCTTAATTTGCCCTTGCCTAGATAAATTATATTTCCATTTTCGAACAAATAACTTACCAACATGTCACTTCATAAAAAAGTTAATGACCGCAAGATTGTGAAACCAAGTCCGAATAAGACTAAGAAGAATCCATCAGCCATCATCTCGATCCTCTGTCCAGATGGCGATAAGCCCAAGAAGGAAGCCAAGCCCAAGAAGAAATCCGGGTCGGAAGAATATCAGGCCAAGGAATGTCCCCGAACGAAAAGCTTCAAGCCACCAGAAGAGCGGCGAATATATCTGGAGCAGGAGGTGGTTCCCATTCTGATGGAGGGCATGTTGGGATTGGCCCGCGAAATGCCCCGCGATCCCATCGGTTATCTGCAGAAGTTTTGGCTTGACGACAAGCACAAGTGTGACATTCCATTGCCGCAGAATATTCTCTAACTTATAGCTCTGATGTAACCCAATCAAATTTCAAATTGTCAGCTAATTAAATGTTTCTGATTCGACTTTAAGCTTACTCAATGATGCATTTCTTTGATCAGTCAGGCGAAGAGATTCTGTACCGACTTATGGGCTATAAAAGCAGATATTCTAATCTCAAACAGCATCATTCATTCCACAGTTTGCGGACATAAAGGAAGACTGCTTAATCATGTCTAGATTGGTAAATTATTTCATACTTTCATTGCAAGGATTTATTAAATATATTCAATGTTTTAGTTCCTGCCCGTCTTGGCCGTTGTGCTGGTTTCCGTCGGAGCTTCGCATGCAGCTAGCTTGGAGTGGCCCTCGAATCTGGTGGCCCTCAGTTCGGTCAAGTCCTCGCAACAGCTTCCGATTGCCAGCGAGGATTCCGTTGAGCTGGCCGATGGCAGTTCGGGAGCCGCCAGCTCATCCGCTGCCCAGCCGGAAGAGCAATCCCAGGAGGAAGCGGAAGAGCAACAGGTGTCCTCCGCATCCAGTGGCAGTGGCGATCCGATTGGTGCCCGTCTTGTCTCTGCCGGAATCCCCGTCTCTGTGCCTCTTCCTCTAATCTTGGCCGCTCGTAATGGACTACGAACCGTATTGACCATCCAGGAGCCAGCCGTGGCCAAGGTGGGTGAGGTAGTGCAGCACGTGCCCACTGCTGTTTCGCATCAGAGCCAGACGGTGGTGCATGATCACCGCCGATTGGTCACACCCATAGTGGCTCCCGCTGTTCGCACCACCCAGGTGATTCGCCAGCAGCCACCACTTCTGTGGAGCGTTGCCTCCGATCCCCGACTGGTTCTCATCCGCAACTAAGGATCCATGCCAATGATTAACACGATGAACTCGCCAAAGCTATGATCCTTCTATTCTTAACTCCCTTTCTGGATCTAATAACCCACAAAAGGCTTTCTCCTCTACGTCTTTCTTCTTCTGCCATTTTCTGTAGTTTTCTTCTGTAGTGTGCTTTCAATAAAGATTTCGCATTTGCATTTAAATGATTTGTGTGCATTGCTTATCGGTTATATCTTTTTTACATAATTTCCAAAATAAATCAAAAAGAAAAGGGTATATTTATATAGATATATTTAATATATATTAATATATATATGCTGTACCCGTCGGCTTAAGTAACTTTTTAAAACTTCCTCTTCTCCATCGGCTAGCAAGTAGCCCATTCAAATCTATGCCTTTACCCATCTTATGTAAAATTATTGTCCTGCATTTACGTATTTCGAACCCATTGCATTTTCACTTATCTGGCTCGGATTCTTGGGCGTTGTTGGTGTGACAGGAAATCAATAAAGTTAACACAGAGACCAGCCCACGACCACAATAAATATGCCACATCCGCCCCCCTGTTCCCAGCGAAATCTCAAATTGTGTGCAATCAAGATCTCTGGAGGATTAGGCCGGCACAGGCACAGGGTCTGGGTTAACGCCCAAGCTCTCTTCTCATGTTCAAGGGCTGGGACCATTCATTTAGAATGGCTAGTCCATTCTCCAATCTCGAGTACTCAGCTGGACTATAAAAGCGGAGGATGGAATCGCCAACGAACAACAGTCAAGTGAAGTGAACTGAAGCAAGAAGATGTCACAGAGAATGGTAAGCGAAGAGAAATTATGCTTCTTAATACTTTTAAATGTAAAATAAACAATTTTTATCCTTTTAGAACTTATCCTTTGCTCTCTTGCTTAGCCTTTTGGCACTTGGAAATGCTGATCTGCAAATGTACCATCCACTGATGACCCTGCACCACCCACCAACTTTTGCCAAGGTGGGTCATCTGGTGGAGCATGTGCCCACCGCAGTTTCGCACCAGAGTTCCACCATCGTTCATCGCAGTGTTCCAAGGATAACATCACTGTTGACTCCCGCTTTGAGATCCACCTATCTGAACTATCCCACTTGGAGTTATCCACTCTTCGATGGCACCAACACGCTGTACAGAAAGTAGGCATCAGAATTGGAAACGATTCGAACAATTGGGCTACCGAACTTTGGGTTTGAACAATAAAACAAAAGACCCAATCCCCTAAAAGCACTGTGTTTCGCTTTCTGAATGGGAGTGGGGCCTAATCCCAACTGGATTCAGGGGAGACGGCTGCCAATTAGATTTTGCGCTACGCTGCACTTCTGATTGAGTGTTGGGTGGCAGGATATGATTCAACTGACGTCACCAGATGAGCAAACAAACGCACGAAATAACCAATGCTCTGGTATCCTGTTCTCAAGGATATTTCAGGGGAGTATTGAGTTGAATGAAGCAGCTTGTGGATCCATCTATATATATATTTATATATCAGGCAAGTTGGACTTTTTAAAGAATATAGAACAAGAAAAGAAAATTTGAAATATAATTGTTTCATTATTCGTAATTTTCATCTTTCAGGAACAATTCCAGCCTAAAATATATTTAAAGAATGAAAGAAAACATGAAACTTAATTTATTCTCATTAAATTTTCCAGTATGAACACCAAATTAATGAGTAACTCTCACGTCTCATACCTCGCAGTTGGAATACTTTTGGGTGCATTGGTGCAAGGATGATTGACGTGCCGTACGCAAATGTTTCGGCATTATTTCAGGATCTCGGAGGCTGTTGTACTCTCCTCAATTTCCATGGGAATGACCCAGGGTCAGTAGCCGAAAATCTAGCAATGTTCCCAGAAGTGTCGAGGAGGTGAGGCTATGGATTCAGGACTTTCACCCAGAGTGTGTATGTGAAATGTGTCTAATCAAAAAGCACACAAATGGAAGCCCTGAGATGTGTCTATCATCTCTTTTAAAAACTGAGATAATTGAGTTTCAAATGACACAATGGAAATAACGAAAAACCCTGAACCCCAGAGAAGGCCAAAGGTTAAGTCCCGGCCGTTGGTGAAAAGCCGGTTATGCAATCGACACAAGACTTATCGATGTCAATTAACCATGTAAACAACCCGCTGTGCAACATGACGCAGGGAGTTCAAAGGGGTAACTAATGCCCGGGCATATAGTATATAGTTCGGCATTATCGGATTACACAAGACGGCGGATGTAGAGCCCCTGCATTAAGGTCAAAGCATCAAGGTGGCCAGAGCAGTTTGCTTATCGATTGATGCACAAGTGCATTGTCTCTGGCGAGCACTCAATACCTGTCATTTACAGGAAATCCAGGCATCTCAGTGATGCAATTCGAAAGAGGCGTAGATTCCATTGCTTCCCCTTTCCCTCTCCATCCACCGTATCATCATCATCATCATCATCACAATCGTCATCATGGGTTTTGTTTCCCAGTCTGCTGCACAGCAGCCTTTTGGGCTCACACCATTTAAAGCGGATGGACCGCCCGAAAGGCTGCTCCGCACAACCGGACAATGAAGGCCCCACTGGTTCCATATCCAGAGGTTGGTTCATTGCATCTCCCTGGATCCGGGCTTTGATTGGGGCTATATGGCATGGCCACTCTCAATTGGCCCAGTGGGTGATTTGGGTGCTCGACTGCTGGGTAATCGGTTTGTTTGTCTATCACAACCGCCATTTGAATGCATCGTTATGCTGTCATCTTGGCGACTCTAAGCACTAAAAGGGCCAGCCATCCCGGGGGGTACTACAGGGAATTTAATAACTTAAAGACGGAGAGACGGAGATTGAAATTCCGTCTCCGCAAATCAAAGGAAAGCCACTTAGCATAAGTGGACGGCCGCAAAAATCAAGCCTTCCCAGAACTTGGGCCCCCAAAAACATATTAAATATTTGATGTAATCGAGAAGTTTCAACTTAAAGCGCAATTATTTTGTAACTTTCGGAGGAGGGGGTTTCACTTAAAGCGGAAATATCTGCGCAGGGGCAGAACAGACTCCCCCACCCAAACTTTCCGGTGTGGCAAACAACGGTTTTCAAATTAATTTACAAATGTTCAGAGCTTGTAGGTACATTTTGTTGAGCCGAGATGAAGACAATAAGCCGAGTTAAATGAGCCAGGCCGTAAAAGAGTAGTGAAAGGGCAGCAGCAGCAGCAAAAGCATTTGATGCGGGTGAAATAATTCGGGATATTATGTAATACCCATGGGGAATAAGTGGGAGCAAAAGATGTCTGCTGGCGACATGACTCACCCACTCCGCCCCATTCATCCGTATGCATATCACACAATGTGGGTGAACGACCTTGATGTTTTTGGCCAACCATGATGATTACAATAATAAACTAATAAAGCAAAACATACGCATCGATTTTATTACCAGCCATTTCGCAAATAACACGGCGAATCGAAGACGAAAACAAAAGCGGCAAACTCATTCGCATGCCAGGCACACACAAGCCGAATCGAAGCCACAACCAATCGTCTCCCAATATGTGTGAATCATAAGCCATGGGCTCACTGCACCGCACTCGAGTGCATTATTATGCAAGCGCCCAACAAATCCAACCATGCGATGCTGGCCACAAACTTGACTGGGGTTTCCCCAAGGCCCAAAGCGGTTTAAGCCGGCAGCAGGCAATCAAGAATTGAATAGGCCAACAATGCGAGACCAAAAACTTCAGTTCGGTTTTCTTGGGATTTTCCAGCGGCGGATTGGCGAATACTTTTTGGGCAAATCCATGGCACAATTGCAGATGCAGTTAAAAAGCGAAATGCAGGCACTGGAAAAATTGTTAAAAAATAACTTAAACTGATATAGTTAATTAGTAAAGTACTTGATTGACTATAATTATTATTAATGTTTGGAAAAGTGTATATCCCCAGATAAGCATTAAAGAACAAAGTTCATAGGTTATGAAAATATATAAATAATTAATAATTATAGTTTAATTTAAGCAGCTTTACCTAAAACGAACATAATATATAGCTAATCTACCTTATTGAATTTCAATCTTCGTACTTAAATTTTGTGTGCTGCTTTGTTTTTATTTCCCCTCAAAAGTTAAGCTCTAAATCCATAATCGATATACGATGTATGTAGTTGGCTTAAAGAGATTGCCAAATTGTCTTTAGCCAAATGGTGCGTGTGGGTGGAAGACCTCAACTTGTTGAGCAATTGACACAAATCTAAGTCAGGGAGTCGGCACTTCAGCCTTGAGCCAGTGACAATATTTATTTTTTTTTTTTGCTATAGTTCGTTGTTTGAAGGTGGAAGAGAGAAAGGTTTAGTGAGAGAAAGAGAAGGAGAGAGTGATTCAGTCGGAGGAAGCTAACAAAGTAGAGCAAACACGATTCCCACACAAATCCATTTGGACAAACAATTAACAAGTTGGCCATAATCAACATGGGCTATGTTGTAATAGTGCGGCCCAAGAAATGTGCAAAAAGTTGGAGCGCACCATAAATAGAAATGAGTATGAGCCAAATACGAAATGCAGATCCAATAACGAGCCCCTGAACCTGTAACCCCATCGGATTACAAACTGTCCACCTGGCATTAGTTGTCTCCGGCGAGGTCCAAGTTCAAGTTCAGTTCAACACTCACTGGGATTTACCAATAGCCAAGTTTCAGTTAACTACCAAAATTATTTTTATCAGGAAAAGCAATTTAGATAACAGTAAGCCGCATTGGTAGATACACTATAATAGAGGATATAAAATTTTAACTTATAACGTGTTATAAAGTATTTATTATTTTATTATATATTATATATATTCTTATTTATATTATTCTGCAGATTGTACAGCTGAACTGATTTCATTTATAAAGTCAAAAGTGCTTAAATATGATTTAAAAATGATATGTATTTATATGTAAATAATATATGAAGCTTTTAGGACCTAATGAGTTAATTGATTATGAAAATCATGTATGCTAGTTCTCAAACCAGAGTATAACAAACTTAAACATCTCAAAAACACATGTATAAGTTATTGAATCACAAAACTAAATGAATTTAACATTTTATAGATAATATAATTTATTAATAATGTATTAGAATCCATTTCCATCTTATTGATGTACCCCCAAAAAGAGGGTAAGCCAAACGGAATTCAAAACGATGCGAAATAAGGTTCGACGCACCTCCTTCAAAAAGTGCTCGAAAAGCCCAAAGTGCTCGGTAGTATGAGTCATAAAAAACCCGATGGTCAAAAACTACGCCACACGCTCTACGCTGATTGATAAAAACTCCGTGAATAAATCCCGAGCAAATAGCCAAAAGTTGTTTGGCAAACAACCCAGAGTGGCGACAATAACAACTCCGGCAAATCAATGTGATTAGCATAATTTTCGAAGCTCTGGTGGTCATTATCAACTTTCTTGGAATGCTTAACATAAAACGCCACTTAAGTGGGGGGGGGCTAGATGAACGACTGCAGCTCATCGAACCAAGGTCAGTAACACAAGTGGAAGCCACCGGAGCCACTGAATCACAATGAGACTCACTCCGGGACAGCACTGACCATACACAACACAAACGCAAACCTGATAATGATTGGGATTTAAGGTAGTGGCACGCGAACGTGATCATCGTGAATAAGTTTGGGGGGAATGTCTCTAATTTTTATGAACTTCGGGTAATTCCGCCAAGCGCTTTTTACTCACAGTGAGCTAGGTTAAATAAAAATAAAACGAAAAATAAACCGAAAATGAAACGAGTGACCGACTGATGACGTTTGCATTGACCATGGGTTAAAAACCAGGCGATTTGAACTGAACTGCAACCGAAAAGAGAGGCAGATGTATGAAGTAAAAAAAAAATGTGGGGAAAGATGAATGTATGCCAAAAGATCCGGTTTGAGGCAATGCCCAATTTTACCCTTTTTCACGATGTTTTTATTATTCAGCGGTTGCTCCTCTCTGACCCAATTCATAATTGCAGAATTGCATAATCCCGGTTTCTCAAGCAACGCCTTTCCGGGAAGCTAAATTTGGTTATTCAAAATTTGGTAAAATCGTAAAAAAAAAACAAAGCCCCATTTGGATGTTTAACACGGGCAGTCATGTTTAAGATGATGTGTTGAGTGTGGTGATAGTTTCTGGGTTTCGTACTGATAATGAAGCTATCAAAGTGATATTTCCGCCTAGACCCTCGTGGTCTGACCTCCAGTAGTTTGGCAGAATTGGGGATTTGAGAAAAAACCCAGACGAAAAATGATTGCCCACAAAAATCAACACTAACAGCGAGAAAGAGGGGTTGCCAAACATTGTCGTCGTTGCCGCTTTTGTATCTTTTGTTTTGGGCTACCGATTCGCAAACTAAGGCGGTATGAAAGCTAGAAGGAGACGGAATCAATGCAGACAGAGACAGCGAAACGTTGGAGCTTGACGTCGACGCTGCGCATGCGCAGCTTTTGTATAAAATGTGCGCGGCCAACGAAAGCGAGATCAGTGAACGATCTGCAGAGCAACGAAGAGCACAATCGGTGCAGAAAGTGAATGAAGTGAAAGGATAAGAGACTCAGCAAATTGCATAAGGATTATCCGAACAACAGTGATAACTACACAATTGGATTAATAAACTTGACACAAAAAAGGTGAGTGAAGTGAGCGAAATTACCACAGTGAACTCAAGTGAACCGAAAGCAAACTAATTTAAATTAATGGCTATTAGTTGTGAGTTGTGAGTCAGCAGCACATAAAATTATGGTTGTTGCAAATGTACCTACATACACATAATAAAAACTATTGGCCAAGAGCCTCCGCGTCATTAAGCCAATCGAACAAGCGAAACTTTCACTGCGAACACAAAGGAAAAACCTAAAAAATTTCCCAAACCCAACCAATCGGCAGTTAGCATCGCTTACGAGCACTTCTCGCCAAAGAAAATCCAAGCGAAAAAGTTGCCGGCAATTTGCAATGCAACGCTGCGCACAACTTCCGGCCGAAAAAGCGAGCCTAAAGAAATCCAAAGATACATTTAATACATAACTGGAAAATATACTTTGGAGGCACTTGAAAAAGTCCGCAAGAAAACTAAAATATAACTAGATGTATCAGATCACTTTACATAATCGTTTAAAATATATAATATATCTTCTTATTTTAACATATAATACTCCATACCTATTGCAAAATTTTAATTCTGGCTTCCTATTAGTTACTCTTATTATTGAGTTACTCCTTAAACCAATATTACATTCATAATTGATTTTTTTGCTAAGTGTAGCCGATCTTTTACAAAATCCGCCCTCGCTGTGAGCCGGTGACATAACTGCAATGCAAACGACCATAAAAAAAGGCTGAAAAGAAAAGTGAATTTTACCAAATAAAAGAGACACGAAGCGGAAAGCGGCTGTCAGGGCGAGAGATCAAGTTGAGCGATGGTAGCCAGTGGGATTGCAGTCGTAGGCTTGCTAAATCTCTGTAGGAAAATTACCTCATAAATTACGGGGGACCTGAAGCCAACGATCCAATCCGCCCCTCGCCATCCCGACTCGCATTTCGAGCAAAAGTAACGTACAAAATCAGGCAATTAAGTGCGACGGTCTGCGACCTCCAACGAAAGTAAAAGTCTTATACGAGAGTCTGAGTCACGGTGAAGATTTCGTGATGCTATCCGGTTTGGGCTTCGGATTCGGATTTGTTACGGATTGGTTAAGCCAAAGATGGTATGGGGGATCGGTGGCTAGGTGGAGAAATGTAAACTGGCACAATGACTTGGGGTAATGGTGTCAAGCTCGCCACTTATGTCATAACCAATCATGACTAAACCTCTTCATTTATTTTCCACTCAAAAGAAAAGGCGACAAAGATGGTCAATCATTCACTAGATTAATATATCCGTAAATATTAGAGAATTGGTATCCTAAGGCTTTCCTATCTAATCATTCCAGGCTTCACAATGAGAATAAGAACTAGCCTTTTGGCAGTTGTACTGCTGGCCACCGCCTCCTTGGCCGAGGAATCCAACTGGGGCAATGAGTGGGCGCCCATGGAGGATGCCATGCCCAGTCGCCGATCCGTCGATACCAAGCCCGCCGAACAAGCTGACATTCAGGGACGTTACTTGGTCCACGAGTCCATCCAGAGCAACAGCACCACCCAGATCGACGAAGTCATCGAGCAGCTGATCAACTCCCGCCGTGAGGGCCGTAATCTGGGGGAATACGATGCCGTCTATGCTGATGGTAATATCGATCAGGCTCTGCAGCAGGGAAACGATATGCAGGCCCGCAATCTTATCCGGGATAAGCTGTGTGGATTGGGACTGATGAGCTGCGATGTGGAGGAGAAGCGTCCCTTCTACTCGACCATCTATGCCCAGGGTCCCCCACCACCATCCGGTTTCAGCGGTGGTCCCTATGGTCCAGCTAAGCCCATGCCCCCACCAAGCTACTTTAGTGGTCGCCCGCCAATGGGTGGACCTCCTGGATCTTACGGACCTCCGCCAAGCTCCCTGAACTCCTTTGGACCTCCGCCCAGCTCTGTGAACTCCTTTGGACCTCCCAGGAAGGTGGGATACGAGGGACCATACAAGCCAATGTCTGGACCTTACAGGCCATCTGGACCCGGTGGCTACCTGGAGCATCCTCCACCATCCGCCATTGACGGCTCATCCGACGGTATCACCTACACGAAGCCACCACCCGGAGCCCTGATCTACGACAGCAAGCCACCAGGACCCATCTACACCGGAGGTCCTTCTCTGGGTGCTGGACCCGTTTTCACTGGTGCTTCGAATGGAGTTCCTCCATACAACTACGAGAATCCCGAGGGTGGCATCCAGGGTGCCAGCTCTGCTCCCAATGGTTTCTACTCGCAGCAGTCTTCAGCTTCTTCCGCCTCGGCCACATCCTCCAGCACCAAAGTGGTGGTTGGAGCACCGCTCGATGCTCTGCAGCAACACGTGCATCATCATTATCACCATGTTGAAGGTGGCGAGGGAGCCAAGGTTCCCAGTGTGCCAATTCCCATCGGAGCTGGCCAGACCATTAACACCGACTTCAGTGCCTTGGCCCAATCCTCTGCCACATACACTCCCTCCATTCAGACTTCTTCCGGCTCCAGTTACTCCCAGTCCAATGCTTTCAATGCTGGCTTTAATGGTGCTTCTCAGGGTGGACTTCTTTCGCAGAACGGTTTTGGAATCTCCCAGAAACCCACTGGAGATCTGTACAAACCAAACTCTGGAGATCTGTACAAGCCCAACTCAGGCCTAGGAAACTTTGGCAGCAGCTCCTCTGGAGGCTTCAGTGGATCGCCCAGCTCCAGTTATCACAGCCAGAACCCCGACTACTACAAGAAGGAGCTGCAAGGTGGAGCATCCAACCAGTACAATGGCATCTCTGGTGGTTACCAGGGTCAGGGTCAGTACCAGAGTGGCTATGACACCTCCCGCCAGCAGATCGTCGACTGCCAGTGTGTGCCCATCTCCCAGTGTCCCGCTGCCGATCGCATTGGTCGCAAGGAGGATCTCATTCTGCCCATTGATCCCCGCAACCTGGGCAAGGACATTGAGGCTCTGAGTGACGATGCTCTGTCCAGCAATGCTACCACTACTGCTGAGGCTAAGAAGGATGAGGAGAAGACGGACAAGGATGACAAGAAACGCACCCGCCGCCAGGCTGATCAAAAGGATGACGAAGCAAGCGATCTCTCACTCGATGCTCAAGGGGTAAGTCCATAGAAGTCAATTAGTTTAAGTAGTGCCCGACTAATGCCAAATCACACATGGTTCACATGGACCACTAATCGAGTTCTAGCCAAGCTCCTCCCTCCCACACACACACATCCAATCAACCAACCAACCAATCAAACAACAAATCAATCAGTCAATCAACAAATCAAACCAATCTGACAACTGCACCCATCGTTCAACGCTCCAAGCTCAACTAAAATACCAGAGTGCAAATCGGTTCCGATTAGACCAGTCACTAATCCCAGAACTAAACCAGCTAACCAAGCACGACCTTTGCGATCGCACGCCTGCAACCCGAAACATGCAACCTGCAACCGGCAATCAGAAATGGAACTCCACCTCTAGCGTTCTTATGTTTTCCCCTTACCAACAAATAGAGACAGTCCCCGCTCGGAGGATCTCCATTGGCATTGCCCGCTCTCCAGGCCATCGAGCTGATCCAACGCAAAGTGCTGCCCACCTATGGTGTCAGCTTTGGTCTGCCCTATCCCACCGGCGGGTATGGAGGCTATCCCTCGAATATCCTGGGTGATCATGTACCCGCTCAAAACCCGTACTTTGGTTCGGTGGGTCCAAATGGTTTGAATCTCGGTCTGGTGAATGTGAATCCTCTGGTATCGGTGCAGGTGGCCAAAACAGAATATGGCGAGAAGGTGGTGAAGCCACTGGTCAATCTGCATGTCACCCCAAATGCGAATCTTATCCAGAAAGTGGGAGACTTCTTTAAGCGGAAGCCCACCGAAGCGTATAGTACCCATTACCACCATCACGATCATTATAGTGGCTATGAGCACCACGATTACGATCACCATGACCACCACGATCACCATGACCACCACTCGTATCCGCATTTCTATGGAGGATCTGGCCCGGGTCCCCATTTCAGTGTGGAAATGGTCCCAAGTACTCCCATCTTTGAGTATCACAGTGGCCCTTCAGTTCAGTATCATCACCACCACGAACCGTCTCCCTACGAGAGTTCCTTCAACTCTATATATCCCGGAACCAGTCCTGATTTCGGGGGCTTTGGCGAGTACTCACAGCATGTGGAGCGAAGTGCCAATGTGAGCGGTGTTGATACAGACAGACCATCGAATTCCGGTCGTCGTGGCAAACAGTTGAACCTGGGACCCCTCTACAACATTCCCACTCCGGCTCCTGGTGAGGCAGCTGGCAGTGATCGGATCACTTTCCCCCGGGATCGCAGGCGCAGGAGCGTTGAGGATGGTGTGTGGGCGGGAGCAGCTCCTGAGGAGCAGGTAACCATGTGTGGCTAAAGCATTAAAGTGCATTTAAAAGGGTCAATAGAGTATTAAAGTCCATAACTACAAAGTTCAAAAATTGCATGAGAAGTCCAGTCCAAAATTATCGAACTATTTTGTATAACTTTTTAAGGCTTATAAATATTCTTATTAGTTTATTGATAAAATTGGAAATTGGAGAAAGTTATATGGCATTCAAAGTTTTTAAGAGAGTAAAGTTCAAATCCAGATAAGATTGTAACCATTCCTCCAACATTTATCTAATTACGATCGCCATCCTTGATATTTTCCAGCGTGCCTATTATGGAAACCGACCCGTGGAGAAGACCTGCCGCATCAACGAGGTCTGCTGCCGTCGTCCACTGCGTCCCCAGGCTCCTCCCCAGCAATTCGGTCGTTGTGGAGTGAGGAACGCCGCTGGAATCACCGGTCGCATTAAGAATCCCGTCTACGTTGATGGAGACAGTGAGTTCGGCGAGTATCCCTGGCATGTGGCCATTCTGAAGAAGGATCCCAAGGAGTCTATCTACGCCTGCGGTGGCACCCTCATCGATGCCCAGCACATCATCTCCGCTGCCCATTGCATTAAATCGTAAGTTCTAGAGTCATAGCAGTATCTTTCACCAGAGGATTAACCACTTGCTTCTTCCTATCCAGTCAAAATGGCTTCGATCTTCGTGTGCGTCTGGGCGAATGGGATGTCAACCACGATGTGGAGTTCTTCCCCTACATTGAACGCGATGTGGTTTCCGTGCACATCCATCCCGAGTACTATGCCGGCACTCTGGACAATGATCTGGCCGTTCTGAAACTGGACCAACCCGTTGATTTCACCAAGAATCCGCACATTAGTCCCGCTTGTCTGCCCGACAAGTATTCCGATTTCACTGGAGCTCGTTGCTGGACAACTGGATGGGGCAAGGATGCCTTCGGCGAGCACGGAAAGTACCAGAACATTCTGAAGGAGGTGGATGTACCAATCCTGTCGCACCAGCAGTGCGAGTCCCAGCTGAGGAACACCCGTCTGGGCTATAGCTACAAACTGAATCCCGGATTTGTGTGCGCCGGCGGAGAGGAGGGCAAGGATGCCTGCAAGGGTGATGGCGGTGGCCCATTGGTGTGCGACCGGAATGGAGCCATGCACGTGGTCGGAGTCGTGTCCTGGGGCATTGGATGCGGCCAGGTGAACGTTCCCGGCGTCTACGTTAAGGTCTCCGCCTACCTGCCCTGGATCCAACAGATCACCCAGAGCTATCAATGATTAACGGATCAGCTGGCTGACAAGGAGGAGGTGACTGGCTACCATGCAAATATCACCGGATCCATTCCGGCTGACTCCTCCTCCGATGAGTTCGTTTTCCACTTCTGACCGAAGCCATCTTTCAACACTCTCTCGTACTTCAACTCCCGAATCGTTTCGATAGTGGCATTCGTCATCGTATTTATCACTCTTAGTTATTACGGATGTCTCCTTGAATACCTGTTATATTTTGTTATGTATATTATTCACTTCCCTTCACTTCACTTGTTGACCCACTCATTAGCTACCCACAGTTGTTGCTCAATTGAAGACGTACCGTCACCATTTGTTGATATTAATTGTAACGCGAATCTTGTACACCGAGTTCCGATTTTGTCTTGTAAAATAGTGTTTGTCATAACTTATTTATTTATGTATTTGTAATAAATAATTATGTATTTAAATAAAAAATAATAATTTATATAAAAAATGTGTCATTCATTATGTTACTTGGGTGGGGAAAATACTAATATACAATAACTTAGTTCGCATTTAAAGGGTCATAAAATGGACACATATAGAAACTGGTCTAAAAAAAATTTTCAAAAAGTATTGAGAATCAGAATGTGTAGTACGCATCGCTAACAATATGTTTATAATATTTTTAGCTTGATATTGTTTCTAAAACTGTTAATACCAATACACAGAAATAATTGTGATAATTTCGCGTTAACTATTATCCATGTTTTTTACTTTCAAAACTTTATTACATATGCGATTAAAGTACTTAGTATTTTTAGATAGCTTTTTATTTTGGAAGTGGCTTTTGTATATTTATAATAATTTTCTTTTTTTACCAACTACCTACCACGGTGGCGCCTCCTACGGTATATTAGCATTATATAATTTTCCAATTAAGAAAAATATTAAAATGTTGATTGAAAAATTCCCCCGTTCGTAAATTGCCAAATTTCGTGGGCTAGTTAATCTGAACGAAAACGTAATCCCTCAAATGGTTTTCCCTGCACCGATGCACCTTGAATCCCGTCAAAAGCGCCACTTAAAGTTCAATTACAAAGTAGTGCAGCCCATAAAATGCAAATTAAATTTAAAACATTAACAAACCCGCGCAGACCGACCACTTTACACTGTCCGCTTGGTGCAAACAAGCGTGCCAACGAACCATTAATAAACGCCACCGAATTTTTGGCCCAAAGGCGGTCGCTTCAAACTTCCTCGATGGGAGGGAATGGATGGAAATGGGTGTAAAGGTGCCATGTGTGTGGACCCAGCTCTCCAAATAGTGGGCAGAGCTATTCAAATAGCTTGGAGATGGAAAATCATAACATGCCCGCGATCAGTTAAATTTAAAAACCGCAACCGACTTTCCGCAACTTGAAAAACTTTATGCTCGGCTGGCGGCTCTGAAAGACTTATAAATTGTACACTTCCATTCAATTTGAAGTTCAATGCAGTTCCAGCAGCGCCAGCGAGATGTACGGCCAAGGATTACGTTTTCTTCTCGCCCAGCTTGTCTTGGGTAAGCCGGGGAATACCCTTTTATAAGGAAGTGAAAAGTAATAGTGATCCGTTAAGAACAATATATAATATAAATATGAATTCAAACAAATGAAAAGTGATAAGTGATAGTTAAAATTCTTATATACAAATATAATGATATTCATTAAAAAGATTTTCAAAAATTACCAGGATATTTGAAACTTTAATCATAAGTAACAAAGTTTTAAATTTTTACACTATTTGGTTAAAAATCCTCCTTAAATCTTGTTTTAATCCAAATACATTCAGTGCTCCTTTTGTCTGACGTCTTGGGTCGCCTGCACAAGAGGAATGGCTATCACTACCGACCGCAGCAACCGCCACCAATCCACCAAGGTGGATACTTTGAACCCCATCTGCCGGCAGTGGAGCCTCCCGAGCCAGAGAAGCCACAACATAGCCCCAAAAGCTACTATACCACATCGGGAGGTGGCTCCTCAGTTTCCAGCAAGGGATCCGGTGGTTATAGTATTGGCAGCGGCCTGCGTTCCATTGCCCAGGGCTCAGCGGATCAGGCCCACAGTGCAGTGACCAACCAGCATGCAGCTGCCAAGCAGGCGGCCTATATAGCCCAGAATACACTGGCGCAAGCCGCATCCCAGGCGGCGGCCACTGCGCAAGCGGCCCTGGTGGGCAAGCAGGTTGTTCTCCAGGAGTTGGAGCAGCAGGCAGCCGAGGCCCAGAGATCACTGTCCCGCGAGCTGGAGCAACTGAAGGCGGCCAAGATCTCCGCCAGATTGGCACAGCAAACGGCCCAAGCGGCGCATCATCACATATCCGTGCTCACAGCTGCGGTAAATAATGCCAAATCCGTGGCCGAACAGGCTGAACAAACCTCCACGGAGGTAAACAATCAACTAGCCTCCCAATCCCAGATGGTGGGTCAGTCCAAGAACCGATTGGAACAGGTCGAGGAGCAGTTGCACCAGGCGCGCGTAGACTATGCGGCCACCAAGGAGTCCGCCCTTAAGGCGGCCAATTCCGCAGCTGCAGCTCAGGTGAATGCATCCAAGGCGGCCCAGCATGCCACGATCGGATTGCATGAGAGCACCAATCCATCGGCCCACGGGCACGATGGTCAGGAGTTGGGTGGCGAGGAGGAGTCCTACGATGAGCACCTGGACACCAGTGGCGGAGAAGTGGGACACACTGGCGGAGGAGAGGAGCTATCCGAACATATTCGAACTCCATATTAGTGTGGGATTAACTATCACTAGATTTTATATATTAAACTTAGTTGAAAGTCATATTTATGTAAATATAATTAATGCATTCAAGTCAGACTCATGCGGCTGTGAGTTATCAGCACTTAAAGATGTATAAAGATTATTTAATTATTCCTTAGATGTTAGGTGATCTTTAAATCTCTGAAAAATAAAATGGTTTCAAAAATATTATACTGCTCAAAAAACTGGTTCTGGGAGACAAGGAAACATCTTGAAACGTTTATTCGTTCTGGAAAATTTCATTTTTCGTGTTTACTTTTATAATTTAGCAAGTTAAATAATTATTTATTATAATTAAAAAGAAAGCAGGTTTTAAAATTACCGCGCAGCATTGCCAACACACAAAAATTACTTTTTTTAACAGCTCTCTGTTAAGTTTCAACAGCCCTGTTAGAGCAGCCGGCACAGCTGTTCGACCTTCCCGGTGACTGGCAAACGCACTGTTTTTATAACTTGCAACAAAAATTCAATTAAAATAGTGAAATAACCCAGTAAAATGGCCCAAAAAGTGATCAAGTACATCGGTCGCACCACAGACTTTCGCGGCAACACACTGTGGGAGCTGGTCTCGGACCTGCCCAACTGGGGAGTGGGCCGCCTGCTCATACGTAACATGTTCCAGCGATATCCGGAGCCCTGCTACATGCGGATTCTGAAGGTGCAATCCGTGGACGAGCAGCCCGGCGAGATCCGCAAGGTGCGGGTCACTGTGGAGAAAACGTGGCGCGGCGTAACGCAGCCAAAGCCTGTGGAAATCTACAGCACCAGCTATAAGGCGGACTACGAACTGGTGCCACAGGATCAGGAAGCAAAGTACCTAAACAACAAGAAGAAGGTTGAACCAGTGGTCCTGCCCACAAAGATTGACCTTCCGCCTCTGCTCCGCGAACTGGTATCGGAGGAAACGGGCAACCCCAATCCCCAGATGAAGGTCCACTACAAACTGACCGACAACAAAATGGCCAGATTAGCCAAGGATGGTGAAAAGCCAACAGTTAGCTTCACCCTTGGTGTGGGCCAGCCGAAACCCGTGAGCGCCAAGCTTTACGAAGGATTATTATAAGCCTGGGGACGTTGTTGAAATATTAAATACATCTATTATACACTTAAACATACGAACATTTGATTTGTACACTATCTACACGCGGGTTAGACTCTGGAATGGAATACTATGGAATAAGAAGACTGGCATTTACTTGCAACTGCCCTCCAGGGAGCGCAATTTCCTCGTGAGATTGTCCACTTCGAGTCCCAACACATCGAGGTTCTCTTTCAGCGTTATATTCTTCAAGAGCGTATCTTCGAGCACAGCTTGCAGTTTCTTGTTAATCTCCAAAGAAAGTTCGAGGGACATGGACTTATTCTCGCCTCCCGCTTTCGAGGATCCGCCATAGATGGCTGCCATGATCCCATTTCCGTACTTGACCAACTCGCTTTTGTTCTGATCGCTGCGCGATGTGGTTAATGCGCCGGCTGTCTGATCCCTGAGCATGTAGTGCTGCACCACCTTGGATTTCTTCTGCACCTCGGCCACCAGAGCGGCCGTGTGGTTCTCCAGAAACTCGATGCGTTCGGTTTGGCGGGCCGTGGCCTGCTGCAGTCGCAGTATTCGCTCCACGAGGACTTTTTTGGACGGTACCGCCTGGAGATCTTGCTGCTGTGTCGGCTGTTGCACGGTGGTAGCACTACTGGCCACCGTTTCCGATTCGGAGGACTCGCTGGCCCGTCGACTGCCGCTGTGCATGCTGCCGTGGCTACTGGAGCGACTATGACTCCGTTGTTGAGGATTCTCCGTTGGATAGCCATTGATTGCCTGCTGGCAGTTGCTGCAGTAACTGATTGGTATCTTCGGTTCCGTAATTCCTCTTTTGTACTTGTTCAGCTCGCGGTGGAGCTCTTTCAGCACGGTGGCATGCTTGTGCTGGGTAGCCTCAAAGTCACCCTGAACATCCTCCAGCTTCTGCTTGGTCAGTTCGTACATCTTCGTCTTTTCGGACAAATGCTTGGCCAGCAGCAGTCGCTCCTCGTTTTTCTCGGATGCCTCCAAACATAGTTGCTGCTCCAGTTGATTGTACTTGGTGTCGTAGGTGAGCTTTTCCTGCTTCAGTAACTTGTTCTCAGCATCAAGTCCCTGGGCCTGCCAAAATAAAGGAAATAACATCAGATCCTCGAACATGGTATGGTTTAGGATGCATCTGATACCGGCATTTATGTCGACTGCTTAGAATTGTTAGCCATTCAAGGCCTCGGTGGCGCAGTTGGCAGCGCGTAAGTCTCATAATCTTAAGGTCGTGAGTTCGAGCCTCACCCGGGGCATGTACATTTTTTGGTTTATTTTTACTTGTACTTACCTTTGCTTCGGCCAGGCAAATATCATTCTGCAGCTGCACAATTAGTTCACTCATCTCCTTGTTAATAGTGAGTAGCTCCTGCTTTTTAACTTTCAGTTGCTCCAGCTCCGATTCGTTGTCTTGGACCAAAGCCTCCAGTTTCTGTACTCGTTTCTGTTGGTCCATCAGTTTTTCTTCGTTTCTATAAAGAAAATTATCATTTAAACATAAATGGGATAATAATCGGATATATCCTGCCTCTAATGTATACATTTCCTAATACTTACATGGTGTTCTGAGTACGCAGAAGCTGCAGTTCCTCCAATTGCCCTCTGAGTTTAGCGGAGTTAAGTAGCTCATCACTGTACGAACCTTCTACGGAATTGTGCAGCTCTCGCAAACGATTAAACTCCTCTGTGAGCTGGTTATGCTGCAAAAAAGAAGTTTAGAAAGATATAAGATAAGATTATAAGATTAGATATAAGAAAGAATATTTCAACACTTGATTTACCTCCGTGGTGATCTCCTGAAGCTGGTTCTGCAGTTCTTTGTTGGCTTCGCTTATTTTTTGCTGCTCTTTGGTGAGCTTATCCAGAGCCTCAGTCTTGCTGGTAATCTCGTGTTTTAAGAGTATTGTGTTGGCTTCAAATTCCATTTTAAGTTTCTCTGTGTATAAAAAGGGAATGGTAAGGCCAGTCAAACATATATCATTGAAAAAAATAAACGAACCATTTGCCTTTTCTTCCAGTTTGTTGGGCGCATTCTTTTCCTCTTCCAGTTTGCGTTCTACAACCTGAAATGGGAATCAAGTTCAGTGAAGATCAACTATAAGCTTAGCTAATCGTTACGTACCGCCTTGGCTTCTGTTTCGATGTTCAGTTTGTTTATGTGATACTTGAGCTTGGACTCCAAGTGACCCATTTCAGTTTTGTACTTTTCGCACTCCCTTTGATATTTTCTGACTTCATTGCACTGATTAGGAAAAGATAAAGGTTATGATAAGAGATTTGTTATCTGCGAAAATTCGGAATTGGAGCTCATGGAGGAATTAGTTTTATTGCCAATCAAGCAATTATTTGAAAGTCAATCTTTCGTTATAGAAGCAGCAAAGTATTCCCACCCACCTTTTCATCGATGATGTACGTCATGCGGGACTTTTCTTCGCTCACAGCCAGGAATCTGGTGGACACATTCTTTACTTCCTTTTTGGCCTCGGCCAGCTGCTTCTCCACCGCCTCCTTCTCCTTCTTGGCGTCGATAAGTAGCTTCTCCTTCATGGCAAACTTAATGACAGTGGCTTCCTTCTCCTTGTTGGCCATTTCCATTTCCTTGCGGCAGGCCTGCTTCTCCTTGCCCAGAATGGCGTTCTCCCGCTGAATGAGGGTGATCATGTTGTCCTTCTGGACATTGGACGTACGCAGTTGCTCCAACTGCTGCTCGTAGTTGCGCCGCTGCTCTTCAAGCTGGGCCAAGCAGTGGACATGGGATAGGATGTCGTTCTGCGGAGGTTGCGACGAGGTTTGCTGCAGTTCCTTCACCTTTTCCTGGGCCTGCAGATCCTTGAATCGCAGACTTAGTTCTTCCGGTTCGATTGGCACTTGCTCCAGTACGGCTGTCTTGAGATCCTGCTCTATTTTGCCCTCATCCTGGTCAGTAACCTGATCTCCATAAGACTCAGTTTTCACATCGCTTTCTTCCAGCTGCTGTTCAATGGAATCCGCTTTCATATCCACGTCTCCAATTGTTTTCTCCTCTATGTGGTTAGAATCCCGGCCAGAATCACCATTTTCCACGCTGGGTGGATTTTCCATCTCAGCCGGCACTGTTGCCTGCGCTGATTCCATTATCGGATCGGTTATTTGATCATCTATTTAAATTTTACAATGAATTTCGCGTACTTTTGCTATACAACAAAAGTTTAATATTTGCAACCAGCTGTTAGTTTGGCAAAGTTGGCAGCCCTCCTTGAGCAGTATGACCACAGCTGCCGCTCGGCGCGAAGGGGCACACTAATGCTTGTTTACATTGCGATTTGCTTAATGTGTTAGAATTTTAAACATGGTTTGCGCTTTGGGCATTGAAGGCAGTGCCAATAAAATTGGCATTGGCATAATTCGAGATGGTAAAGTACTGGCGAACGTACGCAGAACTTACATTACCCCACCAGGAGAAGGTATTGCCACATTCTAACCCGCCGGCTAGTAAAGATTTCATCATAACCAATCATTCAACAGGTTTCCTGCCGAAGGAAACGGCCAAACATCACAGGGAAGCCATCCTGGGCTTGGTGAAATCCAGTCTAAAGGAAGCCCAATTGAAACCCTCTGATCTAGATGTTATTTGTTACACAAAAGGCCCAGGAATGGCTCCTCCTCTGCTGGTTGGCGCCATTGTGGCTCGCACTTTGTCGCTCTTGTGGGATATTCCGCTGCTGGGCGTAAATCACTGCATTGGACACATCGAGATGGGTCGCCTGATCACCGGTGCCCAGAATCCCATTGTTCTCTATGTGAGCGGTGGAAACACACAGGTTATTGCCTACTCCAATAAGCGATATCGCATCTTTGGCGAAACTATAGACATTGCAGTGGGCAATTGCCTGGATCGATTCGCCCGCATCATCAAGCTGTCCAACGATCCTAGTCCGGGCTACAACATCGAGCAGCTGGCCAAGTCGAGCAATCGTTATATTAAACTGCCCTATGTGGTTAAGGGCATGGATGTCAGCTTCTCGGGGATTTTGTCCTACATCGAGGACCTGGCAGAGCCGGGCAAGAGGCAAAATAAGAGAAAACGGCCGCAGGAAGAAGAGGTCAATAATTACAGCCAAGCCGATCTTTGCTATTCGCTGCAGGAGACCATCTTCGCCATGTTGGTGGAGATCACAGAGCGCGCCATGGCCCACTGCGGCTCAAATGAGGTTGGTTGCGACTGTTATCCAAATTAATCTATGAGTTAACCGACTTCTTTCCAGGTCCTAATAGTTGGAGGTGTGGGTTGCAATGAGCGACTTCAGGAGATGATGCGCATTATGTGCGAGGAACGCGGAGGCAAACTCTTCGCCACTGATGAACGTTACTGCATAGACAACGGTCTAATGATTGCCCATGCTGGAGCAGAAATGTTCCGCTCCGGCACTAGGATGCCGTTTGAGGAAGCTTTTGTGACTCAGCGATTCCGCACGGACGAAGTGCTGGTCAGCTGGCGGGATGACTAATCAACACAAGGACTTATTTCTGTGCATCGTTTGTTTATTAAATAACTAGTGTCCATAATATCTTCATATTTGTAAAATGCGTGTGTTCAGGATGTGAACTTAGAGGGCCTGTTCCTTGCCCGTCCACTGGGGCTTCATTTCCAAGGGGTAAACGCGCTTACCCTCAATGACATAGACAGCTCCGTTCTTGTCCTTCTCCAGGACATTCAGAATGCAGCGAGAGACATCAGCGGCACTCTGCTTGTTCAACCTATCCAGGATTCTATAGGTCTCGTCACTCGTTTCCGGGAAGATGATCTTCTCCGTAAAGTTAGTGAACATGTCCGTCATTGTAGCTCCTGGACAAACAGTCACAAACTTGATGCCCGAACGTTGATAGTACTTTTCGTTCTAATGAAGAAGACACTTAAATGAATAACCATATTCAAGGGATATTTAAGAAATTCTAGTTACCGCCAAGCAGCGGGTGAAGTTGATGATGCCAGCCTTGGTGGCTCCGTAAACGGGAATGATGAACATTGGATCCAGACCCACCACCGAGCTCATGTTAACCACAATGCCGCCTTTGCCGCCATTATCCTTGCCCATGTAGGGCAATGCGCTCAGTGTGGAATTGATGATTCCACCTAGATTTACCAACAGAGTCCTCTGCACATCCTTGTCGTTGAAAATCCCTGCTACATTGACCACAATATCGATATTGCCAAAGGTCTTGGCTATCTCCTCATAGGTGGCTTCCACACCCTTCTTGTTCGCAACATCCATCTTGACGATCATTACGCTTTGGGTGGGATGAGCGGCCCTAAGTTTCACAAACTCCTCCAGATTATCCTGCAAATCAATGATGGCCACCTTCTAGGAAGCACTCGTGTTAGAAATTACTTCACGTAATAATGTGTAAAATAACCCACCGCTGCTCCAGCGGCCAGGAGCTGCTTGGACACCTGCAGTCCAATGCCTCCAGCTCCACCGGTCACCACTGCATTCTTGCCGCGAAAGGACATCTTGGTCTGGCTAATTCGTGTAGTAGTCGGTGGTATTCCTTGTGGCTTCATCAAACACTGAGCTCCTCAGTTGCACTGCTGACTTGGAGCATCAATGATCGCCGCTTTTATACCTATTTTCCAAGGGCTATATGATATATCGTTGAGTGACTTTGGTTCGACTGCAATCAATAGCTAGTTTTCCACCTGCTCTGGGTTAGGATTATGCAACTTATGCCCATATATCAATTTCCATCCCCATCTGGTCGCTCTAGCGTTCAGTCTGCTTCACACCGCTCTGGTTTTTCGATGTCAGTTTTGCATCGGTGATAAAGTCATTGTGTAGATAAAGCAATAATCTCTTAATAACCATCTTGCAGTGAGATCTTTGTAAATAACAAGATATATATGGGAAAATATGTAGGGCTTTCTTAGATGTCTTACAATTAAATGTATATTTCGATTTACCAAACCATATTAATTGCTTTAAAATTCATAACATTTTAATTTTTTAAATTGTATTTCCTCCCAATTGAAATTCAAGCGTTACAAATATTTTAAAGTGTATTTATTCAAGCAAAATTCTTGTGAAAACATAACATATCTACATATGTATGTCGTATATCTTTGGTTTTCGTATGTGATATTTAAATTTCACAAATTGTAATATTAAAAGTTTATCTGTTATCTTAAGACTACCAAACATGGGATCGAGTACCATGAAATGTATATAAATTTGATTTGGATTTACTTTTGAACTCTTTGGGCCGCTTCAAAATTTTACGTATTAAAGGACAAAGAAGGAAAACCAAAATAGAGGTAACTCAAAAATTATAATCAAATATATCAATTTATTTGTAAGCACTTAAATTATCACAAACTTATTATATACACAAAGATAAATTAGATTGGGAGACATTAACTAGGGAAACACAAAAGTTAGAAATACAGATTTATGAGAGGGTGAAAAACGGTGGTTGCCCCATCTAGTGGGCATTGTCGTAGGTGTCCTTGTGCTGGTAGCCACTCACATATCCGGATCCATCGACCACGTTCCGTCTGCCGGCGATTCCCTTGCCCTTTCCGGAGGCATCGAAGCGCTCCTTGTGGGAACCGGTGTACTTGCTCGTATCCGTCAATCGATCCACGGCAGCTGCGGCTTTTCCAGCCTAAAAATGGTAACAAAAAGTTGTTAAGGTTTTCAATATAAGTAATGACGTTCAAAGGTTTGAAAATATATTTTTTTAAAAACTCCTGTTAGAAAACTACTTAATTTGAATGAATTATTATCAAAAAAAAATCATTTAAATTTTGTCATATCTATATGGTCATCTCAAAGTCCTTTAAACTTTAAAAGCAGTCTTAAACATTGGAGTTATATAGATTATATTTTTCACAAATCGATTTATAAAACCCACCGAAACGGACACAACTCCTGGAGCTCCACAGCTGGCCAACTTTTGCTTGATCTCCGACAGCTCCACCTTTTTCGTCTTGGCCAAATCGTCTAGGAATTTGTTGTAGTCGCTGAGCGAGATCTTCATGGCCTTGAACTTCTTGAAATGGATGCCCGTATCCGTGGTGGTGATCTTCTTGTCGATGACCTTGGCCTGTTTCATCCACTTGTCACTCTGCGACAGCGTGATCAGCTTGCCATCGGACTTGGAGTCCCCGAACTTGGAGAAGGCCTTGAACTGATCCGAAAAGCTAACCTTGGGCTCATCCTCCAGCGCCAATTGGGCCAACTCGGTAGCGGGCACCTCAGGAGTTGGAGCTGGCGAGGGGCTTCCATTAGCTGCGGCTGCGTCGGACATGGTGGATCTGAAAAATAGGTTACATATTAATATTTTTGAACCTTTACTGAACCCTACAGGTGTTTTAATAGACTTCCAAGAATAAATAGAAACAATACGGAGGAAGTACTTTTAATTTCCCAGATGGACTGGGGATCATAAAACATTAATATTATGCCTATCCTGATAGGTCATTGTTTGTTTAACATTTTGTTGTGGTTTCTTTCATCACGCAACTTTTCCGCTCCTGCGTAATCGGTTCGCTACGGTAGTCACCTACGCAGTTCCTCACCTGTGGGCCACAACGCTCAACAACATTGCGGTGGGTCTAGTCCGTCACCGTCAACTAACCACATATAGGTGCTATTCCCAGACGTATCTTTAGGAGCACCTTATCAGTACTTCACTCACTTCGCTTTCGCAATGATATCACAGCCCATGCTGGGGACTGGACAAAGGCAAAGCTATACCCACCCAAAGCTAGGCCAAAGCTCTCTCAGATGGATTTCGAGAGGTGGAAATCTAAGGGCAAATTGGGAGAGACTCAATCATGGGATGGCGTCATCGGTTTGGGTGCCCCATCTCCCAACGCAGCTAATTATCGCCTCTTGGCAAACCCAAATACACAAAATAAATAGTCAACAGGTTTGGCTCACATAGGTGACTCTATGGGGGTCAGAACTTCGCGCTAGCATGCTAGATCTTTTATGATTAGTCTCTAGCATACAGTTATCATGGGTTTTAATAATCCTAAGGCGATATTAGGTATTTACGGTACAGCTATATAGCTATAGCTACCTTATATACACTAAAATAATTACAATGAATCACTCTTGTGCTTATTAAAATAACAAAAAAGCTATAAATTTGCAAAAAAAAAATACTGCTTTATTTATTTTAAGTTTCCCTACGCATCGCCAGAAATTCCTCGCTTAATTTGTTACACACCGAACGTGGCATAAATTTGGATGATAATTTAGTTTTAAAATTGCTTGTAGCATAAATTGTCCCCGTGTTTACAGGCTACCCAACACGAAGTCCAATCCTCAGCCCCATCCCCATCATTCCATAAACAGTAAATAAAACGTGAGCATTTATTGGCGGGGCCATTAATTACGCACCACTTAAGGTTGCAAGTTGGAGCCCCAGGAGAGATGGAAGCCGTTTGGGCAAGCATTTAATGCGGCGATAAGATGCGACTGCAACCAGTTTGGAGTCCTCTATCCGTGATATATGATGCCGCAGCTTGTGCCCGCACAGATGCGAACAAATCGAAGTGGGGTAGTATCACCATGACCTTGATGCAGTTCGTCGAGCATGTCAACTACTATTTTACCACCCCCTAGCCCCATTCGCAATCCAAATCGAAAAATGACTGAATAGAGCGGAGTGCTTATGTCATCGCCTCATTACGCCGGCTCTTGATTACGCTGTTCTGGGATCAGCTTTGAATAGCTCTGGGATGAGGCAATTTCATAGCCCATAGTCCCCAGATAATCCATCGAAATCATCTATGTAAACTGAGTGGTTAATTGGGAACATTGCATGCATAGCAAGTCCGCCGGTCATTAATCATCTCATTGGTCTCAAGACCAGGGCCATTGAACTTGAACTCCGCTCAAGACGAAACAAATTACCCGGTCCCAGTTCCCGGACAAGACTAATGGAACCCTTTACTCCGCCCCTACGTGTAATTGGAAGCCATAAATACTCGGAAACAAGAAAAGTTGACAAACTACACCACAAAAGAAGTTGGAATATGCAAGAAGAGTTTTAAGATGGCAAAAAAACAGAGGCTAACGACTAGGAAATTACCTGTAAAGGCAAAACTAATAAGATCTTAGGTAATCTTTGGTGGCTTTCAAAAAGCTTTTTAAATGGATAGTACATATATCACAATGCAATTAATATTGTAATATTTGTAAAATCAATCTTTTGTAACTAGCATCTGCCATGAAAAATAGTTCGGATTGTTAGAATTTTTTACACTGAGATTGACGTTATTAGTTATATATTAGCTGGATTAAATTTTTAGTAAATATTATATTTTAATACTTTTGTGAAATGTTTATACAAAAACTTATATGCTGACAGTTTAACCATTTAAAAAACACGGAAGTATTAAATCATCGCAATCGAAAACGGAAAGAATAATTTTAAGATCATAAGATAGTCGCGCCACAGGATGCTCTGATCAAACTTGGATACTGTATTCACACAAAATAAATTATTTTTTTAATATTCTTTGACAACTCAAAGTGCAGATACCCCTCGTCGAATGAATGGCAGAAAATCAGGCAGTCTGATGGGGAGCGCGGATAGTCTAAATCAGAAATAATCCGCTTGGCTGTCAGACCATAAATAATTCGATTCTTCTCATTTCCCATCTCTGTTTTGGTTTCTTTCTCTATATTTTCGATCGGCGGAACAAGTTCTCATCCAGCTCCAGTCGAGCATTGCGAATTGGTTGCCAACATTTTAATTAGTTTTCTACCAAAATGGTAAAAGTTAATTGGGCAATATATATGACCACAATTTGAATAGCAATATGAGTGGATATTATAGATAGCCATTTTCGAAAAGAATGGACTTCCTGGAGAGGGGGACGCAATTAAAAAACCCAACCTACCTCAAGTGGACCGCTGGAGAGCGAATGTAGGAAGGGAAATTTGGGTCATCTCGATGTATATTTATAAAACAAACGACTTTGGGGGGAGAAACATGAAATACTGCACCAGATATTTTTACGTGTGTTAATAAACACACTGAAATATTAGCGCCTCGAACTGAATGCATAAATTAAAGAGAACTTTTTTTTTTTTGGGGGGGAAAACCAAACCGGAAGTCATGGTCATTCTGATAGAGCACGCAACGCAATAGAGAAATCATTGACTTAGGGGACTTATGCTCGGGACATAATATGTGTATGAAATGTGTAGCTACATCACCACTAGCCCAGATGACATCACTGGGAGCTGGGAAACGCGCAAGCGCCAGTTTGGAGAAGGGGTTTCTGGGGGCTTGGTACTGAAATTTCACACTGATGATTCAAATGCACGCATATATACACACGGAAGCGGGCAAAATGCGCCTAAATCAGGACCTCCCAACGGAAATTGAAAACAATGATGGCCCCCGGGACAAAAGAAAAGGGGAACGCGATGCGCGGTAAGTGGGTCAAAATCTGCTCTTGAAAATATGAACCTGCTACTCATAAAACGAAAAGAAATATCCTCGACCTGCAGTCTGCTTATATGGTAGATGCAGGATACAGCAACATTTTCGAAACTTTTTCGAACTAGATTATTTTTCTCTAAACGTTTTTAACTTACATTTGTTGTTAAAAAAGTTCCAAAATTCTTGAATATATTTCCAAAAAAAATATATGTTTTATTTCTCGGCTATTTTTCAATCACTTTAAGGCAAACGCGCGAATACTGGCGATGTCGAAACTCAACTGTTTGGACAAATGCGCAGCCAGTGGCTAGCGAAGGCCCAAGCGGCGTATGAGTGATATTTTTGTTTTGAGTGAGCTTTCGCTGAGTGGAATAGAAACTCGCAAGGAAAATCTTAGCATTTTATCAAAAGAAAAGATGGCAAATCATATGTGAGCTAACATAAATTCCAAAATTTTGTGAATGAGATAAGGAATACGATTTAAATCGTATAGACACTTTTACTGACCCCCCAATTTTTTTTAAGCGATGACTTCATTTCGCAAAATTTTATACACGAAAACTAACAACGAAAGCCACACGGCGAAGCCATTTATCAGAAATAAAAAGAAATAAACGAGACCTAAAAACAACTCAGAATAACAAAAGTGACGCTAGCCACCGAAATCTTATCAAACCAACTAGTTAGACTCAAAATTTTGGTTTGTTGTGAGTGAAATTCTGGGGAAAAAAGCTTAAAGCTTTTCCTGATTTTATATTGTCTAAAGAGAAGGGGGTGTTCGCCACTCAGTCTGAGCTACTAAAACAGTCAATTTGTAGTCAGTAAATTTGTTTAACCACAAAAAACAGAAAACGATGCGTGAAGTTGTGGGTTAAAAACACGCACAACAAGTGCCAGACAATTCGAATAATTAAGGGGGTATCTTTTGGGCTTACTTAGACGTGTTTTTGGGGTGTGACTTGGGCTATACTAAACCAGTGAGCTCATGCTTAGCTATGCAAATGAGTACTTATTTCAAGCGGCTAAGATTTGTCGACCGCCTTACTAGGTAAATGGGTTCTTTGAACTTTTCTATTTTTTTACATTCAGGAAAAAGGAAATATCAAATAGGAAATCATAAGGAAATTACTTCGCACTCCATAAAATGATTAAACACATTCTGAAACAAAAAGACCCTGCCCTAAACCCAAAACAAACCCTAAACGAACAAAAAAAAACCTTTGACATTGATTTATGAGAACTGACTGTCGGAGGAATTTGGTAAGTTTTTGTGGCCAACTCGATGAAGTCATAGCCCTGGCCCAAAAGCAAAATACAACACAACTGAAAGACTAACTTGGAGAACGAAATACCCTGAGGAGACTTATAATTAAGTTCGTAAATTAAGCATTAGGAATTACATATAAAGGCCTAATTATTATTATTTAAAATAAAACGTTTTATTTATAAATTAAATATTTCATTGTGCAATGTTTATTCAGCTTATTAACCAGATGACACCATAGAGTTTAGAAAATGCTTATATTCAAATTAGAAAGAGTTCAATTTCCATAAATTCCAAACTTAAGTACAATGTTTTACAGCTGAAATACCTTTTAGAGTGATTCGTTTACTCTTTTTCTAGGACATAAAATCAAAGTACTCCCAGTCCTGAAAAATGCAAACATGATTCTTGCCACCTGGCCTATCTTAAGTGCACCTTTAATTAACCACGAAGGCAGTTCAAAGAACCGATGGTGGTACACAAATCAGGGCACAGTCCACACGAGGCAGAACAAAGGGAGTGAACCAAGTGGACTGAACCATGTTGCCAATCCAACTTCAATTCCAGGCCAGAACTTACCAGCTCATTAAGCCAGACTGGAATGGCTGCAGAGAATTGGGCTTTGATTGAAACTGAGTGCCAACGGGGCTAACATTAAAACGCACTTATCAGCCGGGCCGTCAAGGCCAATCCAATGAGGTTCTTGCAGTTGCTCCTCCTCCTCCTCCTAATCGGGAGCGAAGTTTAAGCACCAGAGATCTGAGCCATCCGATAAGCCCGTTGCTAAAAATAAAAATGCCCAGCGAAGGAGGAACAGGAGATACCAATGCAGCTGCAGTTGCATCAGAGGCGGATGGGAATCATATTCTTAGGGGGTTTTCTTAGTATCCGGTTGAAATAAGTATATATCTTTACTGCATACTAGGATCATTTATTTAGCAGTCTTGAGGATTTAATATGTACTTACTTAATAGTATTATGATTTTTAAGGGAACTTATGACCCCCCAAAGACCCCCATTGTGTTCGCCACTGGAGCGCATGACTCCCGTGTCCAGGCTGTGGCCAAATGTGGCCCTTGGCCTTCACTCACCTTGAGATGCCGTTGTTGTCGTCGTCGGTTGTTGCCACAGTTGTTGCAGTTGCAGTTGCTGTTGTTGTCGTGGCCCCGTTGCAGTGTGCGGACAAAAAGGAGGCTGAGATGCCACAATGCTGCGGCAGCAACAACGATTGCATATCAATTACACGCTGGTCTGGATGCGGTCTTTGGCCTTGATGGTCCACCCAGCCAAGGCCCTTGGTTCGCTTGCAGATCCAGATGCAGATGCAGATGCCAAGATGCCAGGCAGCGATAGCTCCTCCCGCTGCGGAGAACCAGGGTCTGCCTCCCTCATTTGGGCCCACTCCAGCCTTGGCCACAATTAAACCAAATTGACAACGCCTTCACGAGGCGTCGATCCCCAAAAGGGGAGTGAAAGGCGGAGCTGCAATGTCCGTTAACGACACAAGTGGACACGACGACGCATTCGCATCTCCTCGTTTGCATTGAAGTGCATCTGATGGATACATTTGGAGAAATAATAAATTGACTATTTTACTATTTACTATTTTAAAATGCGACAGATATTATTAGGTTCTTCTTTAATAAAATACGCGTGCTCGTACAATTCCGATGAATTATCTTTAAGTACAATAATTCACCCTTTTTATGAATAATATAATATTTCCTATTTTTTAACAATTATGACTTAAAATTAAAATTCTAAGAATTTAAAAACAGTCTTGTCTATAAATATTATTATTTATAAACATTTAAATTTATGATTTAAAGTTGTAAAAATTATTATTAAACAATTTACGAATTACTTTGCTTTAATTTAGGTCATAAAATCCACCTTACTATGTGAGGGTAAAAGAGCAAACCCCATTTGAAAACTTTTGCAGATAACAATTTGGAATGCTTTTAGAATTTTTCTCGCAGTGTATCAGAATAGAAGAATCAGCAGGAACAGCAGAAACTGGCCGGCAGGAACCTCAGTCAGAACCAGACCTAGAACTCGCGAAAGAACCTGCTGGGTATAAAAGGATGAAGACCTAGGCTCAGAATCAACAGTTACCAGTGAACTGACGAACAAGACTCACTCGAAGGAATCTTCCACTGCCGCCCAGCCATGAAGTATCCACTTCTGTTGTTAGGAAGCCTCAGTTTGGCCCACGGACTGGCCTTGTACTATCCCTATGCGTACACTGCCGAGGGATCCGCCGTGTTCACGCCCACCCAGCGCCAGTATATCGCCAAGGATGAGTTAGGTCAGTACTCCTATGGCTATTCGGAACCCTTGTCCAGCAAACAGGAGACCCGCACCCTTGACGGAATCACCCAAGGATACTATAGTTACCGGGATGCGGCTGGAAAACTCCAGACGGTTAACTATGTGGCCGACAACGAAGGTTTCCATGTGGCAGCCACTAATCTGCCAAAGGCCAAAGTTCCCAAGGAGTCGCTTGAACTTAGTCCCAGGAGCGCGTCGCATCCGGTAGAACATCCTGTCGAGCATCACGCGGAGGTGTTGCATCCTGTAATTCAGCATCCTATTGGCCACCATCCCGTTGAAGTTCCACATCATCACACTGTTGTTGAAAGCGGACGAAGTGCCCATGCAGATGGACACCATCCCGTCGAGCACCACGATCACTCCGTTTCTGTTGTCCAGCATCCTGGTGGCCACCATCCCGCTGAGGTCCCTCATCCTCACACTGTTGTCGAAAGCGGCCGAAGTGCTCACCCAGATGGACATCATCCAGTCGAGCACCACGAGCACCCTGTTCCTGTAGCTCAGCATCCTGTTGGCCACCATCCCGTTGAGGTTCCTCATCATCACACTGTCGTTGAGAGCGGCCGAAGTGCTCATCCAGAGGGACACCATCCCATCGAGCACCACGAGCATCCGGTTGCTGGCGCAGACCCATCCGGATCCCATGGTGGCCACTCCCAATTGCCTCATCCCGTTTCTGATACCGCTGAAGTGGCTGCGGCCAAGTCCCTTCATCTTCAACGCGTCCACGACGAAGGCGTGCGCAACCAGGTGCTGGCCAAGATTCCAGTTGCCGTGGCTCGCAGCCACCATGTCGTGGTTCCTGCTCCAGTCTACGGCTACACCATTCCCAGGTACTACACCCCCGGATTCTATTACTGAATGGCAGCTGCCTTCGCACGATTTGGTTCATCATTTAAGAATTTCGAATTTAAAATAAAAATTGTCCATCAGTCTGCGGCGTTTCTTTTAAAGTGATAATTGGATATTATATGGAAATATTCAACAAATTTATTTTACAATCTATTAAAATCTTTCGTTGAATTATAATTTTATAATTTATAATTTTTAGCTTTAACATTTGCATCTTTATTTAAATATAAACATAACCAAAATCTCGACACCTAAAGTTCAAGATCCGGCTGAACTGAACCATTTAGCTGGCCAACTCCTGAACCGGAACCCGTTCACTCGGACCCTGTCCTACCTCAACCTTTTGGCCCCAGACCCACCGATCACATTCCACATATGTGCAGCATAAACTCTTCACAAATGTGGGCCGAATTTTGATTTCAATTATATTTAATAGCAGCATAAACAACAGCAAAGGCAACAACCTAAATAACTAAAACTGGAAAAGGTAGCCGGCGTGTCCTATAGCCCAACCCGGTTCCTTGACCCTTCTTCTGATGATTTCCAGCTCACACTGAGAGAATCAAATGGCAAATGAGTATGACACATTTTTATAATACATTACAAATCAATTGAAACATATAACTTATGGTTATCATTCGATACTAATTGTTTAAGTTAAGTTTTTTCTAACTTGAAAATAACGAAAGTCTTAAATAGCACTGCCACAATTTTTTAATTTATTAAAAAATTAAAACCTTTCTTCATTTTTGACCTCCACTTTCTCTCAGTGCACATCCGGAGCCACTGAAGAGCAGCCTGATTAAGTTCTTGCTTTGTGGCATTGCGGAACGTTGTTGCTTGTCTCTGTACATGTCCACATCCGATGCAGTGCGATATCTATAAGATACATACATATGTATATAAGTGTTGCTGCCCCTTGCGCAGATGAAAACAAATTGCGGCTTTTGTGCTCAAATTTATGCTGAACTTGTTGAAATCGAAATCGACAAAATATTTATGTACGAAAATGCGAGGAAGCAGAGGAAGAGGAAAAAGGAACAATAATCCAGCCTGGTGGAATATGAAAGTAAAACCCAACCGGACGACCTTCCTGAGAACGCACGAAATTGTAAATTTTTGGCAGGAGGCGCCGCCTATAAAAGGCAGAATCCCCAATCGATCCCAGCACAGAGTTCTCTAGAGCGAGTACTAGTCCACCACACTAGCAGCGCCTTAAAAAAATTTCAAAAAACTCCCAAAAATCTTAAACAGCCACGCTTGAGAAGATGTACTTGCTTAATCTTTGCCTGATTTGTACCACCATCGGTTTGGCCGTCGGTTCACCAACCTTGGAGTACGGAGCCCCACCAACTTCGGATACGATCAGTCAGTATCACCACCAGGATGAGCATGGCCAGTACGCCTATGGTTACATGGCACCACTGTACTCCAAGCACGAGACCCGCACCGTGGATGGTGTGATCCGGGGTACCTTCTCCCACGTTGATGCCAATGGCGAAACCCAGACCGTGGACTATGTGGCCGATGCCGAGGGCTTCCATGTAACCTCTAATCTGCCCAATCAGCAGGCCAATCAGGAAACCCCTGAAGTGGCTGCCCTGCGAGCACAGCATCTGGAGGCCCATAACCAGGCCAAATTGAGGTTGGCCGGAGACTACTCCGTTGGTCCACAGCCTGTGCAGGACACTCCCGAGGTGGCCGCCGCTAAGGTTGCATTCTTCAAGCGTTTCGAAGCCGAGAAGCTGCGCAACAAGTTGCTCGCCGAGAAGAAAGTTCTGGTGATAGCGAATCCAACTCCCATCGCTGTTCGTTCCCAGCCGATATATGTCTACCAGCCCACCACAGGATTCGTTTACAACTATCACACCAAGACGCAGGACCAAGTTCCCTCCAGGAACTACCTGCCAGTGGTCTAATGTGGTCTAATCTTTGGATTGGTCGTCTTCGAAAAATTATGTTAATTGTTGAGCAATAAATGATGCAAATCGGAAATTTAAATTATATCTCAGCTTCATTACTATAAAAAATCCTTGAAAAATTCACAAGCATGGCTTAGAAATCACTTAAGTCTCCATTCAAATTTCTGAAATTTAAATCTTCAGATAAGATAGATAGATATTCACTTAATCTGGATGTACACTTTTCACTACATAGGCCACCAAAGAAAAAAAGAAAAACATTTGACTTTTGGCACAATGGTGCTCTGTCTTGCATTTATTCATAGGAAACACGTCATAGTCACACCTCACTTTGTTCCACGAACATTAGCCGGCTTTGATCCATCGCCACGATCCGCATCATCAGGCCTTCAATTGCGTTTGCTCACCAACAAACTGCGACTAAGGGCCACTGGGCGCAGGGTTCGCAGCTCGGTGGGCGTGGTAACACTGTACTTGGTGTTGGGGGATACCAGGGTGTAGTAGGCGCCGATTGGCACACGGAGATCACTGTTGTCCAAACGATCCTCGAGCAGTTTCTCGGCACTGGCCAAGTCGCCGAGTTTCAGATAACTGCTGGAGCTTAGATCAGCCAAGGAGTAGACGGTGCGCAGACGCAGATCATCGCCATCGCGATCAGATGAGATCTGACGAGCATTCTCTCGGATTTGGCTCGAGTCCCGCAAAGATTCTTGGTTTCGGGTTTGATCTTGACGGAGGTCTTGACGCAGATCTTGACGCAGTTCTTGGCGGGATTCTTGGTCAATTCTTAGGTCCTGACGGCGATCTTCCCGTCGATCCTCTTGCCTCTCTTCTCGCTGATCCTGTCGCCGATCTTCTCGCTGATTTTGTCGTAGATCTTCTCGCTGATCTTGTCGTCGCTTTTCTCGCTGATCTTGTCGTCGATCTTCTCGCTGATCTTGTCGTCGATCTTCTCGCTGATCCTGCCTCTGCTCCTGTCTCAGATCTTGTCTCAGTTCCTTCCTCTGATCCTGTCGGATTTCCTGTTCCCCTCGCTGCTCCCGGTCATCCCTGTTCCTAGGCAGAATAAGCTCTCGCTGTCGATCGGCCAACATGGCTGATAGCTCGGCTCGAACTCTCTCCAAGATCGCCGCATCCTCATCGCTCAGACTCTGCTCCCCTGACAGCTGATCATCGTTGTTGTTGTTTCTGTTCTGCTCCTGCTGCCTTCTGTCCGCCTCCTCACGCAAACTGGTGGCTAAGGCTTTCTCCCTAGCTTCCCTCAGAGCATTCAGGTGGGTTAGACGAGCCTGCTGCACCTCCTCCGTATCGGTTACCGGCAATGGTGCCTTTCCCTCGTCCACGGGTGCTTGGGGTTGGTTACTCGCCTCGGCCTTGAAACCCTGAACGCCATTGGCCTCATAGCGAACCGTTTGTAGTTTTCCATCGGCATCCACATAGGAGTAGAATCCCCGGGAGGTGCCATCTCGGGAGGAGTACTCAGCCCTAGCCGCATTCTCATCCCTGTAGCCATAGGAGTAGAAGGCTCTGGCCGTATCTTGCTCCTGGTAACCACTGCTCGGCCTTTGGGGCAAGCCTGCAGCTGAGGTAAGGGCCAACAGGCCGCCCAGAATCGTCCAGGTGAAGCAGTGCATCCTCTTCTTTTGATTGCTCTTGTGGAACTGATGCTGCAGTGACTCCCCGTTGGGTGTTTTATACCACCTGCGGGTAACTCGAGACGCCACCCACCACCCGGTCTGCACAATGACCTCGAAATGCGCAAGTCGATCCGCCGCGATCCGATTGGTGTCGATTGCTACTGGGGCCTCTGGTTCGCTACCGCACGGATGTTGCAATAGTGAACTTAATATTGAGACACGGATCCATTGGTTGCACAATTGGGCGGCACTTCCAGCTGAGATCTGTGTCTCCGCGGATGTGGCAAGCGCAACCTGGATTCAGGCGGAAAACAAATGGGGGAAGTCTGTTTGTTTTGTTTAATGGGATAAACATCCATATTCGATTACTAGATGGACTATCGTTTTAGTGGCTGACAGACACATATATGTATGTAAAGTGCATTGATAACTAAACTCTTATGCCATGCGGAGTTATGTTATATTATGATTTTAATATCAAAGAGCTTTCGAAAGGAATCGAATAAAGTAGTCATATACAATTGAATGTGTTATTGTCTAAATATAGCCCTTCTAACATAATTAATTAATAAATCAACAGTTGTACGGCTTAAACCTCATTTTAAGAGGAATTGTTAGCAATTTGTTATATCTTTTTTGTATATTATATGATAGATATTAAAACTAAGTTCGATGGAAGCTCCCAGCCAATGCGCAGTTATCTGAAGTGTTATCATTACACGTACATACTTAAATACATATTTATTAGCAGCTTTGATTAGTGCTGATGCTTTAAAGCGAAGAGCATTGGCAAAAAAGCATTTCTTAATTATTAAAAAAGTTTATGAACGTGCATGTTAATTATCAGAGGAACTTAGATAGGATGTACCGGAAGTAGGTCGCGTTTGAATATGGTAAAATATTTATCTAATGATAGAATATAATATTTAACCTATTAATAGTCGTATTCTCATCACTTGCCAAGCTTATGCAGTTATATTAAACAAACATAATATTCTCTGCGAGAGCATCGGAGACCAAAAAGCTCAGTTAGAGCTGAGAACGGAGAGCAGTGGCGATAGGGTCGTTAGCACTTGCTGATCGAATAAGTTTAGATTTGCCAAAGATCAGTTCGCCAATTGCCGCTGACCGAACTGCACGAAGTCCATAGAGCCAAGAGGTTTACCACACCGACATGGACTTAGCCGGCAAAAATGTAGTTTACCTTGGCGGATTCGGCGGCATAGGCCAAAAATGTGTGCAAGAACTGCTCCGGCGACCAATAAAGGTGGGTTGACCAACAACCGGAGACTAGAAACTAACTGCAATTGATTACTTCATTAGGCTCTGGCCATTTTCGATCTGAATGCTAATGAGGAGCTCTTGGCTGAGTGGAAAAGCCAGCATCCCGATACGGACATCTTCTACCACAAGCTGGACATAACCCAGAAATCGGATATAGACGCGGCCTACAAGGCAACCGCTGAGAGATTCGGACACTTCGATGTGGTGGTCAATGGCAGTGGACTGATGAACGATCGCCTGGTCGAACTCACTATTCAAATTAATCTGGTGAGTGCGAGAGAGAGTTTGTTAACTAGTTTAATAACATTATTTATCTGATTTTCCCTAAGCTGGGTGTTATCAACAGCACTTTGACCGCCTTGGAGTACATGGACATGGCCAAGGGCGGAAAGGGTGGTCTCATAGTGAATATATCCTCGGTGGCTGGACTGCAGCCCACAGCTATAATGGCCATTTACTCGGCGGCCAAGACAGGAGTTACCACATTCACCAGAGCCATGGCTGTAAGTAGAAACGAAATGAGTTAAATGGTTTGATCATATTATATGTCATCCATATCCCCCTTAGAACCCATTCTTTTACGCCCACTCTGGTGTAGGCTTCATTACCATCTGTCCCGGATTCACGGACACTGGCCTGCTGGAAGATATTGGCAACAAGACGACATTCACCTACGACACTCCCATGCTGGCCATGTTCAACCGGGTGAAGCGACAGAAGGCCGAGGATTGTGCCAGGAACCTGGTCTCAGCAATAGAGACGTCCAAAAATGGAGCTGTCCTCATGCTGGAGCTGGGTGAGACGACGGAGGTGGACATGCCAGTCATGTGGAAGCCACAGTTGGATAATTAATACCGCTTTATTGTTTCTAATGTGTGTGCATCATATTGTAATCTCTTTCAATTGGTTGGTGATTTAAAAATAAAGTGTTATCAGTTAATGGAGCTTCTTTGACATTTAATGGGGGGCCACACGGACAGAAAATACGTTGCTTATTTATTATTATTATTATAGTAACAAAAAATACAAAACTCACCTTTAGAAATATAAGACCTTCCATAAAAAATGGGCATGCTTTTCTGGTATATAGGCGGCTATCAAACCTCTCCATTTATATAAATAGCCTTTATCAAATCTCTAAGCCCCACATGAGATAAACCCAAAAAGTAGAGCGATGGAAACTGGATTGCTTGTAAGTTGTTGGTCTTATGAAGAGTACTTCGCCAGTTGCTGCCGACGGAACTGCACGGAATTTTTTAGAGAATTTATAAATTGCGAAATGGATTTGGGAGGAAAAAATGTGGTTTACCTTGGAGGATTCGGTGGCATAGGCAAAAAATGTGTGCAAGAACTGCTTAAGAAGCAAATAAAAGTGGATTTACAAAAAAACTGACCTGAGAATGAATACTAATTAATGACTCCATTAGGGTCTGGCCATTTTTGACTTGATTGTGGATGACGATCTCTTGGCTGAGTGGAAAAAGCTGAATCCCGATACGGAAGTTTTCTACCAAAAAGTGGACATCACTCAAAAATCGGATATAGATGCTGCCTATAAGGCGACCGCAGAGAAACTTGGACACTTCGATGTGGTGGTCAATGGAAGTGGGCTTTTGGATGATCGCCTAATTGAACTGACCATACAAATTAATCTGGTAATACTTGATATAATACTTTCACAGGTATTTATTTATTAATATTTTCTGAAGGTGGGAGTAATCAATAGCACTTTGACCGCCTTGGAGTACATGGACAAGTCAAAAGGTGGTAAAGGTGGACTAATAGTGAACATTTCCTCAGTGGCTGGACTGCAGCCCACGCCTTTGATGGCCATATACTCCACATCCAAAACAGGTGTCACCACATTTACCAGGGCCATGGCTGTAAGTTAAGTGGAAAAACAAAAGGCGATCATAATTTGATTAATACTTCCCTCAGAGTCCCATCCATTATGCTCACTCCGGTGTGGGCTTCATTACCATCTGTCCAGGCTATACGAATACCGGCATCCTGAAGGATATTGATAAGAAAACTACATTTCCATTTTATGAGACTCGCATGCGGACCGTCTTCAGCAAGGTGAAAGGTCAGACGGTGGAGGTTTGCGCTCAGAATATAGTCCACGCCATCGAGACGGCCAAGAATGGAGCAGTTCTTATGCTGGAACTGGGTGAGATCCACGAACTGGATATACCGAACCTGTGGAATCCCCAGCTAGATGATTGCGTATTTGTCTGCTTGAGCTGAACGTATCTATACTAATTAATCCCACATTAACCGCAAGATGGGATCAAGTTGGCAGGCAATCAGAACCAAATCAAGTCATATCAAATTATGTTTTATAATTCGAATAAGTTTCTTTTATTTAAATTGCAGGCATACACACACAAAATTGAGTTTGTTTTTAGTTTGCATTTGAGTTTTTTGGTTTCTGGGTTTTTCATATCTAACATTTACAATGAATTTCGAAGATAAATATACATATTCAGCACATCCAAGAACATATATTTTATCGATGATTAACATTCCACAAAACTAGAAGAGATGTCTGATTTCGGTAGTCCGAAATTCTGGATACCCTAGAAAAGGAAGCTAAAGTTCAAAAAGAAAATAATCATAATAATCATTATGATGATAGCTTTTGCAGATCAGTTATCTGTATAGTAGAGTTTCTTAGCCGAAGTTCCCAGTTGTAAAGCTGCCAGCAGCAATTAAATGGGATAGAACAAAAGGTTCTAGATAATTTAAAATACAACGATTTAAGTTTCAAAATATAATCTGAAAACTTTTCTTCTTTTCCGGGGTATCATGACCATGGACAGACCCGAAGGTATTTGGGAGATCTCTTGAAGTAGAAGCAAGTTCATCTCGTTGGTGAAGGTTTGTTGTCTTTCCTGTAGAGTAGTGCATGTAAAATACAATCTCTGCTTACATAGATCTATGATACAATATACGCCGCTCAGATGCATCCTTTCAGTGGCGTTTAGTGTGTGTATTTAGATACATTATTATACTCGTTATAGTTAGTTTCAATTAGCATTTAATATAAAGACATTTGTTTGTTCCCATTGAACTGGGATTAGTTTCGCATGTTAACTGTAAATTTCACATCATCACAATTCAAGGGTCTTCAACTTATAAATTACACCAAAAACAGCAACGGTTCGTTTGCAGAGACGAGGTGACCTTTGACCTTTCAGGACGCTTGTGCTCATCTATTGAGCTTCGACTTTTAAGTAGCGGTGGTCGTCAAAACTGAAAGTATCCTATTGTCCTCACCACAACACATTGGATGCGCTGAAAGGGAGTCGCCGTGGCTATCTATCTACCTAAGATTACTCGCTTGCAGTGCTGGGTTCTATCGAGGATCTGATCTCATTGGGTGGTGGGTGGCTCGACAAGCTATCTCCTGGCAGGTTATAATAGACTTATTGGATCTGAGCTACTGCAAAGTCGTCGGCAAAGTATCTGTGCGACCTTGGTCGATTGGTTTTGAGCCTAACCCTAGGTTGAGGAACAGAAGCGCCTACTATCGTATCGTATTTAACCATATTTTACGTTTATCTTATTAAGTTATGCGGATTGTCTGTAACTAGTTGCGTTAACTATAGGATCTCGTATTGTATTCCATTAAATTTCCTATCTGGTGGTTGCTGTTGGTGTTCTTAGTTCCTTATACTCTGCTGGTGGTTATTTGTTTAAGTTTCTCGTTTGCTTTCTTCGCTCTGATATGTTTCGCACATCATCTTTCATCATTTCATCTATCTTTCGTCGAGAACTTAAAATAATGACAGAGGTAAAACCGAAACAACTAAAGTTTTGTGAAAATTTATTGGTAAATAAAATAAATAATTTGTTTTTTTTTTGCATACTTTTTTCCACTTTGATTAACAGAACTCGAAATTTGCTTAGCGTAGAAACATTGAGTGATAATACCAAAAATACATTTAATTAACATATGTATGTGTAAATATATATATATGCATTTAAATAAGTGTGTGTAAATAGAAAATGTCTGTGTATATGTGTGAATTGCTCGGCACGATCTGTTTCAAAAAAAAAAAGAGCCTCGCCTTGGTCAGTTTTGAAATATTAGAGTTTTGGGGGGACTTGGCGGTTGCTGGACTGATTGTAAATTATAAAGTTACAAAACTCAACTCAACAAATACGTTACTATGAACTGAACCCATTGGGTTTAAGCTACAATAAAATCATCTTGACCACAGCCAAAGTCTGAGCGGATATAGCCAAATCGCCAAATCTGGATCTGAATCCGTATCTGGATCTCGATTGGCACTTAAGTACGCAGTTGAACGACCATCCGCCCAGGCTTCTTCCATATTTTTCGCGTTTGGCAGGAGGCAAATGGATTTGAGAAATCCAATTAGCTCCCTCGATTTGCTTCTATACACTGAATGCTTTAGTTTCTGAGTAGTAGGAAATTACATTTACATATATGTATGTTTGTTTTGTTTTTTAAAATTGCTTCGATCAATTTTAACTAGCTCACAACTGAACACGCACTCCCCGGGATGGGGAATACATTTTTACATGGATTCTACTACACACACGGCATCGAAACTCGTTAACAATAAATATATTTGTAAAGATATATATGTTATGTTCCTCTATGACCAAGCTTTGTTATATATATAGGGTTCCTGATTTCATCGCTTAACAAATACAAGTTACAAAATCTTTCTCACTTTTGCTTCGAATCAAACTGATGTACAAAGTCTTGAAAGCAAAACGCAGGCTCAACTGACATTAATATATAATATTAATAATAGAGCGCACAATTGATTAGTTTCTAGATATAAATACAAATTTATATTTGCGTAGAGTAGGTATGTGTAAATGTTCTCAAAGCCCTGAATGACATTTTAACTTCCTGTTTGTCAATTCTCCTGTACTTTACTCTTCTCACAGTTTACAAAAAGGGGAAAATGGGACGTGATTTTAATTTATTTTCAATAAATTTAATAATATATAGTACAATAGTTAACAACATCGCACAATAGCGTTATTAAAATTTCTTTAAGAAATATAAACATTCATTTCACACACATACAAATGATCGTTCGTGTCCTGTGGCTCAGTATGTATGCGTGTTGGTGTATGTGTGTGATTGTGTTTTTGAGAGCGATAGGATTTTCAGGTCCTTGTCAGCCCTACTGATTTTGTATATATAAAAATAGCGTTTTGAAATAGTTAATAATTAAAAAAAATATATAAGTTTATATCTATGTTTACAGCGTTACACAATCAATCAAATTTTGATCACAAACAATCAGGAGCGGGGGATGACAAACACACTATTTTGGATAAGAATATAAGTTCTGCCTAGATCTCGAAGTCTTGTGATCATGATTCAGTTAATTAGTGCACAGTATCTCTATTTCATCTCAGGAAATTGCTTTAAAATCTTCGCTGCTATACAAAACTGGATGTTGCCCGACCTCAACAAGAGTTTGCATACCTCATCCTCATCCTCATCCTCATCACTCTTGATCATTCGCCTCTTTTGTGGATTCCTACGGATCTACGAGTCTGAGCTGAATTCTAGGCTACACACATAGTTTACAATCTAGTTTGAGTTTATTTTTGTTTGCTCTTACTTTTCACTATGTGTGCTAGACACAAACCCCGAATCTGAAACATAACACGAACATGAGTAACACATTTGCACAAAATTTGAACAATGAACTAATTAGACAATTATTTAATAGATTCTAATAGACGGTACCCAACCCAATTGATTTTTTGTTTTGGCTCCGATCCAATAACGGATCGCTCGGATCAGATTTAACTACAATTACTTTTGAAATTCTACCAAAGTTTGAACTGTGCGGTACAAACCTCTAACGATGTGTAAAATGATTGCATTATACATATTCTTTTCCGCCCATTCGATCTATATAAACACCTATATAGAAATATCCTCTGGCTGAGTGGGCCTGACTGCAGTACCTAGTCCAACTTGATCCCACTGTCATCGGGATCGACGATGTCCACCAGGTTTTTCTCCAGCTGCAGCATCATTCCACTATCGATGCCGCCCTCGAAACTGTCCTCCGACATCAGTTGCGGTTTCCTGCCCCACACCGGCTGTTGCTGCTGTTTCCGGGAAGATATTTAAATATAAGATTATACACTGGTTGCAAAGCCTTATCAGTTAGAAAATTCATGTTATTCACTATGCCAAACCCATAAGCAAAAACAGTTTAGATTGCATAAATAGATAGAAAGATAAATAGTCACACCCCTCCTAATAAAACCAGCACACCTACCTTATTGGCATTGAAGCTATCGTTTCTGTCGCTCTTAAAGCCGCCATATCCCAGATCAAAGTTGTTCCAGTTGCCGGTCGTGCTGCTCTTGGGGCAAATCGGGCCGTAGATACTCAGCATGGAGGAGCCAGTGGGCACATCGAATGTGGACGCATCGTCATCCAATATGGAGTCTGATCGTACAAAGTTCGCTGACTCTTTACCCGTATTGTTCCAGAACAGCAGTGATGAGCTATGATTGTTGTTGTTGTTATTGTGGGAGTTGCTATTGTTGTTGTTGTGGTTGTTATTGGATCGCCGGAACAGAGGCACTGCATCCACATCGACCTCCGGGACCCTGTCCAGATCTATGCTAACACTATTCGGCGGTTTCTTTTCATAAAATGAGGTATCAGCTGTTGCGGCTAAAATCGACAACGGTCGGCTGGGGTTCGGCTTGCTGGACGGTGGCTGCTGCTGTTGGGGATGCTGTGGAGGATGCTGCTGCTGCTGCTGCTGTGCCAGGTATGCTTGCTCCCACGGGTTGCCCAGATGGAAGACATCTCCACCGCTGCCGGGCAACATGTAGCCCTTGTGCACGTTGCTGTTCACACTAAAGTTCGGTGGGTTGGCATTGCGTTGCGTTGGTGCTATCGGGTTGGCTTGGTATTCTCTAGGCGAAGGATTTCTGGGCGTGCCAACGCCAAAGCCGCTGAAGCGAGAATCGTAGCGGCTGGGCACTATGAGCCGGGTAATGGGACTGTGATGCGACGGATGAAGCAGGGGCGGCTGCTGCGGTGGGAGACCACCACCTGGCGAAAGTCCCAAGCTGGGATCCAGATATCCCCTAGGAGAGCCCATATAATGCATAGGCGACATAGGTAACATTGGTGGCATGTTACCTAGAGGCGGTCCCTCCTGCTCGCCTAGTGGTTTCTTTATCGCTCCTACGCCTACCGCTGGGGGTCCCTGCAGCGCCAACGGTGTCTTCATGTGTTTTCCTCGATTCCGTGCACGATAGCGTTCTACCTCCTCCTGGGAATGGGCAAAGGTGCAGCTAGAACCTCGGGGACACACCCGCCGCACATTCAAGTCCCTGCATAAGCTGATCTTGTACTTGGGATTGCTATTGGCCGTCCCACCACTGCCACCGCCACTGATGCCGTCCTGCGCCTTGCGCACTCCATGGTGCTGAAGAAAGTTCACCAGTCCAACGACCGAATGGCGCACTGCATCCAGGGCCTCAGCCAAATCCGACCACGGGGCAACCTCCGCACAGGGATCAATGTTGGCCAGGTACTTCAAATGATGGTGCAAACTGGACAGCTTCGCAGGATCACTGGTCCGCTGCAAGGCGATGACCAATTCCTGGACTGATTGAGCAAAGGAGCTTGGCGTCTGCAGCTTATCGATGATGCTCTGCATGTGACTCTTATGCAACACGTCGCCATACAATAGGGAAGACCACTGTTCCGGTGCAATACGCAGACCCGCCTCGGTAGCTATCTGAACGATTTGGGCATCGTGCTCGCGGCGCAAGGCGTCATACGTACGGAATTCCTCTTTGAGCTGCATCAACGACGAGTCCGCCTCCCGCTTGGACACCTTGAAGCAGCTGGCGCGGTAGAGCAGCTGTACCACATGTCCGATACTCGTCTTGGAGGCCTGTGGAAACTTCGGCTCCAGTCGCTGCACGACGAACATGACCAGCACTTTGCGCGAAAGCGCTGATCCCTCCTCCAAGGCCAGCAGCACCAGTTTGAGCACCTCCTCCTGCATGGCGGGTCCAAGGAACTGGCATCCTCTTGTTCGCACTGCAGCCCACAGATTTGAGCTCAACTGTTGGGGATTTTGGTGCTGCAGGATCAGCTCGGTGACTGTGCGTTCGCCTAGGGATCTGGCTGCTCGGAGCGCTCTCACCCGTCCCTCCTCCTCCATCAGCTGGCAGTTGACCAGGGTAACCAGCTTCCGTAGCATGGGTCGAGTAAGAAGATTGCCATTTCCGTTCAGGTTGAGGAAGGACTTCAAGTGCAAAGCCAGCTCCTCGATGCACCGCTGACCCAGTTGGTAGCACTTAAGGTGCTCCGGCTCCAGCTTCTGCACACTGGGCGGTGGTGGTCCCAGCTCGAGGAGCTCCGAGTCCTTGACCAACTGGAGCAAGGCATGGTTAATGGGCAAATTGTCGATATCGCTGACAATCACGGTCTGAGAAAGGAATTACGGCAAATCGATTAGGGTTAGAACAATATTTAGATGGAGTTTAACTCACCTGATCGAAGGGACACTGCCGGTTGTAGAGGGTCGTCAGGCATAGCTTGCAGATGGTGTGCCCGCAGCCCAGACTGACCGGACATCGCTGGCTGGCCGCGAATTCATTGCAGCAGATGGGACAGTTCAGAAAATCTGTCCATGAGGGAGCCTGAATCGGCATGCTGTGCGTAAAAGACATAAAAATACCAATTAAAATGATATAAGGCGAAAGGTAAGAAAAATCTTATTTTAATGGCATCTTGGTGATATCGAAAGCTGAAAATATTACCCGAATTAGGCTTTTTCAACATTTTATATTCATATATATTATAGGAATGGCGGAAGTTATACTGCCTTTGAAAGTTTCATAGCATGCATGTGTAATATTTCTTATCTTGGTTAAAGAAATCATGCTACAAATGTACACACATATGCTCTATGGGTTATTCAAATTATATCCTTATCAGATTTAACATCATCATAAACTTTAGTTTTTTCTGAGAATGAATTCTAATTTTTGGAACGGACTTGTACCAGGCTATATCTATAAGTCGAATCTTAATGGAAACGATCTCAATAAGATCAGTATAGAAACGAACTATAAATATGAGTTAATTATCGATCGACAAAAGGGTAACTCGTGTAAAGATCTAATTTCGCATAAAATATGTGCGTTATTATCGAATTGATGTAACGATGAAAGTGACGTGACTCAAGATAGACTTATTTTCCATTTACAACGATCAAAAGTGGCACAGTAAAAAGTTTCGCTTTCGTCTTTTTCTTCTTCTTGCCTTACCCCCAACGTCAGCTGTCGCGACACGCACACACTTGCGTGCTCCCCCCACACAGACACACACACACAAGCGCACACTCGTCTGCTGCTGTTTGTGTGCGGGGGCATTTGTACACGCATGCAAGTATATCTGTATGTATATATAGCAAATATATATTTTCATACCCCAGTTGCACTTCCTGGAGAACTTTTTCGGATCTTCAAGTGCTCCAAGGATCGCTTATGATCCTTTTGAGAACCCAGGCAGAGAGAGCCACTCACACACACACGCATAACTGCCTTAATGGGGGACACAAACGTAACTCGCTTTCAACGTCATCAAGCATCCGCTTTCTTTTGAGACGCGAACAAAGGGAATTTTGGGCAGTATCCTATGGGTTGTGCCAACCCAAGGAATGGCACCTTCGAAAAGTAGGGCCACAGGCCAGTGAAAGGTCCTTGAAACGAAGTAATCCCCCAGGAAAAACACTGAACTGCACGAAAATCTCTCCCAACGTTTTTTTTTCGTTACGTTTCACTTTTCACTCTGCTTCGTGAATTTCGCAGAAACTCGGTTTAAAGCAATTTTTGGCACTGGTGCTGCACAGACTCACCTTCAAAATGCACATATTATTGCATTAAAGGTACGAAAAGATGTTTTTTAATTTTCATTGGATTATTGTAAGAAATTTGGGAAGTTGCAATCAGTATGACCGCAGGTGACGAGCGGCGGAATACTGAATCCAGCTGGATGAAAACGTTCGATGAGTTGCTACACTGCTTGCGCGAAGGGTCGCACTAGGCGCACTCAGCTGATTGCGATAAGCAGTTATCGATTTTGATTAGCTATCTATATTTGAAATTCGATAACCTAATTTTAAAGCATTTTTTGTATATTGGGTATAAAATTATAACACATGTTTAATTAGAAAAAAAGAATAGCTCGTGTAAGTGCTAGAAGACTGAGAAATATTTCCGATTAAAAGTACAAACACATATTAAATATTTACATCTAAGAAACTTTTAGTTCTTGTAAGTAAATTTCGCATAAAATGTTATTTTATTCAGTTAACTACAATTGTTTATCGTACATATTCAATGTACATAATATTTCTATGGTCTGTGCAGTCGAGTTGTTAGTTATAGGGCGTATATTCCAAAACTGTCGCAGAGTTTATAAAACTCAGGTATGAAAATCTATTTCTTGGCAGCAGCTGCTCCATACGCAGAGGCTTTGCTGATCTTCGAAGCATTCACAGCGTATTCCATGAGGCTATAGACTGGAAGTAAAAGTTGTAAAAGTTAAAAATATATCCTCGTACACTACAATTTCTCAACTTACAGCCTCCCAAAATGGACAGAACCGTGATGAAGCCAAACCAGTTGCCGGCAACCAGCGAGGTGACCAAGTAGTGCAGGATGCACAAGACGGCAAAGGTGGCCCAGCCCAAGAAGTTGAGCAACGTGCTCAGGCGCGGCTTGTAGATCTTCTCGGGCACCTCCTTGACTCCGGAATTCTTGAAGAAGCTGCCGGTCTCGTGGAAGCTGTCGATGATCTTGTCCTTTTCCGCAAAGAAGTCCTGCATCCAGGCGGCGGCCTCCTTCTCGCCATCGGGAACCACGTCCAGTGGCACTCGGCGAATGTACATGTACGGTTCCACGGGCTCGCCGTTCAACTGGGACAGCATGGTGGGCTTAGGCTGTAAATCAATTCAAGTTGCAAAATGTAATTTATATTTAAAATATATGTATTACATATAAGATCTTAAGTTCTCACCTCGGCATTCTTCTTGAAGGCCAGATTGATGTCGTAGATGGCAGGACAGATGCCACGCATGGTGGGCAGACTGGTCGTGAATCCCTTAGTGCGCGGAATGAGGTGGTGCTTGAGGACGGGAAGACCTCGCTCCTCGGCGAACTTGACGGAGAGCTCATGCTTGGCGGGTGTGAAACGGGTGCCCTCCGCGTTGAGCAGTAGCCACACGGGATCCGGATAGGAGAAGACCTCCTTCAGCTGCGTCTTGATCACCACCTTGTCCTTCTCGAAGTTGCGGTCAAGGAAGATGAATTCGGCCATCCACCAGACCCATCCCAGAACCGGAACATAGCGCAGCATCTTCTTGGCATACGCCTTGGTGCCTCCCAGATTGCCCAGCTTGTCGGTGATCATCCAGGCGGTCAGCCAGTCGATCTCGTACGTGTGGTTCATCAGGAGCAGTCCGTGCTCCTTGCCAAAGAACTTCTGCTCGTCCTGGGGATCGATGTACACCCTCAGCTTGCTGCCCGCATACCATTCCGCCACGCAGACAAGGACTGAAATGTGGGGATAGTTTTAAGTACCACTTTTACGTTATTTCATTTAATTATCAAATGTAAAAACTAAGTGCTTTATACAAAATAAGACCTTGCGTATACCTAATCTAATCAGGAAAACAGGAAGTGTGCTGAAAACTACACTATACTTAATGTGAATGAAATGTGAAACATTGATACTCATAATAATATGATGATAATCTATATTTATATGATGGTTACTTACTGCAATAGAAGGAGTAGTGCAGATAGTAGGCCAGACTGCGGGATAACTTCTTATCGAAGGGCCGCACGAGGAGAATCAGCAGGAGCTGGCCAATGTTGACGAAGAATCCGCACGTGAAGAAGGTCACGGCGATCAGCAGTCGCCCCAAACCCCGTAGATGCGACATCCTAGGCTAAAAATAGACGCAACTCAATTAATTCAGTCCGTTGGAGAAACGTTTACGTAATCGAAAGTCGAAAGTCATGACTGCAATGCAGTTCATAAATATGTCCAGCGCGCGATATCGACATTTGATTATATGGCCAGCACTCAAACTTTGCTCCCAATGTGTCATGAAAATTGAAATGCTTAAATTATAGTACCGTAAACACACACACACCCACGCACAATACACTGTATTGGTACAGTAGACACTCGTATAGCATGCACACTTGGAAGTTAAATTCTTATCGTTGTATTGGGAATTTCCAACGGAAAAACGAATTTCATAATCAATTAAGATATTTTTTATTACATAGTTCGACGAGGAAAATCGATCTAAGTTCTACAATCCTCACGTTGAATACCACATTTTTTTTTATCAATTGATATTAGCAATGATAAAGGCAATGCCATCAGTACAAATCGTTTTTGAACTCAGCACGTTTCAGTTTAACTTCGCGACAGTCCACTGTTTCATTTACACACACACTCACTCACCTATCTTAGCGGAATCTTAACAATTAGAGACCAGGAAGTTGCAACTTGTTCTACCAACCAGTAGAATTCGACTGAATGAAAGTGACTCTTCTAGGCGGCCCGGGCCCCTAGTGATTGGATCTCGTCGATAGTACAACCCAGAAACCCACAACTAACACTTTTAATCACCTGTTATCAGTCAATTGGAATGGGCGACACTGCTTATCGGCGAATAAAGGCGATTTTATGCTTGGCGTGTGGTTGTATTGATTGTATAGCCAAGGGCAAGCAGTCGAACTAACGGAACGTGCGCTGCTTCCGATCGTTACAACTGATAAAGAACCGAACGTGTGGGGAGAATGCTGATAAACACAAATATTTCGACACGACGTGGATAATTGCTTTGCTTATTGCTCGTTTATTGCAACAGTTCATTCCTGTATAATAAGTAACTTTGGAAAACTTTTCTGGGAATCTCAAAAACAATGTATTCCAAATTTTACATTTTTTTCTACACACGTATATTCTTTTTATTCAAATATCCAGTTAAGAAATACTGTTGGTATTTTGTGTTAAGGTCACTCTTTAGGTGCACTGCTTGCCTGTTCGCACTTATCAGCCGCCCTTATCAGCGCACTGCTTGCCGTACGCCTTATCAAAAACAACAACAAACTCACGCTCTCACGTTCTGTTTAATTTAATTATTGCAATGCTCGCCAAAATACAATTGATCAAACAATTAAATTTCCACTTAGGTGTACAACTACCAACTACGTACGCAAATTGATGGCTCCAGTGTGCGGGAGTTACCTCGTAACCATAAACTTAGACAAGAAAAACATGCACTTCTGTTCAAAAACACTTTAAATCGTCCGGACAGGAATCGCGAATTGATCCATTTAGCAGAGAGATTTGTGAGAGGACTGCTTTTACAAAGTCACTTGTAAATAATTGAGTTCGACGACAATCGAAACTAAATGCGAATTCGAAAGTTACTTTGCGACCGGCTTGGAGGATCCATAATTAGATGCCTTGCTGATCTGCGTCTTGTTGATGGCCTGACCCATGAGCCAGTAAACTGGAACAAGAAAACATGAATATCATTAAGATTTACAAAAGTTAAGCTTTTGGAGAGAGAAGAACACATTAGAACGCGGCTTATATGCTTATATACTCCAAAAAGTTTTTAAAACTTTAAGAATGATTGCTAATGCCGTCTAATGTACCATCCTCCCTAAAGATTGAACACCAAACTTACAAAGTCCCAGGACGGAAAGGGCCGTGATGAAGGCCGTCCAGTTGGCCGCCAACAGTGATGTGATCACGTAGTAGAAAATGCAGGACAGAGAGAATACCGCCCAGCAGATAAAGTTCACGAGTGAGCACAGCCGGCGTTTATTCACATAGGCCGGCACCTCCTTTATGCCGGACGTCTTAAAGAAGCTGCCCGTCTCCAGGAAGCTATCGATGATCTTGTCCTTCTCCACGAACAGGTTCTGCAGCCAGGCGGCTGCCTCTTTCTCGTCCTCGGGAACCTGTTCCAGTGGAATACGCCGCATCAGCAGGTGCGGTTCCACGCTCTTTCCATGCAGCAGACTCAGCATTGTGGCGGGGGTCTGAAAGTTCAATTGCAAATTAATTAACTCCGGTCTATAGCCTTTTAGTAGCTAATATCTTTATAAGTTCCTTTTATAACTCGCTTCTGCGAGTTTAATTTAAGACCATAATAAATTGCAATTTGCTAAGTTCTATGCACTTATCATTAGAACGACAAGTTACTCCGATTAAAAATGAAGGTTGCTATGTGGCCAAAGTGCTAATAATACTGATGACACGTCTAAGGTAAGGAAAATAAGCCAAAATAAAGAAAAGAAGTTATAAAAATGACCACTTTGTTAACCTGAAATGTTATTCCAATTTATCTCGAAGAGCATCGATCTTAAGAAATCATGACTATTCAAAGTTTAAGTGAGTTAATGCGACACTTCTTTTATGAGCAAGATAATCGGATTAAAAGAAAAGAAATTAGATTAAACGGGTATTATCGAACTGGCTGATAAGCCTTATCAAAAATATACATATATGATAATCTTTGCCATGCAGAATTCTGCATTAAATGTATGGCACAATAAAATACAGTATTACATAACTAAAAGTGCTTTTTTAAAGGATGTAGCTGGAAGATTGTCGCTATAATTACCTTATCTGTGGGCCTGTACGCTAGATTAATGTCGTAGATGACCGGACAGAGACCCCGGATGGGTGCCAAACTGGCGGTGAATCCCTTGGTGCGCGGGATCAAGTGGTGCTTCAGCACCGTCATGCCCCTCTCCTGGGCGAATTTTACGGATGCCTCGTGCTTGGCGGGAGTGAAGCGAGTGCCCTCGGCGTTGAGCAAAAGCCAGGTGGGATCGGGGTAGGAGAAGACCACCTTGAGCTGCTCGGTTATAATGGTCTTGTCCTGGTCGAAGTTGCGGTTGAGGAAGACGAACTCGGCCAGCCACCAGCCCCAGCCGATGATGGGCACGTAGCGGATTGCCTTCTTCGCATAGGCCTTGCAGTTGCCCAGCACGCCCAACTTTTCGCAGATCATCCAGCCGTTGAGCCAATCGATCTCGTATTTATGGTTCATGATCAGAAGGACGTGCTCCTTGCCGGCATGCTTCTCGAAGTCCTCCTTGTCCATGTAGACAGTCATCTTGCTGCCGGCATACCAATCGGACACGAAGATAAGTTCTAAGGGATTGGAGGTATTATGTTTCTACTTCTAATCGGAACTGGTTAGGATATACTCACGGGAGTAGAGCGAATAGCAGGCATAGTACATCAACTTGCGGAAGAGTCGCTTGTCTATGGGCTTGATAAAGACGTGCATCAGCAGCTGGATAAAGTTGATGCACAGCCCGCTGGTGAAGAAGGTGAGCGCGATGCACAGGTGTATCAGTCTCAATTGTTTCAGCTTCTCCAGGGAACCCATTTTGATCTGCAAATAGCGATGTTTAACCAATAAAACGGCCGTCTTTACGTAATCACTACTTTAATTGTAGGTTGTTCCCCCGGTAGTGCTCGTAAACCCGCACTTTATGGTCCCGACGGTGGAACACCTAGTTTATGACCACTACACAAGGTTCCCGCACTCACACGAGCTGCGTTTTCTTCAATCAAAAGCACGCGGCCAAGTTAAAAGAAAGCGTGAAATCCGGGAAGTCAACCACCTGCACCACCAGCTGGCAATGGACTGGGGCAACCGCCGCACGGCAGACATATTCGCCAGATATCGGCGGGAGCTATGGGCTATAGGCTATAGCTTTTGCTAAGGCCGCTACCAGAGGAGGAATCTAATCAGCCTTGGCCAATCGATGACTTCTCCGTTGGAAATAGCTACAGGCGCTGTGGACAAAGTCCGGCTGACCGACGGATAGTCATTATGGGGCAGATACTCGTACTTCACAGTGGAAGCTCGCGAAAGTCAATAATCTTTAGAATGAGTGGGTTTATGGGGACCAAAGTGTGCAAACAGTTTAGCAAAAAATTGATGACATTTAGGTGTCATTTTTAGTGCTGGAGGTGTTTCAAAAACTACTAAAGTTTAACAACCGTTTTAATGATAAGTAAAACTTTAAAACTTTGAACCAATTAAAACTTTTCGTTAAGGTGTTTACCCTTTCATATTTAGTGAAAGTGAAAGATATTATATATTAAGCTTTTTATTTAGTCATGAATTAAAAAGTTTAGAAACGTGTTTAGAATAAAGATTAAAAAACAAAATTTCATTTGTATTTCTACAAAGTTATAAACAATGGTTGTAAAACGACCAATGATAAAGGTCAATCTTTTATTTTGACACGTAATATAAAACTGGGACTGCATATGTGTATTTACATGCACAATGGAACACACTACGTTTTTCTAACAGAAATTATTGCATTCAGTTGACAAGCACTGCTTTTTTTTAAATTTCTTAAAGATGATAATGGGATTCAAATCCAATGAAAAGAGGAGTACGTTTCATGCCATTCCTTATGTACTGAATCAACCGAAAATTCGCCGCGCCAAATTGATTGGTTTTTTGTTGCACTCAATTGGTGACCCCGACGTTGATTGCTGAACCCATTGCATTGAATTAGTTTACTTTTTCGATCGTCCACTTTACATAAAGTACAACAAAAGAGTTCTTGCGCACGGCCATGCGCCTGTGTGCGTGTGAGCATGCATATACGTATGCATGTGCTCAGCTGGCGCACGTGTGCGAGTGTGTGTGTGCGGGAGAGGCGTGGGGTGGCGTGACGTGGTTAACATTTATGGTTATCAGTTCGCGATCAGCGAGTCCATCGCCACCCACAAACGATCAATAAACAAAGTTCAATTTGAAGGGCTGTCTATCTGCAGCTGCGCCGTTCTTATCGGTTATTCCCTGTTACGCATATGCACATATATATACAGAACATATAAGTAGTATATGGCACTGTCGGTCGTGCCCTTTGTTTCGAGTGTCACTGGGCGGGAATCGGTTGCTAAACACTGGTCACTACTATATGGTTATCACTCGGCGCCGTCGTGCCCGCCATTTACCTTTTTGGCAATGTTTTTGTGCGAATTGATTTGTTTTCTTTTGTAAGCCAAACGGTATGACCGTTCGAGTGCAATGACGATGAGACCGGTGGACAATCGGAAAATCGCCACTTTTGCCTTTAGTATTTTTCAATATTTAGTATTGGCCACCAGGGCTGTCAAGCTGCAATGTTGTAAAGGAAATCTTAATAATTTGGCTAAAGATCTGCATCGATTATATCACTTATTGCTTATTAATGATTGATTTTTAATCAAAGCTAACTTTTCAATAAACCAAAATATGTAACTCATCAGTTTTAGACAACTTTTCCCAATTTAGTTATTTGGTTTTTAGATTTGAAATGACCGAATAACCCCGAAACTAGTAATATTTACATTCCTCAATAAACAATTAAAAGTACTAACAAGATCAAAATTCGATTGCTTGGTTCTTAGTATGAAAAAGGTATTTTATTCAGTATTAATTAAGCCTTTCCCGAAACGTGATTACCCTATTGGTTTGTGTCCCTACTAAATGCCTGTCAGAAATTATTCGTAGAATTAAACGGCGAAATTTTTCTCGCATTTGGAAATTGGATTTTCGCTGAAAGTAAACGCTTAAAAAGTGGGATAATCGCGAATTAGCCTATTTGGGGTCTTGGGCCATTGTTTTAAGTGGTTTTAAGCAACTAAAAAGGTGAGCTCGTCGGCGGATCAGAAAATTCAACCGGCAGACGCTTTTTTGTTGGCCAAAAATTTGCAGACGTGAGCGCGTGAGTTTTTGGGGGGGTTAATGCCAAAAGATGTACATACCTGACCGTCGTCCAGTTGCAGGCGTAATGTCCAACGAGATCTACGACTCCTCCAATTCGCAGCTAAGTAGCGACGAGTATAGCCACGAGGAGGAGGAATACGACGCCCTGATGGACGCGGCGGTGAGCAAGCAGCGACCACAGAAGACGAAATCCAAGGAATCCGAGTCCGAGAAACCCGGAAATGGAGCTCCGGAATCGGAGGCTGACACTGAGAAAAATGAAAAGCCGGATGACGAGGCGGTTCCACCTTCCACACGCTCAGAAACAATCCGTCGGATCCGCCAATTGCAGTTACAGCGGGGCAGGCTGCCCAATCTTTACTTCAAGCGTCGCAGTATTCGTTGGTAAGGCTTACTCTCCCAAATAACCTACCGAAACTCTAATCCTATCTTATCCGATCCCACTTCAGGCTGCGACCCAATAAAATGGACTACAACAGCTATTTTGACGGCCTGATGGACTTGCTACCCAAGCGCAAATTGAAGCACCTGGTTCGCTTCCATGCCAGGCAGCGCAGGACCTACGACAGCAGGAGCAACAGTCGTAGTCGCAGCCACAGCCGCAGTCTTAGCCGAAGTTGCAGTCGTAGCCGCAGTCGTAGTCGTAGCTATTCGCGCAGCCGCAGCGGCAGTGATTCGCCGGAACTTATTTGCCTTGACGACACGGAGAACGAGGATTCGCCTGAGAAACCAGAGCAAGAGCCGACAAGGGTTACGCCCATCAAGGAAAATATGTCTACGTTTCCGGCACCGCCCCAACTGAACTACGATATGCCAGAAAGGAAGAAGGCAAACCAACTTGGAAACAACGAAAACGGTGCGTCTATCCTCGACGAGTTCCTGGTAAAGAAGGACCCCCAGGAACCGGCCTTCGACTACGGAAAGCTCTCAGCGTCTCGGGAATTGGAACAGGCTCTGAAGGACCAGTCGCAAGATGCGCCAAATGAGGCAGAGTCGCTTGTGGTTGATGCCACTCTTAAAAGACGCCGTTCGGTAACACCGCCCGAAAGCGACGAGAAGCGCAACAATGAAGTAGGCAAGGATGATGATGTAATTGGGTTTCCAACGGTGCAGCAAAAGAAGCCAATAGAGGCAGCTCCACCATTAAATCTCCGAATGTCCAACACTCCATCGGCTAATCCTCTTCAGCGTCAGCAGGCTTTTAAGCTGAGCACACCGTATACCCTGGCTTCGCCTTCTGCCGCCAATCAAGCTGACTCTTTCAGTTTAAATACTCCATCGCCAACGGCCACCCAAATGCAGATATCCTATCCCAACGAAAAGCTGTCAAATAACATTAAAGGTAATGCGACATTCTCGCTTCAACAGGCAGCTTTAGCCCAAGTCGCTGCATCCTATGCTGCTGCACCACAAGTGGCTGCCCTCGCGCAGAGAGCTCCGTCTCAGGTTGCTCCACTACAACAAGCCCCCGTACAACAGATGCACTTTCCAAGATCAGTTCCACCACAGCAGCTTCCTCCACCACAACAGCGAGCTCCACCACAGCAACGGGCTACAGCTCCATTCGCTCCACCACATAGATCAGCTCCACAGCAGCTAGCTCCTCCACAACAGCTAGCTCCTCCACAACAGCGAGCTCCACCACAGCAGCTAGCTCCACCACAGCAGCGAGCTCCGCCACAGCAACTAGCTCCACCACAGCAGCTAGCTCCACCACAGCAGCTAGCTCCACCACAGCAGCGAGCTCCACCACAGCAGCGAGCTCCGCCACAGCAACTAGCTCCACCACAGCAGCTAGCTCCATCACAGCAGCTAGCTCCACCACCGCAGCAGACAGATTCATCAAGACCAGCTTCGGTGCAGACTTCGACCCCTCAAAGGTATTCTAATCCACATCAGTTTGCCCAACCACAGCAGGTCCATCAAACGCCAGCTCAACAGCATCCTGCTCCAGTGGCTGCTCCCAACTTTGCGGTGCCCCAGCAGCCGCAACCCCGTCGATCGGAAACAGTGAGCACCCAGACGCAGGGTTCGGGGTCACCAGCGGCTTCTTCTTCGACAACCCGCCAAAAGTCATTTGTTGATCTCAACAACAGTGATGCAAACTTCCATTTTCGCGTCAAAGAACTTTTCGATGAAATTAACTCGTCAATGATTGATAAAATTGGCTCGGTGCCCGATGAAGAAGATTCATTGAAAAAAGAGCGCGAACGCATCGTTGCGGATCTTGCAGTCCTAGATAAGCTGATGGCCCAGAAAGAGGATGAATATAACCGACTGCTGTACTTGAGTCACATTAAGAAGGAGCTACTTGATCGAATAGAGCGAAAGGAGCGTACGATGCTTGTTAAAGACCTACTGCCCATCCTTGTCAACAAGTGCTGCACCAAGGATATCAGTGAGGTGCAGACGATGCTAGAAGAGGAAATCGATTCTCCAATGACCCCCAAACATAGTCTGTCGGCAATTGAAAAATTACTGAATTATGCCGAGTTAAACCAGAACATCATACACACTCTGCGCGGGTAAGCTTTAAATGTTTAATTCTAAGAATCCTAAGTTAAAATTGATCGTTTTCAGTTCCTTGGGTTTTAATAAACGCACACCGGCCGTATCTCCGCGCCATTTCGAGGATGACCAAATGCTATTTCGTAGAGATTCCTCGTACGTAAATAATCTATCATCGCGAGATCAGCGATACGAATTTCGGGATGCGGGAAATGACAATCTGCTAGAGCGCAATCCAGACAGATATCCGCCAGCCAAGCGACCAAAGCTAATCAACTCGCAAGACAGGTGAGAAAATACAAATTAAACATAGAAACACATATACTAGAACATATTATTTTAACGTCATATAATTTCTAGAAACCAGGACATGGAAAGCTCCTCGACACATTCGTCTAACAATCTTTCAGAGTCGCTCCGCAAGATTAGGTCTTGGACAAATTTTTCGCATATTAGTAACGTCTCAATGGGGGACAATAATTCGGATAATGAATTACAGATGGATCCGCTGTTCAACAGCAGTCCGATGGCCTCCCATCGCCAACTGGCCAATAGACAGGTATGCACTTAATCACAATACTTTAGACATTCCCCGAAAATAAGTGTTTCCATTTAGTCCTACCAAGAACAACATTCCGCTAATATCAACGACCAAGAGAATGCCAAAAAGGGGCACAAGTACCACAAGCACAAGTCTCACAAGCACAAGTCCCACAAGCATAAGAGCACCAATAAATCCCAGGGTGAATCTTCTGACACCATCAACGGTAACACAGGTAGGCAATGCCACGAGTGCAAGCTCGATGGAGCCACCGTCGTGTGCTCCACCTGCCAGAATGAATGGTACTGCAGTCGTCTTTGCCAGGTAAGCAATTAGGGATTTATTATGCATTTTATGCATTTTTTTAATTGTTATACACTGCGACGCATTGCAGGAAAAGTACTCATGTTTACCTATCTTTTACAATACATTCGTTACAGCTGAAAGATTGGGACACACATCGCAGCACTTGTGGCATTTAAAGAGACTTCCCGTAGGACATCAGCATTACTAAACCATAACTATATAGACGTATCGCATATGCACTACTATATTTACTCAACCGTGTAACTCACTGAAGGATACAGGACACTGGCGGACCATTTTCAATTGCTTTTCATTGAATTAAGTGAATCACAATTTAAAATGTAATATGCCTAGCTATTATAAGTTGGTAGGGTTTACATATAATAATTATAATTCCTTTTTAAGTGCGCAACTAAATGTATGAATTTAGAGATTGAATCCAATTTGCTATGAACAACTCGCGAAATTCCTTTTGTTTCAAATCGGATTGATCAAATGTTCCTCGTTTTCCCACTTTATCATTTTTTGTTTGAAAATTAAATATAATTGACTTCTTGGTTGCTACATAAAAGATATCTATTTAAGAATTAATATATTTATTTTAATTCCGTGCTAAAGGCAAAATAAACAAGTTTATATTTATGTACAAGCAATTTTTATTAAATTGTTGGGAACACTATTGAACCAAAAAGTATTAGTTCAACGAAATAAAGAAAATGATAATACGTTTTAATAAAATTTTAGAAAGTGTTTTGAAATTGGTGCTTATAAAATATAAATCTTAACGTTTGCAGCACTGGTAGACTTGGCCTATCGATAATTGCGGTAAATTGGCGCCAAGTTTATTGTTCAAATTTCAAACAGAATTTTCTATGGAATTCGAATAAAGTTTGATGACAAATAACTCGTATCATGGCATTTTTCTAGACCTTTTAGGGCTTTGCCGTCACCTCATTTATTAACTGCGCCCGCGCAACTGGCACATCAGCTTGATGTCATTGATATGCAGCCGGAGTGGCTGCCTCCTGGACCACGGACCACGTCGCAGTTTACGGATGCGCAGCTGCCGGCTGCAGTATAGACGGAATTTCAGATTCGGATTCCAGACGGCGCCGGCCGAGGCGGAGGGCGTGACGCATTTGTAGGCATATTGCCACCATAATCGAATGCTCTGCTTGGTGCTGTGCTGGAATCGAAAGGGGATTGGATTCAGTAAGTGTGGGGGTGTGTGTGTGGGGATGTAGTAAATATTATGGGACACCGTAAAAAAAGGTGTCCAACGGGGGAAACACACTCACCATGTAGACGGGCAAGACGTAGAAGCGCTTGCACTCGCGCCGAACAAAGTTGAAGGCGATGGGGCGGCGGTACGTCGATGACACCTTGGTCAGGTGCGAACGGATCGCACTGGCGCTGGTGGAGCGCTGCAGACGCTGGAGCTGCAAAATGGGAATGGGAATATAGAAACAGAAATAGGCGCGCGCACGTAATTAGTTTTTCCAAACAATTGAGCACATTTCGAGAACACAATTAATATGCGCAAAATGTTTGCGAAGAGTTCGCGCCAAATTTGGCTTGCAAATGATTCGAATCGCGCTGCGTTTCAGCTGAATTATGGCCCATAACTGTGTGTACTCGGTACTATATTATTATATTATTGTACTTAAACTAGACACCTGGCTCTTGAAAACAATGCTAACTATGCCAGTAGAATTCGGATCGGATATTTCTATTTTATTCGTATTTAAACGGTGGTCGAGAATAAAAGATAGTGGATATGGGTTTCAATGTTTTTTAAGCAGCCAAACATTAAGTTGTTCTTAAAAGGAAGTAAAGGCACAGATTCCACTGTCTAAATTAGTATAAAAACTAAACAAATATAGCAATAAAGAGAGAGAGAGATGAGAACATCAACATATATAATGAAAAACAAATTTATCGTTTGATAGAAAACCAAAATCCAGTTGTAATAAAAATGCTTATCAAATGAACACGACTCCATAATAACCGTAAACACAAAGTTTATGTGCTGTTTTATTTATATCAATAAAAAGTAAAAAGCATTTATTTTTTTTAGGAGATATTGGTATTTAGCCATATCTGGGAATACAGAAAGTTTGCTAAAATCCTTATCATTTAAATTTTATAAACAGTTGTGAATGAAATGATAATATACCGACATTATCTAGATGATTAATCACCTGGCGAGCCAGAAATCGTTATCTTAAGTTCGGAAAACTCCACAATAGTTATGGTATTTATGGTTGGGGGAGTGGGGATCGCTTGGGTGGGGCTTTGTTGGGTTCGTTGTGTGTGGCTGTGGAGCGGTAGGTGGTGGGGAGGGGGGTGTCCCTGAACCTGCTTATCAAAGCGGCAAGCAAGTTGCAAGGCGGCTTGGATTGTTTTCGCAGTGAATCGACATCGAAGTGACAGAGTCATCCAACTCGAAGTTGATAGCAATTAAGTGCGCTTATCAGTTTAGAGACGCGATTTAAATTAGCACCCCAATGGAAGCACCCCCTCCCCTTAATCACGGAGCACCCCCCTCCCAACCCCCTTAATCCAGCGCTTTCTTGGCGCTTTGTCCTCGGCGATGACTACACGCCGACAAGTTTTTGCTATTATTAAACAGTTTTACAAGCCGCTAACGCTCAGAAATTGTTGCTAATTAGCCGAACCGCGCACGCCGGCGCAGCAGACCTTAAAAGCGACCCCTCGATGGGAACAGAGGGGGGTGGGGTGGAGGGTTAGGAGTGGGCTGCCACTAATAAAGGTGTGCGCTGGTATGAGCAACGATGCACTGCGAGAAAAGATCCACTACATTGCACTTCTATTGAAATCACTCTCTAATCATTTAACGTTAACGTCAATAGCAGAAAGTTTACTTTAATAATTATTAATATTGTTTCAATTTTAAATAAAATTAAAAAAAAAAAAATTAAAAAACTGTAAAAGGTTAAGTTTTTGACATTAAATTACAAAGTACTAAAGTCAAGAAATCCAAAAGCACTATGTTTTCAAAAATAAAATTTGGAATCTCATAACCATTATCATTCTTTAATTTACAAATGGTAAAACTTGAAGTGCTGTTTTTATGGTTTAAATTAAATATGAAGAGAGGATAGCTCAATTCTGTCACATTTTAAACTAACTTCAAATGAAACCTATCGCATATTAATTACACTCATTTTCTGTCAGTGCACGTGTCAAGATTGGAGGCAATCGAGCTGAATTAGATGCTGCTGGGGTCGATTGAGTGCAGATCAGGCGATGAGCAATCGAGTGCAGGTTGCAGCGAGCAGCGAGCAATTAGATTCTTCGAAAAAATCTAAAAATTATGAAAGGACCTTGGAATGCAATTTTGCTGTGTGCCACAATTTGCATGTGAATAATGGCAAAAATCGCAGCTCTTGCTGTCAATCGGTGCGTATGCGTAATATTTATGTGCGCCGCACAGTCTGTCAGTTGGAAATTATGTTGTCCTAGCGTAGACTTTCCCTATTTATTTATGTATTTATTATTTTAGCCATTTGAACCCCGACAATTAACACGACGAGCAGCGACGAGGCAAACAAAAAGCGAATCTAACGCTTCGTTTAAGCGATTTGTGTGTGCGCTCTTTAATGAAATTCGCTGCTGTGTTTGATGTTGTATTAGGGGTACGAGTAACGAGTATGTGCGTGCTACGGCCTTTTTGTGGCCCGTGTCCGTTGGGCCGGCACTATCGCCATCTCTATCTGCCCGGCTATATGTACATATATCTGTCGCGATCGGTCGCAGGGTGTCGCCGTGCTGGGGTTTTGTGGCTATGACTCAGCGTCGCAACAACAGTAAGCAAATAGCGTTGAAGGAAGTTGGTGTCACGTCTTTTAGATACCCATTAAATCACGGAAATTGTCACTTTTAAACTTTTGAGCTAAATACAGGCGAAACTACATACACTCTTTGCTTATAGGCATATCATATAGCATATAGCATATTTCTTGACAGTTTTTCTATTCTTCTCATATATAGAGCTATAAATAGTTTTTAAGAGCTAATAAATAGTTTTAATTCGTTTTAAATGTAAGCTTAAAACGAAAATTAACTGAAAAGAAACATGGAGTTTTGAACTACCATAGCATTATCAGGACTATCGGCATTATAAACCCAAATGTATGCTACAAAAAATATCGTTCCCTTTTGAAGGCAACAAGAAAACTCTATAAGAACTCCTATACTTCTTAAAAGAAAGTAATATTTAGGAGATATATTATAAAGAGTAAAGTAGGGAGTAGGGAAACATATGCATATGTTTTAAGACCTGAAATGCAGCACTCTCTTCAGTTGAAGTTTAAGATACATTTGCCCTACTTATTTTCCCAGAATCCCTGAATATCAAGCAACCAAATCGCTGTGACTCCCCATTGTGCGTACCATACCACCTGGATGGTCTAGCACACCCGTGGCACTCCACACACACCGGGTACCACAACTCCCACCACAATGAATGGCGGGCGCTGTGCTCCGTTCTGTTTTATTCTGCCAGTTGATTTCGGTTCGGGTTCGGATCCGCTCATTCAGTTCAGTAGTGCTCAGCTCGGTTGGAGCGACCACGGTTCGTGTCGATTGCGAATCCGCAGGCCAGCGTGTTCCGTTGCCATTGTCGGTTTGGATCGCGGAGAGGGTCTTGCAAGTAAAATTCATGTTAATGAATGTTAATTTATACATTTGTAAGAATCTAAAATCTGTTTTTCCATACACAACAATTATTGACGCGGCACTCGCTTGGCGGCGATTTCGAATTTTGAAGCAGTCGCGCCCGAAACGTCGCCGCGAACGCAACGATCGGTTAACGGTAAAGCTATAGAAGGCCTCCCACTTTGGAACTAGTAGTAGTAGTCCTAGTGGAGATTAGACCAGAATGGATCCCGAGTTCGTGAACAAATACAATCAGGTCCTTAGCCGTCTGAAGCTGGTGGAGAACTTCGATGGCAGTGATCCTGGCAAGCTGCCGCAGTTCCTGCACAAAATCGAGGCCCTCATGCCGGCCATAAATAGTTTCGACGACTACTACAAGTCCCAGTTGATAGGACATATCAAAAATAAGTGCACAGATCGCGCCAGGGAGGCGGTCTTCACGCGACAAATGAGCGCACCCGTGGGCAATGGCAATTGCGCCGGGAATGGCCACCTCCTGAAGGCCGAGTCCTGGCTAAAACTCAAGGATCAACTGCTGTACAACTATGCGGAGCGGGAGTCCAGCTACTCGCTGATACACAAGATACGCAGCGCTGTCCTGGACTCGAACATAGAGCTGTACTACCAGAAGATGGCCAAGCTCAAGCACAGACTGATCAATAGAAAGCTCACGCACAATGACACCCTGTATAGCCTCGAGGACATAGAGCGCATCACGCTGCAGGTGTTCCGGGATCATCTGCCCGAGCCGACGCACTCGATGATCCTGCGCCGGAATCCCAAGAGCATGGAGGAGGCCTATCGCTACATAGTGGAGGTGCAGCAGCAGTTCTACACGCAGAGCGGATCTCTGGCCAGTGACCACCAGGCGGCCACCTTCAGCACCAGCCACAAGCAGCAGTCCTACGGCGTGGGAATGGGCGGAGTGGGCGTGAGCACCGTGGGAGTGGGCGTGGGCATGGGCATTGGCATGGGCGCCGTCGGCCTGGGGGTCTCCTCCTACGTCCGTCAAATGTCCAACGACAAGGGCCAGCAGAATAGCACGAAGAGCTACTACAATCAGTCGGCTCCGCCCGTGGGCGCCGGCAAGAATCATCCGATGTTCAAGAGCATGGGCAACCCCACATTCAAGTCCAGCTTCAGCTACAATGGCACCAGCAGCAATTCGGGCATGGGATCGAATTACTCGAGTGCCAAGAAGTCGGACATCAAGCTGAACTACCAGCAGCAGAGGAGCCAGAACTACGCGAAGACCTCATCGGCGAGTGCTTGGAAGAAGTAGTAGTGGACATGGCTAGACGATCTCCCCCTCCAATCGATCGGCGGTCCAGTGAGATGAGCGTATCGAGCATGACCTAATCCCTTGGAGCCTGTGACTAAGCCAGGGCAAAGTGATTGCCACCTCATGCTAATTACCCCGATAGCTCACCCTCTAATGGCGATGAGGTGGCCGAAGATTATAGGATGTGAATATAGATTAAATTGTGATGTGAGAGCCATACTGGGTGCAACGAGATGGAGGTGATCAGCCCTGTTCCGCGATAATCGTAACCAATCCCTATCAGTACAACTAAGACGATAATGATGTGAATGTTCAAAGAAAACAAATAATACAAATGTTAATGTTATAACTAACAATGCGGCAATTTAAATACCTCCATGGATTAAGCGTACTAGATTGCACATGCAAATAAAACCAAACCATGTGAATGAATACAGATGAAGATAATACAAATAGAAAGTAAGGGCATTGCGATAATAGAAAGCTATGTACTATCAACTAAAAATTAAAACAACTAAAAGTATAGAATCACTAATTCGAGCTGATAGCAATGATCTTGTCGAAATACAAGATAATTAAGCCGATCGAGATAATTGAATGCATGATGTTCGATCTTCGGTAATGATGACATCGATCGCGTGTCCATCGATGATGATCAATCCGCAGACAGTATCGACATGTTAATTATTAGCTCATAAGACCCGAGTGTATATAGCTCCACCACACCTCAGCACCAGTCACATTACCCCCTATATCTATCCACCGCCAATCGCCTATTTTTAACAACAATCGCCCACCTTCAAATTCTGTTTTTTTGTTAACAATAAAGTGTAAAGTCTAACAGCCTTAGTGTATCTGTGTGTTGGTCGGTCAGGGGTATCGAATTTGGCATAGTTTTTGTTTACTCACAATTTGCTGGGCACTTGAACTGTGGGCGGAGCCCCTCGGATCATAGCCCATGTCCTGGGGCGCTGGCTCCGATTGCTGCTCCGGCAGCTTCACAGTCTTCGGTCTCGAACGCTCCTTGACATCCTTTTCGGGCTTGCCAAAGAGGCCTCTCTGCTCCGCCCGGCGAATCAGGTACTTTTCATTCAAATGAGTCAGGGTTTTTCGACGCACCAAGGCCAGGTAACTGCCCGTAACCTGCTGTTTGATGCAATCATCCTGGTTGATGCATATATCCGGCACGGTATCCTGCACGAACTCATCGATATCGGGTGTTACAATCAGATCAATGCTTTCCACGCGCGGCAGTGGAGGTGCTGTGGAGCCCGGAGTTCCAGGAGCTGGAGGTTCCGGCTGCGCAGAGGGTTTGTCCTTCTTCCTGGGCGAATCCTTGCTCATTGCAGCTGCCGGAATGTTGGCTGCCTCCGCTTCAGCTATCGCCTCCAGACGCTTCTGCTCCTTGTACGCATTGCGATGCTTTTCCAGCGCCAGCTTATTGATCAGCTCCAGGACATGCTGCACCATATCCTCGTTCTCAGTGCCCACAATCGAGTGCGTTTGATAGAGAACGAATTGCACTTGGGGTCGCGACATCGACATGGTGAGGGTCAGCAGCTGCTCCTCGAGTATCATGGCCACCCGCTGGCGACCCTCGTCGCTGACCTCCGATTCGGTGAGCACCTCCAGCATGCTCAGATCGCCACCACGGGAGCAGATCAAATCGATGGGATCCGAGATTGCACTAAAGGAATTCGGCGGTGTGGCGAAGACACCCACAACCGTTCGAAAGCGATTCGATTCCATGGGGAACGAGGTGAAGGCATCGCCAAACAGCCGGATATTATTGACCCCAATGGATTCCATATATCGCCGGTACTCCTTGAGATTTGCTCCTGCTCCATAAACATAAAAGTTATTCACCCGGTTGATGGAGTAAAACAAGGCTGCCAAGTATGCCGTGGATCGTGGAGAACCGATATGCGTCTGCAGTATATCGCCATCCAGCTCAAAGTAATCCATCAACTTGGACATGATGGCCGGACCGAAGGTGAAGTTCTTGTCCTGAAAAGGGAATCAATACAAGTGAAAACATTCAAAAAAAGTGCATTGAACCATTTGGCATTAAAGCCAAATATGTTTTGTCAGTCGCAAAAGTTTTCACATATCACATTACCGATAACTAGTTTATATAACGTTGTTTTTTCATGTCGCCCGGCTTACGTGTTTATTGATCATACGCAGTGTTGACTTACTTAAGTTGCAGTCATAAGCTGTCTAGGGGCACTTTTTCCGGGAAAAACTTCACCGTAAACACGAATTGCTTTGTTTTGTATAGACATTGAGACATAGAAATTTTATAGACATTGAGACTATTAGTCTAATTTCCGGAAGTAAGCTGTTTTAGTTTCTAATCAATATCGATTGTAACGCTCGGACATATAAAAAAGTTCCACTGTTAAAATGATGCAAATGAAAAGTAAGAATTTGGATAATAGAAACACTTAGACTAAGGCTATCAATATTAAAATATGAGTTAGAATTAATTTAAGCATTTTAAACTTAGAAATAAAATTTTACATGTCATAAAATATTCTAAGATTTTAGCAGCATAACTACTTTTTCCATTAAAATTCTACAATAATAATCTCATATATATATTTTTTATGTCTCACCTGCATTATAAAGTAATGTTTACTCATCAGCACGGATTTGGTGAACTCGCTGCGATCCTTGGGAATGCAGGATATGACCAAAGGACATATGTTGTCCCACTTGCAGTGCTGGACCAACAGTGGCTCCTCGTCGTCCGGTCCGTGGACAGTAAAGCCCATTTCTGTAAGGATCTTATCCGCCTCCTCTTTATTTCTAACAAATTAAATGCATTTTTAGAAGTCTATAGTCAGCTAGTATAAAGATCATATTTACTAACCGTATCAAAAAAGGATTTATCCAACCGGTCACTACAGGATTGGCAGCTGCGATGGCCACCTTTTCGTTTTGGAGATGGATAGGAAGCAGTTGGGACAGTCGGAGTGCTCCCACCTGGATTCTCATCCGGGAAATCGAGGCTGCCAGTCGAATGCGATGTTGCCAAAGGAGATCCGCGAGTTCTGTTTAAAATTTGGATTAAGAATGAATGTAGAAGAATGTGTCCTTTCTATCCTGTAGCCCAGACCCACCTGTAACTTCGGATTCCTTGTAAAGCCTCGCCTGCAAATCCTTTTCCTCAGAATTTCGACCCTTAAACTGACGATCGTAGAGTTCAAAGAGCATCAGCCAAATTCTTTGCTCGTCGTTTTTTAACTGAGAAAAATTAAGGATAAAATTGTGTACTCTGAATTTTCTCTAAAAATCTTGTAAGGAGTTATAGGAGTTTTGGATCAGACAATATGTTTTCATTTCATTTAAGAACACAAGACAAGTTTCTATCTTTATCAAAAATCTATCTTCATCCAAATCTAAATCCAATGTTTTTCTGAGATATTAAGATCACCGACCTCTTTGTGCTCCTCAAAGAAGGAGACATCCTCCAGAGCGTTCGACAAAACAACCTTATCTAAAATAAAGTATCAGAACAAGTTGATAATAATAAGTGACTATATTAAGAACCCACATCGAAAGACGTCGTAGATCAAGGAGAAAGCCAAACGCATCTCATGCTCATTCTTGAAGTCCACCAAAATCGGAGGTTTGCGGAGGAGTTTGGCGGCATTGGCGATGGTGGGCAAGGTCCAGCGTGCTCCGGCCTTCAGTTTGATCTTCACCGCCGTGGAATGACAGTACTTGAGGGTCCTACTGCGTCTGCCACATGGGCTAACTCCTGGCGATACGATCTTGGTAATGCGCAAGGGGTCGAACACTGGTTTCTCCTTCTTATTGATGTCGTGCAGGGTGAGCGCATCATCGGAAGATTCGTTCACATGACGCTGAATCTCCAATAGCATATAGTACATCTTGTCCTGCCACTCCTCATCGCTGGGCAGGTAGATTTGCTTGGTCTTCTTCAGCTTCTTGCTCTGTTCTTTGAAGATGGCCGGATACACCGAGAAGATGTCCGCCAAGCTCAGGAAGAATAGTTGGTTTGACATGTCGCAGTTCAAGAGCAATAGATCCCAAAATATTTTCTAACTATATATTATCTTTAAAAGTACTAACATTTTACATACAAACATACAAATGCGTTATTAAATTTGATTTAATGTCATAAAATGTAATCCACTATCTGACATCAACCTAATTTCCCTGAAGGTAGTTTATTAAACCATGCAAGGTCACCAAAATGAGGCCGTTTTTTTCGATGTTCATTACCCGGGGGTTTTTTCTGTTCATAATAATTTTAGTTGGTTCCACTAGTAATACATTCACTATCTCACAATCTACAACCTTTTAGCACGTTCAGCTGACAAAAGCAAAATTTCAAAATGTCATTTTATGTGGTTTGTGGTAAGTATTCTTTGTATAACACTATAACTTGTATATTAAGTTAACTATTAGATTTAAGCACTAGGTTTCAAAAATAATTAAGGTTTTTTAAATTAGTTCAGCGCCTAGCTCAAAACTTCTTATTACACTTAAATTGTTAATTGTAATTAACATTGTAGTTCTCAACAACAACTACTTTTCAAATTTTTAAGATTTTAAACAGCACGCAAGGTTTTTCGTTAGGAACTTTTAATTTAATACAGCCTAGTGGAAAAGCACTAAATCACTCTAGGAAATATTTCAGCACGATCGGTAAATTGGGGATTGCCTCCACATTTAGCGAGATACCGATACCGTGCTCCAATTAGGCACAGTTATTATATTGAAATTTCAGCACGATCGTATTGTTATTTTCACGAAGGTGTTTCCGGATAAACGGGACTTTCCCCGGATAAGCGGATTGCTCCGAGTAACGGTGAAAAGAGCAGGAGCGAATCCGAACCGAGCAGTTGCAGTGAACAGCGGCAACTGGATGAACGAAGCTCCGGTGGACTCTCCTTTCGATGGCGTGTCTTTCATCTCCCTTTTTTTTTTGCCTTTAAGCGGTAAAAGCCCCCTCTCGGTTTTTCACCCACTTTTCGCCCGCCCGTCCACAACCAATTCCAATGACAATGACAACTGCTGATTTTCATTCTCAGTCTCGTTCTCTCATTTCCATTTCCATTTCATTCGGTTCGTGCTTAACACCAATTCAATGCTGGGAGCCTCCGAATTCCGATTCCGAATCGACATCCAACCAAGCTGCATGCTCCATGGAATTACTTATCTATCTCCTGCACTCCCCATCTGCCCTCTCCCTTCCACCCACCTGTCGCCGCATGCAATGTGCACGCCAATGCTGACGCCCTCTCGCTCTAGCAACCGCCTATCTTGTCAGCTGTAAAAAATATTCGCCACAAAGGACAAACGTACCGTTATAGCGTTACCGTTATAGGCTTTCTTTTTTTACAGAAGGAGTGTGTTTGTCAGAGCAATAGGTGTATACAGATGTAATCAAGTCATTAGCAATGAATATTAATGAAAAGCAATGTAAAGTTATTTAATGCTTTTTGCATCTTTAATACGAAGAACTAAAGTGTCAATATTTCGTTTATTAAAACATGTATAATACATATTTTCATATAATATTTCTAAGTTTTTATAATTTCAAGATTCTTTCTGGCTTTTTAAGATTCTTTGTGGATTTTTTAACTTTTAATGTCTTAAAAAGACAAAAAATCTCTTCATCTGATAAGCAAAATGAAAACATCTATACTATTTAGAATCCATTAAACTGCTATACATTTGACTGCAGCTGTAACTGCGGATGGGCTATACGATAGATGGATCCAAACGATATCACACTTACCTTTTATTTTTTACGGCTCCAGCACGATTGGCGTAATAAATTCCGTTTGCCATATTCGCATGATTTGCTCTGATTGGAATATTCGTCTTCAATAAATTGTCAGAAATGTCGCTGACAGAAATGGAGGGGCGCAAATGGGTTGGGTGGGTGGTTGGTTGTTTGCTTTTACGATTGTTCCTGGTATTCATCGATGTGTTCGCCTTGATTAGTTGGGGCTTAGAACCGCAAAAGCCCCCTGCCATTCGTTTGATGTTTGATGGCTTCGGAGCGTTCGAATCGAACATCAAATTAAATGTTGATTAGACAACTTCGAAACTGTGGCATAAAATGGGGCAGGTGGTAAGAATTTATTGGCCTAGGTCAAATATCGATTATCGCCCCCACCGCCGTCGTCATCGTAATATTGGGTCAGATTGAATTGAATGTCAATTTGATTGGCATATCTGGGTGCAAATATATAATGCGCGGCTGTAAAAATACATCATATATCCTTTGTGACCTTGAGTCGGGCAAGAAAGTTTACGGCTGGGTGTTTACTTCTTCGCTTGGCCTAATTGAATTGCCTGGCTTCGATTAACTTCTTAACTGAGATCAATTGTAATTGGGGAAATTGAACGAAATCATCGTACCAATTAAAAGTGCCACAAAAACTGATTCATCTAGCCTGCTGATTGCTGTTGACCACTAAAAACGGCGAACACACCGAAAAGAATCGGGCTTGCTTGCTATCGGGTAAAATTTATAGCCATGGGCCAGTATGACTGTTTTTAGATATGAATAAGCAAACTTGAATTAGAGTTATCAGGGGTCTTTCTGCTCAGATAGCTCGGGTGTCATAATTAAATTTTTCCTCCGTTTCCCGGACAGCCGTGGGCAAGTAAAGCCACCCCGGCTTAAAGTCGACCGATGCGACTTCTTTATCGGTACAGTGCGTGCCAGCATCGTAAATCAGTTTCCGCGCATTCGGGGCTTTGTTTTGTTTTGTTTTGTTTTTTTATTAAGAAGCATATTTATTATATATAAGATGTATGTAATACAATAATTTTTCTTTCTGTCCGGGCTTGCTCTTCGGGTTTTTACGCTTTAATGGTTTCGGTTTCATCTCGGTTTATCGTTATCATTTTCATTTTCATTTCATTTTTGTTTCATTTTCATTATCCATTTTATATAATCATATAAAACACTGAGCTACAATACAAATATTGTGATAAAAACTTACAACATAACCTTTAATACATAAAAATACTTGCGTAGTCTACAAATCGTATCGTTATAGAGATTTCTTCGTGGATCGATCGATCGCCCGCTCGTCTTCTCCTGCTTCATATCTTGTTTTTGACCTTCCCCCAAATTGTTTTCACTGCTTCTGTCGCGCCTCAATGGGTTCTGTATATGTTTTTGTTTTCGTTTTTCATCATTTCTTAGTTGCGTGAGTTTTACCCTATTTAAAGACTTCATTCATTCTCCATCTGTGGCTGATGATGATTCTTTGATTTTATGAGAAGTTGGCGAAAAAAAAAGGAAAACAATAAACACCGAGGAATCCGTGAATAAACGGAAGGCCGACTGGATAAGGGAGAAAGTGTTGGAGTAGGAGAACGCGAGGGGAGTGACCTCCCCGCGGAGAATTCTTCCAGTTCTTCCGCTCCTGCTTCTCCTCAGATGTTTGTTTTTGTGTTTTCTATGAGTTTGTCGTTCGTCTTTGTTGTCTGCAGCATTTTAATTACAATAGAAATGATGTTTATATTTATATATATATTTGCATAATCAATATCATTAAATTAAATCGTATGAAACACAAGACAGTTGAAAAATCAAATGAGGCGTACAATAATTTTGTTTCAGTGGACGTACCAAAAGAGAGAATGTACATACATACATACATACATCTAAAAGTAGTTACAATTGCGTACAAAATAAATGGTAAATTTCGTTCGTTTGGATGGCCGAGTATTCTTTTTGGTTCGAATTGATTTGATTTTTTGCATGGGGGTGAAATATCGATGAGCATCTCATACTAAGGGATTTTGGTTAGCAAAATCATAATACACAGTACAATTACAATAATATTTATAGAAATAAAGTATAATATAATAAAAGAACCAACATACAGTTTTTATGCTTTGTCGTTTTTGTTTTGTTTTGCTTTGTTTTTTTTATACACATCTTTATGCATAATGGGCGTATATAATGTTTATGTATATAATTATAAGTAATAAATTTTATCCATTTTGTTTAATTATTTGCACACGAGAATCAAAATTACTATTTGCAATCATATATATATAAAAAATAAACTTAATTGCCGTCATTCCGTTATATCATTCCTATACCATTCGCATTCGCATTTGCATTCTCATCCCCATTGCATGCCATCCCTACTAACCATCACTATGCGCCATATCATATCTTCCTATCGTACTGGTAGCGGTTCCTTTCGTTACTTTCGTTACTTTAAGCTTAATCAATTTTGGAAGAGTAAACAATACCATCGAGTTGCAATTGTTGCTGCATATGCTATAAGTGTGTAGAGTGTGTTGTGTTGAGTGTGTGTGAGTGTTGATGAGTGTATTATATAGATCGCTTTTGAATGAAAACTAATGATTAATGCGTATTGAATGCTGTTCTACACCTCCCTAACTTTTCTTCCTATCTGGCTTCACTCTTTTTACTCACGTTTTGCTCACTTGTTCTTTGTTTTATTCGAGTTCTTTAACTAATTTTTTATAATTTCTCCCCCCGCTCTCATCGCTTTCATTCATCGTCTTAATATTTATACGTATAAACTTTTATAATTTTATACTAAATGGTTTTTACGGTTTTTTTTTACGTTTTCTTCACTTTTTTTGCTTTTTGTTTCTTGTTCTTGTAATACAAACGTCGTCATGTAAATATATAAAAAAAGATGTCCAAAGTTTTACGTTACGTTATTGTATATGCTTTTTGTTTTTTCTCATTACTTAGTGGATCGTTCTCTTGCTGATGGTTTTTGCCTGCTTTTGCTTTACAGTTGTCCTAGGTTTGTAAATGGGTGTTCTTGATGTTCTTTTTTTGTTTTTCGAGTGGTTTTCTGATGTCTGAATGCTTATATATGAGAGCGTAGCGCCTAGCTATATAGGGCCTTACTATATAGTATCGTACTACATATGTATATATATATAATGTGTGTGTATGTGGGTGTTTTTGTTTCCTTCGATCATACACATATACTAGATATATGTACGCATATAACTAACGGCGAATTTACTTTGTTTCCTCCTTCTCTTTGTTCTCCTCGGTCGACTCCTTCTCGTTTGACTGCAAAATAGAAGGACATGGCTTAGTATGTGGCTTAAAGAAGTTTAAATTTTAAACTAGAGGGTCTACTCTTGTCCTTGGCAAGTGGAATTAAATAACAATTTACATAAGCACTTTCAAACACAAAGAAAACCCAAGAATAGACCATCTGTTTTACAGGACTCCAGCCTCACCTTGTCCTTCTCCAACTCCTTCTCGATCTTATCGCCCTCAGTGCCCTCCTGTTCATTTGATTTCTCCTGCTCGCCACCCTCCTTGCCTTCCTTGGTCTCGGGCCTATTGGAAAAGCGGGAAAAATGAATTAGTACACTGATCATATATTGGGAAGTTTTTAGCCAAGACTACTCACTCTGGCTTGGGAATGTGCGCATTGAGGTCCAGCTTCGTGCAGATCTCGTCCCAGTCGGGGAAGCACTTGTCCTTCATGCGAGAAACGTGGCCAATCAAGTTGGGGCACTTCTCGGTCATGTAGTCGCGCAGCGGATACGCAATGTCCTTGGACAGATAGTGGAGCTGCGAGAGGACAGCGAAGGCCACCACATCCAGGGTGGTGGGCTCGTCGCCGAAGAAGAACGGCTTGCAGTCGAGCATCTCGCTGAGCACCTTCAGGTCGTCCTTGCCGAACTCCTCGATCTCCTCGGCGCTGTGGACACCGATGCCGTGCGCCTTCAGCTTCTTCGTGCCCTGGAACCACTTGTTGTGTTGAATAGTTGTTTTGCCGTACAGCAGTTACGGATGGGGGTTACGAGGGGATGCACAAGCATACGTTACGGAATCGGGGTGTTGGAGGTGATGTGAGTTTTTAGAGTTTTTTTTTGGGATCGGGGGCATTACGCATTACACAGTTAGATGTTCAAAACCAAAGTAGTATGCAAAAAAGAACGAAAAAGAAAAAAGAGAAAAACCATGCAAGAGTTAGTCGTAAAATAACGATTGTTTTCCTTTCAATTTCCCGTTTGGGTTTTGATTTTGATTGGGTTTGTTATGTAAGAACCGATCGAGATGATATAAACAAATGCATCCCGCCAGAGAGTTATTGTTTATGCCATCGGGGTTTTCGGGATAAACTATGTGCGGGGATGGTGGTGGTGTGTTTGGAGTTTCTTTTCTTTTTATGTACAGCTAGGTGCAATATAATACGCCACCGCTTGTTTTAATTCTCAAGTATTGTTTATTTACACTACCCATCCATCCCCGCCTAATCCACAACGTCAGCCAACTCGAGAACCTACCCGGCTTTCGATTACGATTTCAATCTAAACAAAGTGCGGATATCTCCGGTTTTCGGAACTACTGGAGGCTCAGCTGCTGGCGTTGAGTTTCTGAGACATCTAAATCGGCTACATAAAAAATATTTCTCTACTTGACTGGCTTCCTGTTTCCACTTTCACTTAGTTTGTCTGATTTCGATTTACACTGCAGTTCTATAGATTTCTTTTGGTTTAAGATAGAGTACAGTCTCTTTCAACATAATACTAATGATATTCAATTAAAGTTTTAACTCTTAAGATCACGATAGAAGATAATAGTTTAATACGCATTCATGAAATGTACAAATAAAAAATTGTACCAAAGTATGAGTTATTTGCAATGTAATGTTACTTTTACGAACAATAAAACCTAGAAATTTGTTCTACAACTAGAAGTATGTGTCAAAAGGTGTTGATATTAAGGAAATATTAGGTATGAATGATAGTAAACAACTTCTGTAGAACCAATTACGATAATGACCAAAAGTATGCAATGTTCCAATGGAAATTCTAATCATAACCATACAAATTCTGGGAAAGTGAAGATCGTGGACCATGATCATGACCTATGTTAAATATCACAAACTATCCAATTACCTTGCGACCAAAGGTGATCTTAAAGAAGAAGTTCAGAATCGAGTTGGGCAGCCGCAGGCCGAGGGCGTGCTGCAAGTTGACCTTGTAGCCCTTGAGCACATTGTCCGGATACTTGGCGCGCCAGTAGAAGATGATCCAGATGAGATGGTTCTCCAGCATGGCAATCGTGGCGTACGAGACATTCCTCTGCTCGGCGGTGAGTCCCGAGTCCAGGTACTTCTCGTATTTGGACGACAGTTCCTTGATGATAATGGCCGAATCGGCGATTTCCTCTCCGTTCAGCTCGATGAACGGCAGCTGACCCTTCTTGGAGCGGAAACGCATCTTATGATCAACATTCTGCAAAGGGAAAAAGAAAAGTACACTTTATATCTCGTTTGCGTGGGATGACTAATTGTGCGAGGAATGTGGGGGAGTGGGTGATTGTTTACCCCACCCTTTTATCTGCGGGCAGCATGCCACTCATGCAGTGAGAACAAATATTGTATTTCACAAGAGTTCATTTTCGAAGCATGGTCATCATTCGGAATACACACAAGTACAATCAATTTGGGGATGGTTCTTTAAAACCAGGAAGTTTTAGTCACTGGTCATTCAATTATTTTAAAATTATATCAAGTTCAATACTTCTTCAGTGGGTTGCTGTTTTAATAATTAAGTTTGAAGCAATTGAGTTTATTTTCCATTATTTAAATCTTGTTTCATGGGCACAGAGTGATTCTAAGACATTATTAGTTATTATAGATATCGTATCGTAAATTTTCCGCTCTAACCCAGATTCTAAGGATACTCATAAATTGTAAATGTCCATATGGAACCAGGATGGGATTTTTTATTTGTACGCCCATGACTAATGCAAAATGTAGTTCACTCCCCCGCAAGGATTCCGGCCGCTAGATGGCGCTCATGACATACATCTAGCCGGCAATCGTTTGTTTGCGTGTGTATTTGGGCATTTCCTATGTATGCCAAGCAGATGCTGATGAACCAACCACTACACGAGAAGCTAGCTGTACCTCCCGGGAACCCAAAAACCCAAAACCCGGACTCGAAAACCGAAAAACCCACCCAAAAACCAACACCCCTGTACAACGCACACTCACACACACGCCACGCAGCGGGAGGGAAAACGTCGTTCCAATTGCCTGCTATTCGAACATTTTGACATATTCCAATGCCTTCCAGTGTGTACACACGTCCGCACGAAGCGTTACCGTTAGCAATGTGACAGTTATAGGCGGCGGGTGTCCGGTCTGAACCTTTTCATTTTCAGCTTGGCTGCACAAATCTACATAATAATTTCTAATTAGAAATATGTACATACGAGGGCCATAACAAAGAGCCAACCGTTGGCATATTTTATGCTTTCGCGCCCTCTGCCAAAAAAGGGAGAGGCAGGGTGTGGTTGTCCGCCAGAGCCGAGAGAGAATCGGCGAGAGAGTGAAAGGAAAGAGAGGGCGCTGTTGTTGTAGAGAGATTTTCGCCTTCCAGCATCGCAACGCAACGCTCTGCAAAAAGGGTGGAGTCCATTTTTCAATTCCAATGATCCACAAAAAAGGCAGCCTGTCTGCCTGCTTCCTCTTCTCCATCTCCATCTCCGGCTCCATTCCCTTCTCGTGCCCACGCACAATGCAAATACTTATGTTTTATTAAATCGTTATGCCAATTAAGGCAATCGCTCGTCTCCTCAATCTTCGTTCTTTCATTTTTTTCGCAGTGTAAAAGAGTCAGCAGCAGCAGAAGAAGAAGCAACAGCAATGCAATTATGCAGTCTGCGTGTGCGAGTGTGAGTGTATCCACACCCTTGCACAGAAGTTCCAGAGAGAGAGAGCGAGAGCGGGAGAATTGCACTGGAGCGAGTGAGCAACAACAAAGGCCGTCCACTGTGTGTTGTTTAAATGCAAATATGCGGTTTATTAATTAAAACAAAGGCAGCCACAAAACGTAAAAAATACAAAAACGAGAAGCAAAAAACTCCATTTCCTCCCAACATACACACACACAGACATTCGATACGCACACATTCGCACATGTACAGTTGCAGCAGGAGAGGCAGCAGCGTTGCCAGAATACCTTGAAATTGCAGCCCGGCAATATTGCACAAATGCAATGGCGCGCCAGCATTTCCATTTGAATGTTAATCGCTCTGTGCCCGCAATGCATATGGCAGAGAAAATGTAAATTAATTGCACAATCTACAAGCGCGACACCCAGGAATGCTAGCAATGCGGGCCACCGCCTCAAAAGCGAAACTTATGCCCAGTTGTTGTTGTTGTTGCTGCTGCTGCTGTGTTTATTAATGGGCGCCGCCTTCAATGTGGTGTGAAAAAAATATGCATTCGGTTTATCATCAATAAAGAAACAACTTCTGCTCTTGTTTACACTGATGAATGTGTGTATACAAAGGAGGAGAGCAGGCGAAGCAGGCAAGAAATGCAGCCGAGCCCAAGCAGCGGGGGGGAAAACTGGCTTAGTCAGTTGCATTTACAGTCAGTCACCCTCCCTTTTTTCATGATTAATGCCGCGCTGCAGCAACAACAAACCATGCCAGAAATGTCAAAGGTCCCCAGTTTGTTGAACTCTTTTTTCCCCACCCCATCCCTCCTACTACTCGTATGCCGCCGTATTTTGGGCAGCCTGCCTCTTATCAGTGGAATTGGGAATAATCGTGAAAATGGAAAGTAATTTCCAGCTGCGGGCCGAAAAGCGGCCACTGACGGACTGTCAATCATAATTGCTTCGTGGAATGCAACATATGGGGGCGATTGCTTATCGGCATCTGGAAGGCGACGGCATCAATTAACATTCCGCGCAAGGGGCTCGCTTTTCATTAACCAATGTAATTAATAAGATTAAACAGCAATTGCGTCGCCAGTTTTTGTGCGGGCGACCGCACCCATTTCTCCCCCGGCCACTACCACATACTACAAGTTTTTCCTCTCGCACAGAAAAAATATGAAAAATATGCAAACCGCATCGCGCGCTTTAAAAAGTGAAGAAAAAAAACAACAAGCCAAAATGGAAGGCACCATTGGAAGTCGTTGACAGTTGTTTGTCTGCCACTCCCCCACACCCAGCCCCCTACACTATTACAGCTACTTAACGGATAAGAAAAGAAAGGGAAAAGGAGAAGGGGAGGTGGAAGGCGAAGAGGGAGACAGCTATTTCTGAGTCCATCTTAAACTGCATCAATTTTTATTAAAAGCAATTACAAGCTGCTGCTGCTGCTGAAGTATACAGAGAGAAAATTTGCTGTTGTGTGGATGGAGTGGGAGCACAGTTGCATGGATCTCAAAGATGCTAACAAAAGATGCATGCAGCGCATAGAGATGACAACTTTTCGTGCAGTGCAAAAAGAAGTCGAAAGAAAAGTGAAATAAAAAAAAACAGTGCAGCAACAAAAGACAAAGAGCAGACGGCGAGAGAGGGAGCGAGACAAAAGGAGAGAGTCGGCAAGTGCAAAATTTGAAGCACGACTTTTGCAAAAGGGGAGCACAAAGAGAGGGGGAGAAGCGGCGGCGTCGGCGCACACACAAATTTTATGTATACGCTGTGCACACACACACGCGCACAGGACCAGGCTACAGGTTCACACACACACGCATGGGTGGGGGAGAGAGAGGGCAGGCGGCACAAATGTATCCCTTTTTCAGTTACGGGGCAGGGCAGGTCACACACACACATGCACACGGGCAGGCTTAGCAGCACACCATGATGGCGGCGCTGGCTCTCTTCCCCGCGCTCTCTCGCTCTCTCCCGCAGGAGCTGGGAAAAAATCTGTACCGCAAAAATGCCTTGAAAATCTGGGATTTCTGGAATATCTGAGAGTTTTCGGCTCTTCCTGGGATTCTACCTAGTCCGTTTTTGGGTTTTCCCTAATTATCCCGGGTACTTAGAAGGATTCCAAATGATGGCTCGATGTATAATGAGGTTTTCATGCATTTTCGATGGTTTTTTTCCCCGAATTTATGACCACCACTCACCTCGTATTTCAGGCCCACAAGACGCAGCCAGGTCTCCACCTTCAAGCAGTAGGGCGACAGGGAGGGCAGCAGCGGGGTGCGCGAGAACTGGTACAGATAGATGATGTCCTTCTCGAAGTTGGTCTTGTGCACATTGAATTTCTGGGCGGGCGGGGCTTCCGATTTGGCCGCCACGGGTGCTGCCACCGCCTCGTCCTTTTTGGGCTCCTCGCCATCCTGCTGCTTGTCCTGCTTTCCGGCCTCGCCGTCCTTCTTCTCGCCATCGGCATCCTCAGCCTTCTCCACTGCTGGAGCGGCAGCTGGAGCGGCCGCTGAGTCCGCTGGCGGGGCCGCTGACTTTTCCGGCTCCTCTGATTTTTCCGCCGCCGCCACTGCGGGCGTTTCCTCGGCGGGTATTTGGGCCACTTCACTTGCCATTTCGATTTGTTGCTGTTGGTTGCTTTTGGTTTTTTTGTTTTTCTTTACTTTTCGATCCGCTTTTCTTTTTGTTAGCTACTCTTGCTTTTCGCTAATTGAAGTTGCGCTTTCTTTCAGCTAAAAAGATTTCGGCTTCGCACTTTTCCTGCCACTCGCACACATACACACACGCGAGAGAGAGGGAGAGCTAGAGAGCGAGAGAGAAACCACCACTGCGATTCGTTTCGTTTCGAACTCGGATTCGGGTTTCGGGTTTCAGCTGCACGATAGGATATCTTGGCTGGATGCGATTCGCTTTCGGATTCGGATGGATTCAGGAGCCGCTGTCTCGACACCGCCGCAACCGCTCTCGGGAGTTTGAAAATTTGAAATGAGCGGATTCGCGTTGCGGAGGCGAGCTAGCGTTGCAGGCAGTGTGGCCAGATGCCGCGCGCGAACGTATTCTCGAATGCAATCGGCCGAACGCAAATGCACTAAAAATAATCCACTTCCAGCGACTGGAAATTAAAATGAATGAATATATTTTATAAAAATGAATATAAATAAATTGAGTAAATATATAAGAAATGTGGAGTTAAGAAAAATTATAAGCAACTAATTTATAACAGAAGTAAAGTATGATATTAAGTAACTTTTTAAATACAATTTCATTATGCTTTGGCTCAATTTATGAACGATCCTTAAGTAAAGTTAGGAGTTTTGCACCTAGATTGATGGAAATTAAGAACTTTTCCATTCCATACTCATGTATGTATAGGTTTCAGAGCGATAACATTAGCTGGTTGACTGAACAGAAACCCTTTTAAAACTATTATTGAGAACCTTTTTCAGCATGAACTATTTCGACTCTTTCAATTTCGGTTACAATGGTTAAGTTATTTCAAAAATGCATATTGCACAATGGTATTTAATTCACAAAAACAGAATGGTATTGTTGATCTAAGGTATCTCTCCAATTCGTATATCAAGTTTTAACAACAATGTGCATTTTATGAGTTAATTCTAACAGACGAGCTCTTTTGTTTTGTATAGTATAGCGCCATCTGCCAGTGAGTGGCAGCAGTTTTGAAAACTAGATTGGTAACGAATGGCAACTCCCGACATGTGTAGAAATCAGCATGGCAACTATGAAAATACAGAAAAATACAGTAATGGACTCAAATTTTAAAAATTAGTTGTACGTAATGAAAAATTTAACACATTGAAAGAGCATTTGTAAAAAGCAAGAATGCGCAAAATTCGATCCCATTTACTTTTTCACAACTGCAACTTGCGATTGCTGGAAAATATCGCTAGCCGCTTTATTCGATATTCCCGATATATTCGATGCTATGGGCAGGAACTAGTCCATCTCTATCATTTTCACAAACAAAGATTTGTTTAATTTAATAAAAACGCAGTTTGACCAAAGTAAAAATCTAAGTTTATTGCTGCAACAATGGGAGCTGTTTTGGGCCTCTGTTCGGCCGCTCAGGTAAGAAATTGACGAGCTAATTAGCCAGGTAAAATGTGCAGGGAATTTCTTTACATTGGCTACAAATCAATAAAAGCAGACATATGTTTCAAAATGCGGAGAAATGCAACATTTTATTAATTTCACAATACTCATGGATGCTGCTATGATTTTCAGCTAAAATATATATTTAGCTTGCAATTTGAGCAGTTAGATACTTTAATGAAAACTTCAATATTAAATAAGTTGAAACAATATGGTAAATGTTCTGCAAACTTAACTTAACTTATAAATATCGAAAGATAATTCAATTAATCAATCAAAAATATTTATAAAACTTATTAGCAAATTGGATCAAATAGAATAATTATTGAAATGCGTCTCCATTTTTGTCTTAATACCTTCCTTGCACTTCCAGTGCGCCATGTGCTGCGGAGGCACTGCAGCCAGCATGTGCTGCTCCGCCTGCCCGAGCTGCACCAACGCCTCCTCGTCGCGCTTCATGTACGCCTTCATCCTGCTGGTGGGCACTGTGCTGGGAGCGATTGCACTGTCCCCTGGACTGCAGGACACCCTGAAGAAGATGCCCTTCTGCATCAACTCCACCTCGTCGTATAGCTCGGGAGCACTTAGCGCTGTCTCGGGAGGATCTCTGCAAGTCGACTGCGAGTACGCACTGGGTTACATGGCAGTGTATAGGGTTTGCTTTGGTATGGCCTGCTTTTTCGCGCTGATGTCACTGATTATGCTGGGTGTGAAGAGCTCCAGGGACCCGCGTTCGCACATCCAGAACAACTTTTGGCCACTGAAATTTCTGATCTGCTTTGGCGCTGCGATTGGAGCCATCTTCATTCCGGATGGATCCTTTGGTCCGGCCATGATGTGGGTGGGTCTAATAGGTGGCTTGGCCTTCATACTCGTCCAGCTGGTCATCATTGTGGATTTCGCTCACTCGCTGGCTGAAAACTGGATAGGTGAGTCATGCTCTTTCGCATCTCCCAGATGATTCAACTCGCTATTTATCGGATTCTTTCAACAGAAAGCGCCGAAAACAGCCGTGGATATTACTATGCCCTCGCCGGGGTCACTCTTTTGTGCTATATCTTATCGCTGACTGGAATTACCTTGCTTTATATCTACTTCACCACCGTGAGTGTCGTTTCTATGGTTTATTTACTTTGTAATTAGCATTGTGTTTATATTTCTAGAGCACTGGCTGCGGCATCAACAAGTTCTTCATCTCCATCAATCTCATATTCTGTCTGGCGATCAGCGTCATTTCGATTCTGCCAGCTGTGCAGGAACGCTTGCCCCATTCTGGCCTATTGCAGAGCTCCCTGGTTACCTTGTACACGGTGTATCTAACCTGGTCCGCAGTGGCCAACAATCCTGGTAGGAAAATAAACCAAGAACCTATATAAATATCTCATTTTGTTCTTACGAATTCATAGAGAAAGAATGCAATCCTGGCATGTTTGGCATGATGGAGGGATTCGGCAATGCAACCACCACGGCCGCACCGCCCACCCACACCACCAGAGTCACCTTCGACACGACCAACATCATCGGACTGGTCGTCTGGCTGCTGTGCATCCTGTACAATTGCATCAGCTCGGCGGTGGAGGTTTCCAAGATCTCGCACGATAATAGCGAGAAGCGTGGTAGGTGTTATGTTTCCATTCGCCGTGCTCCGTCCGCATTTCCAGCCATTACCACATTTCCACAGTTTGCATCACGCATTCGATCGTTCTGCCCTCACTTTTCATTTTCCTCGCTGTACAAAGAAATAACCCCAAGCTAATACTGGTTACTAACATACGTTTGCTTCTGCCGCTTTGTTTTATCTTTATTTTCTTTTCCTACTAACCCAACTAATCCCCACTCGGTTATTTGGTACTCGAAACTGTGTGAAAAATATGGCCAACTGGCGTTCCTCTTGCACTCTGATTAATGTAGTTTTAACAGAAGCTCTATCAGACACAGAGGCGGATGCCAGCGGAAAGCCGAGCACCGACACCGAGACCGAAGGCGTCACCTACTCCTGGTCCATGTTCCACTTGGTCTTCGTCTGCGCCTCGCTCTATGTCATGATGACCCTGACCAACTGGTACAAGTGAGTATCAAGCAGCAGCTTATTGAAGCACTAAACGTTCTAGCGTAATAAAATCACCACAATGTTTTATTCCCACAGACCTCACTCGGAAATCGAGCTGTTCAACGGCAACGAGGCTTCCATGTGGGTCAAGATCGTCTCCAGCTGGCTGGGTGTCTTCATCTATGGCTGGAGCCTTGCAGCGCCCATTGTTCTTACCAATCGCGACTTTAGCTAAGCGATTTTAGCATATTAACGTCTAGGAATGGTGCTTAACCGAGCAAAACGAGAATGCCAAAACGGAACGCGGAGAGGAACTAGTTTCCGAAACTGATGAAGATTAACCATACATAATTTTGACTCTACATGTGGTGTCTACTCATTGATCTTATTCTCAAATTGCAACAGTTATTAATATATAAATTAATCTATTATATATACATACAAATACAACAGAACTTAACCAAATCACTGATGTTGTTCTAAATGCAGACTTTCCTTGGGCAGAGCTTCTTTGAGTCGTTCGAGAGTGACGGATTTGCCTAGGATCTCCATCATTTCCGCTACGCCAGGACCTTCCTTTAGGCCACTTAGAGCTGCCCTTAGTGTTTTCATCATTTGTGGAAATTTAATGTTTTCTTTTTGAGCAAAGGATTTTAGCTTAACGTTGAGTTCATCCTTGTGAAAGTCCTGGATAGCGTTGATTAACTGCAGCAAGTGAGCTAGTTGCTCCGCGCTCAGGTCCTTAATTTGAAAATCGCATGGTTTTACCCACAGGAAACTCAGTTTGCTGCTGGTCAAATCCTGCAGCAGTGTTAAGCGCTTTGATGACCAATTCAGCACATCCAATATGTGGTCCTCGGCTAGATCTAAGTTGGAGCTTAAATAGAATGAGAGATTAGATAGGTATGTTTAAGGTACATGCAAAGTTAGGGCTTACTGGTGCGGATAGGCTTCTTTCACCAGCTGTTGCACTTCATTGACCAATTTCGTGCGACTTTCATTGCCGGACAAACGCTGCGCAATCTCCATGCGATTGAGATCATCGAGCAGTTCGGGATTAAGGCGACTCGGATGGGAGTTGACCCGCTCTATGTGAAACTGTTCATAGAGCGCCTGCATGCTGAGCAGCTGCTGCTTGGCATTGGTACGATGCTCGAATCCTCCGCCTGCAGAAACCACATAGTTCACTAAAGCCTGCGGAAAGTAGCCGCGTTCCCGAAAGTGTTGGATGCCAATGTCTCCTTGACGTTTGCTTAGCTTAGTGCCATCTGCATTCACCAGAAGCGGCAGGTGACCAAATTTAGGGGGCTGCCAGCCAAAAGCTCTGAGGAGAGACATAAGTGGACAGAATCATAGAGAAAAACAACAATGAAACCCACTTGTAGAGCAGCAAATGCTTGGTGGTGGATATCTGCCACTCCACGCCCCTCAGGACGTGGGTAATGCCCATCAAGTGGTCGTCCACCACGTTGGCAAAGTGATAGGTGGGAAATTGGTCGCTCTTCATGACCACTGGATCGCCTTCGGTGTCGCTGACATTGTGATGCACCTTGCCGTAGATGAGATCATCCAGTGGTTCCTCGTGATCCGTCAGCTTGAATCGTATGCAGTGGGGTGTATCCTTGGCCAGTAGGGAGTCAACTTCCGTCGTCGTAAGATGTCGGCACTTGTTATCATAGCGTGGAACCTGCCGAGTTCTCAGCGCCTCCTTACGCAACAGATCCAGACGGCGTTCGGTGCAGAAACACCTGTATGCGGTGCCATTATGGAGCAGTTCCTCAATGGCTTTGCTGGGAAGTAGAAGGCGTCTATGTAGTCGAATTTCCGTGCAGGATGTATCCATTAATCACCTGTAAATTTCCGTTCGCTGACTCTGCACATAGGGTCCCAGTTGACCGCCAAAACCGGGTCCCTCGTCAATTTCTATGCCTGCCCAGAGCAGATCCTCCACCAGCCGTTCACTGGCACCGGGCACTAGTCGAGTTTGATCCGTGTCCTCGATCCGCAGCAGGAATTTTCCGCCCAAATGCCTGGCGTATAGGAAATTGTATAGGGCTGTGCGCAGACCGCCCAAATGCAGGTAACCCGTGGGACTTGGAGCAAAGCGGACGCGCACCTGGCTGTGGGCATGTCGCAGGCACTGTTGAATCAGCAATCGCGGACGTATCTTTAACATTTTTATGTATTTTAGAAATAAAATTTCTCTGCCGGTTTTTTGTTTACCAAAAACAGCTGATCGAAACTAGAACTGTTAACTCGCGTATGGCTTAACAGTGGCATAACAGCAATGTTTCTTATTTGAATTTATCTGATTGAAAAATGTAAATTGGGTATTTTTCAGGATAGTTTATGAAAAAATAAACAAAATCTATTGTTTTCTTTGTATTTCCTAATATCATGAATGCAGAAAAAGGTACTAAATCGTAAAAACTTATTTTTGAGCGCTTTATTAAAAAAATGCATTTTCTTTACGAAGAGGAATCAATAAATTAGCAGCAATTTCTGTTTTGTGAACATTCGGCTTAGTTGTAAGTATTACACGGCTCAGGTAGGTTGGCGTTGAAAGTTCTATTTAATGGAGCAGTTGGCCAGCTTGCTGGACAGCTTCTCGCCCTCGGGCGTCAGCAGGAAGTTGTCCTTCCACACGGCCAGTCCATCGCTGTTCGTCTTGAAGTCGGCGGAGAGTTTCTCCCACACCTTCTTCTTGGGATTAAGCTGCTCATCGGGCGTCCCACTGAATCCCTCGAAGGAGAGGCGACTGCCAAGAGTAGCAGTGGCTGGCAGCACAATAGGCTCCACCACCGTATGGTCGGCGCTGGAGGAGATCGAAGAATTGAATTAAATGATTGGGGAATGCTTTCCATTTAAACTCACTTGGAGGTGCACAGAACCATGCCCTCGGACAAGATGCCGCGCATCTTGGAGGGTTTCAGGTTGCACAGAACCGCCACCAATCGCTGGTCCAACTCCTCCTGGGTGACGAACTTCACCAGGCCACTAATAATCGTTCTGGGTTGCGCCTCAGCCAAGTCTATCTTCAGCACATATAGAGTATCGGCATCTGGATGACGGGCCACCTCGACCACCTTGCCCACACGGATATCCAGGCGATGGGGTGCATCTTCGTCAGCTCCAGCAGCGGGAGCAGCTCCTGCCTTCACCTTGGCAGGCGGTGGATAAGCAGCAGCACTCAGTTTTCTAAAAGGAACAAACATATAAAGCTATTGCTCTCAATATTCATCATAGATTACATACTGCAGCTCTGGCTTTTCAAAGGCCTTCCGAATGGGATCTAGCAGTCGGTTGATGTACTTCTCCACAGTGGCCTTCAGGTCACCCGGGTGCAGTTTGTCCTCAGCGTAGTACTTCTCCAGATCCTCGTATTTCAGGAAGGTAACATCGCCGCCATGCTCCGCTTCGCGGTTAACCTCGAAGCCTTCGCCCTCCTTGAACAGCGAGAACAGAACGTGCTTCACGAAGGACAGCAGTCCGTTGTCGGCAATGTTTCCAGGCTCACAGAAAGCCTTCTTCAGCTTCTTCTTCACGTTGGCCGGCGAGTCTAGAAGATCGATCTTTGAGTCCTCCTCGGAAGAGGACATCTTGCCACCAGCCAAGCCGGGAACTAAAAATGTAGATATATAAGGTTTTAGTAAAAGTTTCTGAGCAAATCGATGGATGACTCACCCATGGGATTCATAAAGTGAATGCGCTTTTCGTAGCCCAACTGCGGCAGGTACTTCTCCGAGAAGGTAAAGATCTTGCGCTGGTCCACGCCACCGAACTGTGCGTCCACCTTGAGGTACTCCTCGTCCAGAGCCTGCAGACCGGGATAGAGCAACCCGGAGAGCAGTGGGTACTCCACCTGTTTGACCACCTCTGCGCCCGCCTTCTTGGCATCGTGTTGCGTGACCACAGAGCTGAGCTTGTATACATCCAGGGTGTACTCCTTGGACAGCTGATAGTCGCTGCCCTTGACGAACTTCAGCTTCTCCAGCGGAACGCCGATTGAGCTCAACATGGCCTTGATGACCTGCTCGTAGTACTGGGTGCGCAGCTCCAGCAAAGTCCAGGGTGCCTTCATGTTGTCCAGATAGGCGTGGAGATCGGCGAACAGGATGGTCACTTCGCATCCTGCCTTCAGGAAATCGGCAATCTTCGACATGGGCACGAAATAGGCGACATGTGGCTTGCCCGTCGTCGCCGTTCCCCAGTAGATCTTCAGATCTCGCTCCGACAGGATCTTGGTCAGCTTGTCATCGCCGAGCGTCTCCTGCAGATTGCGCGTTATCAGCGCTTTCTTCTCTGCGGGCGATATTCCGACCATTTTTAAGGCAATTTATCAGATTTTCGCGTGCGGTGCGAAATCACAAAAAGTGAAAGAGGAAGAGAGCAACTGCATGCGTGGTGATCAGCTGTTTCTACAGCTGGTTTAAACAGAGCAGCTTTAACAGCATTGCCCAGCAGCAGAGGTGCCAATGCAAAGATAAAAATAGCTAAAAAATACTACAACTACTACAACCGTTACATAAATATAACGTGCGTCAAATTGTCGTCGATGGCTAGACTGTGGAATTATGAACATGGGGAAGTTTTTTTTCTATTATTTCTATGTCTATTTATTATTTTATGTACCAACTAACTCTGGCTATAAATAGGCTAGACTACCAGTTTAACATAAAAGTTTCTATGGCAGTTCTGTTAAATGCTTGTCATATTTAAAGTTTTAGCTATTGTAGCTGGTCACACCAAATTGCGAAATTGCCGCGTGCGGGTTTGTTTATAAATACAATTGGACCAACTGGCGAAATTCACAGTTGAAATTGTAGTGACAATCGGGAATATTTTTAACCTAATAACTTATAAGAATGCCCGTGGTTGAGGGCAGTGATTTGGTGCAGCTGCAGCGACGTCGTCAGCAAGTGCGCAACATCTGCATCCTGGCGCATGTGGACCATGGAAAGACGACTCTGGCGGATTCCCTGGTGGCCAGTAATGGCATCATTTCGCAACGGATGGCGGGCAAGCTGCGGTACCTGGACAACCGGTCGGATGAACAGGAGCGGGGCATCACCATGAAGAGCAGCAGCATTTCATTATACTATCAGGAAGCGGAGGAAATGGCTGGTAATCCGGACTACCTCATCAATTTGATTGATTCCCCCGGTCACGTGGACTTTTCCAGTGAGGTGTCCACGGCGGTAAGGCTGTGTGATGGAGCCATCGTCGTCGTGGATGTGGTGGAAGGTGTTGGTCCTCAAACTCGAGCTTGCTTGAAGCAAATCTACGAGGAGCAACTGAAGCCAGTCTTGGTGCTCAACAAACTGGACCGTCTGATTCTGGAGAAGCAGATGGATCCCCTTGACGCCTATTTCCATTTGTGCCAAGTCTTGGAGCAGGTTAACGCTGTTCTAGGCAGCATTTTTGCCTCCGATATTTTAGCCAAGGAGGATATAACCAAGAAAGACAACTACGAGTCTGCCTTAGAGGAAGTGGATGACTCAGAGCTGTATTTCTCACCCAGCTCGGGCAACGTAATCTTCTGCTCCGCCTACGATGGCTGGGCCTTCTCCGTCCGTGACTTTGCTGCCATGTATGCGAAGCGTTTGGAGATGAGTCGCAAGGATTTGGAGAACGTACTCTGGGGCGATTTCTACTACAACTCGAAGAAGAAAGAAGCTTTGCCAGGAGCGCAGGAGAAAGCCAAGAAGCCCATGTTTGTCCAATTCGTGCTGGAGAATATTTGGAGCCTCTACGATATCATTGCCATTCGGAAGGACAAAGACAAGCTGCCTGGCATTGCGGAGAAACTGGGTCTTAAGCTGGCCGTCCGAGATTTGCGTCTCACCGATCCCAAGCTGCAGATCAAAGCGGTTCTGGGACAATGGCTGCCCATCGACAAGAGTGTCCTGCACATGGTCATTCAGCATGTTCCTCCGCCTCACAAAATCAGCGATGAGAGGGCACAGAGATTGCTTTATCCAGCGAATGTGGACTTGAGTTCTCTGCCACCAGAAACCCTGGAACTCAAGGAGAGCTTTAAGAGTTGTGATGCGAATAGTTCAAATGTGATTGCGTTTGTGTCGAAAATGACGCCAGTGCATATCACCCATTTGCCACAGAATCGACCCAAAAGGCTAACGGATCAGGAGGTTCAGCAGCGAAGGGATGAAGTGCGTCGTCGGATAGAAGAAAGGAAGCAACAAAGTGAGCAAGCGGAGCTCGAGAAAATCAGCCAGGGTGTGGAGCAGCTGAGCACTCAAGTTGTAGTTCCGGAAAAGGAGGAAACAAAACCGGAAGAGGCTGATCAGAATGAGTTTGTATTCATCGCCTTCGCCAGAGTCTTCAGCGGCACATTGAAACGCGGTATGGAGCTGTTTAATCTCTCGCCCAAACACGATCCTCGTCAGCCAACGCATCGCAAGGAGGAGGAGGCACCCTACGCCAGTCGTGTGACCATCGGAGATCTCTACATGTTTATGGGTGGTGAGCTGCAACTGCTGGATGAAGTGCCCGCAGGAAATATCGTAGGAATCGGTGGTCTTGAATCGCACATCGTAAAAACAGCAACCCTGAGCAGCAGTTTGGATTGCACTTCCTTTAGCGAACTAAGTGTCATGGCCACTCCAATTCTCCGCGTGGCCATCGAACCCGTTCAACCGCAGGACATGCCCAAACTGGTGAAGGGATTGAAGCTTCTGAACCAAGCAGATGCCTGTGTTCAGGTATCTGTGGCTCCTACCGGTGAGCACGTGATCACCACATTGGGCGAGGTCCATGTGGAGAAGTGTGTGCACGATCTGGAGCAGAGCTATGCCAAGATTAAGGTGAATGTTTCCAAACCAATTGTGTCGTTCCGGGAAACAATTGTGCCAGCTGCCACGGTGGATATGGTTAATGAGGCCATTGTAAAGACGGCGGAGGACAAGGATGTCAGTAAGAAGATCGCCGTGCAGCAGACGCTCAACAAACTGGGCACGCTGAAGGTGATAGCGGTTCCACTGCCTGCAGAAGCTGTGGAGTTGCTCGAAACCCATTCGGAATTCTTCAAGGTAATAGTAACTGAAATGTATATAAATCGTTTCTTCATATATATTTTTTTTCCTCAGGAACTGGCAGCCATTCCTAGAAATCAACTGCTCTCTGAGAAGTGGACAGCATTGCTAGCTTCGATTAAGGTTAAGCTGATAGCTGCTCTCAAAGATCTTCAACTGTTTGGCTTGAGTACCCTGCCGCCTGAGGAGCTGGTGAATCGAATCTGGGCTCTAGGTCCTCGCAACTGCGGTACCAACATTCTACTCAACCTAAGCGACTACGAGCAGCCTGACTTCTGGTCAAGTCACGCCAAATCGGATACGGATATTCGTTCCAAGACGGATCCGCGAAAGGATTTCAATAGTTCGCTGGTGAATGGCTTCCAAATCACATCCGTAGCCGGTCCTTTGTGCGAGGAGCCCATGCAGGGCGTATGCTTTGCGGTTCTCGAGTGGTCTATCCAATCTGAAGGAGAGGATTTGAATTCCCGTGGCCCCTTTTCGGGTATGTTAACGCAATTTTACCTAAGCGTATAAGAAAGTATTTAAATTCGATCCGATATTTCAGGTCAAGTTTTGACTGCTGCTAAAGAGGTTTGTCGACAGGCTTTCCAGAATCAGCCACAGAGATTGGTAACTCCCATGTATAGCTGTAATATTGTGGTCAACGCAGAAATGTTAGGTAAGTGAATTAAATCTAATTATATAAAATATATAATCAGCCCAATCTTTGATCTTTGATTCTTACGTTTTTCTATTAAAAAGCTTATAAGAATCGAAACTATTGCAATCATACTTTAAAGATGTTTTTAAAATGTTTTTTAAATAGTATTTTATTTAACTACTAGTAAATGCAGCTTAGGTCTAAACATAAATAAGCAACTAAATTTAGGTTAAATAATTTCGGTGTTGGTTTATGTATTTAATTATCATTTTGTTCAAAGGTTTACTTTTTTTAAATAGTTTCCAGTTTTGCACCTAAACTATTCGTTTAAATCGTTAAATATTAGTTTAAAAAGTTGAGGCCTTGTTTACGCTTAAATGCAAAACAAATTAATTAAACAATTAGTGCGATCGTGCCCGGGCCCGTGTAATTGTTTAATTAATTCGTAAATTGTTTTGTAAATAAATACATGTATAAATATATAAATTAAGAGGGATGGTGGTACGCTGGGAAGAAATGCCAAGTGAAATGCCTAAAAACATGTTTTTAAATTATGAAAAGCTTAGCTAATTACGTTACGTTACGCTAGACGTTACGTGACGTGAACTTTACGCTTCTCGTAGCCACTTACTTCCGTTTTTCTCATCTCATTCTTCAGTCACAGTTGATTTTTGCACAGTTTTATAGTCGCCGGAAATGTCGCCTTGTGTGCTATTGAAATTGTATCTACTAGGATTGGTTGCTTGGTATTTCCGGAACTTAGTCCCAAATGATGCTCTGCTGGAATTCGAGCACGCGATCCCACGGGAACTCCGGCTCATAGTCGTCCGTATCGGGCAGGGATCGCCTGGTCCGGCTTCCGAGTGCAGCCTCCTCAGCCGTGGTGGTCAGTTCCGCTGTCACGGCTGGAACTGCTGCGGCCGCCGGTTCCGCCTCCTGTTCTGCCTGCAGAGTGGTCCTGGCCTCCTCCTCCTCAGCCGCTGGAGTACTGCTGCTCGGCTGCTCCTCGGCTCCGGTTCCCGATCCACTCGATATAGCTTCGATGGGCGGCAGATCGCCACGTCGCTCGTTGTTGCGTCCGTAGTTGCTGCTCGGGAAATTGTTGATCGAGAACTGATCCGGGCGGAAGTTGGCGGAGCTATGGCTACCACCGCTCTCCGGTCGGTTGAGATACTGGTACGAGCTGCTGCCTCCGCTCTGGAAGCTCGAGTCCTGCGGCTGGTAGTTGGAGCTGATGGCCGAGCTGCCCGAGGAGCTGGAGCCACCGTATATGGGTCTGCCGTAGCTATCCTTCTGGCCACCCAGCGTGGTGCCCACCGAAGGGCGATAGAAAGGCTTCTGGAGTTGATACCTCTTGGGTGGCTGGTTGCTTGGCTTCCGCACCGAGTATCCCTGTTTGACGCACATCATGCCGAATACTCGGATTCCGGGCACGCTGGCATAGGTGGGCTGGTCATGGGCCATGGGTCCCTCTGCAAGGTGATATTTTTATTTATATATAGCTTATTATTCGCTTTTAAAGTTATTAAATGTCTTAACTTACCCATCTTGAAGTGATCGGGACAGCGGCAGATGACCAAGTAGTGCGACTTGCCGGTACGTGTGTTTTGCAGCGCCAGAAGGGACCAATCCTTGGGCGAGCGGCACTCGCGCATCTCGGTGGTGGCCTCGCAGGTCTTGGCCAACGTAATGGCCTAAGTAGGGAATAACAAGAAAGAGGATGTTTAGGATCTGTGAGAAATGTGCACTATAACCTAATTTATGAATAACTTTTCATGGATCATTAATGAATTAGCTCACATATCGCATTGCAAGAGTAACGTAACCATTTAAATCTGCATAGGATTTTAATTGCAACTGAATTTTCCATTTTAGGCCCCTTCAACTTTTCCAGAACATAAATTTGATTAAAAAATGCTTCAGATTTTACAGCACTGTGCATCACGACTTTGAGTGGGCCGAAATGTTTATGGCTGGTCTAACCCATATTTTGTTTTAGTGCAGTCTGTCTAGACGGCAGAATGGGCTTAATGATACGCCCCACTGGCCATTCACTTTGGCCCACAGGGCAGGAATGAGAGAAAGAAAGTTACCCCGATCCCGATTTCGATCCCGATCATGACTCTAAATTGAAAGCTAGCATGCTAAACGCTATGGACAAGCTGTCACTTAATACGAGCTGCAAACTCTGGCGAAGAAACAGGAGCAGCCAGTGCCCAGGGCTTTGATTTTGATATCGGCCAGACTTTAAAGGCCGGTGGGCTGGTCCAAACACTTTGTTGGCCAAATTGCTTCGACTTGGGCCGTTTTGCTACGCTTTCAATTGGCCAAACTGATTGTCCTTTTAACTGATTTACAGCCTGGGCTACTGTTAGTGCTGTTCGCCGAACGTTAATTTGATTGACTCTTGCGGCGCTCGTTTGCATGTCAGTCGATTGGGAAAATCTTTTCTTTTGCATCTTTGCTGCTGCTGTTGTCTTTTTTTTTCTCTCTCTATTTTTTTTTTAAACCATTTTCCGCTCGCTTCATTGGCTGTGGCATTCAGGTTAATGTGGTCCGCCCGGCTGTTCCAGTTTTTCCTAACGCCCCGCTCTTGTTTTCTGTTTTCCAGCTAAACGCATTTTCATAATTTGCTGTACAGTTCCGGCAAAATGGTAAAATGGCAAAATAGCAAAATAGCAAAACAGCAACAGCAAGTGTTGCATTTAACGGTGAAGTGAAGTGATGTGTAATTATGACAATGTCTCGCACTGCCCACACTCCACACACCTTTTACGTGGAGCACTCTACGCGACTACCATTAAGCCATTAGAAATGCTTTTTATTATTTAATTTATTTGCACATATTTCCGAGCCACGCTGCTTTGCGTTTATAACTCAATTAAACGTGGGGGGGAATCTAGGGAAAATCGGGCCGAGGGAGCAGATCATGGCCAGGCCATAAAGCAAATAACATTGCAATCCATTGCAAGGTGATCTGGGAAGCTGACCTGGCCAACTGATCGTGCCTTCGGCTGTCTGGGAAGCACTCTCCTCACCAGCGAGAGTTGGGGCCGAGGATCGAGGAATCAATTTTACGACTCGATGATCCAGCAAATGAGCCTCAATTCCGTTGGTCTGGCCACAAGGGGTGATCTTCAACTGATCAAATGATACACTCGTATTGCTGGCTTCCAGCCATCGTGCTGTTCATTAATTGACCACAGCCTCGCCAAACTTTCGAGCAATTTGAAGGAGTGGCTGTGCTAAGAAGCACTCATCTTCTCTAAGTACTCAATCGATGGCTTATTTTATGGTTTTTTAAGAGTTGGAGGTGCTATTGCTTATTTTCTTGGCTATTTGGTTCATTTGGTTAATAATACATTCAGAATACTGAGTTATTATTAAATCTCACGGTATTTACTTCTTTAACTATACATCCAAAGAAGTATTCAATTGAAATTTGTTCGCTAAGTGATCAATTAGTCTGGAAGTGATATCAAATTTCTTTCAATATCCATTCCTTAGTTAAACTTGAGTGCACAAATTATGATCAAATAGACTTTTTCCAATAAACCTACCTTGTGACTAATCTATTACATCTTAATAACTACTTCCTATGCGAGGTCGAGTATTTCCCGAATAATTATCTGCCCAGCTTCGAGCAATTACCAAGCATGAAATTCGTGTCTTTTGTCAGCGATCTGCTCTATTTAACCACCAATGATCCCACTGATTCCATCTTGCACTAACTCATTTAAAAATAGATCAAATTATATTTGTGGTCCGGCAGTGAAGATTTCGTTTTCGACTTCCCAGAGATCCGGAGTCGTGCCGGTGAGAACCTGCAACCATCTATTGAACTAATGATCAACCGAGAGTGATCTAACAAATGATCTGGAAATGCCTACTGCTGTCAGTTGCACTTTCGGTTCCCAAGGGATCCTACAGTCGTGGCCCCTGGGCAATTATCTAAGTAACTCGGTTGCTATAAAATGAGATTGAGAATGCGAATGAGCTCACCTTCTTCTTGGTATCGCCAACCAATTTTGTGGTATGCTGATCATCTTCATTCAGACTGGCCGAGCAGGGATCACGATATCTGCGAAGGAGATGTGGATTAGATTCGCTGGATTAATTAGAGCCTGGCGGCGGGAGTGACAAGTGGGTAGGTCCAATCTAGCAACTCACCTGGATGGACAGGCGCACAGTGGTTGGGTGTAGTTCAATCTCACGTAGACGGCGTTACAGACTTGCTGAATGGCACACTCGGGCAGCAGATAGATGTGCTGATTGTGCGGGTAATAATGATATTTCGTCGGTTTCGCTGTCGCCGTTTTCTGTAAAAAAGAAGAAGAAAAAGCCATGAGTACGATGAGATTCAGCTCCTGTTGATTGATGTGGCGAAAAGGGTTTGCCACCTCCTCCTACTACTCCTCCTCCTCCTCCTCGAGCCATTTCCTTCTTCTATTTGGCTAGCAATTAAAGTTGCTCTGCTGGCCGGCTGGCGAATGTTTGCTCCTCGGAGGAAAAAGGTGTCTTGTCGAGGTGTTACAAAGTGTTGTTTGTCTACTGCCAGCTTTCTGGCGTGGATGAAGTGCGAAATTGACGCTCACCCAGTTGGATTGTTATACCCATCCACATTCCATCATTCCATGTGGACCATCGCCCTGCCAAAAGTTTTCATTTCGCACAGTGCTTTTCATTCTCGTCTCAGATAGCAATTGATTGTTAAATATATGAAAACACAAGTTGAAAGCTAACATAAATCTAAGGTAGTTACTATTAATTCAAAGGTCTTAAATAAAGTTTTGGTTGGTAAATCAATAAAATATCATTTATCCTTATATTGAGGATTCTAAACCTATGCGATTTGTAAATATAAGAACTATGACAATATTAGTAAATTAAAGGGTATTCCAAGTGTCGTTTTGGTATATTCCTCATTTTTTTGCGAAAGATGAGGATGGTCTCCTACCAGGCATCCCAGCACTTTGAGCTGAGGAGAGCTGAGTTGCGTTGCCTTGGTTAAAGCAGGTTAATGGCAAACGAGACCCTCACATAATGCCACACAAAATTGCTTGGCTCGCCTTGCAACGCGTTGCAACGCGCCTTTTCCGCTGATGATGGGGAGGGGAACAAAGTTATTAAGAAATTGATGCAACTTGAAGGGGAACACGTAAAGCCGAGTGTGGGTATATGGCATATATATGTACATATATATCATATATATGTGAGTAGTAGTAGTAGGTAACCCTGGGTAACCGGGTAAACTGCCAAACGCACTTTTACTTGTAATTTCCAGCCATCTCCCTTTCGTAGCCCAGGCCACCTGACCCAACCCATCAGCCACTTCCTTCCTGCGACCATTTCCCAGTGTGTTTTTCCCCAAGTTGTTTTTCATTTTGGGAAAACTTTTACCGACAGCTGGGGGAACTCAGGATACTCTCTCCCTTCAATTATTCTTTCCCCTTGTTTGGCTATTAAAAAGTTTTCGCAGTTGAATTTTCTTAGTGCTTACTTGGGGCACTTTTCAGTCGGCATTCATGACACAATTGATGGTAGTTTCCATTTCTAGTGTTGCAGCATTACATTTCCCTTTTAGGTAGTTTTTAATTATTTTGTAATTTGTTCTCTTGTTATCAATGCGTGTAAATGCATACTTGGAAATGAAAAGAGCTGTTGGAGTATCTGATGAGTTAATTAGTTTACAAAACGGGGCAAGATTAGGAGGGAATTAAACAGAATAATTCACTCAAGTCACTATTATTATTATTATTGTTCCTTTCAGTTGTTTTTACTTTTCCTTTAACACTTCATTGTAGTTACCTCAATTGTCTTAGCTGAGCTGCAAAAAGCTTTCCATTTAGCTAACTTATCGATCTAGTTTACAGGCACCTTGAACCCCATTTTCCTTTTTCTAGCGCCCCGAATTCAGCTGAAACTCAAACAATTCCCTTTTCCTACTTAGCACATAATTGAACAGAAAGCATCTTTGGTTTAGGCCAAATTGCCGGGCCATGATTTGCCCGGAATGGAACGGTACTTCCCATGTCAGTCATTTGCCATTCATCCATTCATTCGGCTATTCAGCCATTCAGCCATTCAGCCACCTACTGTCAGGTAGGTCTGCTTTCTGGCAAGAGAGTGATTTACACTGACCCTGACCATTATTATTGAATTTTTGCCGCTTGTACTTTGGCTTTTCTAGCTCTTCGAGCTCCTCAGGCTTTTCCAGCTTTTCCAGCTTTTCCGTTTCCCTATTTGGCGTCAGCTGGTTGTCGCTTCTGTCCAAATGTCCAAACTGTCGCCGCCAATGCCTTTGTTTCCACTCCACACTCCGTGTTGCCGTATTGCCTTGCTGCCTGTCTCTTTCACTTTGGCTAAGTACATTTTTAAATATTTACCGTGTACCAATGCAGCGGATTGGAGTGGCGGATTGGTGGGGAAGTCCCTAACTAGGCCCTAAGCCAAAAGAATTTTCCACGAACTGCAAATTAAAGCGTTTTGTGTTGCTATGTTGTCCGCTTTTCACACAGGTTAAAGTTCAGCCGGTGGCAGTTAGCAAGAGATACTCCCTCCATTTCGCTTTTAGTTTTTTTTGGATTTTCAGTTTTTTTTTTCGGTTTTTTTTTCTGCCCCTGCCCACCCAAGTGCCACTTGAAAATCGTGTTCTCCGATGCCAGCTTCCTGCAATTTGGACTGCAACTCGGAGTCGGAATCGGAATCTCGACGCGACCTTTCACGGGTTGTGTTTCTTTTTCTGCACTTCGTGTTATGGGTTTTTTTCTTGTTTGAATTTTTGGAGTGCCATGAATTGCGTTTTGATTGAAAAGAAAGTGACATTTCCGTTGATTTTCCTTTAGCCGAATGGCTCTTTAAAGTTTTCCTTTTATGCAACTGGCAACTCTTTCGTTCGGTTTTGGATGCTAATTCGTTTTTCTATTTACCATTTGCCCGGCCAAATGACGTGGAAAATGTTTCTTTTTGTTTGTTCCATAACAACATTGCATGGTAAATAGCAAACAACAAACAGTAAATTGCAGTGGCAATCGCAGAAACAAGCTGTGTGCAACACGACGTATGCGTGATTTGTTTGCTGATGATGAATGCCTGGCTTATTGACTTGTTTCGATGGCCATGATTGCCACTTGATTAGCTGCGTCTTGATGAGCCATTGATGGGTGAGATTTCGCCAAAATATGAATGCGAAGAATTGCATTTGAGTGCCTTGGGAAATTGTGATTTTTGGTGGGAAAAATCAAGTGAAAGCCATGAAAAACTCGCACATATTTCTATGCAAATTAGATGAAGATATGGGATATGAAGTTATGCTGCAGTGATTGAAGCTGAAGTAATTTAAATAAATTAAATCTGTAGTTGCTTTAAACTTGACTCACATTGAATACAAATAATTGCTAGATAGATAGATTGTAAACTTGGTTGTATAGAAGCTACTTTGTTGTTGAAAATATTGTGTTTTCGCCACAAAATCACACCCGAACTATCTTCCACTTGGTGATGAACAATTTTTAAAATAACAAATTGCCACATTTGTCTTCCTCACTTCACAGCCAAGTTGATTTTCAGTTTCTCCGCCTTTGGTTTTGCACCTAACAAGCCTGGCGAACAAGTCCTGCAGTCAGCAGCATTTCTCTTCTCGGATTTCAAGTCCTCCGGCCGTATGCGACTTAGCCCCATCGTACATCTTTGTGCACCCTGAACAGGCAGGAATATATATATACACCTATATGTTTAAGCCGAGTCGCCATTTAGAGGCTTGATTTATGCCAGCAGCTCGAAATTTACTTTTAATGAGGGAGCCGGCGATGCCAAGGAGCCGAAGCTAAACGCATGTAAGCGACAGCAGCGGCAGCTTGTATCTATATATCTTGCAGATGCGAAAACGCCGCCACTTGTTATTCAAATCAGCTTGAAGAGATTCGCGAGTGGAGGAAAAAAACAGTCACATGAAATTTCACCGCTTTGACTGCGGATAGAGCTACTACTTCTCAGACTCAATACCAAAGACAAGACTCAGGACTTGAGATTTAAGACTCAAGACTATCGTCTTCAGATTCAATGGAAATTTGCATGGCTAAGGCCGCAATTAATAAATCATTTTCATTTCATTTTCATTTCGAAATTTGATTTAATTACGTGAAAGTCTTCGTGTATCTCACACCTACCATTTTCAGTGGGAAATAACTGAAAATTAGTTGCCATTATTTAGGCATAACTCCGTTCTCCCTCTCGGTTTTTGTTTGTTATTTAATTTTATGCTCGAAGTGAAACCGAAATTTATTTTTTCAAGCACTTTCGTTGAAGTTCTGCGCCCGAGGTTTGCTTTTATTGTTATTTATAAAGCGTGAAGCTTCAAGTAGTTTGTCTGTCTACTCACGGATGTATCTTTCTTTTCGGACCAGACCTTTTTCATTTATTTGACACGACAAGCTACCGAAAACCTTACACTTGCACACTTACACATTTCACTTGAGATTGTGGTTATTTTTTTCTATTTCACCCCTGTTAACTGTAGTTTCTCATGCAAATCCAGGCACAAAGCCGTTTGTTTATTTGTTTGTTTGTTTGTTTACCATTATTTATTTGTTTGTTTGCCTAACGCTTTTTCCCCTTTGCGCCGGACGGGCAATTGATAATTATCATCATCATCGTTTTGGCCATCATCATCATCCCGCACAGCATCCAACCGCAAACCCGGTAAAAGTCATTCGCATTGGTGGAACCTCCAGCTGGCCAGCCGTTTCCTATTCCTCGATTTCAATGGCCTTTTGGTCTTTCGGTGTTTTCTGAGTAGCCCCAAGCTCTCGTAAACTCTCAACACTCTCAAGTTGTTTATGTCCGCAGGTTGTAATTAAAATGTTCAATAAATCGTACAGCCTGATTGCAGATATTTATATTTTGTTGTTTTTCGGTTACCAGAATTGCCCAGTTATTTGGGAAAAATCGCAGGCCAACGGATATTTTGCATATGAGCCTGAGTATTAAGTTAAACCGCGGTTTATGGATTCTTCATCATAAAAAGTTTGAGGGGATAGACACAGTTAAAAGTTATTATCTTTAGGCAAGAGCGCGTGGAGTAATAATAAGTTTTAGTCGTTTAAATTTAACTAAGCGTGTAGTAAAATTTCTTGCTTAAAAGGAAATTATTTTTTTTAATAAGCCTTACTAACATAGTGTGTCAGTGACTCATGCCATTGAAAGAAAAATGCGCTTCACTAAATATGAAATAAAGTCATGATATTTCAGCATTACATTATTTCCGTTTTGCTCTAAAAATAAGTGATGTAAACTGCTAGAAAAAATTACCTAGTTACTCCCATTAAAAAGGTCAACTTTATTGCCCTGAAAGTGCATCTTAAAAATCCAAAAGAATTGTAAGAATTAAAATCTTTTAAGACTCTTCTCTTTTTAAATCAATGTTCAGATAAATATACTTTGTTGGTATGTAACTTTAACTAAACCAAGCCATATTTTCCCTACTCTTTCGTTTGAGCCACTCCAGATCTTTGCCAGACATTCAGGCCGCTGAACGCTGACCAAAGTTGGCTCTTTGTGGATGCGGCCTTCTGCGCTGCGCATGCGTAACTGATATCCATCTTAGGCGGTGTTACAATTTTTTTTTTGTTTCTGCGCTGTTTTTCCGCGCATAACTTGTCAAACGGCAAACAAAGGTGGAGCTGAAGATGAAGATGACGATTGCAGATACAGATACACGAAAAAAAAAGAGATTATGCGTACTAATGATCGATACTAACTTTATGTAACTAAAATTTGAGAAAAAATACGAAGACAGTTCATATGAAAATGATATTATACAACAAAATAGTTTCGCCGAAGAAGATATTATTTTTTTCTGTGCAGTGAGAAAAAACCAAGATGCATAAAAGGCAATTACATGATTTGGCTGGCAATGAAAAAGGGTAAAAAATTGTTGAATAATCCAACAGCAAGCACTACATTCCATACCCAATTCAAGCAGTCGGCCAAAGACGTGTTCATAATTGTCATCTTGGCCAAGTCGATGAAACTGAATCCGAAGAATCGAAGAATCGAAGAATCAGAATCCGTTTAATGTGTCAACCGCAGAGCGAGCGCTAATTTGTTCTAGTGTTTCTCTAATGCCATTCGGGCCAAGTTAGGGTATTTTGTGTTTGGTCATAAGCCCTGTTGTTGGCGGCCAGATGCTCCGGATTACATTTGGCTTTAATGCCCAGTGCCGTAATAATAATATTTTTACATTTCTTGCCCCCCTCTCGGTACTTGGGTGTTTTTTTCTCGGTTTTTTGTTCATTTTTTTTTTTTTTGTTAAACACTGCTGCTGGCCGAGTTTATTGTTCTAGTTTTCGTGGCCATCGGGGTCCGCTGCGGTCCGGTCCGGTCCTTAACAGTTCTTTCGGCTCGTTGGTTAAGGTTTGTTGAACCTTTAATGACTTTAAATGCCAGCTATGATATGGTCTTTAATGCACGTTTATGAGTTACTGAGTTACTCCGGCCGTGCCACCGTTCTTTGGGACACTTTGTGGGACAGAATTAATGTTGCTGCCATTACGGTAACGATTTGGTCATGATACCCAGGGGAAGTCTAACATTAGTCGGTAATATTACAAAGTGGGGCTAGCCGGATGCTTGGAACATGGCTTCTTATTGCCGGAAAAGGTTTACATTTGAAATTTGGAAAGTTTTAAGTGAATTATTGGTGCTACTTTCTGTTGATTCTCAGCTAAAAGTTATCGATGTGCAAGACTCAACTTGGGTAAATTATATTTTTTAGGATATACCATATACATACGTTTAATGAATATGAATATATTTAAGAATTTTCATTGAATATTATTGTAAATAATACTTTGAGCTTTGATTAAATCTTTTGTTTTTAGTTCTAGTAAAATACTGAATACTATTCTGAATACTATTCATGTAAAATTCTATAAAAAAATCACTTTTCTCGTTCAAATCTCGATTAGCTATCACTTTCTTCGGCGTTCTTTCGCAGTTTACTCATAAAAAACTAACCCAAATAGGCCCCAAATCCATTCGTTTTCTGTGTACATTTGTTCAAGGCAAACATGTCGAACAAATTCACTTAAAAAAAAGAGGAGAAGTTGGTGTGTATGAATCGAATCCATAACCATTTGATGGCTCATACTTCAGGTCTGGTCGTTTACCCCGAACAATAGGCCAGCAAAGTGGTCAAAATGTTTTGGTTTGTTTGTTGTCATTGCCGCTTTTAACCGCTAAATCGCATAATAAACCTCGCGCCAATCTGGGGGGCCAAAAACCTGGACTTTTTCTTGGCTTTCGGCCGCCTCTTTGTTTTCCGAATCACGTACTCTAAATGGTCATTGTGGTGGAGAGATGTTTACCTGAAAGATGCAAAAGAAAGCGAAATTAGTATGTGGCCAAAGTAATGTTCGAAACATTCAGACAAAATTGCAAATAAACTTGAGCTGGAGAATTGTAATTGAAAATTAAAATTTAATATACGCCAAGCGAATTTTGTTTATTTTTTTTTGAAGCCAGAGAAAAATATGTGATTGCATTTCTTTGGGGTCTGCTAATGGTTTCATTTTGTTGAGGAGTCTATAAAATTTTTTAATGTCTAATAAATGATTTAATTGCTCATTTAAATGAGCTATTTACTTGGCAGAGGTTTCAAATTAAAATGGAAAATATGCAGAGACTGCAAATAATTCCTTTGTCGTGCCTAATTACTGCAGCTGTTTGCTTTGTCTCGATTCTCCGGAGTCTTCTATCAAACATAATGTGCAGTAGGTTGGCTCGTCTTCTTCCTCTTTGGTTTTTGGGGCCTTGGGGCCAAACACTTTCTTTTATTGGACTTTCTTCGCGTTCTTTTTCCAAGCCATGCCACTTTTTTCTTGCTATTTTTTTTATCAAAGTAGCGCACATTGCACATCTTATTCACCGCCCCCTGCCACGCCCCCCGAAGGCCCTGGGGTTGCGTTTCGGCTTTTGTTTTGCATCTGACAATTTACTTTTCGCATGGCTTTTTCCACCATGGAGGCCAGCGAGAAAAAGAGGTGAGAGATAAAGATGCCGACATTACGCGCTTTGCATTTTCCATTTTCCACTTTACATTTTTCCTTCTATCAGTGCGATGTGTTTTTTTTTATATTTCTGTGTTAATTATTAGCTTCCGCCTCGAAGGGAACACGCTGCAGTGATTCCACTTCTGGGCCAGAGCTATTACACTTGGCTAATGTCTGTATTAGCCAACTTGCAACAAGTTGCACGAGCTTCGACTGGAATGCGAATGTGTTTCCAGGTACCTGGTACCCGTACCCAAGTTGAGGGGTCAGGGAAAAGACCGCTCAAAGGAAATGCCATTTTACCGACTCTCATGATAGAAACCTTTAGATATAGCCATTAATATGAAAGTGCAATTCAAACGGTTTTATTGTTCTTTTGCAAGTGTTACTTTTACTAGTCATAAAAGTTTATAGATGCAATTGTTTTTCTTGCCATCAGCGGCTTTAACTCATAATTAAAAACTTTACACCTGATTTAAGCCAATGATGGTATTTTATGCCGTATATGCAAAAACACAATTTAAATGAAATACTTTTTAATATTTAAAATGGAAAGTATGAAAAATGTATATTCACTAACTTTTTGCATTTTCAAAAAACAATTGCTTTTTTATTGATCCTAAAAGTGTATTTTAATGGCTATTGTTTCCTAATGCATTGACACTAAAAGTATTTTCCCAACTTGCTCCTCAAAACAACAAACAACCATGACTAATGTTTCTAAGGCCGTAAAAACTCGAAGTCGGCAATATAAAGCGAATTCCTAACCCTTTTCTTGATCTTCTTCTTCTGAGTACAGAGATTGCAGGCAAAGAACTTGTAGATACACTGATGTATCTGACCAACAGCTTCACTCCTTTGGTCATTTGTAATGTGCGACAGATTTTGTGTTTTGCTCGTAGAAGGCAATTTTCACAGACTCGGGCAATTGGGATTTGCATTTCGTGGTCGCCGGACCAAAATGGACCGAGCAGATACGTTCGTTGAGCTTAACAGTAAAACCAATCGGCAGCCAAGAATGGTATCTAATAGATACGTGGCTGAGCTCGGCATTTACAGCTATCAATCATAATTAAGTGAATGATAATCAAAATGGACAGCATTATGAAAGCTGCATCTTTGTGAGTTGCTGAGTTTCAGAGTTTCTAAGTTTCCGAGTCTCTGGTTCTCTGGATATCTGAATATCTGGATATCTGAGTTCCATAGTTTCTCAGTTTCGGTCTCGGTCTTGGTTCTCTATTATTATGGATAATGATAAAGAGCCGCAGATCGAGCGGATCGGAGAGTCTTCTTCTGGGCTCATTCTGCAGTTCGTTCCGTCTCCATCGCGCGGCACCGTTATGCAGGTCAGCCCTCTTTTCTTCTTTGCCAGCCAACCCAAGATGCAGATGCATCCGCAGCAGCCGTGCAGCTCAGCCTCATCTCGTATGCAAACGCAGCGCATTCCTGTAGCGATACGAATGTATCTTGTATCTACCATTGACATGCCAACTGCCTGGCTGGCTGCCTGACTGCCTGCTTGGCAAATTTAGCACGCTATGATCCAAAGGCTGCCTGCCTGGCTGCCTGGCTGCCTGGCTGGCTTGCATTGTAGCTTTCATTTTGCCAGGTGACAGCCAACTATGAGTGGTTACAAGGCCCCCAGTTTCGCAGCTTCAGTCTTTCTCCATTCTCCACTGGCAGGCACATTAATTTATTAGTTGCACTTGCTTGTTGCACTGTAAGAGATACGCACACGTTGAGATACTTTTTGCCGCACCACCACCATAGCACCATAGCACCATAGCACCATAGCACCATAGCTCCATAGGTACATAGCTGTTCCGTAGGCTATAGCTCCACAGATCCATTGCTGCACCGCAGGTCCGTTGGCGTTTGTCGGTTGACGGTTGTAACCGTGGCTGGCTAGTTGTCGCCTATCAAATTACCCAAGTCCGCTGCTCAATTTCAAACCGTCCAAACCGGCAGTCGGCGGCCGGTGGCCGGAGCAACCAAGTGGAGTCGCCTTCTGGGAGAGGATGCCAGCGCCACCAATGGGTCTTGGCCAAACGGGAGGATTGAGTCCACTGAATTGAGGTTTACGCGATGGCGTTTATCGTGTTTTATTGCCAAACTTGCTGCACCAAACGGGATATTCTTTTGTGATATAATTAAGGAGTTTCCGGAATAAATTTCATTTCCATGCACAATTATTGTTTTGTTGGCATTTAAAAAGCGATTGCGCTTAAGCATCATTTTTTATTTGATAAGCTATAGAAGAAGAATTTTTTTATATTTTTTGTCGGAGTATCAACCAAACTAGTTTAGCTTTCACATTTACTAAATTCATATATAAAATATTAGCATGAGCTCTAAAATGATTTAAGATGTAGGCTTGCAGTGAACAGCCGTTCTAATTAGAAGGCCTTCTCACTATTTTATTAGAGTTTCACAGCAATTCGCTGCGCATAAACCTGTCACAATCGGTGGCATCCTCATCTACATCCACGGTCGGGCACATCCTCAATCCTCGTTGGCATCGTCGTCGTCATCATCATCGTGTGTCCTATGGCCAAATGCAACCATTTGGGATGCGGACTACTTTGTTGCGCCTGCCTGCCCATCATACTGGCCACATCCATATGCGAGAGCAGTCAAACTCGATATTGCCCGCCTATGTAAAAAGTGTCTAGGGCGAGGGATTCGCTCATTAATTTTCGCGGCCATCCCGGGGTCCGGTTTTTCGGGACCGCAGTCTATGGACTCTATGGAGCTTGTGGATGACGTTGATTGAAGATGCGGTCGTGTTATGGGTGCCTGGGAATCTTCGAAACTCGGCCTGCTTTTGCCTTTGCCTTTTTTTTTTTTTTGCCAGAAACGATTAATAAAAGTGTGCAAAAGTTGGATCCCGTTCCCGTTCAGAGTTCCTAGTTTTCCCGCTTTTCCTCTGCTCTGTGATCTTTGAACTCAATTAGTGTTGTCTGGCCGGGAATCGCCAGGTGACTACCACAAATGACACATATTGGTCTTGGACTTGTATCTTGTATCTTGTGGCATAAATTTCCATTTCAAATGCCACGCCCATCGCACACGCTTTTAGCCCCCAAAGAAACTTTTGCTTTTCGACTCTGCTCGATGGTGATGATGATGATAAACTTCGATGACTTCATGGCGATAGGGTTATGGGATATGGGAACGGGTGGCTGCAGTTAGAAAGCGCATTTTTTGAAAGCAATCCCCACCACCCACCCACTCAGTCAGACACATGGAGTAATTGAAGCCTGCCGTCGGTTTTGTACCCTTTTTGCACCATTTTGCTATTTGCGGTTGGCCAAGCCACTTTACCAAACCACCAAACCAGTGCTCCCTCCAAAAACTATCTGCACTCGCAGTTGACCAACTCAATTTTCTTTGGCCAAACCAAAATCGCAAAAGGAGTTCTGCGGCTTTGTCCATTTGCTGTGCTGCGTATCGTGGCCAATTTGTTATTTTAATGATTTCGATGGAATCTTCGCACATTATTGAGCCCGGGTGGGAGTCCTCCTTCGCGGAACTTCTGTTTCTGGGAAAGTACGTGGTAGCTGTGGAAATATCTGACAAATGACCGGACAATCGCTCTGACACAACCCACAACTATCCGAAGTTCCAGCAATGCTAAAACAATATTTATCCATACAGCACTTGTAATATCCGCTGGCAAAAGGCCTTTCCAATGGGGGCTGTGTGTGTGTGTGTGTGTTAACCACCATATCGATGGGTGGCTGTCTGATTTGAGCCGAGTTTGGGTTCAAGGAGTTTTCGCCTGCCGCCAGCTGCTGTTTCGAATACGATTTTTTCCCCATTGGTGCTGTCTGTTTCTTCGGTTTCTTCTGTTTTGCCTGGCCATGGAAATTGACACTCCGGCAGCGGCTTGTTGTGCCTCGTTGTCGTCGTCTCTTATTAAAAATTGTGTCAAGTTGTCAGCGGCAACTGCAACAGCAGCCACATCGGTGTTGTCGGTGTTGTCAGTGTGCCAGTGTTGGCGGTAGATGGCCTACAAAAAGCCGAAATACAAATACGAATAACAAAAACCTGACCACACTGGCTGTAAGTGGAGTTGATGGAGTCAAATGCACTTCGAATTTTCCACAGCTCACCAAAGAAAGGAAAATGAACATGTTTTCAACTCTGATTTTTATTGCTTTTGTTTGTTAGCTTGAAGAGCTTTGATTGTAGGATGAGCATAGCAGCTGCGGAATTTCAAGTTAAATTTCTAGTTGATTGATAGATTTAGAGTTCGTATTGATTTTATTTCGAAGCTTAGTTTGCACACATTGTTGTAGATTGAAATGGATTTCAATTATTTGGGGTAACTATGATGTTGGCTTGTTTTGGGCAATAATCAACTAATATTATGATGAATAACACAATTTCCATATCAATTTAAAATGGATTTTTCTCATGCCTGTTTTCGGGCCTATCTTTCGTATAATTTGTGAACCCAATCTCCATCTATCGTCGGCCTGCTGCCATTAATTTTAATCGCAGATGAGCAATCATAGATCTACAAATTAATTGCACTTTCTAAAGAAAACTATGGGCAAAACAAAGAAAGCAATCCGGTAATTTGGCGATGAGCCATAAATTCGAAAATCAAAACTCGATTTGCGGTCGAGAGCAACTTTGACCCCCCCAAAAAAGGTCTGTGGGCCACGTTAACGTTAATTCGGCAATTTCTATGCCCGCCTGCAATTAAAGGGGTAAGGTTGAAGAGAGGGGTTTTCCATCTTCAGACGATATCGAACATGCAACCAGCGTTTTTTTTTTAACCCACTCAAAACTCGATTCCCAATCACTCCAGACACTCACTCACGACAGGTGAATGCAATCAACGATCGAAATAATGTTTGAAAATTGTATTTGAATAGCGAATCCACAATGCGTTCATAATACTCCTTTTTTTTGCCAGCTGATTTTTGTGCAGCAACTACTTTTACTCCAGATTGCCAGGGTGTTGCACTTGTACAATTTATGTCTCAGAGCACGTAGAAAGTGGGAGCTGGAAGTTGGCCAAAGGTAGTATCTTCCATAGTTTACAATGTTTTTTTTCAGGTCCTGAAATGCTGGTAGCATTTTTCTGGGTGGCATTTGGTGGACATTTAAATTGCTAATTCGTGGGCGTGGTGGCCCCTCTTCCAAAGGTCCTATGTTGCAACTTTTGCTGCCGCTGCTGCTGTTGCATTTATTTATGCTTTCTTGTTTTGCTTATAAATTGTAATTCCCTGTTCCCAACTTGAAATGCGCAAAAAGTTTCCTTTTCCCCGTTTTTGGGGCGGGGTGCATAATTTGTTTGGTCTAGAGTAGAGCTCGCTTCTTTGGCATCGACGTGGCTTGCTTTATGGCAGCCACTGTGTTATAAAATTGTTAACAAATGGCCCGGCTTATCGTCGAGCATGAGGCTTTTATGCCCCCTTGTAATGGAGATTTGCTGGCCTTTAGTTGGCCCAGAAATAAATGTGAATTTGAGTGGCAGTCGGCGAAGTCAAGAGCGTACATATTTTAGAATGCAGCATTTGCATTTATTTATTGAAATAAATTGGTAACAACGGTAAGATACAATTCTATCTTTTAGGATGCTCATAATTTAACGAACTCTCAAGGACTAAATAGTAATTCGTTGTCAACTTTATTTGAATTTAAAGTCATCAAATTGGTGTTGTTTGTGTGTATATTTAGTTTCTATGTATCATATTTGTTTGCATTTGATTAGCAATTTGGTAACTTAAAGTAAGTCAATTTGATTTCTCCACAATTCTGATGGATCCAAGTTATTTTGAATTAAAAGCCACACAAATTGATCCAAATAATCCGGAGTGGCTAACTGTCTGGCCAACGAGAGCGAATCGAAAACCACAAAATTGGGTTTGGATATTTCTAGGTTTTGATTATTTCGAAAAGTGCATTTGTGTATTAAATTTATAGACCATAAATGCTAAGGAGCCAGTCTTATAAATTATTTATCAATTCGATGTAGCAAAAGGCAGCAGCAGCGCCAATTGAATTAGCCATCAAAATGCCAAAAAAAAAGAACAGCAAAAATCGAGAGAAGCGGAAAATGCTGGATATATGAAAAAAAAAACAAAAACAAAGAAAAATGTGATTTAAATGCAATTGGTTTTCCTCGTCGCTGTTGTGTTGCTGTTTTTTTTTTTTGTACAATTACACGACCTAGAAAGCCAAAGCAGCAGAAAGTTGCTGTAGAGAAGAAAGCCAAAGACTGAGTCTCTTGGCCAAAAACTGCGCGAGACAAAGACACAAATTCGATGGCCAGGATCGAGAAGAAGATGAAGGTGAAGTTCGGCGGGGCCAAGTGGAATGAAAGATGTTGGAAGTATCTCATAGGTCGTTCGGGTCTTTGTAATGCAAATAGCTGCAGTTGTTCCAACTGGTGGGCACTGCGAGGGAATTCCCCCTCACTTGTAGTAGAGACATTTGCAATTAGTTTGCCAAATGCTGTGAGATCTTAATTTGGTCGTGAGTCTTTTCGCTCTGCGAGATGCCAATGAAGTTGGCCATTTCCCCAACATCGTCCTACACATTTTTTTTATTTTATTTTTTTTGTAGCTCCGTCTAAGTGTCAGGTTTGTTTTATCCGAACTTGATGTAGTTTGTTTTTGGCAGTCGGCCTAATGACTATTTACACTCTCACTCTTTCTCCGTGGTGGAGGAAAAAAAAGAGCGATCAATGGAAAGTGCAGCCCTCATTAGTATATCAATGTCTTGTAGCAGCACGATCTGCATGATCTTTAGGGTACCATTTAAGGGGTATTCCCGCAGTTAGAGGGGCATTTATATGCATTTATGTAAAATACCCTTTTCTTACATCGTGCAGACCAACAATGATGGTCGATGATCATTGGCTATCTATGTCAACAAATATGATGTGGAAAATAAGAAGTAATCTTTGGATTTTTCCACTTAAATCTTTGATTTGAATTTGATAGTTAGGAGGAATCTTTTTCTTTGGACAATTGGTAAAGGTAAATAAATCTTAACTGACTACCTTATTTATCAAACGCATGAGATATCACCCATCTCATTTGCTGATGATCTTCCAGGGATTCCAAAGCTGAGCCTACATTCCGTAATTGAATAGCGTGCGGCGAGATAAATGCCTCGCCAAATGGCCAGTTCTGGATGCTCAAGTCATTGCCATAAATTGCGAATCGTTCGTTAAATTATGGAATGGGCACAGTGGGTATTCACTACCCAGATACCAAATACATATATATATATATGTATGTATGTATGTATGCCCCGGATCTTGAGTTAATTGAAAAGACTTCTTCGACATCTATTTTTACACCGGATTTTTCCCTTTCTTTGGTCGGCTTTTATGGCCTTTGTTTTGCCTTTTGTCTTGCGAATACGACCCTTTGCCGGATTTCACTTTTCATTTCGCATTTCTGGGATTCTGCTTTATGATCTCCGGTGATGACCAATCAAAGAGAAATAATTTTCGCCGTCTGGCCAAATAAATTACAGTTATTAGTGGGTGAGATTTTTGTAGAGTCCACACGCCCATTTATCCACCATAATTGCTAGTAAAAGTTTTAATAAATCATCGCAGAAACCGAAAAAAACCGTAGAAAACCCTTTCCCAAAACAAAAACAAGCTGGTTAGAAAGCCCCACAAGATTGGCGGCTTCTCTGCTTTCTTCTGCCAGCTGGATTGTATTGGACTGGATTGGATTGGATTGTCGGAGCATTGTTCGATTTTCCTAATCATATATGAGTGCATATCGCTGCCCCTTTCTTGGCTTTCTGCATCACTGCTTTCATTTGCATTCGATAGCAGAAATGCAACTTCCGTTGCACTGAGCGAAAATATCAATATCATTTCAAATTATGCATAAACCATTTGGTAATATAGTTGGTTGATATCCTAAATATTCTATTTAAGCAACTCGCTGATATCTCAAATTAAGCTAGAACACGAATCGTATCTACGTTATGACCCATTTATATAGACTCGTTTTCTCTGAGTGATTGCAACTGGCTACCAGTTTTCCACAGCATCATCATCATCATCACCACCAATTGTCTTTGGGTTATCATCGTTTCACCGAAAGCCTTTCCTTCTGAACAATCTGAAATTAGCATAACTTTGGGCGTCTAATGTCTTTGCTCTAACGGTCAGCTTCGATCATCGCTCTGCGCCGGCATGTGTTTGTGTTAACAAGTAATTGATAAAAACAAAGCGGTAAATGTTTAACCAAAACATGTTCGGATGGAGGGGCGTTCTCCTCTTTTCCCCTTAAAAAAACCTGTGTTTGTTATGTAATGGATCATGCTCGTGGGGAAAATGTTTGAGCTGCAGAGTTGCGGTCTAAAAGAGTTCTTGATGTATGAGCTGTTGACTTCTCGATTAGAGAGCTGTTGAGTCTCTTGAATTGCCAGGGGAAAATTAGTATAAAAGTGGTGAGATTTTTCATGTTGATTTGGGTCCATAAGCAGAAGCCTCTTTAAAGAAGCGGAGCTTTAAAGAAACCAAGCTTGGCTTGGTTTTCTTCAATGTCGTTGCTGAACTCTTAATTCACAATCATTGAATTGTTTCAGCTGTCATTTTGCACTTTCAATTAGACGATGTAAACGTCAAATTTTCATGCTTGATTTCCTCGCAACTTTCTTGACTGTGTTTGAAAAAAGCCCACACACACGGTTTCACAGAGAGACCCCGATAAGTGCACTTTTCCATGCTTCTTCAGGTTGTCAGTCATCGACTGACCAAGTCACGCCTTCTTCCGCTGTCCACATGTTTCTATATGTGTATATAGGGAAAATCGGAGGCAGCTGCCGATGTCTGTTAAATTGTTAGACAACAAATTTCACACTCTTTCACGAACCGTAGGAGGGTTTTCCTTTGTCTTTGATTTGGCACCGCCTTCATATCTTTTCTCTTTTTTTTTACGTTATGATTTCTAGAAAACCACATTAACTGCAATTCACTTTTTCAACATTATTTTTCATGTTTTCCATTCGGTTACATACTTGGCTGCCAAGGCTGTGATTATATGCTCTATGACTTGTGAAATTGTTAGTGTCATTGCTTTTGCAACGAGGCACGAGTCGAAGTTGGTTATAAGAAGAAAATGCCATCGAAAGTTGGGTCGAAAGTGATCGAATTGGTCTGGTTACCATGGATCGTTTGGAGGAAAAGGTCAGATGCAAAGTTTCGAGCTAACTAACCGAATAAATCGTGTGCAGTGTTTAGGTTAAGTGAAATTATCTAGTCATTTTGAAGATATTATAAATCCATTTAGTGAACTAGTTTTTCATGATAATTTGGATATATTTTATATGCTAATAGGGAATACATTGTTCTAGTAAGTTAATTCAATTTAATATACATCAATTGCCTCTAAAGATGAGCAATCTTCTAAAGATTGTTTTCGCATTGTTGCGTACGTATTTCTTGAATATTGAATACAAAAATATACAGAAAAGAATGAGAGAAATTACTGAAGCTCTCTTAGCTACAATGTTTGAGAAGCGCATAGAGAGGCGCAAAAAGGCAATGCATCAAAAGATATATAGAGATTATATAAAACCCAGTATACCCTCGACTTGCCTAAGCATAAAACTGCAGTTAAATTTTGTTGGCTTCTTTGTGTGTTGCATACGGCAAGGCTATAATTAATTATTATGAGTGGTGGTCTTCCGAAGCTTTGGCTCATGCCAAGCCTCTGGGCCTCATCATCCTCCCCGATAATTAGCCGAGTTGGAAGCGTGAAAAAGTCGTATGTTGGTGGTTGCATCACCGGAGATGTGGGGAATGAGGGGCAACCGGAGGAATTTGCAACTCATGCGAAGATCGCAGCCGGAATCAGACATGACCTAGCCATAGAACTAGCTAACGAACTAACGGTGCCTTGCCCTCTATAATTAAGCACAATCGGTTTGTCTATACAAATCAAACAAAATACATTTCGGTCTTTAGCCCCATTTGCAGTTCTAAGTCGATTGTGTTTGGCGAAGAAAGCGTGTAAATTCAACTGGCAGCGAAAGTTTTTCCCCCAGCTTGTATTATTATTTGTATGCAAATTAGCAAAGAAACGAAGCCCAATTCTTTTGTTGGTAATGTAACAATTATGCTTTCATCTTTCGATTGTTGCCAAAAACAAATGCGGTATAAAAAGGCACAAATCTATTTAACAATGTGCTAATTACACGCGGTCACAGTGCTAGATCCAAACCATAGCATTCTTCATAGTTGGCTCTCTTTCTGCGGTAACCGTAAACAAATCTTCGCTTAATCGTTAATTTATGATATTCCTAGCGGTAACCGACAGCCGGCAATCAAGACCCAACCCCGAGCTTGACGCTCCGCTGACCAAGCGTCATCATCTTCTGGAAATTCTCTTCAGCTCTGACCATCATGGGTAGCTCATAAAGTTCTTCCAATGAGCGCCGTTGTCTTGTGCAGCATTGATTCGATTTTATGACCTTTCGTAGCCCATTAACATGCTGGATGCTCGAGCATTGAATTGTAATTAATGATCACTTTTCACTCAGGTGGTGTTTAGTCCGATTTGTTTACTGAATGGAATGTTTCCAAGGTCTTGAAGTTGGGTGTAGCAGGTGCTGTATGTGTGGAGAAATGAAAACCTACATTGATCAACTGCATCCCCTCTTCGGTAGCCACACTCGTATAATCTTTTATTTGGACAGGAATGTGCTGTGTAGTACACCAGATTAGCCATCGCCTAAGCTTGAATCGTTGAGAAGCGCGGAGAGAGGCGCTGTATTGCTGTATTCTTAATGCTCTTTAGCTGGGAGAGTGTTTTTCGGTTTAATCAAATCCAACATCCATGGGAACCACCTCTTGGGATTGGCAATGAAAGGCTAAGATCCTAACTTTCCCCGGCCGACGGACCCAAATTCAACTCATTCTCAAATTCCACCAACATTCCCAGTGCGTCAAGCATAATCACATCCATTCACAGTCTTTACTGAAAACGGCATCAAACGATGCTAACCGCACAAGCGCTGTTCGATTAATCTGCAGATCAATTGATCCAGCAAACAAACAATTAAAGTCTTCATTAGACTGGTCGGGGTCTTTGCAACCCATTTAGGTGCGGATATGTGACTGCCATTTTAATTAGGCACACGACCGGCATAGAACCAGTGACTCAACCACCCATGGCCAAGTGAAACATTTTCATTTAGCTTAATTCTTTTCTCATTTCAGGTAAGTCCAAGCCACTTAGAATCTTGCAACGCCAACTCAACCTGTTTCCGTGTGCTGCTGGGTAAGTAAGTTGCTCAACCTGTCGATGATGTTGGCCGGTTGTTGGGACGCTGGAGAATAGAAGCTGGGCTATGTGTGTCGTATTGCATCGATAGCCGATCGCACTATGGCCATAAATTATGTCGTTGTTTGCGCAGAATCTCTGAGGCCGACTCAAACGCGTAGTCATTCCAGCATCCACTACCAATCATCATTGTTAGGTGCACATCAAACTTTATAGGTCAGTAGTGGCTACAAATTGCCAGCCATTCCGATGCCTGGCTGCCCAAATCATTGCCGATCCTCCACTCAGATGCCCTCCATCTTCATCGCTGTCTCGCCAAATGCAGTTTTCGGCTTGACTGTATCTAATAAGGCTTGACCAGTTCCCTTGTCCGTGTCATCAAAAAGCAGCAAACAAAACGATATGCTGCGATCCCAGCCCAAACAAACTGACCCACTCAACAATTGCATTGAAAGTTTTGGTTGCTTTCCTGCCAGTTCCCCTCCCCCTTCTTATCCTCCGGCTTATGACAATCGATTTGCAATGGAAAGCCAAAGGCCTCGAGGCGCTCCATTTATAACAAGTGGCCAGCTTTGGCCAACTACCCAAGACAGTACCCCCATACAGTTACAAAAAGAGTTGAAATGTTATTTTGAAATCTAGCGGCTTTAAGATCCATAGATTAGAAACACAGCTGATACATATGTTTTAGTTTAATTATATAAGATCAAAAGCGAAGGAAGATAAGCCGACCAAACCCAACGCAACACACTTAGCTACATATTTTGAGAAGCGCAGAGAAAGGCGCTACGAATAAAATTCAATTGCGGATTGATCTATTCAATTGAAACACTTTGAATACAATAAGCATAAAATTACGAAGAAGCTAAACATAAGCATGTAACTAATTTAAGACACTCTCATACATAAACGCAATTTTTCTCTCTGTGTGGCTTTGAACTTTTTGTGGCTCCTACTAAGCCTTCGATAGCTTCGTGTTGTTGCTGTTGTCATGGTCGTTGTCATCGCTTGTTGCTTTGTTGTTATAGTTTGAGAGTCAAGTTGTTCCAATAATTCTGCATTTGACATTCAACGGGGTTTACTTCGGTTCTTCTAGTTTTTGTTTACATAGCCCGAAACGGTTTCCGTCTTTTTTTTTTGTCCAGAGATGTCTCTGTCCCGGCGACTTAGCCCATTGTCTTGGGAAGTATGTATCTAGCTTGACAGGCGCTCGCCGCCTTTCCCCTTTCTACATTTCCCCTTCGAACTTTGTTGTTTTTTGGTGGTCATTGCTAATTAAGCCAAAGATGGGACAGTAATTTGGAAAGGAGTTATTATGTCTGCGATCTTGGGCCCTGTTATATTTATTGGAGGACATTGTGTTTATATTAAAAAGAATGTATTGTTACTATTAATATGGCTACCTAGTTTTGCAAATGATGACAAATTAACCTTTTCAATAAGGGGTTGATATTATAAATATTTATAGTGCCCACAGAAAAATTAAAAATCCTAGTTGTTTCCTGCAAAAATTGGGCCTTAATTATGGTCTTATTTGAAAAATCCCTTAATATCCCTCTTTATTAGAAATTATAATGATATATCTCACTAGCGTTTAAATGGCCTTTTAGCTTTTAGCAAATAGTAATAGTTTCCAAAAGTGTAGGTAAATGGATGCCTTACCTTGTTATCCTTGTTGCCTGCTCCTAGTTTCTGCTGGTAGTATTCCTCCCGAGCGTTTGTGTTCAGGCTGTCGATCAAGGCCGACGCATTGACATGTCCATCGTAGACCATGCTGTCATGCTGGCTGCTGTAGGTGGCCGGCGTGGCTACCGATCCTGCTGATCCTGCTGCTGCCGCCGCTGCGGATGAGGATGCTGCTGCGGCTGCCGCGGCTGCTGCCAGTGGGATATTGGCCTGGGGAGTACGGGTATACAATTGCTCGATGGGCAAGGCGGGAGCTGCGGAATTTGTGGTAGCCGAGGGAATAGATGCCGAGGACGGGTTGGATGACCCACCTCCGCCGATCGAGGGTGTCACCTTCTGCAGTGGCTTCGCTTGCTGCTGCTTCTGCTGGAAACTGTTGGTGGCCAATTTCTGTTTTTGGGTGGTGCTACTGGCGGCGGCGGCGGTGGTGCTGCTACTGGGTTTTGAGGCCGCTGCCGCATTCGCAGCTGCCGCACTCACGCTGCTCGGACGCTGACCTCCTCGTTTCAGGGCGGCGGTGACCTTGTGGGCGAAGGGTCGCTTGGTGGCCCGATTCTTCAGTTTTCCCATGGTGGTCAACGTGCGCTGCTGACTGCCCGTATTCGCGGTGGTTGTGGTGGTGCCATCGGCATCATCCGCTGCCGTTATGGCCGCTATGTTGTTATTCGATCTGGCAGCTACGAATTGATCATCGGGATCAGTGGAATCGGTGAGGGATTCATCACTGGTGGTCGCTGCCTCCGATTGGGTGGTCAGATTGGGTGAGGTGGTCTCTTCCTCCTCGTCGGTGGCCTCCGATTCCGCTTCCTGCTGACTCATATCCGTGGTCGTGGGCATTTCCTTCATTATGGTGCTCATGGCAGCCTGCTCGTTCATCGTGTTTTGCAGCTCCAGCAGCGTGGTTTCGTCTAGGATTAGGGTGGGATCCGTTTCAGCTTCGGTGGCTCCAGTGGGCAGCTGCGTGCTCTGCTCGATCGCCTCCTGATCCCGCTCCGTTTCCGCTTCTGTTTGCGATTCTTGGGTACTGGAGGTACTAGTGCTGGTACTACTACTACTGCTCCTGGAGGAGGTAGCTTCTTGCTGGTTAAACTGCTGCTCCTCAATGTCCAGGGATTCCTTGAGCCTGGCCACCCGCTCCACAATCCTGGCGAGCATATCCTTCTGTTGCTCGGGCAGATTTTTCGTATCCAACTCTAGCAAACGATCGTATTTACGGATATTCCTCTTCACGGTCTCTATGTCCGCCCGGGTTTTGGCCGAAGTCAAACCGGGCTTGGGATTGGGATTGGAGCGGGGTTGCTCCTGGAAGTAAGTCCGTGCGCGGCGGTTGCTATAGCCCACCAGTTCGATGACACCCGGATAATCTGCAGCGGAGGAGGCGACAGTGGATACCAACGCAATCAGGGCCAAAAAACAGCAGCTCCAGGCTGCACTTATCCGCACCATTTTGACCACGATTGCTGAGTTTCGTTTTCTTCAGGTTTTCTTATATCGATTTTTCGTACTATTCTTTTTTTTTTGTTTGTTTGGGTTTTTCTTCTTCTTTCTATTTTCTTTACTTTTTGCACTCGCGATTCACGTTCGGTTTTTCTTGTATTTCTCGTATTTCACTCGCTCTCGTATTAGTGTCAACTAACAGTAACTCCAAATCTTCGGACACACAGACAGACACACACGCGAGAAGTCCAGAGTCAGGAGGAGTCGGAATGACAGTATCTTCTACCAGCTGGCTGGGGACACTCTGCTTTTTGGCCACGATCCGCAGACTTCTAACGTCGGATTACAAATGTTCCAGGCCGCTGGATGGCAGCGTCTTTTAAAAATTTCCAAGCGGAAAACGCGGCGCAGACTTTTCTCCCAACTGGAGCTTCGCCATGGTAGCTTCTTTCACCAAGTTCATGGCCAGACCGGTTTGAAGGCAACATGTTGCGAGCCGCGATTCCGATTGGGATCGTTGTCGCAACCGGCGAGCGGAGTTCGATAAAGAGAACATTATTAAGCACTCTCTTTGTGTTTATGTTTCTCTGTGCATGTTGCGCGCTTTTGGCAGTGAATGTTGCCAAACGAAGAGTGCTGATTGCAACATGTTGCTAAGCTAAGCCATTAGGCCGGGCACACGCCTTCCCTAACGTATCTGGCGGATACGTATCTGCGAGATATACGAGCCCATGCACTATTCAATTAGTCATTCCAGACACACGTCGACCAAGCGAGGAATACGGCAGATACACTGCAAAAACAGGCACTCAATAACTGAACTTAGCAAGATGAGAAAATTTCAGTAACTTGAGAACAATAATGGGTAATGGGTAATTATAGATTAAGATAAAGAGAATTTGCACATGGATTAACATTTGTGATAACAAGTGATAACAAGATTTTATAAATTTCTCAAAAACCGAAATAAAATTTAGGTTAAGGCTTATTTTTTTCTGTGTACGGCCTGATTCTTGAGCTGCTTTCGCTTCAATGTCAACTCGGCTCGTTTAGTCTGTCATCGATTTGGACTGGTACTAGCCTAACCAGACGAGCTAACACCTAACACCTCTTGGCCAAAAGCAGCTGAAAATTCTTGGTTTCTCTCTGGTTCAATTTAGCTAAATGCTTTCGCATTAAACATAATTTGTCGCGGCCTTCTTAATTGTAGAATGGGAAATAGAAATATGTATGGTAGCTCCACATTGAACACTCTCTCTCTTCCAGTATCATTTCTGTTTTCGTTTCTCGAGACCTTTCTCCCTCTGGGTGATCTATAGCCCCAATCGTGCTTAGAACATCTAATGAACTCCAGTCGGCTCATCCATTTACATTTCACAATGCTCTCATATTTATTTATACACTAACAAAGAGTGCTTTGGGCATAGCTTAAAACAAAAATATGTATAAAACCTTAACATTCGAGAGCTATAATTACTACAACCTGATCAATAAAGAAATATATTTTAATAAATTCCAAATAAATAATATAATATAGCTTCTTTTCTCGACCTCATTTCCTAGATCGAATTTCTTTATTTCCAAGGCATCTCAATTATGTTTTCCCCCCAATTCCAAAGAGCATCTAATATGCCATTAAACATTCCAGCGAGTCTCCTTTCATTTTCCTAGCCAACTATTTGGCTGCGAACAATTACCCTACCGCCTGGGAACTGCAATAAAACAATAACAAATGAACTAATAAGAAAACGTTGCCAACTGAAGCTCAAGTTCAGCGGGAAGGCTATTTTCTGGAGCTTCCCATTTTTCACGTAGCCGCGCGCAATAAAAGAAACCGAGCGTTAATTAAAAAAATAGCCATAGATCAATGCACCTGATAGATGCGGGAAATGTTTGTTCTGCTCTGTTGTGTTGCGTTGTGTTGCCAGTTGCCAGTTGCTAGTTGCCAGTTGCAAGTTGCTGGTTGCAAGTGGCTGGCTGCTCTGGGCTTTGTGAATGTGTCTTGCCAGCGGCAATGCGGTGTAATTTGTGAGAAAGAGGCTGGGCTCCTTAGCCCTTCTTAGTGACCCCTAATGGAGAGGGCCCACAGGCGTCTCAGAACCCGAAGAAAAAGTGGTGGAGTGGGGATGGTAGAATGATAGAATGTTGACAAGGCTGCAGGCGCTTCCTTCATTAGCATGTAATGACTGGAAAACTGGTCGCCCATTTGCCTTTCGTCTCTGACACACATAAGGCGTTTGTAATCGTTATGGAATGGCTGACTCCTGCTGCAACTGTTGCTGCTGCAGTGAGTGGGTGCTGCTGCTGCTGCTGCTGTTGCGTGGCTGCAACTTTCTTCGTCGCCCATCTTTTGTGCATATGCAGCGGGCAGAGCAGAGAGGCAACAACATCAACGCAATGGCGGCGTCTGCATTCCTAGCTCGCTATAAAATATGCGACCGACGATCATCTAAGTACAACAACAGCAGCAACGAGTGCCGCAGCGGCAACACTGCAGCAGCAGCAACATTGCAGCAGCAACTGATGCAGCAGCGCAGCAACTCTTGAACTTTACTGCGCCAGGAAAATGCTCTTGCCCTTTTTCCATGCCGTCTTCTTCTTATTTTACTCCAGGCAGCAACTGTTTAGCATGATCTGCACTGAAAAAAATGTGGCACTTAGTTTAAGATATTCATCAGTTGGAGGAAGCGGTAAACTTGGTTTATATTTTACTGGGCCAATTTAAAAAATAAATATTTATTAATAAAAAAATGTATATACATTTATAATTACTAATTAAAATTAAAGTAAAGATGTTGCACAAATGTGAACCTAAAAAAGAAAATATATTCTTCAATAGACCTAATAGTAAACCTTTAATTATTTTCGCAACTTTGCTTTAGGCATGCTAATAATTATCTAATAATTTTTTAACCCTTTATGCATATAACTAGGTGCAGTGTGGCTTAAATGAGTGAAAGAGAGAGGAAGACGCAGCACGATGTTGCTGTTGCTGTTGCTGTTGCTGCTGCTGCTGCTGCTCAAGTGCCAATAGCAATCTTCTTTTCTTCCAGCCGCGTTTTCCTCCTGCCGTTGTTGTAGTTTATTTCCCCTTGGCTTGATCTTTTGGACTTTGGCGGTAATTTTTGTGCGCAACTTTTTCCTTTTGCCCAAGACTTTATTGGCTCCGGGTTTTCCTGGTTCCATTTAAGCGATGCCTCTTTTTTCTTTCTATCTGCCAAAGTTTTGTCTTCATTTTTATTTTAATAGCGATCTTGATACCACTGCTGCTGCTGCTGCGACTCCTCCACTCTAGTAGCTGGTTTTTTGCGGTATCTTCTCTTTATCACATAATGATTTCAAATGGCGCGAAATTAATTTGAATTATTACTGTTATTAGCTGTTATTTGTGTAATGGCCAGTGCATGATCGCAGGCCAAAAACTCTTTTGGTGTCGCTGCCACAGTTGCAGATGTTGCAAGTTGCTGCCGTGCATTACGCAAGTTGCAGGTAATTAATTTCACAAGATGAGCTATTTATTAAGAATTTCATGGGTAACTACTTCTGTAGTTAAAAATTCTTTTTTAATGGATATGTTATAATACATAAAGATCGATATTTAAATTTCACTTAAATTTTTCATCTAGTTACATACTCCGAGTGATGTAAATAACATGTATCTCACAGATAGGTGAAAAATACCCGCAGTTGATGAACTAGTCCTGGTGGCATTTTCCGTGCCGTGCAACCTTGGCGGCAATTACCAATTCTTGTTGGCCGCTCAAATGACACGGCTTTGTTGTTCGGCTAGCTTGTTGGCCACATTTAAATTTATTAAAACTGCACCAGCCACTAACGGACATTGTTGGGAATGTGCAACATGTTGCTGCTGCTGCTGCAAGTTGCTGCTGCGTTCAATGACCAAGGTGATCTCTGGTCCCTCGTTGCAGCATCCTGAATGCCGGCGCCTCGGCCATTTTGCAATTTGCCATTTCAGCAATTTTAGCATCTCAGCATTTTACATGCAATTTGATGGCATTCGTCATTTGTTTAATTGTGCCCAAGCTGTGTGCTGCACTTCCTGCCATATCACTTCAGTTCAGTTTAGTTTCAGCTTCATTTCAGTTCGGTTTAGTCGAGCTTAGTTGAGTTTTTTCTTACCGTTTCTAATTGCTGGCCGGCACGAAGCGTTAGCTGCAATCTTCGGACTCGGACACATTTAGTTTCAATTAATCAAGTTGTCGCTGCACGCGTCTATTAGCTGTTTATGACAAGTGTTCCCGGGCGACGGATCGAGGGAATATATATATATATAAATATATATGTATGTGGTAACTTGAAGCCGGCAGATCTGACGCCTCGGGTTGTCCGCCTGTCGCTCATTAGCGGCGCCCCCTCCGCGGATGTGGCTGCTCCTGCTGCAGTTGCTCCACCTCCTCCTTCTTCTCCTCCTTCAGTCCACCAAGTATTTGTTATTAAATATACGTGTGGCAGTTGCCGCTACTGCCTGGCGGGATTGGGAACTGTTCTTCTGCGACTCTTAAGCTCGAGCTTCAAGTTTGATTCGACATTGTCTTACTACCTAATATTCAAGTGGTATTGTATTAGCATTATGTTTATACTTGATATTAATATGCACAATTTAGTTAAATGGATTGTTCCGCTTTACCTACAGAAATCATATGGTGGTATGTAAGTGTATTAGTTATCCATAAGTACGAGACCCATTTTTTACTGGCCTACTTTTAAATCTCCATCAAAATAATATTAAACACTAATTAAAACTTGACAGAACGTATCTTGCTTTACTAGCATAACTCATGTTTTAAGCCAAATTAAATGCAACCAGTTAGGTGAATACATATTAATATTTCATTGCCTTAATTATGAGAGTTCAGTTGCATGCCGTGTAACATTTTGGATTCCGGCTAATTTCTGCTTATAAAGTATGAGTACATAAATACATAAGCGGGTATCTGGTAGTCGCAATACTTAACCATATCACGATTGTTCTTTGTTATTTTTCTTTTTTTTGGTTAGTTTTGCAATGGGCCAGTTCTTTAATGTTCCACTTTGGGTTTATATTCAGGTACCGTTGCATATGTGGAGGAAATGGCTGTAGGCCTTAGACTTTTTTCTATATTTTCCTTGGTTTGGTTAAAGATTGCGCCATTTTTGCGCCCAGCTGTCACAGGTTCGTTGACTCCCAGGGGCGCAGTTGGTGTTGAAACAATCATGTCCAAACCAGTGGCCAGCTCTTGACGTGCCCATTGCATAATCCGCGCCATAAGAGCCACAAAGCTAAGCTCTCTGCACATCCGCAACGAACTCCACATCCAGATCCAGATACAAATCCGGGCAGACAGGCTTTACTGCGGTAATTACTATTGTCTGCTAAATTGATTTCGAAATGCTTAAGTCGGCAATTTTCGGTGGCTCAGGATGTGAAGATGTTTGGACTCAGTGGAGCAGTTGGTGGTGGCCGGCAATTGTGGGTCAAATGCTACAGCGGACGGATGGGTTACGGTGCAGATAGCCATTAAGTGGCTTAAATGATCATCGCCTGGGCTTGGCAACTGTTCTAACTGTTTGTGAGCTAACCAATTCGGTGATTTGTGCCGCAGACAAAGTTCAGTTCCTCAAAATGAAGTAATCTTATTTGATCACTAAGCTAAGGCTAAGCTATATGTTACAGGATTCGATTATTAAGTTTAGATTTTGCGTTTAGACAAGTATATAAACTATTCTATATACAGTTTTTGAGTCATATATATTATTCTTAAAATAATATTCTTAGGACTTCAACGCTTTGTAAATTTCTTTACTTAAGAAGTCATTCTACACCAGAAGCATAATCAATTCAGGTGTATTAATAATGTTTTGCTAAACCAGCGGAACTAAGCTGTGTTCTCAATCTTGGAACATTTTCTGGGTGTGCAAATAGGAGAGATTACACAAAACTTGAAATGCCACCGATTCGGAGTCTGAATTTCCCCCCCGCAGCAATCCAATGCCAACTGGTTCGGCCTCCTCATTTTTATTTCACTTATTTCCCGATTATATGATGCTGACGATTGGGATGCCGGCGTTCTGTTTTAGCTCATGTGAAAGCGGAACTGGACAAACGAGAATCTATCCCTGGATAGATTCCCATATGCGCATACGCACTAGATAAGCCAGATCGGCCTAAACCAGTTGCGGTTATCGCAACCTTATATCTTATATCTGTGCATCCACCAGATACTCAGTAGTAAAAACGACACCCCCCACGAACTAATTACGCTCCATTTCCATTTATCGCGATGCGTTGCCTGCAAATGAATTACGGCGGCCGAAAACAAATTAAAATCGTGGCAAATGTTGCGAGTTTCCCTAATTTGCTACTCGCTCGACTCCTCAATTCACAATCCTCGCCTTTCGCATTAAGTTTTTTAATTTACCGTCTGCCGAGGTAGCAATTTTCATGCCTTTTACCCTGGCCGTTTTCAGTGTTGCCGAGCTTGAAAATGTAGAACTGTGTCCCTAGAAGGTATGTACATCTTGTACCTTAATAAAATAATAAATTGTTAACTAATTCAACCAAAATATCAAATGACGTTCTTCTTAGTCGAAATATGTTTAGAATTTTAAAACATAATTTGTTTGAGAATATTTATTTGTACCCATTTTTGGGGCAAGTACCTTGTACCTAGATTAGTAAACTACCGCCAGCACTGCCAAATTCTTAGTTCTTGCGTGCTAGGCTTTTACTTATTTATCTTCTTTTTTTTGCGCCAGGGTCTCTGCCACTTGTTGCGCCCGTTTGGCAAATGCAATTAAATCTGTGTCGTGTGTGCAACAATTGCACTTGGCAATTGCAACTGTGCCGCATAATTGTGCCAAATGAATTTGTAATTATGTATTTGGTTTGACTCCTGGACATGCCATGCAATCTGAGCCGGTTGCAGTGCCACTTCCCACTTCCCACTTCCAACTTCCACGTCGCCCTGCTGTGTTTTTAATGCCTTTTAGTTTTTGTTATTTTTTTGTCTTTTGAGTGACATCACAGTAGCAGCCACACAACACAAAGTCATTGTCAACAATGTCAGCCAGACCCACAAGTCCGTCCAACCAGACCAACAAGACCGGGCCAAAACAGCACGGAGCAGACCGGCAAGTCTGTTCGGGCCATGACACCACACAAAAAGAAGAAGGCTGACAAAATTTAATTAAAGCGCATGACGAAAAATTCTTTGGAAAAATTGTTTAGACGACATCCGATGAGCCAAGAAGATGCCAGCCACAAATACCCATAATACCCTTACTGATATGGTATTGATAATAAGGCACATAGAATTTTAAAAGATAGGATATGTAGATAAGTATGGTAAAAGTATTTGGTGCAACTTCTCTAAGAATCTGGAATATTTGCAAATCTTTCTCAGTTAATAAAAGAAAAACTATTCTATGTTCTTAAGAATTAACAAGAAATCTCATATTTGATATAATAGTTAAATTCACCTGAATACTAAAGGGCATCTCCAAAAACTATATAAAGATACTGCCGACACCTTCAAAGTTACACATTCCCAACTTTTTGTTCCAGCAAGTCTAAAGTTTCAAAGTCGCCGTAGACTAGATACTGGGGCAGGAAATGCGGGAATGGAAGGGGTGGCATGTGGCACCAAACTGGGTATTTGGCAAAGTTTTCTTGAACTTCACACGGAGCCAATTAAATGGCGACACGTTACGGAACATCATCCTCGTCATTATGATCATCGTCGTAGCCTATTCCCCAGTGGCAATGGCAGATGGTACACAGATGGTAGATGGGCGATGATGGCAGCTATGGGTATTGAAAAATGGGTCAATGGTGGCTTAAATTGTGACTGGATAAGGTTGAAAGCCATGAGGCGTGGGCTTGACATTTGATCGCATCTGCCGATCCACTCGGCTGATTGACTGATGAATCTTTGCGGGCTTTTTGCGGTTTGATTTATGACGATCGCGATGGCAAGTTTCATTCAACTTTCTTTGATTTTCCATTGGGCATTTTGCATGTTGCATGTTGCAGTGTTCAACTTTTCCTTGACTCGCTTCTTGCGGCTGCTGTTTTGGTTTTCATTGCCATGATATTGTTATTGAGATGTACAGCACCCCCATCCCCCTGCTCTTGGAGGCTCTGCCGTCCTGGCAACAATTTGTCTAATGTGCCAATTTGGTCGCCCGCCTCCTAGTCTCGCGATGTGCTCCTCCAACTATTTCCCTGTCTCCCCATCTAGTCGATTCCAATCAGCTGCTAGATATGGTTAGCAGCCAGCAGAGTGAGTGAAAAGTTTCAGTTTTTATTGCTACCCAGGATGGGTGGGAAAAAAGTGGCAATGATGGGCTTGAGAGTTCTTTAGCAAATATGTTTATTAATATACATATAATGTATCTTAAAGTAGTATTATACTTATGAGCATACATTTGTTGTACAATATTTAGTTTTGGCTAAATATTTTTTGTTAGACTGAATACGCGATTCCTTTGAACGCCACAAATGTTAGTATGTATCTTAATCTTTCAATTTATGTATCTTTACTTTTGTGCCAGTAAAAACTACATTACTGGATACCTTCTATTCCAAACTTCCTTCGCATCTCCCCATTTCGATGGCTACATTCCGCGTAGGTAGATCCGATCTTCGCCAAATCGTATCAATGACAAGACAAACCGAAACTGCTAGATCCGAACGCTTAGGAGGCCCTATAATTTCCACACTCATGCCGCCCGCGAAAATCTCGCTGGCCGCTCCACTCGCTCACTTGTCCCATTTATTTATTTTGTACTTTTCTGCCGTTTAAATTTAATTCACGATTCGCGCTGCCATCGAACGGCGACAAAGGAACGGAGAAAATTCCCTCGACGACGGATTGCAATTTTCCATCTATCTATCTGTCTCTATCTGGCTGCCTGGCTGGCTGCCTGGTGGGTTGCTTTTCCTTCTAACAAGCCAACGGACTTTTCTTTTGCTTACTTTCCGATTTAGCCAGCCAAAGTTGGAAAATCTCTGCGCTCGCGTACTTAACCGCAATAATTTTTGCTCATTTGAGTGTCGTGGAAATGAGTTAAAGTCGCGATACTCGGGCTTTGCCACTTGGCATCGTCGCTTCTTCAGCTGCACATGGAAAAATGGTTTTAAATATTCTGGGTTTATTTAAAATATCCTATAAATCCCATCTCCCACTACCTATCCAAATAGGTTGCTTTCGTCACTAGTCTTTTTTACATGGCTTAAAGTTGTTTTAGTTTGATATCAGAAATATCACTCTTTGTATTGCCAAAAGTTTATTGCTTGATTTCTGATGATTTCGGACTCCTTTTCGCTCTGTGTATTTGTTTACTGCCTAATGTAATGTGAGCATTACTTATTTCCATTTTTTGTTTCTTGTACGCCGCCTCCTAATTCATTAATTTCCCACAGAGTCGAGTGGTACGAGTAGCTGCATTTGCAGTAGGCAGCTACAAAGTCAATTTCAAACGTGAAACCGTTGAAAGTTATCACCTTCGCGCGGGAGTTTGTGGGACCGAAATGAACCGCAATAAACTTGGCCAAATTGTCGCTGCTCTCTCTAATCATTGTCAGTCGTAATGAAGTTGTTCTCGGATTTGGTCTCCTTTTTCCGGGTTTATAGTACTGTATTAGCGACTTTACGGACTGCTCAAGGCGGCTATTTACTTGTGTAATATTTTTATGACCCATATTAAATCGTAAATCCTTTTCTTTAGTACTCGGGTTCATGTGACCCTTATTACGCGGGTTTTAGTTTATACTAAATACTATTATGAGGATAATTCAGTTGTTGAGGCTTATGTATTTTGTAGAAAAATGCCATATTTTCAAATTCTAATTTATTCTTTAATTTTTAGTCATCAAGTTTACAATTAAACATAAGTTCCTACACGTTTTATTCATAAGAAATCAATTAAGCAAGTTATAGCACAATCAAAATACTTGATGAGCAAAAGCCTTAAATCCAAACCTAATTAGCTAAGGTATGTAATTTCGCATAATGGATTTGTGTACTTCATTTAGGATTTAACAAATAAGCTGTAGCTTTTGTGCTTAGCTTATTGGCTTACGGCTTTTATTGAAAACATAAACTTTTGGCTATCTAAACTCTGAGTTGGAAGCCAACAAGCATGGGTTGGCCCAAATATTTTGAATATAACGTGTTAAGTAAGTTGCACCACTGATCATTGGACTCCCGAAACCCCGGAAAGTATCGAAAAGGTGTCAAACGCCGTGACCCAGTGAGAAGTTGAACTTAACTGGCCAACAGACTGGACAACTCTTGGTCTTTTGTGTGCGGTGTTGACGCATTTGCATTTCTTTTAGCCTTGTCGGTTCTCTTTTTCGTAACTGTCTACTAAAACCACTAGAACTTATGAGTGGAGAAGTTACACATTGTATTTACGTGTATCGTTTGACCTCGACTTAGACTGGTTTATATGCAAATTAATTAATACAATTTCCAATCTCTAGTGTCATATTTGAACTTTCGTTATGCGTTGCATTCTCGACGATCGTACAAACAATGGTTTCTAAAATGGCTTTATAAAGACGATTTTACCAACTCTCTAAGCCCAATGAAAGTGATTTTCCTGACCCAGTTTGCAGGGAGAAATAAAGAAAATATAATAAAAAAAAAACAATCTTTGGTGAAGAGCTATGAAATTGGCCAGGTAAAAATGTTTCGCATGTTTATCATATTTCTTGATTTTCCCACTTTTCCCTCTCCGGGTTTCTGTCCCTGTCAGTTTTCTATTTTCCAAGTTGAACGCATATTTTCCGTGGTTTTTCTCCAACGTCCCACGCTCTTAATTAACCACTAGCCTTTCCTACTCCAAGTCAGTTTGCGTATGGTTCAAGCTCGACTTCAATTGGTAGCTATCTTTTCTCTCTTTCTGCACCTTTCACCCCTCTCTGTCGCACTGTGAGCGTCCGTTTCTTGTGGCTGTTTGCTTTGTCCTTTCTGGTTTTCAATTTTAATTTGTAAATGTGCCAAAGGAAGCTGTCCAGATGTTTTGATTTAATTTTCTCGTACATTTCCGAGGAAAAGTCCATTTAAATGGTTAAAACCAAGAAAAGGATGGCAGCTACAACATCGCTGTCTCTATTTGTCGACAGAAATGTGTTTTATGGTGAAAGGTTGTTGCTGGAATTACCATAATACCCAGATTGTTTCTCATATTCATCACGGATTTATTAATGAAGATTAATCGGTTATCTGTGGATTATTTCTAAACGACTTAGTGTGGTATTTATAAAAGGGAATTGATTTTGATTCAATAAAAGGCTGATTTTTGTATAAATAATTATTCAAATATTAGTAGGGTAAAACAATAGGCAATTATCTGAGCAATTTGGCACATTGTTTAATTCTTAATATTTATATATTAATGAAATATTAGTGTTGATTACTTAACATGTTTGGTTTTCTTTGGTCTATGCTAAAGTAAGTTAGCAATTTGTTAATTTGGCTAACGACTTTTGTTGACTAATCGAACGGGCTTAATAACTTTTAATCTGTAAAAACCCTACTTACTTACTTATTCCGCAAGTTCAAGCACCCTATTTAAATCGCATTTCAAAGTTAATTTACCCTGAAATGCAGATCCTATCGCGGTAATTCCATTATGTTGCAACTGTCGCCGAATGAAAACAGATCTGGCATTCACCATCTGACTTATCTGCCATCTACCATGAAATCCGCCCATCAAGAGACCACACAGCTCCGCAGTAAAACAAAGGATTGACAACATGCCATGGATCTTAATGATTTTTATGAGTTCATTAAAAATGTATTTTGAAAATTATTATATTTATGAGGGAAGCGCCAGAGCGGGCGCAATTGTTATTGCACATTTGCATTAAATTATTGAAACATTTTCGCGCACTCGCTGGCTGACATTGTTCTTTTTTTTTTTTCTTTGTGTTGCAAGCGGCTTTATTAAGTGCAATTGCAAGGCAAAGTCACCTGAATGCACTCGACACAACTCTGTGCACTGAGAACAATGATTGGACACCATTATTTTAAAAATAATAATGATATTGGATAATTATTCTTGACTGCTTAGTTGTAGTGTGAGATATTATACTATCATATTATTTGATCATGTTCAAGAATGTTTTCTTTCTGGAGACCTCAGCTTAGAGAAGTATGAGTTGTTGGGTTTTAACTTTTATTAAAAGGTGTTAGAATAATAGTAGTTTATTAAATTATTATAATTTATTATTTTAGTTGTAGTTGTAGTATGAGATATACAGAGGTGGTCAAAAGTATTTACACAACGAGCTTTTTTTTCAATTGTCAACTAATTGAAAAAAAAGCTCGTTGTGTAAATACTTTTGACCACCTCTGTAATTTGATCATGTTCAAGAATATTGGCTTTTTAGGAAAGTACGAGTTGTTGGGTTTTAACTCAAATTAAAAGGTGTTAGAATAATAGTAATTTATTAACTTAATATAATATATTATTTTATTGTTTATTATTATTTTATTTTATTTTTTTATATTATTGAATTTTTTAAGAATTAAGTATTTTCATTCTTGGATACCAGCTCACACATTTCCATTACTTATATATGAGCATGCCTTAACTTCTGGCCTGTGATTCTCCCACACCCGGGTCATATTTTTTCTCACTGTGTAGACCCTTCCTCACATGCCAGTCAGTCGTCAGTCAGCGATGGTATGACAGACCTCGGCAGCAACAACAGAAACAACGAGCCACCGCAACACCCGCAAGTTGGAAGCGTTGGCAACTTTGGCAGCCGTTAAAACTGCTGATGATGTCTGCGGCTTTGTTGCCATATCCACACCTACTGCCAAGGAGGGGGTGGGGGTCCAAAGGGGCTTCTGGGCCGGCGGCTGCTGCCAACGCGTATTCATCATCATTTCTGTCATCCAGCCATGGGATGGGATCACATGGGATGGCATGGTATGGGATGGCATGGCATGGTGATGGAGATGGTGATGGGGAAAAACCTTTGCTCGCATGATGCGCTTGAATTTTCTCTTGCACCTAAATTATATTTTTCCTTTTTTCCAACGGTGCTCTTTCTATTTTTCTTCTTCTCTGCCAGCCGCCGCTGTCAATGGATATTTTTTCCATTAATTTGATTTTCCTCCAGTGATTTTTTCCCACTCGTTCTTAAATTTGCCTTTTGAAAAGGAAAGTAAACGTCAAACTTGCATATTTATCTTCTTGAAGTTTTTTTTTTGCAAAGGTTTTTTGAAGTTGGCTATAAACTAGCTGAAGTTGAAGCTAAGTTACATGCAACATATTACAAAATAATATTTAATAAAGTTGGCTAACTTATATATGTGTTTTAAGTTTCAATTTATTTTCTCCGACCCTATTTTTACTGTAAGTTTGGACCCATTTGGTTGATTATATTGCTTAACCTTTATCTAAAAAAAAATGGAAAGTTTCCATTTAATTACAAAGAAGCTTATTGGCTTATCTCCCAGCGGTTTTTGGCAAACATTTTCGCAAACACTCATTTTGTTTATTTAATTAGAAGAATAGAGAAGAGCTAGTGGGTGAAGATACCTCGGGGTTCGTATCATTAATTACTCAGCAGGCCACTTGGACACGATCGTCGGGTAGTCAAGTAGTTGGCCAAGTGGCTCCGCTTGGCCAAAACTGCAGCTCAGCGGGATTCTGGCACTCGGGTTCGCATTTTGGTCGCGCATGGGGGACTTTCTTTCCGAAATTGCCAATTGAGCGGAATCAAGGCAAATACTTCAAGACTCTCCGCATCTCATTTGAATCTGCTTTTTGCGGCTTTCCCATGGATCGTTTGTCTTTTTTTTTGGCCACCTTTTTTCCGAGCTTTTTCGGCAAGGGTTTGGGTCGATGGGCGGCGGTGGGGGAAGAAAAACAATCAACGCGCCTTGGCAACGAATTCGCATGACCAAAAGAAATAGTTGGAAAAAGGTAAATAGATGTTGGGAGAAAAAGAGTTATTTTAATCTAGCTTTCAACTGGGAGATACCCTTTTATTGTCAACAACTAACTATTTATCTGATAGAAAGGGTCTAAACCCATTATTGATTATGCACATTTTAAAGGGTTTGTTTATTTCTGAACGCTTTAAACATCAATTGGTTACAAAAGACAACTAAACCGATAAACACTTTTTGCACTTGCAGGGTATTTCTGGCCAAAGTTTATTTGCCTTTTTTTCGAGCTCACTTTGTTGTGTACTGTTGGCCAAGTAAATACTTAAATATAGCACACACTTAAATCGCTGTTGATATTGTGTAGCGAAAGTGAAATTTAGTTTGCCTTTACCTACCTGGAAGTGCCAAAAAAAGGCAAAAAGCACGAGCGGCCTGAAGAAAAAACCCAACTTAAATGCGAGATTCGCTTACGGAAGTTCCAAATTTGAAGAGATTTCTTTCAGTTTTTACCAACGATTTTGCGATAATTTTTTTGTGGCTTGCAATTCTCGGAGCTGTTTGCTTAGTCTAATGAAAGTTAATTACAACATCAAAGCGTTGTCGCTGCCACTGATCTCCGGTGATCTGGGGGTCTCCTCCTCCTCCTCCTCCTCCGGAACCAACTCCTCTACGCCGGCGCACAAAATTCCGATTAGGTGCGGCCTAAAAGGCGGAGGAGAAATGGCCGAAACAAAAATTGTGCGATGCCAGCCAGAGTCTAAGTAGAGAAAGTACATGTAAAAGTATCTGAAAGATGCGAATCTGCTGCCGCTTTTAAAGCAGTGGGGTCAAAATCGCTGCCCACTTTTACCACTCGCTTTTGGGCCAAAAAGGCGCGCTGCTGACCCCGCCCACACACGGCAGAATGTGTGTGTGTGTGTGTTTGTGTGGTTGTAAATATTACAACATGACTGCCTATTTTTTTCTTTCTTTCCTTCTTCTTTTGAGTTAGAGATGTTAACTCGAGAGCTGCTCGTCATTTGCATACTTAACACCTTTCGGGAAAATGCGCCAAGATGCACGGAGTGGAGGCACTTGAGTCATCTTGGCTTGGCTTTTGTGCAATTAGAAAATCATCATCAAGCTGCAGTCGTGTGTTACTTTCAATTTCAATGCCTCTGGCTTCGCCTTTACCCATTGTAATGCATGATTTGTATCTTGAATCTTTGTATCTTTCGGCTTTCGTTTTGCGGCCGCACCTCACCTGCAACGCCAGCATCGCCAGCACTTCCATCTCCACATCTTCAAAACCATTTCCATTTCCATCTCCATTTGAATCGGCGATGACTTGGCATTGCACTTTGGCTATTACAATTATTGTTATTGTTACTGTTATTGCTTTATTGTTGCAGTTTATGGCATTGTCTGGATTCGCCATTAGGAAACGCAACTTTTTGCATATCACAGATTTTGCTCGCGTGGCTGCCAAAAAATAAATCGATAAACTTTCACCCCGCTGCTCCCATTAAAATGCCATTAAGATCTGTGGAAATTTGTCCAGCCGAAAAATCCACAGCGAAACGGATATCAATAAGCAATTGTATCGCTAATTGCATTGATTAATGTCTTATCGCATTTGAATTATCTCACAGCGCCAAAAGCAAGCAGAAGAAATAGAAATGGAAAACTGAAATCCACAAATTTCACTTTCTAAGCAACAGGTGAAATCTTCACCTCACTGCTTCCTGTACGGGTGAAGTAAAAAACAAAACAAAAAACGGTGCGGTAAATGTATATATTAAGAATAATTATATTTGAGTGATCTCATCGCTACTTTTTCCACTCATTTCTCGTTTCTCCCAGGCCAAATTGATAAGAGCCAGAATCCCCAACCCATTCATGGCCTAATGTTGCTCAATTAAATTCATTGAGCTGCATAAGCACCTTCCACCAACAACGCATAATTATGCAAATGTTGGCCATTTAAAGGGCCAACTCCCCCTTTTTCCCCGCATCCTCTGCCATTTGGGGGGCGCCTTCCTCTTGGGCGAGATTGCATGTCGGTTTGGGCCAACAAATCGCGTCTAATTAGTGACCCGCAAATGAAGAAATTTTTCGGACACGAAAGAAATTTAGTAGTGCACTGGGAAAATCTAGATAGCAATCTAGTTATTTTAAGTATTATATAGTTTAACATATTGCTTGCAGTTTCCTTGTTGGAAACTTATAAATGCACCATAGATTGAAAGCTGAATCAAGGGATAGAAACTATAGTACAATTTATATTTATTTACTTATGTTCTAAACCTAAATGAATTGTAATTCTCTTCTAGAAAAATATTCAGCCTTTCAAAATGTGCCTTATAATAATTAATTTTATCACATAACTTTACCCGACTTTTTAACGATATTTTTTCCCAGTGTCTAAATAAGTTTTTCTTTCCAGACATGCAACTTTGTTTTCGGCCTCTTGATATTTGTGGACAGTTCTTGGTATTATTTTTTTGTTTTGCGCCCAATTTGTTGTTGTTCATTTTAATGATGCGAAAGAAAGTTACGAGCAGTGAAAGAGAAGAAGCATTTTCTGGCATTTTCTAATGATGCATATAAATCTGGGATCCAATAGCTTAAAAACCCTGCAACCAATAACAAACTCCCTGCGTCACTCTTGCCATGCAAATTTAAGCCATCGCCTGTCCGGCCAATAATCAAAGCCAATCAATCAATATATGGCCAAAAATCCGAGCTCTGGGGCTTAGTACCCCAAAGATTTTAAAGGGGACGGGCGAGTTGAAGATACTCGGTCAACGATGATGATGGCTCATAAATATGGAAAATGCAGACACCTTAGCAGCTCTTTGCCTCCTTCGCTGCTGAAAGGTGAGTGGAAATAATTAGTTATCGACGCCACCTGTGCAACAGTAGCAAAGTCAGTCAACTCGACCCGCTGCGTTTTGATGGGTGATGAAACTTTCGCCAAAATAATCATTACTCAGGAATTTTGGTGATCGATGATTTGGGGGGAATCGCTACTTGAGGACTGTAGTGATTAACTTGGCTTAGTGTAGTATCTGTAAAGTATATTTACTTAATGTTATTTAAGGCTAAAGCATCGTATGATTTGGCTTATTTGAGAACATTCACTTGTAGATAGAACAGCTCGCTTACTTTCTATTGGCCATGTTTCAACTTTTACTGGGCCAAAAGCATCGGTTTCTGGGGACAAGAATCTCATGCTGAAGTGAAAATTGCCGACCTCAGATCGAGATTGAGGACAACGTGGCGAGGAATGGGCGACAATGAATTATTTCTGCGGCTAACTGTTAGCAATTTCGGTGTCTGTGCCGCCTGTTCGTGTTCAGATGGCTAAAAGTGAGTGAATTTCATAGCTGGCCTAATGAAAAAATGAACAGCGAGCTCCTTAAACTCTAATTAAAGTTTTTAAGTGTCTGTGAGTGAGTTTGTTCGTTGGGTCTTGTTAAGGGGCTAATGCTATAAACTGTCTACCAACTGTGCCCATTCTGTCCGTTTTCATGCGGCTATATGGGCCTGCAACTGTGGCGGCTTCTTACCAAAAACGACCCCCCTCGTTCAAAAAGATCTTTGGCTAATTAGTTGGCACAGTAAACGATTTCGAGGATCTTTCATGCTTAATATACAAATCCGCTTTATGCATTCGCCGTAATCTCATAGAGCTGATGGCATATTTCTCCCATGCTACGACTTCTTCCGGTAATGGTCATAAAAAAAGAAGTACTCATCTTTTTGTAAGCGTTTTTTATGGTTTGACTTGGCTTTTCGCACTTTATATTTTTACACCTTCCCCTTTTCGTTGGGCAAACATATTTGCCTTTTTTCTAAGCCAAACATAATTCTTGATAATTTTTTTGTGTTGCCTTGTTTTTATGGATGGTCGGTAATTGAATTTGTGGCCAAGACAACATCCGATGCTCCAGCTCTGCAGCATTTTGAGGTATTTATTTAATTATATGACGGGTCTTGACTTCTTCTTTTTCAGGCGCCGCCATTTCCATTTGCTTTCTAATCAACATTGGTCCAATGATTTGCATTTTCAGCTGCTTAAGCTTTGGCTTTGGCTTTTGGCTTCTACGGTTGCAATTGCCTTAGTTTTAATTGTTTTTGCTTGAGCAAAGTTTAGAGAGGGAGAGGGAGTGAGGGGAAACCGAAGCACTTCTGCGGTTGAATAACTTTGATGGATGCATAAGAAGGCATGCGGCATGTGGCAATTTGGTCAAGAATTAAGCCAGCAAATCCCGAGTTCTGTAATTGTCTGTTATTAGCATGAAATGTAATTTGATGGCGTTATAATTGGTTTCATTCGCTTTTCTGATTGACGTAATGCCGGAGAATTTTCCATTGCAGGGAAAGCATATCTGATTTTAGCCATCTTTAATGGAACTCTTTTTGAGAAAACTTAATTAGTGCACTTCAGTTAACTGCTGTTGCATAAATCTTTAGATGAACAACAATTGATTTTCTTGCGGCTTAAACATCGTTAATTTAAATGTTAATAATCAATATTTGGTTTGCAACTCCTAGTTATTCTAAAGTTATTTACGTTTGTTATTTTACATTACGTTTTATATCAAATTTGACATTTGGCCAAGTCTTAAGCCTAGAAGTAGGCAATGTTCTTGAGCACCACAAGCACGCCCAAAAGTATGTGCATAAAAAAACACACCAAATAAACATCCATTATTAAAGCCTTCTTAGAGGGTTGGTTAAAATTAAATACTTGCAAGTAACATTAATAATAAAGATCTTCACAGACATTTGTTCATAAATTAATGTTTATTTTTGCCTTTTTACAAAGTGTTTAAACCGAAACATCGCCAAATTTCGTTGCTCGTTTTAAGATAAACAAAATCTTGTTGCTTAAATCGATGTACATATGCATAATTTAGTGGGAAGAGGAGAAGTCATGGTGGTTACTATACGTTTAGTTAAAAGCCTTTGCGCAATTTCTAAATTAATTTCTAATTTCTTTGCTCAAATTCCGGTGAAGTGGCTTTGAAGGCGTCACAAAAATTGCACTAAAATAGCTGCCAGAGTTGCCACAGTTTCAAACTGCCTTCGCTATGAATTATTCAATAATGATACATCCTTATGTTAACTAAGTGCACCCCATCTGAACATTTGGCACATCCTGCTCTTTGACGTTTGCTGCGTTGCTCCACGTAATTTCCGTTTAAATTATAAACGAAACTGCTGTTTTCGTTAGACATATATTAAGATATATACAATTTATGCGGGTTAGATTAAGAGTATAGTTTGTTGCTATATTACATTGTGGAGGGCATGTATGCCCTCCTTCGTTGCAGGTTTTGCTCTTGTTTTCATAAATATTCATTACAAATTATTTGTATAACAAACTGCGCACATATCGATGCTTAAAACTAATTAAATATTTATATCATACGTTTTATGACCAAAATTTGGTAGCAAAAGAAACACGCTCTCTCTGGAAAACTTGGAAAATGATCTGTGTGGAAGTGCATTTTAAGTTCCTAGCTTGCATTTGTTCGTTTTTCCCTTCTCATTAGTTCATTAGTTGGTAACTTGGCGAGACTCAATTGGCTCAGTCGATATCTATATAGTAGCTTCTGCTCCTCCGCTCACTCTATCTTCCTTTACAAAGTGTATTCTATATATATTCTGTGTGGAATGATCCCCTGGGCGATGCACTCAATCGTTGGCCATGCAGTAACCGGAATATGTCTGTATGTTGTCCTCCAGGAAACTCTCGCCGGCTATCACGCCGGATTGCGTGTGATGACTGGGGCAGCGGTGTCCTTTGGGGCACTGGCACAACGAGTTAATGTTGACCTCGTCCAGGAATTCCTGGCGCTTTCGCACCGTGAACAATTTGCACGGTTGTTTTCGCTGACAACGAAGGCGCTGTATAAACGAAAAATGTACATATTATATCCATTATTTTTAAAAGAAATATTCCATTTAAAACCCACCGTCAGGGGAGAACAGGCGAAGAGATATCTGTAGCCCGGACTGCCATTGCCAATGGGCTCCCTCTTGGTCAGGTATGTCACCGAATTCCGGGGACACCGGCAGTGGACTATCTGCTCCGTCACATTCAACTCGGCTGCTGTTGTCAAAGTCCAAGTGTAGTCACGGAAATGTCTGGAAGAAAAGAAAAATATTTCAATTAGAAACCTGTACTTTAAACTTTGGTATCACATTCAAAATATATAATGTTAAGGATGTAAATTTAACTTACTTGCAAACTGGCAACTTATGCACCGGCTGGCACATTTTGTAGTGCCTAGTCTTATCGGCAATGGTGTGGCCATCTTCCACGCCCAAACTGCTGGGACAGCCGCCAATGAACGTGGTTGCTGGCTCTTTGGATCCCCGGTGCCCGGAGTGCCTCATGTGCGCCGATCCCCTGGGGAACTCATTATCCTGCACCTCCGCATAGGGCAGGGCGTCATTATAGTCCGGCGACTGGTCCAGATGATCCAAATCATCCTCGTAGACGGCGCCCAGCTTCTGCATTAACTTCTTCATATGCAGACTTTCGAATTTCTTATCCTGAAATTCACCCAACAGCATTCGCTTGTGCTGCATCATCTTCTCCCTTTCGTAGTAGTTCCTGTACTTCAGGGAATCCACCGATCGCGAGGAATGACTGTTATGATGGATGATTACGTTATTGGGCATGCGATTTGATTCGGGACAACGACATTGTCGCTCTATCCACGGGGTTTCGTATAGATCGATCTTGGAGCAAACTGCATTCGGTGCACAGATGGGCAAATCCTCCTCAGAGTCCTTTAAAAGAAAATTATGGAAATCGGTTAGAAATATGTAGTTTAATTGGAGGAAACCTTAGCTATAAAGCAAGAATATACAATAAGGAATATAAATTGCCTTAAAGCGTAGCTAAAACACTTGAAAAATCAATGAAATTTAATATGTTTAGGAGTTGATTTTAGACCCAAAAAGCCTTTTATTATCCTCTTGATGCTCCGCTTGATTATTTGCCAAATTACCATATGATAAACAAACCATAAAGGCAACTTGCAGAGACTGGAATGCTTAGAACCCTTCGATAATAGAGGATTGTGTCAACACAATGATGGCAACTTGATTAACATAACTGAGACGACTAAAGTCGCTCCAAACTGGAGGATATCGTTGGTGTCTTGTTTGCTTGTTTGTTTGTTTGTTTGTTTGCTCCCCAACAAATACATTTCATTAATTGAATTCCCCAATACTCGTACCGAGAGTGGGAGTCCCAAAAAGTTGGGCTCCGTTGTGGCGTTCGCCCAAGTTGGGATCGGGATCCAATAAAAACTTATGCATTGTGTTGTGTCCTGGTCGTAACATAAAAACCAACAACTAGCAACCGATGGGTGCTTTTCGAGGATGCCACTCCAGAGCCTGATTCGTTCTATCATTCGATTTTATTGTTAGTGATGCTTGACAGTAAGAACAGCGACAACAACAACAGGTTTCCAGTGAAATTATCGAAAGCAATCAATTTTTTAAGTGGAACTGTCGCGCACCTTGTGTTTTTTCTTCTTTTTATTCTTTGTTATCCCTTTTTGTCGAGGGTTTTCGCCTTTTGTTTGGTTTCAATTTCATTTCCCTCGCTCCACTATCTCTTTCCACTTTTTTCTTGATTTTTATTCAAATTATTTTTGGGTTTCTTCGGCTTGCACCTGCTGCTACCTGAGCTCTTTAGGGTCATTCCTTGAGGTCCTTCCTTTAGTTTTTTTTTTTCGGTAGAGCGCATACCGGAAGTCCGGAAGTGATTTAGTGCAACTGACGGAGGAAGTAAATAAGTGAGTGCACACGCACACTCGCACTCACACACTTAAACTGCAGCGTATTCAAAAGGGATTAGCCGTGGACGAAGCGGAAGTGAGTCCCCGGAACAGGTTGCCTGACCTTTTACCTTTTTGCTCAATTGAACCGTAGTTCTCTATGACAATTCCCTGCTGTTTCTCCGTCTCGCTCTGCTCCGGATGTCGTCTGCCTGCCTTCCTTATACACTTTATTAGTTGTATTTACTTCCTGATTTTTTTATAATGCTGCTTCCGGAACTTCCTTTTTTCTACACTCGCTCCCCTGTTTCCCACGCATTTTTGACCCAGTTTCAAACGCAGCACCTGCCGAAGTCCTTAACCCTTTCGACCGGCGACGAGTTTGTCCTGCACTCTGATTATTCATATTTCAAGCAGAAGCTTCTGGCATTGCTGAGATTCTTTTTCGATTCCGAGGGGGGGCAGAGCTATGAGGCCATTGTCAATCCACCCCTGACAGGATATGCCAGAAGTGGAGTTCCAAGGGGGATCCGTTGAGTAAGCAGCGTGAGAAATTCTTTGAAATTCGAGCATGTTTATTGAGATTTCTTTCCCCCCCATTCAGTGAATTTTTTCTCTCTGTTTTTTCGTTTTTTGTTTTTGTCTTCATGTGTTGTTGTGTCGGGAAATGGCACTTCAAAGACATCACCGTTATTCGTATAAAATTTTACATATTGATAAGCAAATCACAGGGCAGGGGCAGCATATCAAAGAAGACATGCTTCATCGGCATTCCAATGCCATCAGCTCATCTCTGAGCAGCTCACCATAGCTGCACGCAGAAAAAATGTGATGCTGTTTAGGTTTAAATGGGATTTTAAAGCACCTGGCATTGGTACTAATTTGAGTGGTCTTTATATCATTCCTGGCTTGAATTTTAGCTCATAAACTTAACTTATAATAATGTGACAAAGATGTACAAATCTAATCTATATTTATATAGATCTATATATTTTTCCTGGAATTTTATAAATTTTGAATTGCCTCTACAATTGCTACAAGTAACATGATGCTACTCTTTTTTTTTTGGTGCACGAGTAGAATCAACTTGTAAACAAGACGAAAGTTTCTGTGCTGGCGAAGAAGCTGGAAGAGTAGTAAAAGTTTTGCCAAGCCAACACAAAACACAAAAAGCGAGGGAAAAAGCAAACACAGGAAAGGCGGCGAGAAGAGGGAGAGAAGGCAACCGGATTTCCGGTTTAGCAGCTCCCCAAAGAAGGTGGTGTGGCGGGGAGTTTGGGGTCCAAGCTGCTGCCACACTTTATAATTTGCTCGGTATCCATCAGCAGCACGCGCGTACCGCTCCCCGAGCAGTCAAACAATTAGCCTCATGTGTCAAAGTGCAGTGCCAACGGAAGTTGAGAACGCGCCAAAGACAATGAAAGAGTTTTTCCTCTTTGCCCCCCCTGGCTGGCCCCATTTCCCAAACCAACAGCTTTTTTTTTTCCTCCAGCAGCTGGACGCATGCAACGTGATGCGGCAAGCATTGACAAACTTTTGTGACTTTTGATTTCAATGAAAGCCGCCTGCGAAAAAAGGGAACCCTTCTCCCATTCCATCTCTTTAATTGAATGAAATTAACCCCGCACACAACCTCCACCTCCAGAAGGGGGAGTGAAGGGGGGACTCCCCACAATGGAATTCTTGGAGCTACTTCTAGCGTCATTGCTGTCATGCCTCATGTGGCTGCCTGAATGCCGGGAATGCCATTCCACGCAGCGGAAGTGAGGTGTCTTCAGTTGCACGAGGCAGTGGTGCCAATTTGGAGGGACTTAAATCGTTTCAGGAACGATCTTTGTAGAAGGTTTATATTTATATTTATATATTGCCATAAATTGTGTTTTAAGAGCTCATAAATTTAATGGTACTTTAAAGGTAAAAGTGATTAGTATTTCTCGGGAAAACCAATGTACTAATGATAATGCCTCTTTTAATGCGATTGCTGAACTTAATCCATATTTGATTCACCTGTGAACAGAAATGGCTGCATTCACAGGAACACATTCACAACTATGACTTTGGCAAAGTATCGAGAGCACCTGCTCTCGGCATTGTATTGCGCATTTTCCCCCCATCTGGTGTGCTATCAATAACAGCCTAACTAAAGGACAATCAATGACATAAATTTCCACACAACAAACGGAAAATGTCTGGGCTCTGTTTTCCCGGCGGCAGCGGCAACAGTTGGTTGAGTTTTTCCCCCGCCGCCCCGTAATTCATTCGTGGGTTTTTTTGGTTCCCATGAGGGCGTTGACGCACACACGACGATCAACGTCCGGGCCGGAGATTTTCCGATTTTTCCGATTTTCCAACCGTTAGACGAGACGGATGGATGGCAGCAGCCTGCCGCCTGCCACAAGTGTGTTTCCATCAGGTAGTCTCCGCTATATCCTATCCCCTGGTACCCTCTGTTATCTTTTGTCTGTGCGTTAATGATTTTTCTATACATTTCCTTTTTCACATTGTTTTTTTTCTACTTCCCCCGCCCCCTACCCGTACTCCTACTCGATTTTGGGTTATTCTTCTCTCTCGGTTTTATTTTTTTTTTGGGCTAGGGAATTATGCAATCTGGCGTCGTCATGTGGCCGAAGTAAGCGGAAGTATGCCGGCTCAGCATCGGTTTCCATCCCAGTTTCTGGTCAAGATATATATATTGCCTAAGTCAGTGTGTTTACACGAAAATTCAATTAAAATTGCTAGAAACGGAAGTGGAAGATGGGGCCAAAGAAGCGGAAGTAACACGGAAGTTGTTAGGTCACTATCTGTCTTCCGATTCCAAGACTGCGTCCGAGTTCGAGTCCCAGAGAATTCCAGTGAAAACTCTCAGGCCAGCGCGAGCTCTTAGAGAGATTCATCCCAAGCCGGAAGTAGAAAAGATTTGTGTACTGCCGGCTCTTCAAAAAAAATGCGGTGAATTTATATATATAATAATACTTTGCTTTGCATAGGCAAGTCCAGGAATTGCCCGGGGCACGCAGACTGACCGTGCCACTTTTGCCTGCCTGTTTTTCTCTCGCTTTTTTTTCTGGACTGCCTTAACGGAAGCATGCCCCAACCGCAAACAAGCAGGGAAAAAACATTTTCATTCATAAAACAGCAGAAATTCCAAAAGGAAGCGGGCAAAAGCCAACAGACAACAGCAGAAAAATTATAAGAATGTTAAGCAAAGCGGTGATTAAAGAAGTGTAGATACTCTTACAGTTAATTGCAAACCATAAAATATTGGGAAATTCGTAGAAAACTGTATTCGCCAAATACTAACATTTCTAAAAATCAGAAATCAGTTTCACTGTAAAATTTATGAGATTATAGTAATTGGGAACAATATTTATGTGCCTTCCTGCCAAAGATCATTGCAAAATCGTACTACTCTTGTTGTTTGTCAAGGATTGTGCAGGGTATAGCTGGGAAACTGGTTTCTCTGCGCGGCAGCCAATTGCAGCTGAAGCAGCAACAAACAACATCAGCAACTTCCCCTTTTTGTTGCTGCTTGATTTTTGCGTAGCTTGTTGATCGTCACAATTAATGAACGTCTACGCACACGGACATCCATCCACTAACCACATCCACATCCTCATCCACATTCACATCCCCATGCCCAATACCCATACCCAATACCCAACTCCATATACCCAATACCCGACCACAATCAGTCTCAGCTGCTGATGTTGCTGCTTTTGCTGTTGCTGTTGCTGCCACAACGGAACGGAAAAAAGTAATTCATTCATTCATTCATTCAGCAACAACGTGGCATAGTTGTTTGTGGCTTTTTTTGCTGCGGCTTTCTGGCCATTGTAATTGTTGCCTTGGCCAAAAAGAAATAAGACAACCGCAAAATGTTGCCGACTATATGGCGGGCTATAAACATGTTGCTGCTGCTACTTCAGATGTTGCTGCTGCAACTTGGTTGCCGCTGTGCTGTTGGCTCCTTTTACGCGCTTGCCGCCAAATAAATAAATCTTGACTACAATGCCGATGGCTCGCTGATGTTGCTGCGGCGATTTTTATGAATGAATGAATGGCCAGCTAGCTAAATGAAAAGTTGCTCGGCTTTTAGTGTAAACTGGCTTTAGCTGTTCGCATTTCTGTACACATACATGCTTTTTTCGTGCAAAAAACGCGGGCAAAACGTCACCAAAACGCTTGAACTGTTTTTTTTTATTATTATTTTGCTCGTTTTGTCTGATAATTATGAGCAACTCGCAGTGCCACGCCCCATTGTTGCCTCCCACCCTGATGCTGGCCGCTGTGTAAATACACCCAATACCCATTCCATCCAATTTGTTGTTTACTCGCCGTCTGCGCGCGTTTTTATGAATGAAATCGAGCAACAAAGAAGGAGAGGAGCATTCGCCGCTGCTGGCCTTTGCTTATTTATAGTTAATTTATTTTTTTTTTTTTTGCCCCGCCATCGTTTTAGTTTTTTTTTCGCTCTGCTTCTTGTTTTGATATTATTGTAAACAAATTGCGCCTTTGGGCACGTAATTAGCACACTTACACGATCGGAAAAGCCGGCAGTTAGCCACCGGGGAACTGGGAAATGGGAACGTGTCCATCAATAACTGTAACAAGGTCTCTTTCTCTGTCTGTTTTCTTGGCCAACAAAAGCGGAAGTGTTCCAAGCCACATTTCCGCCTGGCCAGCGATAGAAAAGTGGCACAAAGCTAAAGCTTAGATACTCAAAACGAGAGATCTTATAAATCAACAATATCATGGGATTATACGTACATCAATGGATATCTGAACGAGATAGAAAGATTTGTTTTGGCCTTATAGCTGAAAGAGCTCATAAATTAGCCATATCACGAGATTATACGTATTGCTTTGGATATCTGGAGCAGATACAAAACATTGTGTTTTGACCTCATATGCCTGACAAATAAATAATTGCGATTTTAGTTAGTAATTTCATGGAAAGTCCAATGGCCTTCGCCTACTTGGCTTTTTCAGGTGATTTTGAAAATTCGAACAGAATGTAACAGAATATAATTTTGAAGCTAAATAGTAGAGTATCTTAAGCTTCGCCTGCGACTTGGATTTCTCGTTTTTTGTTAACTCATCTGAGAAAATATATTTATATATATATATATAGTATCTATAAAAGTTGACTTGGCGCGCGCGCCAGCAACAAAGTATATATGGTAGAAGAGGAAGAAGTCGAGGGAAAAAAGTGGGCAAACTAGTTTTTTGGTATCCCAGCATCCGTTGGCTCAGGTTGTTGTAGTTGTAGTTGGGGGGCATTTTTCTCAATGGAGCTCTCGGAGATCGTAGACTTGGGCATTTTTTAGGTGAATAATTGCGGTATGCTGTTGGTTGCTTGGTTGCCTGCTGCTTGTTTTTTATGCAAATATTTTTTATATACGCGCCTATCTGCGTCTGCGGCATCCAGACACACTTAACCGATATATATCCATTGTTGCTTTTGATTTTGATTTTGCTTTTGCTGTTGTCATCGCTGTCTACTCTCTTTCAATATTTGTTTGTCTTATTTATGATTATTATTATTTTTTTGCCTTCGAATCGCATTGAATAATTTCTATATTTAGCATAACAAAAATTCCATGGCAGAGAAAAAAGCATAGATTGAATTTGTGAAAACATGATATGCGAAATCGAGGGAAGCGCGATTCGATTCGTTATGGGATTAAAGTGTTAGGCTTGGATTGTTCCAATGAAATTCATTTTAGAAGGGGTTTCGATTGTTTCTTTTACATTAAACATGTTTATTAAAAAAAATACCTCACACAGAGTCTTCAAAGTCTAGTCATCAGGCAACTTAGACTTACAATATTTGAAGCATTACATTCATGAATTCTCACAACAGTCACAAATTTAGTCATCAGCCAATTAAGAAACATAGATAAGATCTATTATTTCTACAGAAGGAAACCGATACTGCAGCAGGTCAGTGATTGATCAATTAGAAGGTTTCGTGGAAGTTCCCCAACAATCGTTGAAATTTCATTAAATTAACGATAGTTCCCAGCGTAAAAATTCATTCACAAGAATATCTCATCACGAAAAAGAAAAACAGAAAAGTTCACCAGAAATCGGATGCTCAACGTCCATTGATGATTTCTGTGAATAAACTCATGAACATAAATTTACCAAAATCAGATCAACGATTCAAAAAACTTGTTTGAAGAAGGTTGAATTTAAAATTGTCATATCGTGTCAAACATATCGGATGTATCGATTAGCATAAAAATCCCATAAATAACCATTAGAGGTGTGGTCGAAATCAAAAATTTCTTAGATTTATATAACCATGAATTTTCATAAATATTTATTGCGTGTTTCGGCACTAAGCAAACGCACAATTGGCTGATTGTTTCTATGTTTGGATTGTAGCCTATAAAGCATTTTCACACCTGACTGCAGCAACCAGAACTTGGATTGGTCAAATAGCCAGAATGGCCGGAATATATGTATGCTTGGTTTGTTTAAACATTTCTCAGTCAATTGGAATTTGTGGCAGACTCTTTTGATATTCCATTTCCAATCCCCTTCCCCTTTGGATGTTTTCCCAACTCTTTGGCTTTTGGCCATGCCACGCGCACACACATCGACTTGTTTAGGCCAAATATGCGTGGCTGATCTGTTTGTATATGGCCAACAAATTGCCCGATCTCTGTTGATGTTGCTGTAGATGTTGTTGTTGGCTTTATCCATTCATACATTTGGACGGTCTGTCGCTTTGGCATTCATTCATTCATAGATTGACTTGCCCAGCCAAGCGCGAAGTTGAAGTCGCTGACGTAGCATTTGCTGGCTGCCCTGCTCATCCAGCGTTTACGTTTTCATTCATTCACACACACGTGTACAGTGAGAGAAAATATGAACGAATGCGGTCATTGGATAATATAGTATATGCAAATGTTATGTGTTCGATGGGATTATATTCCAAGGTACGGTGTTATGTTTATATATGTCTATTTATGACGCAAAGTAAGAGTGAATACACTAAAGAACTTTGCTCAGTGTAGCCACTCACACATGCACCACCGCATCGCGCCCCTGACTCCCCTCCATTTCACCCATTATACCACACCATGCCATACCGTACCACCGTCATTATGACCATCATCATCGACTTCTCGTAGTCGTCGTGGTCGTATTTCATTCATGAATTTTCTTTCATTCAGGTCTTCCCCGTCTACCCGTCTCCCTCCCCCTGCTGTTGCCGTCTCCTTCTATCCCCGTCTCAGTCGTGGCTGTTGAAAACGTTTTTAAATACCGGAACTGAATGTTTAGCGCTTTTAAGCATGGGAACTTTTTGTTTTCTTCTATAAACTTTCCTCTCCCTCGCTCCCAGCCTCCTTCCTCCCTCCGTCTCTTTCCGTCCCCTGTGCCTGTCTCTTTCCATCTGTCTATTTGCCTCTCTTTCCGGCTGCTCATTCACAGCCTTTTGTGGATCTATTCCGTTGTGTTCTATTCTCTCTAATAAGGCGTTTTTATTGCAAGTTTCCAAACAACAGGAATTCTCTGCTCAATTTTTTGTTTGTCTATTTTAGGTGTTGTGTTGTGATGCTGCTTTGTTATGCTTTTTTTTATATGTGTTCCAAAATTTATTGCATGCATTCGGATTTCAAAATTTATGAACCAAGTCGAACCATAACGCCTTGGCTTGAAAGAAGGTTAAATGGTATTATCTACTTGGGTGAGAAGTTTAAGGATACGCTTGACTTTTTATAAAGTTAAAAATTATATCATGATGTTCTGATGCTTATTGCTTATACTGATAGTAATTTCATTGGTAATTTCTTCCCGATTATTACATACTTTGTTAGTGATCCTTCGCAAGGGTATTTCTAAGTCGAACCTTTTAGCTGCCCTGCCCCTTTTGCTGACTGTCAATATTTTGCTGTCAATATTTTGCTTTTGATCACTATTGGTTGATACTTCACGCCTCGACCTCGTAGAAACATCAAGCAAGAATTCGATTTTCAGGGCGTGTTCTGTCGTATGACATTTGACATAATAGATATGCGATACATGATATATGACCGATCCAAGCCCCTCTCTTTCTCAATGGACACTTGATTTATGGCCAGATCGGGAGTGAGAACAATGGAACCGCGGTGACCTATGATCTAAATTCGCATTGTAGCGGATTTAAGGGGAAAGATAACGGCAAGAACTTTTTGGTGGACCGTGGCTTAGTCATGAATAGCCAGCATTGAACTCTTGACCCGACCGGCTAATTGGTTTTGGTATCGCTCATATCGTTCGGTTGTATGGCAATTGCGACTTTAATTGATCAAATGCGACAGATCAGTTGTTGTGTTGAGCTCTCCGGCTGCAAACAACTTTCATTTTTCATCTAGAGCGAGTGTGGCCGCTGCAATTAAATGTGCCATATGCGTGTGGTGATATATGGATAGTGGTTTTGTGGGTGTCAAGTGTAATGGCCATAGGGCGGCTGCTAAATATAGACAGAGTTTTCTGAACAAAAGCAAAAAAATATGTAAAAATAACGAACTAAAACTCGGACCCAGCCCAAAAAAGTTGCATTGCAAAACCTGCTGTGCAGAGAAAGAAATCGTAGGTAGTCTTGCGTTTGGCATTTAAGATATATCTATGCTATAATACATTTGACTGATAAATTGATTAAGATACAAATCCCAAGATAAGAGACTCATTTGAGAGTTCTTTGATAAATTAGTACGGCAGACCGTTAGCCGCTCTGCTTTTCCGCAATTTGACTAAAATTATCTAATCGATCAATATTGTTTGCTGTGTAGATGCTGCTGTTGCCGTTGATACCGCTGGCGTGGGCATTTTACAAATGGCAACCAGTTGAACAGGTGTCTGCTGACGTTGTTGCCTGCATTATGCAACCTGCCATTGCCAGTTGTTGGTTTCATTGGTTTCATTGGTACCTTGTGTTTTATTTTTGCTTATTTCTACTTAGCCCCCCGATCAATGCAAACATGCAATTAGCCAGGCTAATCAAATGAATTTAGTACTTGCTAGCTACTCACCCCCACTTGGTAGAGGATGCGCACATCCCGATCGCCGTGCTTGCCGCCGACGAGGCTGCGATGCTGCTGCTGTTTCTGCAACATTTGTCGCGCATGTCGCCGCGATTCGGCCAGATCCTTCTCCGCAGCCGCCGTGGAGGAAATGCTCACAACGGTCAGTTGCTCGGTGGCGGGCTTCACTGTACTGGTCGCCACTCCAGTGGCTGCCGCTGCTCCTGAAATATCTTTGGCATCGTAGACGACGGTGTACTGCAGACTCTTGTGCTTGTCCGCCGTGGATGTGGTCGGCGTAATCTCGAACACCTCGAGCGGCAGTCGCGTGCCGCCGACAGCAACGGCAACGGCGGTCAGCAGCAACAGCAGCATGCACGGCAGCAACATCAATGTCGTTGGCATGATTTATGACTCTGACTCTGGCTGGATCTCTGGATGTTCGGGAATCTGGATCTGGATCTGGATGTGGATCTTGGTATCTTTCCGAATCTCCGCTGAGAGAGTTGTGCGTGCGGGTTGTTTTCTTGCGGTTTGTAATTGACACTCAATGAATTTTGTAATTGAATTCGAATCAAATCCAATCGAATCGAATCGAATCGAATCGAGTCGAATCAGTGTTCTCGCTCTATCTCACTCGCTCGCCCAGAACCCATGGCTTACATGCACACACACACTGGCAGAAACGAACTCTACAAATCAGGTTTCAAATCGAACGATCGATTGATTTGTGGTGAATGTCACTCGAAATTATTGGATATTTCATTCACTGCAATCGGTCGGTGGTCGGTAGTTTCTGTTTGCTATTTAGTAACTTAACACCCGCGACGTCGCTGTCTCCGGTGGCCTTTCGTCTCGTCTCGATTCGTCTTTTCTTTCGCTCCTGGAACGTAGATCCAATGGTACCGATGCTATATTATAGCGTATCGTATCGCCTCGGTTACGCTGCCCTCGCTATGTGGTTGTTCGCTCGACCAACTCACTTTTCGAACTGATCAAACAGAAAATCCAAAAACGAACAGCGCGCGGCGAACGAGAGCCGTTGAAGCCGGCAGAGAGTTGCGCTGCTCGCGTCGCTGCCGGTATGTGCGTGTCTGTACACTGAGAGAAATCGCTCGATTAAACAGTGAAAATTATAGTAATATGACAAATAAACTTAATCTATTATTTTCAATTCAAGAAAATGCAATTTTTCATTATATTGATTGTTTGAGAAGTTTTAAGTTTACACACATTATCATTCTTAAAAATGTGTAAAAAAAATAAATAGTAGTTTTCACTCAAATAAATATGTACATTAAACAAAAAATATTTCTATTCCATAACAAACATATAAATCATGAGTATTACGAAATCTCTAAAGTTTTCATTCGAATAGAGAAGTACGTATGTTTGTAGTATGTTACGAAAAATGTAACGCACTGTTATCTTTTCATATTTTGGTCAACCGATTTTGTTCCCAGTGCACGTGCGGCAGCGTCCGAGCGTGAGAGAACACGAAAGAGAGTGGGCTGGATATGAATGAATGAACATGTTGTTGCTGCCTTTTTCCGCTGGTGGTTGCAGCATCCATTGCCGCTGCGCCTGTGTGCGTGCGCGCATATGTGAGATGCATCTGTGAATTAGTGCGGCTGTATTGGTGAGAGCGAGCGGATGGCAAGGTGTCTCTGGCTCGCGTGCTTGGCTTAAAGCAATAGCAAAAGCAACAACGAAATAAAATACAACAAAATAACAAAAAAAATTAAAAGGGGGCTTCGCAGCCAAGCGGCTCTTGCCGCTTCCGTTGCATCCTTTCGGCCGTTTTTGCTGCCGCCGTGTTGTTTTTGTCATCTTTACTACGGCACCGGAAACTAATTCCTGCCTCAGCCACAACGACTTGGACTTGGGCCGCCGCCTCCTCCTGGCCTTCATCGTTCAACCTTCTCCTTCTGCCGTGGTTTCATGTTTGGGCCTTTTTCTTGTAGCGCATGCCAAAAAAAGAACAACTTGAGAAGAATCCAGAGAAGAGTTAAACAGGAAAGGATGATCGTGTTTTAAGTCGAAGCTTTAAGTACCCTTCGAAATAAAGCTTTAGTGGCTAAGGTCTATAATATCGGCTAATAAACATCGAATAACCTTGGTAATTACAGATCATAAAGTTTAAACGGATTTCGGTCTACCAGTAATCTTTTATAGTAATACATGCTTGAGAGATTAATGTTTTAAAATTTAATGTTTATTTAACACCAAGTTTTATACTATATTTATAATGTAAAACCATTGTTTCCTAACAATGTTAATGAAAAGATTTCGTATTTTTGGCGTACCTTTGATAACTTGGTTGTCAACTTGTGGGTTTTCAAAAATGTCTGGTTCATTATACTCCTTTTTTTGTTTGGGTTATTCCTTTGGAGCCTTTCCATGTTCTTCCAAAAAATGAGAATGCCTCAAGACAGTGTATATGGAGAGTACGAGAGAGACCTGGAAACGATCTTCATCTCCATCTTCAGCTTGGAAGTTCAAGCGAAAAACGCGCGAGGTTCGGCAGAAAGCCCGCCAATTTTATGGGCCAAACCCGATAAGATTTCATTTGTTTACGAGTTACCTTGAGACGCGCCAGAAACAACAACAATAACCAAAACAACAACAACACAAGAAAGAGTTGGCGATATAGGAGCATTAAGCAGAACCGACAACTCCAACTGAAAGGCGGCCATTGTTAGTTGGAGGTGGTTTCCCTTTTCCCTTTTCCCTGTTCCATTTAACCTTTTCCAATTCGATTTCTAGCTAACGACCCAACCAACAGCTGATCAAAGAACGTATCTCTTTCGCTATCATTCGCAGGTAAAATGTACGCAGTAATTGGCCGGCGGCACGGCAAAATCCTCTCCGGCGATTTGACCCAGGGCAGCGGCAACTTCGCGGTCACCTGTCTGCTGCCGGTGATCGAGTCGTTCAACTTCGCCCAGGAGATGCGAAAGCAGACATCTGGCCTGGCCTGTCCCCAGCTCATGTTTAGCCACTGGGAGGTGAGTACCTACTGTACAGTAGAGCCTGGATTCGATTCGCTCTCGATTATTCACTTTAGTTTGGGTCTTTTTTGTGATGTATACTTATAGAGGCAGTACTTCAAATGGTATTTAGATGATTGTACCTAAATCGAGCAACATGACTCCATCTGCTAATGAGTAATTTGAAAAATTACACTTTGATGCGTAACTCAGATAGCTTATGGACCTCGTTACATTTGCTAAGCACAGTTAGTCAGTGGGAAAACATTTAAATATTTACATGCAGTCATCAGATATCATAAAAAGGAGTCAACAGTTATAAAGATTTAAGGATATATAGCAACGTTAGATCTTAGAGAGTAGTTTCTGTTATGGAATCCTGACTGTATCAGGCAGCTGTTGCTGCTCTGAGCCACTGATGGGGCACAAGTGCAGCGATTGTGTTCGACCATATGCCATGTGCGTGCCCACCCCGAACTCCACCTATTCCTGACCCCCATCCCAACATCGCGACCCGGCTTCCTTTCCCCGAAACTCTCGCTGCCTGTCTGTGGTCAATAAAAATCTCAGCTTACGCTGCTCTAAGCCTTCTGTTACCTTCTGCTGAAGTCTTATAAGCTAAACCACAGTCAGCAGCAGTAGCGACATGGCAACAGCAGCAACAGCAGCAGCAGCAGCAACAGCAGCAACATGGCAACAGCAACAGTTGGACTGAAAGATATATGGTCCATTTGAAGCTGCAGCTGTGTGCCATTCGAGGTAACCCAAAGCCCCAAACCCAAACCCCTCTCTCCTCCAGTCCCTTCCTTTCTCCATCGCATTCTGACCTTGTCGTGGGCCACAATTAACACTCAACTTGATGGTTATTCCCTTCTGTCTTGCGCTTTTGCCAAGATCAGCGGATGGGCCAAGCTTAGTCAAAAAACGTATTCAAGTTGTTCAGCCCACAGGAGTTTCGAATAAGTTTTGAAGTCACACAGAACTCCCATATTTATTAACTTTTCATCGAACCTAGTTATTTTGTAGCATTGAAATATTCTTAAGCAATATCTATGAACTCGTAACTTTGTTTAATATTAATAATGCAACATGTTTTGCCGCCTGAACCGCACATATTTTCAAAGTGCGTGCACTCTGTATTGGTATTGGTGCTTCTATCAGTGTGTTTGTGCTGGTGTTGGTCACATCGGCCAACCAATCGATAACAACAAGTTTTTGTATAATGACTTCCGGCGATTTTCTATTTCTCAGCTCAAGTTTTCAAGTTTTGCCGGCGACGGAGATGTTGTTTGCCGTTGCTTCGTATAATTTCTTACGCATTTCCAAAGCCAGACAGCAGGAAAAGTGGAAAAGGGGCGTGGAAATGGGAGTGAAGTTGGATTGCACAAAAAAATGCATACTGATTTTTTCAATACTTCTATAATTACAAACTTTTTTGAATTGAAACTATGTATATTGCATACTGCACTTTTTTCAAAACAAACATCGTTTTGCAACTCTAAACTGTGTTGAAGTGAAAAAGTATCTGAGAGATATTTTATTCGATGGCATTATTCTGGGCGAAGTGAAAACAATTAGGCTTACCTTTCGTCCGAGCAATTAAAACGGTCGCTTTCAGCACTTTGTCCACGCCCACAACTCTTGGCCAGTGGCCCACCCCGCCCCCTGCACCCAACCCCTTCCTTTTTTAAAGTATTTTTTTTTTTTGTTGTTAACCCTACCTGCCAGGTGAGTGGGCCGGGCTCTATGCCGTGGGCGCAGTTGTCACGTGCCCATAATAACAACGAAGGCGTCAACTTCACTGGAGTGGCCAACTTCTGGTTGGGGCCAAATGGGGAAAAAAGGGTCCAGGAGTGGGCGGGGGCGAGTCGTCGTGTTCCCAAAACAGCCATTTCCATTTCTTGCCGCATCATGGCCCACAATAAGTTCGTTAAGCATGTGCATCGCCGGATCAGCAGATCTGCAGCCGCAAGAAATCATCTCTCGAGATGACCTTTTAACGTGGAATCCGGAATCTGGAAGCTGCAGGCTGCGAGCCACCTGAAACAGAAACCGAGGCAACGAAAACTAATTTTCAGTTTTCATATATCATAATTTTTTTTTCTGTTATTGCCGTTGGTCTTTCACTTCACGTAGCAGCATTAAGACAGCAGTCAGCAGCTCAAGATTCAAGCCAACAGTGCGTTTCATTTGAATGTTTTTGGTAAGCAGAGCTTAATAAAAATATGTTTTGCTTAGAAGCTAAAATATTTTCTTTTAATATTCGCAACAAAATCCAAAAATTATTTTTACTTTGTGGTTTATGTTTACTAATGGCACTACATTTAAAAATATTTCTAATTAAAATATCTTAAAATTATAACAGTTTCTGAACTGCGATTTCTTACGTTGATATTGGTTTCATTTTGATATAATTTTAAAAGGGCAGTTCATAAAAAATTCTATTTAAATTTCCTCATTTGTCAAAGTAGTTTCAACCATCCTATTCTCCGTGGCCTTACAGCAATGTGTCGCACTGTTTAAGCGAGAAATATCTCCTCGTCGGGTGGCTACTGTCTTGCGCGCTTTTGTTATTATTTAATTTCGTGCTTCCTTTTGTTTTGCCCCAACTCCTCCCGCTGGCTGCATCACTTCTCATCTCTTCTGGCCACTTGATGAACCCAAAGATTGTTATTATGATTACGCTTGTGTGTGTGTGTGTGCCGGAGACGGTAGAAATGAGCCGGGGCAGGAAGAGGGTCAAGACCTGCAGCCTACCGAAATAAGAAAAAAAAAGAAGGAAAAAAATAATAAAATAACATAACAACTTTGGCTACTGGTCTTACTTTCAGGCCGCTCTGCATCGGGTTTTCCTCTGCCACGGCGTGTTGCATATGATTTGGTTCTGGTTGTTGCTTTTATTGTTGCTGTTGCTGTTGTTGTTCCTGCTGGTTGTCGCGCTTTGCATGCAAGGCCTCAGTTGTGGAGCTCTGAAACTACTTCAAAAGCATAACAGCCACGGCCACAACAAACTGTGAGCAAAGAACCAAGACAAATAACAAATAATCTGATAACTCGTTTTGTATACCTGCCACAGTCTGCCCCCCTCCCCCCGCCAAAGGGAAAGTCTGCAGTGGAGACAGTGTGGATGGTGGTGGGGGAGAAGAGGCAGGGGGCGGGGCAGGGCCAGGGGCGGTAAGGTTGGGGCTGGAGTTGGGGGCGGGGGTCGTAGGGAGTTCGCCCGGAGGCGGGGGAGAGCATGGCAGTGCCCTAAAGTCTGCCTGGTGCGAATAAACATACACATACAAATACACTGGCCAACAAAATGTAAGAAACATTAATTCTTGATTAATTATGGCTTTAATAAAGAAAATAATAATATAATAATAACTAATAATTTATATTCGAATTAAAAGGTGTCAGTTAAAAAATTATAAACCGAAATTAAATAATTAAAAATCGTACAAAAACTGACCATAAAATTGCTTTATGAAATCATGTTCGTTACTTTTTCTTAGTGTAGGGATATATCCATGCCAGGGCAAGTGTTTATCCAAGTGGCCAAAGGATTGTTGTTGCTCTCGTTGTTTTTTTGTTGTTGTTCTTCTAAAGTGGAACGTGGTTTGCATTGTCCGCTCGCTGGCTGTCAAAATGACGCTCATCGAAGTCCGCCGTCGGTTGTCCGTTGTCCATTGTCCATTCGCTGGAGACTTTTACCAAAGCGGGTACCCCAAGTCTTTCGAATCAACTCGACTCGAATCGAGTTATATTCTGTGGGCCCGGTCTCTTTCACAGTCTTTCAGCCAGTTTCTGGCGCGCGATAATAATCTCAACTTCGTCTTGGTCGCGGACGGACAAATGGACAAGCGGACAAATGGACAAGCGGACCGATGGACGGCAGCGTATTTCGGTAGCTGCCGCGTAAATTACCTGCATACAAACCGCGCGCGGTCGGACAGGTAAACACATTCACTCATACACTCATAAGCACACCACTCATAAGAACACGTGTGTGCAAAGAGAGCTGGAGATACGGAGAGATATACGTTACCTTACCATATAATATGGTACCACACCAAGTGTGTGTGTGTGTGTGTGTGTGTTGATGTCACGTCGTTTGGTTTTGGCTTTGGTTTTTTTTGATTTTTGGATTTTTGTTTTGGTTTTCGCGGTTGCTGCAATATTTTTCTTAATATTTCAACCTCTAGATGGGAGAGAATGCTCGGTATGGAGTTGAAGATCAGGAGTGGGTGATTAGGGGGGATTCGCTGCAATCTGCAGCGGGGTGTTGCATTAGTGGGAATAACAACCTTTCCCGAAAAGTAAAATTGAAAAATTACGGATTTCCCCATATACCATTAATGAATAAAGGATATTTTCAGTACAACATCCAACTAAGTTATTGGTAGAAGCCATATTTAAATAAGATACGTAATAATTCAATTCCCCTTTCTAATGTTAGTTAATTATTAAAAATAATAAATGCGAATCCTTTATAAGTCTTCCTGATTTTGAGCAGTGCACTCATCTGCCTGCTGCTGGCTGGCTGGCTGGCTGCTCATTTGTCTGGCCCGGCTCAGACGCAAGTTCTGCGCACTTCTGGAGCACTTCAGCTGCCACAGGGTCTCCTCCGAATGCTGCCCGAGATTTGGAGTGGGAATGTTGGGAATGGCAATGGGAATGGGAATGAGGATGAGGATGGGCTTGAGCTTGGGCATGGGTAGGGATGGTGATGGTGATGGGGAGCGATGGCAAGATTGGAGGCTGCTGCGCATGCGCAGAGCCATTTGCAAAGGATGGCAGGCAGTCTCGCTTTTGCGTTGCTGTTTTGTTGTGACAGGGATTGCAAACTGCGAACTGGGATTGCCTTACCTTGTCGAGGACTACCGCTTGGCTCCCTATAGTGCCCCCATTGTTCCCTGCGCTGCGATCCCTTGCCCACTTGGCGTTGTTGGCTGTTGTTAAACAAGCGAAACTTTGTGCCCGATAATGATCTACACGGGATTGCGAAGATGTTCGAGGGCCCGCAGTTTAGCGTAGTGCGAACAGATGGCCCAGAACACGCACTGTGAGAAAATCATTAGCAAATTGGCTATAAAGATATATGAGTATCTGCACTAATAAACCCATAAATATAGCTACTTATTTGCTTTTTTTATGACCAGTGTGTTTTTTACTTGCTCTATATTCTATATATTTTCTTGCTGTGGAATGAAAAAAGTCTCTTTCTGACAAAAGACCATCCTCGAGCCGCCTCAGCATCTTAATCAGTTCTCGAGCAAGCTCAGTCATTGATGAGGGAATTCATAAAGTGTAGAACCGAAATTCTGGAGTGGGAGAGTGCTGAGTTTTTCCAGCGAACCGCTCGACACCCGCCCGCTGGGTCTCGAGTCCTTGCTGGAAGGAGGAAGGAAAACAAAACAATGCAGATCTCACACCAGAGATTCTCAAGTGGTTCGCCTCGCAGGAGGCAATCATCAATCAAGCGCAGGGAACGCTCTTCACGCCATTGAGGAAATGCCCCGTTCTCCGGTACGCCGGTTCTTCTGCGTATCCTGGCGAGCCTGCCTTATCACGTAACGTGCAATGCGTGTCCCTGCGTCCTTTGAAAGTCATTAAGCGTCGAGTCCTTTGTCGCAGCCTCTCGAGTCCAAACAATGAAGATGTGAAAATGCACGCTTTCCCTGCTGCTGGGACAAAGAGCCCTGCTCAAAGACCCAAAAGACATAGATTGAAGAAATAAACCCCGACCCAGCCCATATACTACTCGTAGCCATAAACCAAACCAAACCAAACCCAACCCAAATCCAATCCAGTGCGAGGCGCAGGCGCATAGACACAGCGACGCCTCGTTCCTTTTGTCCCGTCTCAAGTGCCTAAATGATTTCCCGGAATTTACACCCTGCGTCTGCTTACAGGTGATTGATATCGATCCCTTCTGGCTGCCGACAACCGAGGAGGAGCTGATGCACTTCGGCGAGAAGGCGGACTCCGCCAACCGAGCCAAGGTCTACATGGACAGTGTCCGGCGAAGGAAGGGCCTCTTCGTGGACGAGCAGGTGGTGGAGCATGCGGAGAAGCAGCGCACCCTCTCCAAGAACAAGTGATTTGCCAGTTGACCGCTCGGGTAAGTTGTATATTCAAAACAATTTCTATTTACGGATATCTTACCCAAAATGCTACTTCCCTCTTCCATTCCAACCAAAACCCATTGAAATAAAATCAGCCCAATTGTTCCAACATATCTCGATAAGTTCAAATATAGAAAAGTTTAGCTTTTATTCAAAATATATTGATGGGAATGATTTACATTGGCAAAATATTCATGCAATGCAATCAATATCTGCTCTGGGTTTAAGTCTTTTTATTAGGAATCGTTAAAGTTAGTTCACAGGCTAGTTCTTGTGCTGTTCAATTTCCGCCTCCAGGACAGCTTCCGTTTGGGAAATAAGTCCGCTCTCCTTCTCAGGAACTTCCGGAACAGCCAGTGAATTTTTGCCCAAAACAATGTGTATGCAACTAATTAGACCAATTAAATAATTAATAAAATAAATAAGAGTCACTTCGCGGAATCACTTACAGTATCATCACAAAGACGGCGATTTGGGTGGCAATGGTTAGGATGAAGACATATCCTCCGTGATTCGTATTCTGAGTGCGTCGATAAAGTTGCGAATAGCACACACCGCTGATGAAGGGCACCGCATTATCGCACACTGATAGCAGCGCAAACACCTTTCCGCGCTCCGATGTGGGCACTATTTTCGAGGTCATGGCTCGGATCATGGGACCCACAATTGGACCCAAGCTGCAGACAACGGCTCCGGCGTAGAGCAGATCCGTATTGGTGGCGAAATAGAAGAACAACCGGGCTATCGAATGGGCCCACGTGCCAATGAATATGATGGTCTATGAATAAAACCATTTGAGTTATTGAATGGATTTTTGATTGGATTACAGCACTTGGAATGTTAATCTCTTGGACAAGCAAAATTAAGTTAATTTCTACTTAGTAATCTCTGAATTCCAGTTAAATTTGTATAGACAAGACTTTGGACTTTGCTCAGCAATAGCTAGTAATAAGAACTCACTGTATCCCTCCATCCAAGGATCTTGTTCATCAGCGGCACAGCCAACAGCATGGCAATCACGTATGCGGATGACTTGAATGTCTTGAAGTTGCTGTACGCACTCACATCCCAGTCAAATTTGCCCAGGGTGTACATGTAGAGGTACTGCCCCTCGTCCCGCTGGAACGTGTACAGGGCCATGCTGACCAGAAGGATAATGAGAAAGCTGCGACGATGACCCTTTCGCGGCTTCACCAACACCGCCAACGAGTCCTTCACATGCTGCTTATCAAAGAAGTCGCCCCAAAAGCCACAGCATCCGAGTTCCCTCAACGATCGCTGTCTCGGCGTCGTTTGCCACTGAAAATTGAAGTTGCCAAATTAAGGAAGTGCACATGCACAGGACTATGAAGTATATAGGATTATGGACTTTTATGGAACAAGCATAAGATGAATCCCAAACTTACCTTCAGGGCGGACAGGGTGTAGATGATGGCGAGGGCAAGTAGTGAAGCGTTCACGGTGAACATGTCCGCGTAGGACTGATTGAACACGTTGTAAAAGAGATGCGAGCCCAGGGCCACGCCCAGGGGCATGGCACTGAGGTAGATCACGTCCAGGATGGTCACTCGGATGGTGCGCTGCTGCAGCGTGGAAATATCCGAGATGTAGGCGAAGCAGGAGGCAAAAATGGCCACATCCGCACCGGTCAACGCCGATGGCAACGTGGCCGAGTAGATGATGTTCTGCACCGGCCACGTAGGCATCCTAGCGTTGACCACTATCATCGTGGAGTAGACAAACTTTCCCACTAATCCCATGAGCAGGGGCAACTTTCGGCCTCGTCGATCCGAGAAGGAGCCCAGAAAAAGGGCCAGGATAATGGGGAAAACGTGGGCGGAAATGTTCTCCCACTGAAGGAACCAGGCATTGGTCAACATTGCCTCCCTTCGGAACTCCTCGTTCTCCGGCTTGTTGAGATTCCTGCAGATCTCCTCCGTGAAATTCCTGTTAACCCGACAGGACTTGTACAGAAAGAAGTTCTGCTCCACCACCGAGGTGATCATGAAGGCGAACATGTACAGGAACATTGTGGGCTCCACGGATATGGATTTGACCACATGCCACACCCACTGGAGAACGGTGCGGCCCGCCACCTCGTCACGCTGTTCCTTAACGGAGCCGGACGCGCTGTTCTCATTGTTCTCACTGGTCTCACTGATCTCACTGTTCTCACTAGACCGACTGTTTCGTCTTTGTGCGGCATTTTCGGTGTGTGCCTGCAAGTATGCAATGGAATTTGGTATTCGAACTGCGTGATTGTTCTGATGTTGGCAATGCCATAGATTCCGAAGAGAGGATCTCTTCTTACGCTTTGCGTTTAAAACTCGTTTAAAGCAATAGATGCTCTACAACCATTTGGGTTAGCTTGTGAACTGGCTCACTGAACAATTGCTTGATTATATTATCGTCTTTTGCTATCGTTTAGTAGTTAGTTACACAAATATTATCAGGTCTGATTTCATAAAAATTGTTTATAAATGAAGCACTCTAATTACTAATAGATAGAAACAATTTAACAGAAACAGTTCCTATAACAATTTCTTAACAGCTTTGCACTACACACTAAAAGAGTATTCGTAAGTCACCAACACTGCATCATATTAATACCGACCACATGCTGACACTTTAAATATTTATAGTTGACAAACAATGATATAAGCGTGATACTTAAAGGAAATTTTACGAATGTTCCCTTTATTTATTTGCTTTATGTGAAACCAGACAGAAATCAATAATGAAACTTTGCACACACAACAACTATATTCACGGTCAGGTCAGCTGTCTTCAAAGATTTCTCTGCGAGCTTCGCGCGTTTTTTAGGCATCAATTGCCATACGTAATCATTCAACGAATCGCAGCGGTCCAATTTGTTCAATTTCTTAATTGCATAAAAGTCGAACTATTTTATTTCGTATTTTTTAGTGACACTTTTTGTTTGTTCAATTTAGAGCCTACATTTAGAGGCGTCGGAAATAAAAACAAAATAAAAAGCACTTACCCCTGTGGCGCTCATTTTTACTTTGCGCACCCGCTCTTCCACTGTTAATGTTAAGTGTGCTGCTGGTCTGTTAGGTTTTTTGGTGAGTGTAAGCTGAAAGCTTTTATGCTCTAGTTGTTTTTTACCGCTTAGCTTTTGCAATTCAAAATGTAACCGCCAAACGCAGCGTATGAATAGATTAGAGTGACAGTATCAATCAGCATTTTTGTTTGCAAATTTGCATTGGATTAGACTTTTAGCCATTTACTTTAGATAGATGGGGTAGATTATATTATTTTTTATCTCTGTGAAATATTCAACCAAACATATTTAAATTTAAATTTAAAATTATTATCAAAATAATGAGATATTAAACTGTAGAGAGCAGTTCGATGTCCTTACTTAAGTTATAATTTCAATTAGAAATGGCAGCTTATCAATGATGGTTTGCTTTATACATATATTGCGTAAATATATTTATTATTCATTCATTATTTGTTTTCCTGATTTTGCAGTAGATTAGATTTATAAAACTACACTTCAGTTTTGGAGTATATCACAAAATCGGTTTTTTATCTCACTGCTTGATTTTATTAGTTGCACGTGTATGATTGTATAATTTAACTAATTTCAATTGGCGTCTAGCCGGGATTTATGGAATTTCCTTGATCAAATCGCACGTAGCTCTTTAATTTTGTTTGATATCACTAAAAACAGGCGATAAGGTTTTATGAAGTTTAATTTAAGACTCATTAATTTGGATTTATTACACTGGGCAACGATTTGCTTCAATAATTAGTCTCCGTGATTTTCAATCACGAAACTGTGATTTACTGTGCTGTTTGTGTCGTTTGTATATTGAATTTCACGTCATTACGCTGCACTTTTTTCCACTGATATTGTGTTCCACGGAACATAAATATTTAACCGCACAGATGCGACTTGATCGCTTTATAGGTCGACAGCGACTGAAAACCCAGCGGGTAGTTGATCCGTCCACTCGAACTCGCCTTATCAGCCGAAATGCTGATACAGAGCGTTTTCTATTGGCCTCCACCTGCAATCGAAGCTACAATGGCGATTGTTAATTACTCTTTATTTATAAACGTTTTCAATGGATTTTTCCAATTCACTGCCGACCATTTCTGATTACTTACTATTTTCTTTCTTTATTTTTGCAGCTACTAAGAAGTTTTTGATTTACCACCACGAATGGAAGCCTGAAATTTTGCTGAGGAATGACATATTTTTTATACATTATACATATATTTAATGAACAAATAAAAAATAAATGTTATTAACTTAAAAAAATGTGTTTATTTTGATGCGGTTATTTTGATAAGGATATACGCGCATATATCAGATTGCAAGCGAATAACATTATTTTGGAATGCCCAAAAGTATGCAGCAATTCCCTAGAAAAACTTTCTGTTCGCCTTTTCAAACGTGTTGCAAAACATATATATATTAGGTAAAATTTAAAAAGTATGCAAGCCCTTGACTTTTCCCACATAAAAAAAATAACATAAGCGAAACCCTAAAATCAAATCAAAATACATTATTTTGGTAAATAAAAAAAAAAGCCTATGTAATCCAGAGCCTTTTAATGTAAAATTCCAATCTGGTTGGCTCACGATCTCATTAAAAATACGTAAATTAACCCAATAAAAAATAATTCATTGAGAAAAAGAGTCTTGTGGAAATGTGAGAATTACAGCTGTAAATTTCCAGACTATTTCTTGTATTCATCAATCATTTTCTTGGTCCGCTTTTGCGTCAAATGAATGCGAAAACGCGTAGCAAAACAGAGCTGACAATTGGCTCCCATCTGGTTGTTGGCTTTCCCGATCCAGCGGCGGTTTTCCGAGCTGGCTGCTTGGATGACTCTGGCGCTGCAGGGCTTCCCGTTGGGTTGGCGGGTTGGTCTGGACTGCATTTTCCGCTGGCAATGGTAATCGGAGCCGCCACCTAAGCCCGCTGCTTCCCAAGCGGTCGGTAAACTGCAAGACGATCGAATGCCCGCTGCCAGGGCCACCCTAAAGATTGTGGACCCCGCACCTCGGATCCCAAGTTTAGCATATTTGCATTGTGGGGTGCTGAGCAGCACAGTAGTCATTGGCAAGTAAGCTATTGTCATGCAAGCCGCGTTATCTTACTAATACGAAAGGAAAAGTGAGGATAAGGAGTAAGGAACAAATACATAAAATTAATTTTAAAATTATATGTTAACTATGAAGCGATTGAAAGTACATTAATTGTAATTAAGAAATATTTTGTAAAACTTTCCTTTTTGGTTTTAAATTAAAAGATTCTTTAATTCTAAAATACAGTACAAATAAACAAATCAAAGATACTTTTTCTCAAATCTTCTTTATCCAATCTTTACTGTTCCCGTCCATCTTACTGTCAACTTGGCTGTGACAACTTCTCAGCTAAGTTTAGACGGTTAGTTGGAGCCCAGCTGTGGCACGCTTCGGTTCAGAAAAAGTCAGGCTCCTCAGCCGTGAGATCCAAGATAAAACCGAGAGATAATGTCGGATTCAGATAGCAAGCGGATCGATGTGGAGGCCCCGGAGCGGGTGGAGCAGCACGAATTGCAGATGATGCCGGTGGGCAGCACCATTGAGGTGCCCAGCTTGGACAGCACACCCAAGCTATCGAAACGGAACAGTTCGGAGAGAAGTCTACCGCTCAGGAGCTACAGCAAGTGGTCGCCCACGGAGCAGGGAGCCACTCTGGTGTGGCGGGATCTCTGCGTCTATACCAATGTCGGTGGTTCCGGGCAGCGGATGAAGCGGATCATCAACAACTCAACGGGGGCCATTCAACCGGGCACTCTGATGGCTCTAATGGGCTCGAGGTAAGCTGCTGCAGAAATCGATACCACTAAGAGATCAGGTGCACTCGAGTGGAATGTGCTCGAGATGAGGCTGTCCAAAAATGTGCTAACTATGTCAAGATGTCTAATTTTCGGCTCTGATAAGCAGAGATTCCGCTGCGTATCGCCCCCTCTAATAAAACTTCTCCCATTCACAGTGGCTCTGGGAAAACAACACTCATGTCAACGCTCGCCTTTCGACAGCCGGGTAAGTTGTAGGCACTACCAAGTACATGCGACTCTAGTTCCCGATAAGATTACACTGATCCCCATACTATCTCCGCCCGCTCCATTTGCATTGGGATCTGTGCTGCAGCCGGGACCGTCGTTCAAGGCGACATTCTGATAAACGGCCGGCGCATCGGGCCCTTCATGCACCGCATCAGCGGCTACGTCTACCAGGATGACCTCTTCCTCGGATCGCTGACTGTTCTCGAGCACTTGAACTTTATGGTGAGTTTTAATGCGGATGTGTCTAAAGAAAGGGATTAGACGTATCATATCATATCTGGTGGAATAACTTTCATGTTTGTTTGTTCTGTTCCAGGCACATCTCCGCCTGGATCGTCGAGTGTCGAAAGAGGAGCGTCGCCTCATCATTAACGAGCTGCTGGAGCGAACCGGCCTCCTTTCGGCGGCGCAAACTCGAATTGGTAGTGGCGATGACAAGAAGGTCCTTTCGGGGGGAGAACGCAAACGATTGGCATTCGCCGTGGAGCTGCTGAACAATCCGGTGATTCTGTTTTGCGATGAGCCCACCACGGGACTGGACTCATACAGTGCCCAGCAACTGGTGGCCACGTTGTACGAGTTGGCCCAGAAGGGCACCACCATACTGTGCACCATCCATCAGCCGAGTTCGCAGCTCTTCGACAACTTCAACAACGTGATGCTGCTGGCCGATGGGCGGGTAGCCTTTACGGGATCACCTCAGCATGCGCTGAGTTTCTTTGCGAATCACGGATACTACTGCCCGGAGGCCTACAATCCGGCGGATTTCCTAATTGGTGTCCTGGCGACCGATCCTGGCTATGAGCAGGCCTCGCAGAGATCGGCCCAACACCTTTGTGATCAGTTTGCCGTCAGCTCGGCGGCCAAGCAACGGGATATGCTGGTCAATCTGGAGATTCACATGGCCCAGTCAGGCAACTTTCCCTTCGACACGGAGGTGGAGTCCTTCAGGGGCGTGGCCTGGTACAAGCGCTTCCACGTCGTGTGGCTAAGGGCATCGCTAACTCTGCTAAGGGATCCCACGATTCAATGGTTGCGGTTCATCCAAAAGATTGCAATGGCCTTTATTATCGGAGCCTGTTTTGCCGGAACCACGGAACCCTCACAGTTGGGCGTACAGGCTGTTCAGGGAGCGCTTTTCATCATGATATCGGAGAACACCTACCATCCCATGTACTCCGTGCTGAATCTGTTCCCGCAGGGATTTCCGCTGTTCATGCGGGAAACCCGATCCGGACTCTACTCCACGGGACAATATTATGCCGCCAATATAATGGCTTTGGTAAGTGTTGTAACGAGCGTATTAAATTAAATTTAAAGCGGAGCATAATCTTAAAGTTTTCACTTGTTTGTCAACAGCTGCCTGGCATGATAATTGAGCCCCTGATATTCGTCATAATCTGCTACTGGCTGACGGGTCTGAGATCCACCTTTTATGCCTTCGGAGTGACTGCCATGTGCGTGGTGCTGGTGATGAATGTGGCCACAGCCTGCGGTTGCTTCTTTTCCACGGCCTTTAATTCGGTGCCGCTGGCAATGGCTTACTTGGTGCCCTTGGATTACATATTCATGATCACCTCGGGAATTTTTATACAAGTGAAGTGGGTGATTAAATTGATACTTTTTATTAACTTGGTTTCAAGGAACACTCAACTTTCAGCTCGCTACCAGTGGCGTTTTGGTGGACGCAATTCCTCTCATGGATGCTGTATGCCAACGAGGCAATGACCGCAGCTCAATGGTCTGGAGTGCAAAATATTAGTAAGTTTAAACAAAATAAACCGTTAAAGATTAATATTAATTGAAATTTGAACAGCCTGCTTCCAGGAGAGTGCCGACTTGCCCTGCTTTCACACGGGTCAGGATGTCCTGGACAAGTACAGCTTCAACGAGAGCAACATCTATCGGAATCTACTGGCCATGGTGGGTCTTTATTTTGGCTTCCATCTACTGGGATATTACTGCCTTTGGCGAAGGGCCCGAAAGCTGTGAGGAGGGATTAGGTTTGAGTGCTGTAAATATACTTACTACAGAGCTATGAACTCATCCAATAAACAATGCCTAGAATTTTCAAATTAATAGCGCCATTTATTAACACAATTTGTTTTTTATTTCCTTTGTTTAGAGCACAATGAAACACATTTACTTAGACTGGGCTTAGTTTTGTCCTTACCAACATGAAACTGAACATCAAAGCTAATCAACAACGAGTTCAATACACGCATACACTTATGATTATATAAAACATATAGGATACTTTATACTCAGTTAAATTATAGTTCGTAGCTAGGCGTAGTCAAAGTGGCCGAGAGGCATTCGTAAAATTAGCAAGTTAAAACTAAGTAACAAAAGGTTATAAAATAATTTATGCATCTTTTCATTTTCTTCATAGAAATCACAGCGAGAATTTTGTTTGTTTTTCTTTGGTTTTCGTTTGGTTTACGCATTGTGTATGTTTGCATTATTTTAATATATGTATTTATACTTAGTGTTGATGCTTTCAGCAACATTGAGACATACAGACATCGAAACACATTTAACATTACATTTAAACAATACTATTTCAAGACATAACGTATTAGATACTCTCTCCACCTCAACTTATACTCTAGTAAATATCGTTTGTGCAACAATTCAAAAAGTTTCCATGTTGCTCTTCAATTGACAGATTTTTGGTTTTAGTTGTTAAGAGAAAACATCAGCTAAGAACAGCGTCAAAAACCGATGTCATATTTCTTATCGATATGGTATGTAATGTAAGCTGTCCCTTAGTTTGGTGTAAAAATATTTTGCTGGGGAATGCAATCGAGTCATATAACATTGAATATTTCCTTTTCATAACTGCATGTTATAGGTTTTCATTGATGAAAATATCTTGAAGTGATCATAGATTATATATTATATTTTTATTTGTTCATATACGAAGACTAGCGCCATCTATCGTTCACAATTGTATTCCCCAACATCAAGTAATAACTAATTATTCGATTGACAATGAACATTAAATTCGATTTCTTTTGCCCGCGTATGCCCTTTGAACTTACACGCTACTGCAAACACACATAGGAACCTTACACACCTACACTCCTTTGCAAGGACTCTGCCCCAAACTTACAACCTATCGAATGCCTAGCAGTTCTAACAATGCTTTTTGGTACCCAGTTGAAGTGCAACATTATGCTTTCGTACATTGGTTTTATGTGTGATATGGAATTCACGTTTGTTGGTGCCCTGAAACGCTAACTGAGGAACATGTAAAGCTACAATAAATGCGAGATCATACGGGGGGTTGTGGGGGAGAAGCTGTAAGTACAGTCGAACTTCCCTAGCGAGAACCACAAAAGCGCTATTGCACATCAATGGGTATTTAATATTTCAAAAAATACTTTGGACTTCTCAATGTGCTGATATGACATTTAGGTATTAACATTTTGTAATTATTTTTAGATTAACTGTTTACTTAACTATTATTTTTTTATATTTTAAAGAAAGGTTTATTTATCTTTTTTTTGTACGGAATTTTTATTGGAAGCTTTATAAATGGACTGTAATAATACTTGGTAATTTGAAAGAAAATTCTTGTTAAATATTGTTAAAATATTTTTATGTTGCATTTAATTCAATTCGCTCAAATAATCATTAGACAGCTTTTACATATATGGTTTCCTTATTATCGTTTTGATATTTCTGTAGCTGTGATAACACGGAAGTGTCCTGCTAAAGAAGTTCGACTCCAAGCCAAATCAATCAATATATCCTTGCCCCACCGTTAACTTCACCTTATCCTTACCGATAGTCCTACCTCTAAGGCTCAGCGAAGTGCCTTCGGTTTTGTACATATTTACACGGCTGCCTGTGCATCCCTTCGTCGCCTACGTGCTGACATCCTGCAGGAGTCCGGTCCTCGGACTACTCGCTCCTCCGCCACCCGTGCCCAGTGCGGAAACCGATCCGTTCGTGCTGCTGATGAGCACCATGCTCCGGCTGTTGGGCAGGACAAACACCTCGGTGGTCAGCTGGCCAATGGGGCTCATCGATTGCGAGGTCTTGATGGGACTGCGGTTGGGTTCCAGTGAGGCTGTGCGTGGCTGCCAGTCCTGCGATGAGTTCTCCGTGGAGGATTGGCCGGGCACGGAGCCACCGCTCTCCAGAGTTCCGGGTGCCGTCTGCGTGGAGCTCTGGCTCTCGTTGGACAGCAGTCGCGTGGTGGTCGAGGTGGTGAAACTAGCCGCAATGGTGGTCACCGAGCGGCGCTTCTTCTGCTGCGAGGAGGAGTTCGATGATCCCGACGAGGATGTGAAGGGCGCTGCTGTGGTGGTCACCGTCTCCGTCACATTGAAACTCACAATTGTGTCTCGTTTTCTCAATGTGGTGGTGGTTGAGCTGCTCGTTTCACCGCGCAGATTCTGTTGCTGCTTGTTGCTCAGATCGGAAAGACTGATGTTGTTCTTCAGCAGAATCTCCAAGTTCTCAATGGAGTCCTTCAGTCCGATCTTCTCGTCCCGGGCTATCTCATCCTTTAGATCCGCCACCAGTGTCCTCGGCGGAGCAGTGGGCGTGGCCAAGGACTTACTTGCCCCACCGCACTCCGAACAACTGTCGGTGGCGGTGGGATTCGCATTCGATAGTGGATTACCACCTCGCAGAATGGCGGGCAGAGCGCCAATGGTGACCACACTGGAGCTGTTCGAAATGCTGGGCGTTATACCCGTGGAGCTACTCACCGTTGTGCCGAAGGAGGAGGATATGTTATGTTGCCGGCAGAGCGACTTCCTCCGCTGCGCCGTCAAGTTCTGCATATTGGAGTTCATATCAATGTCGGGCGAGGGCAGCAAGTCGTCCTCCTGTTCCGTGGAACCCTGCTCCTTCACCTGCTCCGCCTGTTTCTCCGTGGCTGTTCCGCTGTCCAACTTCTCCGGCTCCTTGGCCAATGTTAAAGTCTTTGGAGGCTCCAACTCGGTCTTGGCCAACTCCAACTCTTTGGCATCTATTGGCCTCCTGCTCTTGAGGAAGTAGGTGATCATGGAGCCCTTGCCCTTGACATCCACGCTGCCGCGACAGGTGAGCTCGAAGCCTCGCCCCTCGAGTATCTGCTGCATCTCCTGTGTCACCTGGCCAGGTGTGGAAAGAAGGAGGCGGAAAGAGAGAACGAGCGATAACATAAATTCCGTCTGACAAGTTCAACGGCTCGGCTTTTATTTATTCACCCGCTCACCCGTGGCCAAGTAATTCATGATAACACCCAGGACCACTACTCCACAGCTCCCACGCCTGCTCCATACTCCCCCCATTCGCAACCCAACCCCCCGAGCGTCGCTCGCTTAATAATTTACTTTTCTTGCAAATTTGGGACTCCGCTGCTTCGTTTTATTGACAGCATCGAAGCACGGCAGATAAAATCAAGTGCGCATTTTTATTTGAAGCTGAACTCACGCATATCAATACATTAGGGTGGACCATGATCAATAAGTAACTATGTATGTGCAAAATATTTTAATTATACGAAAGAATAATAAATATATATTTTTATGTCACTGATTTAAAATAAATTGTTCTAATTAAAGTAAAAGTAAGTCAACTGATGATTAAATTTCATTTGTAAATGTTAAAAAAAAAATAAATTTTTAAATTAAATGTTTAAATAGCAGATTTAGTTAGCAGAAAATTAAATTCTATTGCTTCGAAATTCAAAATCTAAATTTACCCTTGTTTCAAAGTACATTTATTTTTGGTTGTCTATCTATATCTGTGCCCTTTTTTTTCATCTGTCTGCGTCGGAAAAGTTTTCGGTGACACTAAAACTTTCGCACTGAAGTGGTCAGCCCAGGTGGCCATTGATTAGGTGGGCGTGGCACCGCCCTTAAGCCCAAACCCAACAAGTTTCGCAACAAGCATTTCGCCAGCTTTTGCCAAAAGCGAGAACTTTGGATGGAAAAAAAAATGGAGCAGCTTATATCCAGCTGAGTGCCCGCGATTAGGCGATGATTGCATTAAGACTCACCTGGATGTGATCCACCAAGCCTGTGGAGTCCATTCGCGAAGCCACATTGACGGCGTTACCCCAGATGTCATATTGGGGCTTGCAGGCTCCAATAACGCCAGCCACCACAGGACCAATATTTATGCCTGCAAACACACAAGTTACAAAGACAAGAAACACTCAGAAAAATAATTTAAAGTGTTGCAAAGAAAATGTTAAAAAAATTGCAAATCACTGCCTTTGCAAATAGAAAATATTATGAATTGGTCCTATTATTATGGTTCTAAATAGTTGGTTTTTTAAGATCTATGAAACCTATTTTATCTTCATCTTTTTAATTGTAAGAAAAAACTATAAGTTGCTAAGAAATTGATCTGATGATCCTTTAAAACTGTATCTTAAAAATCTTGTCAAGCTCAATATTCTCACCTATTCGCATGCGAAAGTTGTTGAAGGAGTGCATGTTGACCTCCTCGATCTTGTCGAACAGCTGGAGGGCGTAGTCGGCCATGGCGGTCACGTGGCTGAAGTTCACCCGGTCGCAGGTGTTCGCCGTGAGTCCGGATGCCGCCATGTAAGTGGCGCCCGTGCTCTTGATTTTCTCGATGCAGCTGCCGGAGGAGAGAGGAGTAGACGATGGTGGCCGGAAATGGACCAGCACGCAAAGTGGTTAACACCGTTTAGGCCAGAATGAGGAAGGGAAACGCTGGCGCTGGATGGGCCACTTACCGGAAGCGCTCCTCGCTGAGCAGCTCGTCGAAGTCGGCGATAATCTCGTTGAGCAGCCGCAGGCACTCCACGCCCTCGTTGTTGCCCTCCAGTTCCACGTAGAACTCGGAGAAGTTGGGTATGCTGGCGAACAGTATGCACACCGAGTCGCACTGCTCGTGGTACAGGTCCTGCAACAAAGTCAATCGAAAATTCAATTACAATCCGACTGGAACTGGCACCTGTTTATGGCGGTGCACTAAACTGCAAATGCTTGGAAAAATCAATGCAAACTCTACGCTGCATTAAACCATACATTTCAATAGTTTATAGGTCTTTGTAAATTAAAGTTAATTGAAAATGTATGTTTGATTTATTTCTACCCATATTATAAAAGTAAGTGGGAAATAGGAAAATCCTAATAACAAACTATATTTTTCAAATTTGTGCTCTCTTTATTCTCTTACTGGTTTAATATATAAGTGCAATGTTAATCAAGGATTTAAAAATGTTACAAAAATGCATTATGCATTAAGATTTATTATGAATAGTGTTTCTTGGGACATTTTCTCACTGTGCTCGTGCTTGCCAGGCTCAAGTTGAGCTCATTGGCTTTTGTCCCGCTGCCAAAGTGGGTGCTCGTTGGCCATCAAATGCGGTTGCTAAGCTTGTTGAATTTGCATTTAATGCGGGCGGCTGCCACGCCCACTCGCCTCCACAAGTGCACAAGGAAATCAAACACCAGCCATCCCACCCACCGACTTTCCACCTTGGGGCAAGTGCAGTGAGATGTTTTCTGGCCACATACACGTGGTCACATCACAATTTGCTACCCAAAATCTAGAACCTTTCGCCATCACCCAACTCCACACGCTGCTCCTTCAGCATGTGAACATTTGGAGCAGATTTCACAGCCACAAAGTTTTTTAATATGCCGAACAGTTTGCCGGCATGGCTCATGAATATATGGCCACTACCCATGTACATATATGGCTAAAATCGGTGCGTACAGTAGTGCCCAACTAAGAAACTATTCAGATTGATTTCTTATACCAAACATGATAATATATTGCAAAAATAAACTGTTGTCTACAAAACGTGATATTTAATATTACAAACTGGCTTTTTATGTTCTACATTTTTTAACTATAGATCGTTCGTAAATCTTTAAGCACACCATTTATCTTTTTCCTGCCACAACCAGCCAATTTAGATATAATATTTAGTGCCATTTACTTAGCCATGTCTGTATTTAGTGGTATTTGCTGGCATATTTAAATACTTACGTCAAGGTGCTTTTCGCGGCTCAGAAAATGCTCGGCAACGTGAACGGGCAGAATGTTTTCGAGCAGTTTACGGTTATAAGCCTGCAGGTGCTCCATATCCTCCTTTTCCTCTGCGAAATGAACGAGAGCGGTGGAAAACAGCGGCGGAAACCCAGAAAAACGAGGGCAAAAAAAAGAGAAAAAACATAAGCGTGAAATTGAAATATCAGTTTATCAGTTTACCGAAGCGGAAAGTAAAAGCGCCAGAACAGAAAGCACAGGACTCAAAACACACACATTTCCATTGCCCGAAAAAGGGAAAAGCCGGGGAAAATGTTTTTCAATGCTCGTCTGTGTGGGTGGAAGTGCAATTGTGCACTAATACTAATGAAGTGGCTTATGCGCTGAAAGTTTTCCCAATCCCTCAGTCGCATTTCCTCGGAGGAATCATTTCAAATCACTGACAGTGTGTCAAAGCGGGAAAAGCGACGTCATGAATGAGGGAAAATGGCTACCAACTTTCCAACTCCCGAATTTTAATCAGCAACATAATTTGATGGGTTTCTATTTGCCTTAACACAAAATTAGCCAAATTCGTTTGTTAATTTCAATATTTAACTTGGAAGTTTAAATTTACATGGGAGTATGTAATACGAAACTATAGAAATTATGATAATTAAGCAGAGAATTTATAGTAGCTTAGAATTTGTCTAACTTATTAACTTAAATCTTTAATTTAGTAAAAAATTGAGTTTATGAAATGTGCAAACTTCATAGATAGACAACTAAAAACGAACTCAAAAACTATTTACTTGAACGTTCTCTTTGACAGCTGCAACTTTGTAAACTGCATTTTCAAGTTGGGCACATGGACTTGTCCGTGGAACCATTAGAACCCTTTGTCAGCTTAATTTTCTCTGCGCACTTTCCACTCTGGGAATAATTAAACTTGTCTCACCCGTGGCTTGCAGCTTCCAGATGAAGTCCAGTCGGTAAGTGGCCTCCGTCTGGTGGCTGTGGAAAATCAGGGCCAGCATAAATGCAAAAAGGAAGATGGAATCAATTATGTAGCGCAGCAGGGCCTCCTCGTTCCTGTAAATCCGATGGCACAGTGCGGCGAGAAAAGGTGCAATTGTCCCGAAGTGGCGACAATGATCAAGTTATTCCAGTCCATTAAAGGGTAATACGGCGGCAAGGACGAGAACAAGAAGCAGAGCGGTTACTGCGGCACTTGATAAATGAATCCAACTGGAGGCGGGGATTCGGATTCGGATTCAGAGTTGGTGCTAAATACAATTTTAATGCAGTTTGCGGCTGCCGTAAATGCAATTCAGCTGGTGCCCTCGTCTCAGCCAAGTGCTGCAGCCCCCTTCGACCCCCTTCGACCCACTGAACCCAACTGAAATTGCATTACGCCATAATTCGTTTTCATTCAGAGATAGCGCAGCTGCCGCGCTGAATGCGGAATGTTGGATGTTGGGTGTTGGATGTTGAATGTAGGATGCTGGATGTTCTACTTACGCCAGCTCTTGGCTCATTTCCCTGCTGCGCGAGTACAAGTAGGAGGAGCAGGCCATGTAGCTGCCGGAGGCCAGGAGGAGCAGCAGCAGCTTGAGCAGGATCCGCAGGACCTGGTAGGTGGCACAGCTCATCATCGAGAGCAGCGTGAGCAGCAGGAAGGTCTGTGGGCGACGAGCAAGCGAATCAAGCAATTATATATTCATGACCCACCCACACAGCAAATAAACATGGAACAATTGCTGTTTACTCCTGCCACGAGTGCCACACATGAACATGTGTGCTCTACAAATGTTGACGTCAAGAGACTCCAACTTAGGGATAAATGTACTTTCTCCCAAGGCGCATGGAACTTCACTCTTTACACTTAATGGCTGAAGCTAGTAGCCCGCAAAAAACATTAACGTTTAAGGCAGAAGTCATATTAAACATATTAAAACTGATATAGAAATATGACTTGTATGTGACTTTCCTTTTCGACAACTTCCATATTTGAATATTTTTAGATTAATGGAAATATTTCCAATAAAAAAGCTATGTATCGTCTGTGTCCATAATCCTTGCTCAGTACACTCACTCACATTGTAGGCCAGATAGAAATCACAATCGGGTTCCTCGGCGGCATACATCTTCGTGTCATTCAGGCTGATGCTCCCGTTCACATCCATCCAGAAGCGCCTCCTCTGGAGCAGCTCCATTTGGCGGCCCGATTCCTGAAACTAGGGAGAGCACGGCTAATTAGCTGTCCGGCCATGAATTTCGCATTAGGCGAGCTTAACGATCTGCGGGCAGATTTTAACGAGCATCCAACAGGTCATGTCCTGTCCCCGTAGTCCTGTGCCAGCGAGATTGGCCATTAGGTCGGCCCAAAATGAATACGAATGCGCCTCTTAAAGTGCCATTAAACGCGGCCCGAAACAAACAGAAAAGTGACAACGAAATGTCAAGGAACTTGCGGCCCGAGACTTGCTGCAGACAAAAGCCATGGGGCAGGTAACAAGTGGCCCATAAAGCCACCACCACCCACTTCATCATCATATGAGCCAGGATCCCGGGATCCTGGGGCCAGGACTCGTTCGTTGCCCCTCGACGCCTTGACGAACTTTAATGGAAAAACTTTTGTTTTGACGCGCCCCCAACGAAACGCAACAAGCTCGGCCCCGATTTTGTTTGGACTACAAAACGTAAATTATTTGTATTCCTTTCAAGAGGTTGCCCTCTCCAAATCAACCCCGCAATTTACTCTGGAATTTCTAGTCGAAAACTTTTCCGCTAAGCTCACATAAATGCGCAGCAAATGATGGGCAAAAATAAGAACTTGACTTGGCCCGAAAACAAAGGCAAAGTGGCATCCAGGTTAAGTTAAGATTCATTTTTTATTACTCGCAACGGAAATCACCTGCAAAGCTTGCCTATCAAATCAACTTGCGCGTTTGTTGCGCATACGCAGTGTATGCCACATTAAGCGGAACTAACTTTACGGACATAAATAAAAAGCAAACATTTATTTGACAACAATTTCAGCATTTGATTACATATATGGGAAATAAATACAAAATTGTGACACATAAATTGTTTTGAATATTGATAGTAACACTTTATGGTTATATATTTATCTTGTTAATAAAATGCAATTCATTAAAATCATTTGTTTGGGTTATAAAATGGATATATGGATGGTTAAAAGCTGCAATAATGTTATTTAATGTTATTTTCTCCTTATGAAATCAAAATGCGCGACCTTACAACATCCCGACATGTCTTTTTGAAACTTCACTCAAATATTTATGGCATATTATGGGGCCGGGCAATTAATGCAGACGACGGATTATAATATATGCACACTCACCATGGCCAGCAGGGTGGTAAGGACAATCAGGGCGACGCTGGCAAAGGCGAACAACTGGGATATCCTGCGATTGCTATGAATGCGCAATGAGAAGCGTTTGATGTCCGATGGCAGCTAAAAAGTTTTGGCATTCCGCCGAATGAAAAATGCAGAACGTCAACATCTCCCCGCACTTATTGTGTGCTCTCACCTGAAAGTTGATTTTGTGACTTGCCACCAGAAATACCAGGAAGCCGAGCAGCACCAGAGCGCCAGTGGACAAGGCCAGTGTCAGCAGGGAGCTGGAATGGAGGAGGAGAAGGAGGAGGGGCTTGCCAATTTAAATGGCCAACAACTTTTTCGGCAATACGTAAACGCAGTGGTGGATGCAAAACAGCTCGGGGCTCGCCTCGCTTGGACGCCCCGAAAACATCATCTGAAATGGTGGTTTCCAGCTCATACGCTCCCTCTCCCAGTCCCAATCCCAGTGCCAGTTTCAATCCCCATCAACTCACCTCTGGAAGACCACCAGCCGCATTATGCTGGTGCCGAGCAAAACCAACAGACTGCAGTAGAAGTAAACACACAACATGCGATCTGGTTCGCTGGCGTACTGAAAAACAGAGTGGTAAAAGCAGGGCTTAGATATGCATTATGCAGCTAGATTTGTTTACAGTGTAGCCGGAACAATAGTGGTGCAAAAATGGGTATTTGCTTCTTGTTTCTCATTTGAGCAACGAATAACATAAGCCGGGGCAGGCAAACAACATTGTGTGTTTTAAAGGTTATTTAGGAGTGTATTAATTGAAAAAGTACCTTCCTCTCCAGAACATTATCCTTGAAGCAGAGCAGCAAGGACTGGCAGTGCTCGGCCCTCAAATGATCGATGCTTCGGGCATCGATGGCACGCATCAGATACTCATTCACCTCGTCCTCGGGATCCTTGGCACTCTCCGAACTGTCGCCGAAGCCAAATCTGCAGTTAAATACAATTAGATTACTTACTAAAGGTAATTAGGTAATTAATAAAACATACTTTGATGTGTGCTTTTGGGCCGTACCATGGCCCATCATACGCAGCTCTTTGGAGATATTGCCATTGACTTGCAATCGATTTCTGGACTTTTTGTGCTGAAAATAGGAGTGCGTTCTAGAACTTAAGATATCTGATTACTGCTAAGTACATGAACTTACTGGCCTATATATATCGCCTGGCACAATTAGATACGTTTCTATCTGATGATCCTTGAGATACGAGTTGCGCTCGTTGCCTTTGCCGACCTCCACTTCATAATCGCCATCCAGACACTTCAGGGTCTCCTTGGTTATGTGAACGCGCCTGGAAAGGTCGAAGGAAAGCACCAAGAGGACACATTGTAATGATTATCTCTATCAGCTTAGGGGAACCCCCTCAATTTGTGTTTCCCTCTTGCGGTTGGTCAGTTGACCACAGGAAGCACAAACATTACATGGCACATGTACCATTTTCCACACCCACAATCCAAGCAACACTTGTCTATCCCCGTTCACCAAATAGTTTTTTAATGCTCTTCTGGGCGGCGGACGTGGAGAGTCCGGCAACAGATGCCCCTGGCTTCTTGAGATCCTTTGGCTGCCATGAAACTACTGCCACGTTGTTGATTCTATTGATAATTACACGACGCTTTGTTATGGATTGCTGTAGTCCACATTCCCCGGGGCATTCCACTTCCTCCTGCTGCTAACGAACTTTTTACATGCCACGCCGGCTCACTCAACTCTCGGCTAAAATTGCAGCTTATCGGGCAGCCCACGGAGACGTAGGCGATGGCTTACACTTCCACTTTGGCCAACACCCACTGCAGCTATTTGCTTTTAATTTCACCCGGGACAGGGCTAACAAACGAGCTGCCGTCGCCCGGCTGACCCAAATAAACTCAACAGTTACTTAAACTTCCACCCAAAGTCGCAGCGTGAATATTCACAAAAAATCAACACAGAAGGCAAGTGTGCAAGGAAAGAGCTCGAAACGATGGGAGTACTAAACTAGTAGTTCGACCCTTTGCTATCTAGTATTTTGGAACATTTAAACTGGCTTTAGAAATGGTTGCAAAATTCACAATTGCGTTGAAGGTTACTTCTTAACTTAACTCACAGAATAATGCATACCTCCCAATGGCTAAATATGTTTTTTTGGTTTATTGTTAGAATTTACCAAAATATCAGACAAGTCATTATCTATATTACATTAGTTCAATCTAGTGATCTCCAAAACACCACAGTTTGATATTTTCCAATCTGATACTATATGATTCCGAGCATCCTTATATACCTTTGCTAGCACGAACTTTTGATGCCGGGGTATCCGAGCAGAAACAAATTGCTCAAGTGTTGAAGTGAGTGCAGCTGAATCAACAGCAACAAAATATTGTTGTGGGGCACTTATCAGTGGGGCGGAGTGGGTGGCGTGGGTGTGGCACCCATTTGGTGGGCCATAATCGATTGGGCGGGCTATCTGGGTGAGAGGGGATGGGTGGGGTTCTGCAAAGGGGATCGGCAAGCACTCGTAAGTTACCAATAACTTGACGCCTTCAGTTAACCACAAGTCGCATGCAAAATACTGTGTGTGTGTGTGTAGGGCAATTACAACGATTAAGACCACAATGGAGAGGCGCACCCTCGAGTCGAAGGACTCAGAAGGACTCGGGAGGACGAAGGACAACCGCAGAGCGTCGACACTTTTGGACTTTCGAGTGTCTTTATGGGAGGTGCTTCACACAATACAACTTCTGGTCGGCCACAACAAGTTGGCTTTAATTGTGCGCGCCACTGCTTTTATTGGCCAGAGTTTTCGGGAATGTAGGAGATATTCGCACATTCACCAGCCATTATTCACAGCTGTCGCAGGAAGTGGCTCCAACTGGCCGAAACGGGCTTTTCAATGGATTGAATTGGATTTGCCGGCAGAATGAAATTGAATTTGCCGTGGGAATGGCAGCAAAGCGAATTGAATCGAACAGGATTTCCCAAGCCTCCGACCACAAAAACGACCAAGACAATGGATACTTCTGAAGTGTCAACAGATGACGGCCAAAGACGGCCAGATCGATTAATCTCAGCTAGATGATTAAAGAGCACTCACCCGGGAATTCCGCCACTCTCCATGTGATTGGCCAGCGTGACGTCGTTGGACCAAACGTCGAACTGCCACTTGACCAGGCCCAAAACGCCGCAGTGCACCCGGCCCGTATGGATGCCCACTCGCATGTTCACATTCACGGCCATCACCTCGCGAACCAGTCTGCAAAAAAAAACCAATTTGCATTGTTTTATTTTGTTTATAAGCTGCGATTTTACATGGGTGCTGCAACCAACAAATTGTATTTATGAAAGTGAGAATGTCTAAAAGAAGCGGAGAAATGCGAGGAAAGGAACTCCTTTCTCGATTTTCCCGCGCTGCAGCCACAACAAAGCCACAAAACAGCAGTTTCCTTTGTGTTTCTGTTTGCCGACACGGATACTCACGCGATGGCGTCAATCATATCGAGTCCCATTTCGACGGCACAATGGGCGTGATCCGGACGAGGTTCCGGGAGTCCGGAGACGCAGTAGTAGCAATCGCCCAGCAGCTTAATGCGCAGACAATGATGCTCCGCAGCCAATCGATCAAAGCTGCAATGGAAGTGGGGGGAAAATGGAAACGGAGAAGTTGGAAAATGGACAGGAAAATCGCCAGAGCTGTAAGTCTACACACAATGAGCAACGGCCATCACCTCATCTCAGTTTATTCTGACACAAAAGAAATGAAAAGGACCCAAAAGAATATCCTTATCCACTCAATAGCCAAGCTTTTGTTTCGGGGTATCATAAACTTTAAATTAATTAAACGCTTAATAATTTGATTAAATTTCCCCCGAAGGCATACTAAATTTACTTTTGCCACCATGGCCATCAACAATTCTCCTGTAAACTAATATTATTAAGAGGTCGCCGAGAATAACAGAATAACATATATATCCCATCTTCATTCCCCTTTTCTAACTTCTTAAATTATATCTTTTCCTTGTCCATGAAACCAACTTGTTACTAGTGCCTAAGCTCGGTTACGAAAAGGTCAGCAGGTTTATTTGTTTGCCCCAAGGTCAGTTTCCCCTGCGTTCACTTGGAGCAATTAATACAGCCACAGGCTCTGTCTGGGTTTCGATTTCATGAATAAGAAAAGGACTCAGGCAGATAGACGTGCACTGTGAAAAAAATTAAAGAATTTAACGAGCTTACTTTAGACTTACACTTGGAAAAAAGTTGAATATTGAAATGTATGCTACCCTTTGTCTAGTACTTTAAATGTTTCAGTACTTATGAAACACATTCCATGAAATCATCATCATCTACGCAGTCAGTTGTGAATGTAATTCATATGTACCTACCATAAACTTTTCAAGGACCATCAACATCCCCTTTTTTGGCAAGTGTATGAGTTGTTTGCCATTAATTATGACCACAACTTCTGGCCGCCCCAATGGTCCATTCAGCTGGCACATGCAACATCCAGTTCGCATCCGAGTCCGGATCTGAATCCGAATACTCACCGGGCAAAGAGCTCGTTCAGCAGACGCACCAATTCCTCGGCGGTGCACTGATCCGAGAGGCTGGTGAAACCGCAGATGTCCGCAAAAAGGATGCTGGAAAAGGGAAGAGGAACAAGGGAATTGTAAGCTGCAGGGCTCAATTCTCGTAATAGCTCGTAAAGAAAAACAAAAAGGCACACGTATAGTTTTTCGATTTTCAGATCGTAGCAAAGCAGCATTTTTAGCCACATTTTTGGATGTGGAACATATTTGTTCTTACCCTTTTTAAAACGAAAACTTAGATACAATTTTAAAGGTGATACTTTAAATATTGCATTTTAAAACGACCCTTTCGGTCTAGCGCACTTAAAACATATTGCTGTAATTAATAAATTTCTGTAAGTAATTTTAAAGCTGTATTGATTTCGGTAATGCCAGTTTTCTATCTAAGTATCAACTTTATGTTTGTCTCATTGTATTATCTTTAATAATACCATAAAGGTTATTATGCCTATTTAATTTCCCTTTATAACGCAGTTAGCTTTCACCTTTGTGGCATTATTTCCCCTTTATTTAAGGCTGAATTATGTGTCGGTTATTTATTCCCCCGAAATCTAACAATGTTAAATCCTTGGCCTATGCATCTTGGCCATGTGTTGACAGAGCCACGTTAGCACAGCCACTTGTTCTGTTTCTTCATTCTGCTGATTTTACGACTCGTAACTGAGAAGGGCTTAGTCGGCTCAGCGCGTAATTTAATACAAAATGGGCTGGGAAAAGTTTGGGAGGGTAAACATAAGGCCAAGTAACATTGGCAGGTCGAGGCGAAAGTTGAAAGGGTAATGCTCTTTATTTATGTTAGTTTTCTTACTTGTAGTTATTGCCAACATAACGTCCATTTATTTACAAAAAAAGTTTAAGAAAATATAATTTCACGCACAAAACAGCTTTAAATTTATGAACTATACACTTCCTCCAGTAATTTTTCGTGAAAATTGTGACAGCCTGAACTTCCATTTAGAACACCATTACGTTCTAGGTATCTTTTCTTTATCTTCCCAGCAGCAGCTTTTCACATTTCACCCCTGACAACTTAGAACAGAAATCCCAGCAACCCATTCGAAAGGGAAGCAGAGAAAAGGCGACAGTCAGAGGACATTTCTGGCTCAAACAGGTGCGCCTCAAAGTATGCTTTATTATGCTTGGTTGACTGCTGTTTGCGTGTGTGAGTGTATGTGTGTGTGAGTGCTTTGCATCTGTGTGCGTGGCGCTGTGCACTTGGCTTTAGCTCCTTTTTGGCTTTGCATACAAATTCATTGCTCGCGTTACACGCTCAGACATTCAGACATTCAGAGACTCTCAGCCGAACAATTTATTGACTTTGCATGCAAATATATTCGGGCGAATAAGCCACCCACATCCACTTCCCCCCCGAGTTCCACTCACCTGACGTTCTCGTGCCGCTGGATATATATCTTATGGAACTGGGTGTCACGTGGCTGGCCCGCAATGTCGTCCTTCATCTCCATGGCCACATGACGCGGCAGCACCGACAGCAACAAGCGTTCCTGCAACAAAAGGATCTGCTGTAATACCACATTCATTACACACTTCCAAGCTGCTCCTTCGCGATCGACAGGCATTATAATTATTATATTATATTATATTGTCTATAAATAGAGTATTTAAAAACAGAAGGATATTGAGAGTACCCAAGTTAAATGTAGATCTTTAAAGTGTTGTTCTGTTCCCATTGTTAGTCCTGGATGGCGCCATCCAAAGGCATCTGTACACTGCGGAACTTCTCTACATGGAGCACCATTTCGTTTGTTATGCTCAAGATAAAAGACCACCGAAATGCGATGGAGGAGTGGGTTATTACAAAAGAGCATGGGATGAATCGGTGTCCCGCTGCTACTCAGTCAACATTCCGTTTGATGCAAACAATTTGTGCGAAATTTGCCCAGAGTTCATTATTTCACCTTTCGGTTTTGGCCTTTTCATGTTTCACGCCCACACATCAATGAAACACCTGCAGATTTCTATTTGTCCACAGCTCCTGGGCTTTCCCAGTTCGCCACGTTAATATTAAAGGCATAAAGCGTGGTTAGCATGCTTACTAAGAATTTAGTTTAAAGTACCAGATGATAAATACGAATAATACTCAAGGCGACTTTAAAACGTATAATAATGAACTTAAAAGTTCTACTGCCAATAACCTGCAGATATTTCTACCCCTTGAATACCACTCACCTGCTGTTGGTTTTCGCGCTGAGTCCTCAGCCTGGCCTCGATGCACTGCCTCGTCTCGATGAACGCCTTTCGCTGGGCCTTCTCCTTCGGCCAGTGGGTGTAGACGCCAGTGAGATTGGCCAGGAGTAGGGCCACCAAAGTGCAGAGGAGCTGCGTGTGGAGATTGGGGCATTAATGACATTACGAGCCATAAATACGAGGAAAACAACACTTAGGCGGCTGCGAGGCGGTGGAGCACCCTCCACATTCTCGATTTCATTCAATTTGACGGCAATTTAATTTCATTCCGTTCATGTTTACTCCCAGGCCCTTGGACACGTGCCACTCTTAGCTGCTCTGTTTTCCACCCTGATTTGCCCGCTCCTCGCTCCGTAAAGACGGCCAATTAAAGCTAGATGTTCTCCCCGTTCGCCCCTTTATGGCGCAGTATTTCAATTTTATTATTCGCTAAATCAATTTGCATTTGCGGCTCAGGGAAAGTGCCAAACCTGTTGATAGATGGCTACACGCTCCATTTGATACATAAACAATAAAATCGTATTAAGTTATGTGACAGCGCAAAGCAATGTTTATTTTATAAACTAAAAGCGCAGTAAAATATGTTCTTAAGTAAATCGGATTGTATTAAAATATATTTCATTTCTCTTATTTCCAATAAATTGTATTATCCTATATCCCAATAAGCCGCCTTCATTTAGCCAATTTTCCGAAATCCCACATATTGCGTAATTAGGCTAGCAATTAAATTGGATATCATTCAAGCAGCCAGCAATTCAGCACATGTGTCCCCCACTCGCACTCACCTCCTCCCAGTGGATCATCTCCGCCGCCTCATCCTGCATCGTGGTGAGCCTCAGGCAGGTGTACAGATGGACGACGCTCAGGAGGATTCCGCCGATCAGAGCCTCCCGGAGGCGGAGGGGCAGCATCGTGTAGGTCATGTAGATGAGCACGATGCAGCAGGCGCTGCCGTTGAAGGATTTGCTGCCGGAGGAAATCGGACACGAGAAGAGCGATTAGGACACTGGAGGAGCACAGGTGCGGTTGTTTGCTCAGCATGATTCCAAGTTCTCGCAATTAGCGAGCCGTGAATGATTAATTTTGCCGGGCCAAGCAACTGCTGCCGTACACTCAGGAAAATAATAAGGGTTTCTACTGACATGCGAAAATTGGGAATAGATTGCAGAATGAATGTTTAAAACTTCCACAAAATATATATTATATTATATATATATAACTCAACATTGAAAACAACGATATTGGGGGTATTGATTTTTGTAGTAGGCTTGTTAGTAATGGAACTCATATACCAACCTGGGTTGCATGGCATAGCTGACGGCCACTTCGATGGCCAGGAAGGTGCCCAGAATGACGTAGGACACGAGCACCAGGAAGATCTCGTTCATGGCCGGCTTGGAGAGGATGCACAGCAGGACTGTAGGCGAACACAAAGGGATTAGTGCCCGAAGTCAGAAGTCACGCGGTGCGAACCAACTCACAGGCATAGACAATCCCGCAGATTAGCATGACAATGAGGAAGACCAGCACGGACTCGTCCACCTGCATCAGGATCAGGGGGATGAGGTGGCCGTAGCCCAGGGGTGGGTCCGAATTATCGGTTGCAGCTCCATCGTTTGTCGATGTATTTAACACTTCATCACGTTCCGCTTGTGAAATTTGATTGTAGTCGCGGACACGCGGCGTATACGTAATGTGCTTGCTGCCAGCACTCCGCCCGCCATCAACGTCATTATCATCATCAGGAGCAACTGTGTACACATCGGCATCATCATCATCATCATGGGGGGCAGTGTCAACAACCAACTGGGGCTGGATCCCTCCACCCTTGACCAGCCCCACGACCTGCAGGCTCCGCTTCTCCCGCATCCTGTATCTGCAATAAAGTCCCAAATTTCATTTCACTCGCATCTCAATTGATGGAACTGTCTGCTTTGTGTTTGGCCAACTATCCGTCTTGCCGGCACTTATGGCCAGCATAAATATTTGTGGCAAAATAAATCTAAATGTAAATGGAACTGGCAGGCAAAATGAATTCGACCAGCAGTCAGTTAACACACAAGCTATTGATTTAGGAATTGACTAGTGTGTGTTTTTGCAAGAGTTATTTCTTTATCCGCTGATGTCTTGTATGGATATGATTTCGTTGACAAATATTTGTAGGAAAACAAATTGCAATAGGTGGTGCTCAAAAACATAAAATGAATATTTTTGTTATTTTCTGACAACTTGTTGAGCACCGAAATTCGTTTATTCTTGTAGCCATTAATCTCATACATTTTTCGTTTCAATTTCAATAATAGTTTGATTTTATTTTAAAGACTTAAATTCTCTCGAGCTCGATAGGATTTTTGAGCAACTTATTTTTTTAAATCCGTTGTGAAGGTGTATGGATAAATATTCTCTACCATAATTATTTTAAATGCCTTTTGAACAATTAAGATAATTAACATTCAGAGTGTCTTTAGTTTCAGCAATAATTTAAGGATTCGTTTTAACTTGAGTTAAAGATATAATAGTTCATGATTTTCTATTGTCTGACATTGTCCAGATTTTCGTTTCCTTTCGATTTACCCACAAATTTGATTCCAATATGCCTTTAAATTTAACTTTGTCTCAATTTTCCACACTCGATTAAAGCCTCGTCATGGATTTCCTTCGATCAATTGTGGCTTCTCCCTCGGCTAAAATTACTTTTCTTGGAGCTCAACTTGTTTCGGTCCTCCAGCCTGCTTTAAATTCAATTTGAGCCTACTTTGGACACACTTTTATGGGCTCAGCTCTTTTCGGACAGCCCAAGTTGAATTTTCATAGAATTTCAGGAGGCCGCTCGAAGGAAAACCTCAAATGCGAGCTGTGCAAAATATGGATCGCCTTTCGGGGAAAGCACATTGTCGACCGGGTGACCTGTCAGAACTTGCCTCTTCTTCACTTTCATCTATATTACACTCTCGGATTTCATCTGTGATGGTGACAAGATTGCTATTTTCTAGCTAAAGGAAGTGTATCTTAAAATTAGTATAGTACAAATGCTGAAAGAACATGTTCTAGATGTAAACAAACACATATATAGATGACTAAATGATGTTATGATTATATAAATTCAGCATGGTAATGTAAGTATATAAAACTATCTTCAACTGAATATTCAACTGAATATAAAACTAAAGTTCTTGTATAAATATATTGTATGATCCCATAGCCATGTATCTAATTCGCAATAAAATCATATCTTTAAGATAATATATCCGTTTAGTTAGAATATTAGCTACTTTGTACCATAAATAGTTGGCATATCTGCTCACCTGGTGCGATGCTGTTGATGTGACTTGTGTTTGTATCGGTGTTTGTGGAGGCGTCGATAATGTTTGCGCTTCTGACGACGCCATACCACGCCCCCTCCGCCCAACTGCCCATTATGGTCCGCTTCAAAATCGGCGAGGTTGCGGTTATGGGCGGATTTTAGTTCACCGCCACCCGCCCCGTTGCCCGCCCAGCTGCCATTGGAAGCGAGTACCAGGAGCGGGATGGAGCTGCCCCGGGCCATTTGATCCGATGATGCCGGCGGTGGAGGCATCATTGTGGCGGTCGTCAAGTTGCCCACGGTCGCATTTGCGTCCAGTCCGATTTCGCTGATTTCCAGCAGCAGCGACGTGCTGCGCCGCAGCTGCAGCGTGGTGAAGACCAAGAGCGTGCAGGACAGGGCCAAAATGAGGGCCAAAAGCAGGGCCAAAATGTGCGTCGTGTTGCTCTGATTCATACGCAGAAAATACCGCTGATACAGCATTTCCACCTGATTGAAAATGGGAAATGAACACACTTAGAGAAAGGGCTTTCGAAAATGGCTAAACATTTATTGTAACATATAATGATTTAATTGTTTAATTATTAGAGATACTACATAGGGGGCAAAATACTCTAGGCAAAACAATTTAAGTTCCAAGTCTTTAAGAATAAATCACCAATTTTTGGAAATGAATTGGCGTTGTTGCTAGAAAAAAGTTGAGCACGATAAGTAGCAAAGTGAACAAAAAAGTTGGCCCAAGAACGATGGCGGTTGTGCGGTTTGAACTTGTTTGCCAAAGGATTTCACGGAAAGCTGGGAGCGTAAGTAGCTTACCTGGAGATTCTTGAACTGGTGGGTGGAGCAGAGGCGCAGGATGATGCGGTTCAAACGGAACCAGAACGAAATGCTGGGGCTCACAGGACCATTGGCAGTTCCGCCTCCTCCGCCGCTCGACATCGGATTGTTGGCCTCCAGGTTGCTGGCATCGCCTGCAAAACAAGGTACATGTGTTCCATTGAGGTGAGGACGAGGTACTGCATCACTCACAGAAGCCAAATTAATTAGTGCCCAAGCCAAAAAGTTAACCAAACTTGAGGTTTAACTGAAATGTAGCTGCAATTAGCCCGACAAAATGTCTGCAAATTGCAGTCTGAATTTGCAAGTTCAATTACAGCTGTTGCATTTTCACATTCGAGTTGCCTTACAAATGGGAAAACGCACGGCCAGAGATTAGAATTATGCAAATTGTAGTTACAAATCTGGCACAGCATGAAATTGGATAGTTTTGTATTCGCCAGAGAGTTTTGATTGTGAATAGTTCGAATGAATACAAAATTATTGTTCAATGAACTGGTTTTGTTAAACACTCGACTACCAATGATATATAAATAAAAACCCAATGTAATAAATTCATTTAGACATTTAAACTGGCAGACTAATTAAAAAGTCATCAAATAAACTAACTCGTTTGAAATGTTTCTTTTATGAGCAAATTAAATAGACTCTTTGTAAATAAAACCGAAACAAATAAAATACTTAATTAAAAACATGAATAAATCAGCTTGCTAAGCCTGACCTTTTAAACTATTGACTTTTTGTTCATGCATAAATATATGCATTCAGAATGGTGTCAAATAATTTACATATTGTATCTTAGGACATGCTTAAAAAAATGTTAAAATGTAATATTTTTCAATATGTACAATATGCTCAATTATTGAGTAAAAACCCACTTCATTTGCACTACTTGGTGATTCCTTTCTATGACCATATTTCATATTTATTTTGTGGGCAGACAGTCAGATCCACAACCACACCCACAGAAACCTAATCCTTGGGTTATTGTGGCGATTCGAGTACAATTCATTCGCTTAACGTGTTATACACATTTTCGATTTGCCAGCCATTGTGTGAGTGGCACATCAACGTCTGTGCTCCTGACATTTTCCCTTCTGAGAATGGAAGCCTTGATTTCGAATGCAGCACACAATGCCATAAAATATTTTATTGTAAAATGGAGAACGTCAGCCAAATCGGCATATTAAAATCATTCAACTGTCCCGTGTTCTGACCACAATGCAAAAAAATAATACAAAAAAATAATAATAACAAAAAAACCTAACCACAACAAGGCGGGAAAGGCATGAATGGGATCTAGGAGTATGTTTTTATATGCATCAATAAATAAATGCCAAACGTGATTATGTAAATTTCCATAGATTTCTAAACAGCCAGCCACATACAGATTTCTATGGAAGCCAAGGAAAACCAAAGGCTGGCTTGGTTTCCTTCCCAGGAAATACAAACTAAAATAAATCTGGGTGGGGGCGGTGGGTGGATGGAGGCTGGTGATATGGATGCCTAGCATCCAAGGCAACCTTGAAGGGGGCAAAAAATGGCGATATGTGAGTGAAATGCCAATGACGAGGAAACGTGAGATGTGAAACGAGAGTGAAAAAAGAAAGAGACGAGACTGCGAAATAGCCTCGTCAAATTCAATATGACAATGACAATCAACTTGTGACATTTTGAGCGCTGTGGCCAGGGGAAAAATGTGTGGCGCCCCCCAACAAATGGGGGGCATGTGTGCATGCTGGTATTTTTATTGACCCTCAGTGGCTCCCGTTACGCCTTCCTATTACCCAAGATTTTCCCACATTCCACCATTCATCTTACCTGGCTGCAGCAGCTGCGTCTCGTCACGTTGGTAGATCATGGGGCTGTGGCAGGTGGAGCTGGAGTTGGTGGAGTCCATGGATTCGTCTATGTTGCAGCGCGTGATTCCAGCCTGGGGACACGGCACGGGGAAATAATAAAATTATTATAGCTGACAGCTTAAATGCAAATAAAGGCGAATTGTTGTATGAATTAAACAAAAAACACAGAGCGTTTTAATTGGAAATATTTGTCTTAAAAAGTGGTATATGTGTATCAAAATAGTATTATAGCAATAAATAAACCGATAAACGCTGAAATTATTGCCATAATTTGCCAACGTTTATATATGTATGTATTCAGTACCTAATAATAATAAACACTCAGCAAATACGCTCGCATTCCTTTCTTCGCATTAAAAATTCATTTGGCCTCTGAAAGTATGCTACGATTTTTTGTGCGGTCCGCAAACAATTCAACTAAACGTTTTGCCCACTCACTCTCTCTCTCACACACACACATACACCAGGACTGCCGCACGCACATAGCACTACAGGCTGAATGGTACCGTTTTGTGGCCAAAAATACATTCTTCAAAATTCCGTAATAATAAGTTTTGATTACGCCATTATGTTAGTATAAGATTAGTCTTTAGTATTGCGTACCAGAAATTTAAAAAAAATCACGCACGGTTAAGATATCAGCTGTTTAAAACAGCTGTTTAGAGTGCCGTGCGCACAATCTCTTGTTTACAAACAAATTATGGGGCTTTAAAATTAATTAATTTATTATTTACAAATAAACAATGAAACCTATTTATCAAACAAGTCATAATGGGATCGAAACTAATACAATTTGAGTACTAACCGTACTTGGTCCCGTACTTTCTCAGTTTTGATATTATTAATTTTGGTCACAAAAGGGTATCATTTAGCCTATAGTGCATAGTGGCAAGTGTGTTTGGATCCCCGCGGCGTTTTTAAGCAAATTGCCGCCCATTTGAATGCCAGAAATGCTTTTTTGTAGCTTCTCTCACTTTTTTCCTTTTCAATTTGCTAAACTTTGTCAATTGACTCTTGACAGCGAACGCAAATAGAAATACTCACACACACACACATAGACGTGTGCAGCTGTTAAGTGGCCCCCTGTGCATGTCAGCTTAGCCATGCAAGTGTGTGGGTGTGTGGGTATCCGCCTGCAAGTGTGTGGGTAAGTTCACAGACATGGCTTGTTAGTTGGCATTAAAACTCGTTTGTGCAAAGTAACAAATCTAAAAATATATATCACTAAAAGTTATAGAAAAGATACTTTCAGTTCGCTCTTATTGAAAAATAAACATTGTAAATCATAAAGCATAAACTGAACTACCTATTAATGGCATAAAACTAACTTCTCATTGTATTTAAATAAACCTAAAGTTTTTAGAAAGTATAAGGAACATAATATAATAATAGAACAGGAAGAAGATTATAGCTTTCAACCAACAATATAATAAATAAATTTGATTTTATACGTTTTGTTTGACTAATAAAATCAACTTTAAACTTAAAACCCCAGGGAAGCTCGAATTAATGAAACACAAAATGAAATTAAAACAAACGTGTGCGCTGGAAAAGTTTGAAGAGTTTTCAATTAGCCGCAGGACATCGGCCCCAAGCCAAATTTCAACATCGATTGCGATGGCACAATAAATTTTAGTTGAAGCAAAATGTTGTGACATGCAGTCGTTTTGCTCGTTGCCAGATTGTTTGACTTTAAATTAATTTCCCAAGGCGACTGTTTCGTCCCTTCTCAATGCCCATGCCCATTAGCAAACTCAGGCCTCGATGAAATTGTATTTAAATTTAGCTCGGCCCAGCTTATTTGCGGCACAATCGAATTAAATATTTAAGTCCCACAACAGGTGGAAGGAAGATGGGCTGCGGAGATGAAGCCTGCCATCGACGTTGTGTCCATTAGGCGGGCAAATTAATTGATTCCAGCATCCCCTCGAACTCACCGCAATCAAACTGCTGCTAACCACGGCCTTGCCTCCCTTGGCACTCGTATTGAAATGTTCGATCACCTCCCAGTTGGACTTCTTGGGCGTCGACGGCTGGGTCTGCGTCTGCGGCGAGCCCGCTCCGGAGGAGGTGCCCCTGCCATCCTGGCCAGGCACATGCAGCTCCATGGACGCCTGGTGGCTGCCACTTCCTCCTACTCCTCCTCCTCCTCCTCCTCCTCCGCTCCCCGCCTGACGCAGCGAGGCCGAGCGGCTGAAGAACTTTCTGTGTTTGCTCTCCTGCATGGAAATATGTAAAATGGTCAGAACATCAATGAAAATAGAAAGTAATATCGAGAGTGGGCTTGAAAAATAGCAGCAAATAACAGGAAAATATTTAAACCACAACGTTCAGTCAACAAATGTTAATATTAAAAACGATTTACCAATAAAAGTGAATAATACTATTCGTAAAATTTGATGATTATTTCTGCCAATCGAGTTAAAAAGTAAAAATGCATGTTACAAATACAAATACAAATTGTTTAAAAAGGTATAAACGTTGATAGATATTATTATAACATTCGTCGATTTAAATTCGTTGCATTTAAAATATTTGTTGTACTATTTATTTAATTTATAATCTGACTTGAGTAGAGTATACTATTTCCTTAAGAGCATTGGCAAAGGTCTTTCCTTTTCCCCAAGGAACTGTTACGCAATGATATTGCGATTGAATGTTCGACACAATTAGCTCACCTCCTTGCTGCTGGCCAGGCTGGAAGTACCGGATCCGCCAGGACCTCCGGCTGCTCCTCCATGCCGCATTCCCCGGAGGGAGAGCCGCTTGGACCACTCCCGCTTCTGGCTCTCCGACGACAGCGAGCGAAAGATGTGGGTGGCACCACCGCCCACTCCGCCACCAGATCCGGCTCCTGGCCCACCGCTCATCTGGGTGCTTCGATCCACTTGCGCTGCAACGAAGGGAGTGGGAGAACAAAATTGATTTTCATTTTACATGCTAAAAGAGGCAGTGCGCTAATTTCTAAACAAATTGCCAATTTTTGCGCTCGACAGCGACAGAAAATGGCATTAAAACAATAAATTCGATTTTGCACAGGCGAAAAGCAGGCAAGGCAGACCCCAAAACAAAGCAACTCAAACAGAGACTGCCGCCCCGCAAAAAAAGCATCGCAAACTGACGCCGCCAATAAATATATCGTATCTCTACTTTTCGGATTCCCCCAGCGCCCACTTTCCCCCAATAAATACGAATATATATATATATATATATATATATATATATATATATATATATATATATATATATGGGCTTATAAGGCCTTTTTTGGTTTTTGTTTTTGGGCGCCGGCCCACTTAAGTCTCACGAAATGCTCGCCAGACACGCAAGGTCCTATCAAAACAGAAGTCGCGAAAGAGACGGGGCGACTCGCACAGAAAGAGACACATACAACGAGTACAACTTCAGATTGTTTGTTAAATTTTCGAAAGAAAGAAGAAATTTATCTGCGATCAAGCCAGCTTTTAATACCCTTTTAAAGTCGTAAAGTTGCGGAGATTATCTGAGAAATACTGCAGATGAGCTGCGAGAATGAAAGCAGAGATTATCTTACATTTATGATAGTGATAAAATACCAGAGATCTATCACTATGCGAACAATCTCTAACTTTAAAGCTTATTATGAACACGTTAAGTAGCCAAAGCCCGCTAAATAGTCAAACTGCCCGATTTCATTAGCATTGTAGGCCAAACTGTGCCACAGACAACAGCAAAACAAAAGCGGGGTGAAAACCCCGGGCGGGAAAGCGGAAATAAAAGGAAAGCTAGCAGTTGGGCGGCGAAGGAAAACTTCCATTGTGGAAAGTCTTAAAGCCAGGCGCAGGTCGTTCGCCGGTTTCTTGGCTCTTCATCGTCTCGTCTTCATCAGCGCCGCATTTCGCCTTTTGTCGGCTTTTGCTTTTAGCCAGAGGCGGCGTTGAAAACTTGGCCAGCACGGCAGAGGGGGCGTGTCAGGCCGGAAAAAAGTGGTGGGGGGGCGGAGGGGTAGAAGGCCGAGCACAAGTGCCTGGCCAACGGCATAAATATGTCAAAAACACAACGCTCCGCGTGCTATAAACAAATTGTTTTGCTGTTGCCAAAAAATATATGAAATATTTCAGCAAAAAACGTAGTGGAATATTAAAAAAAATGCGATGCCAAAGAGTTTCCACAAAAGTACGAACCTATCGAGTAACACAACAAAACAATACCCGAAATTCACTTAAGAAATTCTTAGGAAATTCTTATAAATAAGCTCGCACAATTTGCCATTCAGTATTCTGTGTTTTCCATTTAGTTCAACATTTTTGCCACCCGCTAAGTGGAAAATGCTGGACGGCGAAAACCACGGAGAACATCATATAAACTATAAGTAATATTTCTAAATTCTGCCTCGAATAACATTGGTATTTTTCCAAATTGTGCAATTCAACACGTAATTCTAGATCTTTTGCAATGTTTCGACATGGATATGAAAATAAGTGCTAATTAAAATGAGAAGTGGAAAATCAAATTCTATATGGCTGATAGAATGGTCTACAAAGCGAGCTCCAATTAGAAGTTTTCCAAATAGTGAAATTATTCGAGTCAACTTCTGAAAGTTGACACAACTTTTAAAAAATCCGAAGTTTCGTCAACTTTCCACTCGTATGCAAAATAGGCAACGGAAAAGAAAACTCAGCTTTGGGAAAAGCGATGGGGAAATCCCCGGAGACGTTACCCTGCCAATTGAAAAGTCTCCTTGGTGAAAGCTCATAAATGTCGTCATCGTCTGTCATTCGACACTTATGGCTGCCTTCAGGAATCATTCATCCAATGGCTTAAGTCTTAAGCTATTTTGCATTTTCCAACGAACCACTTGGACTTTTCCAAATCGAAGGAGACGTTGCCAGAGAGCAGGATACAATCGGAATTAATTGGCTTGAACTGTTCGCTCCTTTGCGGATAATAGGCAACAGCTGAGAGCGCAATCAATCAAAATTAATAATTTCGGGATGCTAATCAGGCGATTAATCACAGGCACTCGCAGAAATGTCCTGCCATTCTGCACAGTTTGCAAATCAGCATTGTAATATTTCTGTTGATATATCAACTTATATATTAGTTATTCAAAGGCAGCAATAAAAAGATTCATAACTTATTCTAAGCAACTATTTTGTATATATTTTATTTGAGCTATCACCAATACTCTCTCATCCATTTTAACTCACCTATGTCTTGTTTGCATTCCTAATAAAACTGGAGCTGTGAAAACTCCCAATAAATCAATGTCATACCCCCGAAATCCTGTGCTCCTGAAATATTTGCACACCTCGCCAGGTAAATGGCATGCAAACAGTTCCAACTGGAAATAATGGTTATATTCGATTCAATTCGATTCGATTCTATCGACGCCCCACACCGATGGCAATTCATTATGTTAATGGCGCTAATGGTCTGGCAAATATTGTGCCAGCAACAAAAACACACGATAAACTTTTGTGTCAGCTAAATCGAGCCAAAGAAAAATTAATAAAAACAAAACACATTTGATAAGCGAAGCAAATTAATGAGAACAGTACTTTTTCAAGCCCACACCTCCTGCAAAAAACACGACATGTGTAAATGGAGAAAAAAATAGGAGTACTGTATAACTCGCTTGGAGGAGAGCAGTCCTGACTTTGAAATACCTTTTACATCATATTTGAATTTATTTAAAAACATTTTACTTAAATTTATACAAAATCCTGAAACGATTTCTTTTAGCAATGTATAAATTCTTGTAATATTTATAAGAAAAGGAGGAAAATCACTAAAATATTTATTTATATATATTTATATTTCTAATTAATATTTCTAATTTATCAACAATTATTTTATATAGAATATGATTGCTATATGTCTGATATGCACATTTACTACCAATAAAATATTATTGCTGATAAATGAAAAAAAAATCACAAGATTCCCGAAAATACTGAATATATAAGCAGGTCAAAAAGAGATAGAATGAGAGTGCGTGGAAGCGTTGCCTGCCATCTCTTTTACGCCTCCTCATGCATATTCATTCATTAACCGGGCAACCGAACAGCTGCTGGCATTTGGCACACCCCCTGAACCATCCACCTCACCCACATTCGCCACCTTTTAGACATCCCCCAGCTGCATTTCCCCCCACCCACTCCCCAATTAACCACCCGTGTTTTGGCCTCTAGGTAAGTTCTCTCTAAATATAGTTAGTGGAGCCAGCACTCACGCACTAACACACGTGCGACCAACACTTACCCACTTACTCAGAAACACACGCCGCAAATGCACTGAGAGAAATTCTGTGGGAAAATGCAAGTCTAGCGAGAAATACCTTTATTTTACAATAATCTTAAGTTTTAAATTAAGCAAATTTATTTAGTCCTTTTCTTTTGTATTGAATAACTTTAAGCTTATTTAATTTATTATTACAAGTCTTTAGCTTTCTAAAATTTGATTAAATTTGCATTAAAATTCAGCTTTTGTCTTCAAAATGCATTTTGCTCTTTTTTTTTGCAGTGCAGTATATACATATATATTTTTAGACCCCGATAAATGTTTATGCTGCCATGTGCTGCCCGCTGTTTGTTGTTGTTACTGATTTTTTGGTTATGCTGCTTTTTTGTTTACGCATCGTCATCTTTGGGCGTTTTGTATAATGTTTGCATTTCATTTAACGCGCTGAGGTGTTTTCGGTAGGAAATTTGCATTGCCAAACGAATTCATTAGCCGAACCGAAAGGTGGGACATACATATGTATCTATGTACATAGAATACCAACGCGTATACCATCGGAGATGAAAAGTCAAATATTATTCAAGTGAAGGAATTTCCTAACTTGAATTAAATATATATCAAGACTAGTATATAGATTAAATTTAATAATTATTAAATAAGTTAACAGTTTGCTTGCATTGGGAAATATTACTTCATAGCTTATACACTTATTACATTTTTAAAGCTTTATTTGGTTTTTATCTGGCAAATACCAAAATGTTTCTGCTTTATGGGCCTATTTAATGTTCTATACCATCAATTTCGTTTCATCTGAAATTAATCAGCCAAGCATTTATTTGGATTTCTCCAAAAATGCTGCCCAAGGTCTATCATCCCATCAATTAAAAATGTTGTGGGGAGCAAGCGAATAGGAGGGGCATTTTTTCACATAAGCCAAAAACTTCAATGTGTGCGCTCGAAATAGACGGTCTAAAATAACATTCATAATTAATACAGCTAGTGGTGAAGCCACAGAATCGAGCATAAATTTGTTTGGTTTATAAATTCGATAAAACAAAACCCCAAGCCAAAAACCGAAACCCAAAAACCAAAGCTGAAGCCGAGGGAAAAGCCAAATGCCAGACAGAACCCACATATTTGTTGAATGAGTTGTGGCCAGAATATGCAAGAAATATTGAGGGCAATAAAACCGGTCAAGAGCATCGTAATAAAACTCGAACAAGAAGGCATTGGACGAGGGCCAAAAAAAAGGCGGCAGGCAGGAGGGTCGGAAAATCGGAAAATGGGAAAGTTCACTGCCAATAGCCAGCAGCTGGCTAAGCGGAAAATGATTTCCAGCAGCTAAATGGGTAAACAAGATGGCAAAATGACTTACTAATTTGTGACATGATCCAAGTTAACCAAACCAAGCGAATGAATGCGACATCCTACCTGAGCCCAGATGCTATCTCCCTTCCACATCCGCCCTCTCGCTTCCTCCGCCGTTTTGTCTCAGCTTTATAGCTTTAGTCCTTTCATTGTTGATGATGTGCATTGAGCAGTGAAGAGAAGTATCAATAAGAAGGGCAGTGATCGACCAGGAGTTACCCAGTGTGTGGAAAGTAATTGAAAAGCTCAAGATTTGTATAATCGAAACAAGATACATTTACCATAGATTTGTATCTTATGGAAGCAATCTGATACTTCTTATGCTATCATTTGTAAAATGAATAACTTGTTAAGTTATTATGTCATATTTACATAGTTAATAGTTATAGTTAATGCACACTTATGATTTAAAAATATTATTGTAGTTGTGTAGTAGCTGTTCTTGCTTTTAACCTAAAAATTGTTTTTCAAGCAACTAATTGGATTGGTGGAAATTTTTAAAACAATTGGCGGGATTTACCTGAGCCGTTTCCAAAGCCCAAAATAGAACCAATATAGTGGAGGCACCACTCCCACATTTTCCTGATCACTGGGTACATCGGCAACAAAGCAAAACAGTTTCCCTGCCCCGATTTTCCATCCTTCCTAGCCGTTTTCTGTTTTGCCGTGTTTTGTTCGTCCGCTTTTCTTTTGCCCCCCTTTTTCCCTGCCCTGCCCTTCCGCCTGCCGTTTGCTTTGTTTATTTTAAGTCCATTATCCGTTATCCTTTATGCGTTGCGCCCAGAGCCATGTGCTCATGTGGCCCAGAGCTCACAGATCCCGGCCAACTCTTGGCCCGGTGACTTTAGCCCTCTGCCATGCGGATGAGGCCTTAGTCACCCAGTCACCATCCTTTTGCATACTAAGCGGCGGTTTCACCAAAGGACGCCTCCCCCCTGATGTCCTGCCCCGCCGGTTTATTGTCGGTGTACCGCCTGCAATTTCATTAAAGATATGCAGCCAGCAGGCTACGGCCTTTCCTCCGGTCATCCGGCACATGGAACATTCCGAGGACCTCCGAGTCACTGGGCAATGTCAAGTGGCGATTTGGCAGGCCGCCAGGACACGGAAACCTTCGCCTTCGATTGAAGGACTCACCGGTGCATTAAATTGAAAGGTGTCTATGAAAGCTATTTATTCGATTATAGACAATTAGGTAAATGGTGGCCATATTTGCCAAAACAATTTATGGTTTGGAAATATATACATTCTCATTGGAAATCATTGTCATGAATGTTGTGTTTATTATTTATTAAATAGGAAATGAACAAATGAACATCTGACTTTCACGCTTTCGAATAATTTATTCTAGGCAGCTTAAGCAATATTCCGACGAATTCATTTTTGGCATTCTAAATAAGTGCACTAGGTTTTGAATAGAGTCGAAAAATTTGCGAATCGGATTCCATTCGATTGCATTTCAATGCTCTCGAATGGTGCATAAATCACGAAGTTTATGATTGTTTATATGGCCGACATAAGAACACATTCTAGCGTATCTGGCTGCATTTGTTGTGTTTACCTATATCGAAAATATTGTATGCATTTTCATGAACAATTGCTGAGTAAACAGAAAATCGTGTTCGTTTCGATGCTCTCTTTCATTTTGTTTAATTTGGCAACCGGAAAAGCAGCAGCGAAACAATTTTTATGGAGTTACGTGGTGAGTTTGAAAGCGGAAAGGGGGAATCTGTCTATGATTTTTGGGAATTTGACAAGCAAAAATGCCTACTCATGGCGAAAGACACGTAATTGAGTTGAACTTGAATTTTGTATTCTAGTAATTGAGTTGAACTCGAAGTCTGTGTTTTTGTATTTTTGTATCTCAGCAACTAAATGTGGCAAGTTCAAGGACACTCACAGCTTTCATCTCGTGTGTCAAAGGATGGCCGGTGAATTAAAGCGGAAAGCAGATGGTCCACACTCTCGGATTAGAAAAAAAAAAAGGAACGAAAAGGAAACATATTGAACTGAGAACTCAGATCGAATGGATGCGGATCGGAGATTGGGGATTCGGGTATTTGGGGACTTCGCCTTGAAGTTTCTATCGAATTCGTGCGTGGACTACAAACAAAAGAGGATTTTCTTTGTACTAATCAGACAGATTGCGAGGGCAAGGGGTGCAATGGTCCAAGGGTCGTGGGTCAGTAGACAAGGGCCAGAAAAATAATTCCATGAATAAATTAACACGCTCAGCAGCTGATTGGATTTGGCTTTTAAAGGATTCAGATATATGCCCTATGCCAGACGAATATTCAATGACTAATTAGAAATGGCCAACTCGACTACAGCTTCAGATATGTAATACATTTATCGAGATACAAGGCAGGAAATACTCTACATAGGTTGCACAAAAACTATATAATAATATATTTATGCAGTTTTCATAATTTGAATTCTGGTATAAACTAAATGGTTTTTATGTTTCAATCTTGCTTTAAACTTAATTTGTTTAATGTTTGAAATGACACATATTTTTAAAACACTTCAAGAAACTGTATTGACATATTGGCCAACGGAAATCTAATGAATTTACCATTGAGTATATGTGCTCAAAGCTTCGGACTAATGACATTCAGGCTAATTAGAAATATGTTCACACAAATTGGGCATTGATTAGACGGAATTATATTCGATATGGAATTAAGTGGCAGACCGGTTAGAGCAAACCTGATGCCAAAGAAAATAGTTGAAATGCTATCTACAATATTAAGGCACTTTCGCAACTTTCTGAGCTACTTTTAAGTGCTCGGTCCAAAAGGAATTTTAATTTGCGTTGTGCCATCGATTTCCTAAAACGTTTTCACATCACACCCACTTCAATTATAAATTCTTTGTAATCCACAAAGTTTTCTCTGCTTTGCCAGATAACTGAGACACCCGAGGAAAAACTTCTGAGGCCATCTTCGTCCGCCCAGGACATTTAGTTGCTCAAAGTTTAAGCAGCACTTGGCCCACCTGCCGGCCAAAAGGCATATCTAAAGTCAGATGAGCCAGCATAAATCCTTGCTAAGACCAAGACGAGCCTACGAGATAAGAGATCACATAGTACACGGGCCACCGGAAGTCTGGGGGGTCACCGGAAGTGCGGAAGTGCGCAACTTTACCTCTGACGGGGCACATAAACTTTTGTGTTTAACTAATTGCTGGCTCACACCGACACACACGACACACCCAGGTGGAAAGCACATGCAATTTTCATCTCTGACACTAAACCGCTCTACCTGCCTGTGGTTGGGGTGCAAATTTACTATCTCATTACGTATACTTAATAATTTACAAAAATATTCATATTACGCATACGCCCCCCGTACAACGGAAATGGAAATAAACCAATGGCAGCGTTGCACTAGGAACCGCACGAAGCGGAAGTAAAGAGAGGGGTTGGCAGGGTCTACTAAAATTAACCAGAGCTGAAGTTGAGTTGGGAGAGAGCTTTGCTGGTTTAGTGTTCTGCTGGTTGGGGGAAAAAGCCATCTCTTTGCTATGGAACATGACCGTATGTGTGACGTTCAACATACTTAAATAATTAAGCGCTTAGAGTGGCAGGCGGCTTATGAATGAACTGAATCACAAAAGACACCGCCGGCCCACCGGTCGGCTACTTAATGTCTTGGTTTTATTAAAAGCAGAGCAAATCAGAATTTATTTCCTGCAATTTCGCATACATACCTTACAGGACGAAAAGTTTCCCTCCGACTTTTGCTGGCTCCGCCTGCTGATAATAACGCTGATGTTGATTAGGCTGATGATAATTTATTTGAGTATTTCGTATGCATTAAAGAACAACATCTAAAGATTTTTCACATTTTCTTTTCGTTTGTTTGGTTTTCCTTGCTCCGCCTTGTTTCGCTGCCAACTTTTGAACTTTAAAATGTGCGCATTTTTTTAACGTCGTATTGGTTGCATTCCAAATGAAATGCCCGTTTAAGAGAAAAATATTTGAAATAATTATTGCGAATTTAATTTTCCTTTTCCCTCGCTTTCAACTGCACGCGACTTTTGTTTTTGTTCATTTTTCGCCGAGGAAAAAGAGTCTTGACAAAATGAACTGTGCAAAAACTTTCTGGTTTTTCCACACATGCGGCGAAAAAAAAGGGAAATTCAATTTTAACTGATTTTTTAAAGACTCCTACTGATTGTCGTTGTTTCTGATATTCTGCGATGGTTGACAGTTCGTTTTTTATGTTTTTTGATGCGGCCAAAAAGGGACTTTAAAGGCTGTAAACAGAATACCAGATTAAGAAAAATAGAGAATGCTAAGAATTCTGCGTGGAATTTGTTTAATATTTATTTTATCAAAAATATTTCTTTAGTTTTGGTCTAACGATAAGTTGAAATTAAAGAGCTTAATAACTTTTATCTGCTTGCACTACAAGTTTTATAAGAAAATGCCAGCAAATAATACACCCACCACTTAAATATACACAAGTCGTGCATCTTATGAACATTTTATAATGGGAAATTTATCTTGGCCCAATTAGATCTCTTTAGTATTTCTGAAATAATACGCGTGGGATTTTCGGAGTGTTTCCAGGAACAGATAAAATATGCATTTAATTTCGACATACAGCAAATAATCACATGTGCATACGAAGAATATGTTTATCCAGCTCAAAATCATGTGTTATGCCAATCATAATTTTAAGTGATCAACAAATTTGTGTCTAACATCCAAAAGCAATTAGTATTAGATAATGCTTAAAATTCGGCTCATTCCTTACGCATTTGCAATCAAAGTGGTAAAGCAATCGGAGAAGTCGAACTTCAAATTGCCGCGAATCGAGCTAAACAATCAAAATAATTTGTTTACTTTATTACTTTGACCCAGTGGCTCAAAACTGTATGGATTTGGTGGAATAGGGTGTTGAATCGTGTTGAGACTGACACCAAATGGTTGGCAATTTGCATACGAAATAGGTAAATTGGCAAAACAGAAATTGCAGGTGGGAAAAGCGAGCCAACTGACATAGGTGAAATTACATAAAAAAGGCTAGAGTACAAATAACAAATCCGAGCCGACCAGAATGATTGAGTGGCAAAAAGACACGCCATTCAGTCATCAATAGGACATGGCCCGATATCAATCCCTACCTCCAATCCACTGACTCCCCCAGCTCCCCCCATCAACCAAATCCCAATCAGTCGGCGAAAATCAAAGCGAAAATCAGCGCCCGGCAAAAGTCAAATTAGAAAACAGGACGAACAAAAAAAAAAAACGGAAAAACCACGAGAAGTATATTAAGCTATTCGCTAGCAAACCAAAAAACACCCTTCTAAACATTTATAATTTGTATAAAAATAAAATATCTCCTAAAACCTAAATTTAGTTACCATGTTATTAGTTTGAAGATGCAAAAAGAGAATATTAACTGATTAGGTTTTTACTTGACCTAAAAGCATTGTCTTAGCTTTTAATATAACTCCTAATTCTGCAGCATAAGATGCGAAAATACCCTTCTGTTAGGGTAAAAAAAATAGAAATCAGTCATGGACAAATGAAGCGTCAAATTAGAAAATAATGAAAACAGAAATAAACAGCAAATCTATATGAAGTAATAGGAAAATACGTACATACAATGCGGGGAAATCATAACAAAAACAGAGATACTTGAGCCGGAAGCGTGCTCGCTGGCTGGCTGGCGGGGCACAACAATGAATCAAGGATCCCAGGACTCAAGGATGCAGCCCGTGAAGACAGCCAAGCGGCAAAGATAAACCCGCATTGAAATCGCCAAATGAATGGGAATGATGGTGCGGGGGGTGGGCTGGTATTGCGATTGAAATGGGGCGGTGGGGTTATGTTGTGGTTGTGGTGGGCGGTGGGCGGTGGGCGGTAGGTGGGGGGTTCAATGTTGCCATTGTTATTACTGCTGTAATACGCTTTGCGAGGAGATTACAATTTCTGATTACTTTGTTATTAATAAACACAAAAAGCGTGCCAAACACACGGCCACAGGCCGACACACAGAGAATACATGATCGACACTGGATGCTCTTGGCGGCCAATGCAGTAATCGAAATTCATAACAATGGCATATAGTATATTATATTATAGTTGTAGTTACATACAATACAAGTCACCAAAACTTGCTAAATGCCTATTACCTCGTAGCCAAACATTTCTTCATCATCTATACCAACTAAAGAAATACATGGAAATTAAGTAAGAATTCAAGTTTTAAGCTGGAAAATTGCTTACTTCGACAACAACTGTTTTCATAAATTAAACATAAAATGAAAAGTAGGCATACAAAAAATATTATATTATAAGAAAAGAATTTCTATTCTCTAACTTTTAAGTTTCAAAACTTTCACTAACGATTTCCATTACTTGGACTAAGCTTAATGGAATTTAAAATTGAATCATCCCCTTGTGAAGTTTGTGTTTTGGATTCCATTGGAAGCGTATAATCCAGAAAAAGTTACTCCCATAAACTACCTTTCCAATCTATGGAAAACCGTTGACAATGACATTTAGCACCCAACCCACCCACAGTTTTCCCTTTTTACCACCCTAAACCGCCTGTCTGCGTCGCGTTTATTTTATCATTTTTTGCTTTGTTAGGCAAAAACTGTTTATTAATAAACTTTTCTCCGCTGAGGCCCACGGAGGCGAACAACAAATACCAGACAACAACACAGAAACAAGAGAGGCCCTTTGCAGCACTGGAAAAACAAGGGAAAATGCATTTCGTGCGAAAGACAATTGAATGAAGCTGCTAAGCTGTAGTATCAAGTTGCCGATCGGATGGAATTAATGGAATGACAATTGAAAATTACATTTCAAAACTGCCAACTAACTGACTTTACCAACTTCGCACAAAGACGGCTTTAACTGCTTTAACACAGCAAGCTTGTTGCCAAATTAATTGCATTTTAATTGCGAATGTGAGAGCAACGCAAAGAGTTTTGTGATTAAATTAAGTGTGTAAAATGTGTTTTCTTTCGGCCACATTCTTCACAAGCCACTCGGTTTGCAGCTATTTCGGTTATTCAATTTATTTTGCAATTTTAATGCTGCCTTAATTAATATTTAATTTCGATTTATTCGTGTTGTTGCGGCTCCTCGACTTCATCTTTATTCACAGTGGGTATTTCGTTTCGTTTATGGTAATTTTGATTTATGTGTGCAAAAGATTTGTGGCGTCACATTTTCTAGGTTCAGGCTGAATTTTCCATTTTATTTATCTTAAAGATTCTTGTAATACTTGTTATGTTTACAAATTAGTCGGGCATGCTGATTTTATTATTGCGCAATTTAGTTTTGCTGTTTTCATGTTTCTGTTACATTACATCCACTGCGCTCGTTTTTTTAAGTCTATATATTTTTTTTATCCTTAGTTCGTTGCACTTCTTTTTTTGGAAAATCTTTTAAACGTGAAATTTATAAGTTTTTTTAAAAAGAGTTTACAATAAAGTAGTCACGCTTTCACATAACATAAATAAAATATTTTAACATTTTGCTGATAAGTTCGTAAAGTTTAAAGACCACCTTCAATTTAAAGAACTCTGTATTGAAATTCTGTGTTAGCCTGTTTACGATTTCGTTTTAGACTTGTCTCATAAACTCGATAGTACTAACAAGTATCTGAAGTTGTTTTATCCATTATCACTCTTGCTGCACCGCTCCCTCACCTTTCACACACTTTCACTTTCGGCTCCACTGGCCGATTTTCGCATATCGGTTGGCGGAGAGGAGGTGGACTCCTCTATGGGGCATTATCTTGTATCTATGGCCCTTCAAACGCTTTTCACTGTTGCTCGGTCGAATATTTTTATCTCGCTCGCTCGCTCGCACTCACTGTCTTCAGCCGGGCCGCATTTTCCGGTTTTTCCGATTCCGTTCCGTTTGCATTCGGCAACAATAAACCCGCAACTAAGTTGAATTTTCCTCGGCAGACGGCTTATATACGATTTTCCCAGTCGTCGCTTCGTCGAATGTTGAATGGCCAAAGCTTCGGCAGGCTTTTCCCGCATTTTCCGCAAGCTTTTCCCGCCTTCAACAGTCAACGAAACTTCTTTCAATCGGATACTGTTTACAGGTGTTTGTTTTGGCCCCGATTTATTGAGGTTTATGACCACCAAAAAGATACGGAAAATGGAAAGAATGAAAACAAAAATTCGGCAGAGTGCAATGCACTTAAAGCTCTTTGGTTTGGATTTTTTATTTGTTTTTGATATCTCAAGTAAAACAACGAATGTGCCAAGAATCCACAAAATTTCTGACACTTGTTGCTTCCCAATTTTATTTCAACTGCGCGTAAAAGTAGGCAAGCAATTTTTCTGCTTCTCCTGCTGAATTATTCATTGGCAAATTCGACAACGGCTAACCGCCGGAAACATAAAAATCCCATATATATTTAGGCCCAGCACAAACAGGCCGCCAAAACAAGAATAACATTTAAAACTTTTCAAATATTTATACGGCCAATTGGAAATTTGCTGAATTATTGAACTGCCGCAAACTTGTCAGTGGAAAAGGGACGCAGCGGATTTTCCCAGTAACAGGAAAACTTTCCTCAAGATTGGTTAATGAAAATGTATGCCAAGCGGCAACACGTAAAGAAAACAATAAAACCCGGGCACAATCCGCCGCAAATCAATTGGGAGTGGGTGGCCAGGGAGGGAGGTGTGGCAGGCCCAAAGGACTCACGCAGCAAGGACCTAGCAGGACTGCGACAATATCTCACGGAGAAGAGTTCCTTGCGACGTTCCGTGCGCATTGTGAAAACATTTTTCTAATTTCCTGTCATCAATATAAATGAAATGTTCACGGCAGCAATCGAGTTGGTGCGAGGTATGAGTAGGGTTAAATGGGTATATTTGTTAGAGGAATGACATGAAACTCTAAAGCAATTCCACAAAAATGAGCTTAGTGAGTAATTAATATTGTTTATCAATGATTTCTACACATGCTTGTAATAAAAGTAACATTTTACCCATTTTTGGCTAATATGACACTGAGTAGTGGGTACTTTATAGTCGCATCCCCCACCTGATACATTTTCCAATACCGTGTGAAACCAGCAGAGTCGGGAAAGTATTTGTCTATGTATTTTGTAAAATTAAACAACAATTGTCGCACAGAACAGAAACAGAAATTCGTAGTGGAATACAGTAAGTGTTAGGGACTAGAAACGGAGTCGCTTCACGGAGCGATAGTGGTAGCCATCGTCCAGGAGGGCCGAGGAGTCCTCCTCGCCATTGGGCAGCTCCTCCACGACGGCATTGCCGTCCAAGGGAGGCAGATACTCCTTCACGGGCAGCAGTTCCGGAACCACCGATGGAGTGCGATAGTGGTATCCGTCGTCCAGGAGCACTGCGGACTCCACCTCCTTGTCGGGCTCCTCCTCCTCCACGGTTTTCACTTCCACCTCCTCTTGCGGTTCCGTGATTATCTCCGCTTCCTGCGGCTGTTCGGTGGTGATGATAACTGCCTCGGTGGTTGGCTCCGCTGTGGTGGTTTCTTCTGGAATTATTACCTCGGTTGTGGTGGGCACCTCCTGCTCGTGCTCCTCCTCCACCACAGGTGGCAAGTACTCGTTGTTCAGCGGAGGCAGGTAATCACGGGGCGGCTGGAGGACATGGTTCAGGGTGGCGGCATGCTGCTCCACCGGCGGCAAGTAATCGCGACTGGGCACAGGTGGCAGCTCCACTGGAGGCAGGTACTCCAGCGGCAGGTGGCTAACATCACGGCGAACCACTGAGCGACAGCTGGCCAGGCTCACGACGGCCAACAGCAGGCAAATCTCCTTGAATCCTTGCTGGAAATTAAGGAAAAGGCCACATGAACAATATCAACTAATCCACTTTCATTAAGTTGAAAGAAATTATAATTTAAAATAAAATGTGGTGGTGGTTTATACGATTGTATTGAATTGGATTTTTGTATGTTAATATAAATGAAAAGATATTATAATTTAGACTTTGTTTGAGTTCACATAAGTAAAGTTTGTTTCAGAATGTGTATCTTTAATTTCTCCAGCGAGTTTACTGTGTTTTGTTAAATGTTACTTGTGCACTGTGCCTTACCATCTTTGTTGTAACTTAAATGTTTGCTTCACTTGCTCTGCGATCTGGATCTGACCTGCTCAATCGATTGGAGCTGCGGTTGCGTTTTGCTGCTGCTGTTGAAATCGTTTTAAGTATTTATACAAAAAATTAGCAGGCCGGCCGCAAGATGTTCGATGGTCAATCGAACGCAATCGAACCGCATTAACACGTATTTGACGAAACGCCGTTGGCCAAGTTAAGACGTCTTCAGACGTGTTCGACGCTCCCAGCCGGATGTTCGACGTTTTGGGCCCTGACAATGGTCATTGATCGTTAAAGATCTGAAGATTGGCGTTCGGAGATTATTATTATTATTTTTATGTGTTTGCCCATTTGCTCTGCACTATTTGATTGCCGAAGAATCTGTCAATATTATCGTTAGAGATTACCCCAAGACCACACCATTCCATACCTCATTCCCTTCCGCCATTCTACAAATATCATTTTTCCCATATTTATACATTTCTTAATGTTTTCGGGGGAGGGCCTTCGCAGCGTGGTTTCAATGTCGCCCTCGCAAAGGGCCAATGTCAAGTGTTTTGGGCCATTGTAACAATTACACCAACTGCAGGTCGACGATGACGGTGCTGAACATATAGCTGAATATATGTATGTACCTCTTCGATCAGAATTGTGTCGGGGAAGTCACGCGGATTACAGCGGATCGATGTAATTTGTTGCTGCATCATCCAACAGCAATTAACCGACTTATCGCACTTGACCGGTGCTGTAAAATGGAAGTGGGTTCAAAACACCGCGGGCTCTTCAACGTTTTAAGCCAGCTTAAGATGAAATTGAAAACGAAACTCCCATTCGAAATCGAAAACATAGCCAAAATGAAAATGAAACTGAATCGAATCACAAAGGAAATGCATGAATGAAAGCCGCACGAGAATATATATTCAATCAAATGTCATAAACCAATCGAAGCTGCCACAAATCCGTTTTGTCAATCAAAATATTAGTCTACCAATCATCCTAAAAAAGTGCCTTTATAAGGGATCAATAGACCAAAATACCCTATAAATTGTACGATGAAATGAGGTGTTAATAACTATTTAATTCTGACTATAGAGTATTGAATAATTAAGAGTGTGAAAAGTATGCTAATATAGCAAGTAAATAAGAAGATGGGACAAACTTCTAAAAATACTTCACAGTTGGCTAGGAATTAATATTATTCAAGCCAGTAAGAACAATTTTTATATTTGTTTTACTTATACTTTTTATTTACCTCTACCTATTGGTTTTCAAACAACTTGACTGTGGATGCAGTCCACGTAGTGACGAAGCGCACCAGTAGAATGTGAAATGTATACAAGAAGAAATAGAATAAAGCTGTTGTTATTCGATCATAAAAAGTTATATATCAATCGGGATGGAAAAATTGAAAGAAAAATAATAAGCAACACTTACAGCTTTTTCCAAAATTCTGAAGAACTAACCCGCTTTGAGTAATTAATAATAATAATAATAAATTTTATATGTCTTTAAATTATACCGACATTTGGAAAGCCCTGCTAGTTTTTCGGGAAAGCATCTTTAAGCCGTCACTAGATTTACCTATTTAGGAGGTATTTTTTTTATATATATATTTTCGGACTCTAAGAAATATTATTTTGCTAGGTGGGCAGCATTATCATTTTTTGTGCCTCCAGAACACCCAAAAAAAAAAGAGAAGCCTAAGCTTTTTATCTATTCCCCAGTGAGGTGAGCAAACAAAACGTAAAAACACGATGGGTAAAAATGCTTTCAATTTTTTTGGATCCCCCATTACGACCTGGCCGAAATCAGCTACAGTTGCAGTCCGATTTTTCCTGCCAGTTCAATTCAATGTATTTTTTTGGCTGGCTACGCAAATCGAGGATTAGTAAAAATTGAAAAACTTCCCCACAGCGCCCACATACCTAAAAAAATCTAATGGTTTCGCCCCTTCAATTTCACTTCGCCCGCACCAGTTTGCGTAATAGAAAGCAAAATATTGAGTTAGGAATTTCAACTGAGCCACGAGCACACGGTTTAATACCTCCTGGTTCATTTGGAGGCAACTTGAATTAAAATTCACGCAAAAAGTGGTACAAAAAGTTTCGAATACGCAGCTGTAATTCTGGAATGTTTGTTTTAGAAATAGTTCTAGGGGAGTATTCCGGGAAATCGGGCTTTTGTTCAGACAGCTGCCACTTGGGGCATTTCCATGTTTTTGGCCAAAAACACCATCAGCACAAAGTTCCGAATCAAACGAGGTGAACATACATTGAATAAACCTAGAGGGAAAAACTATTCATTTTCGTCTAATAGTCCATTCATTCAGACCCAGTAAATTGAGAAAACTTCCTAAAAAAAAGTATAATGAGAACTTCAATTTAGATTTTATTAAGAAGGAGGTAAGGTATGCAAGAAAAATTTTAATTAATAATGATATAATAAATACATTAAAAACAATCCTGTTGCTCAATGATATGAGGTTTTAAAATAAATTAAATAAGTGCCAATTATATTTATTTACATTTCCATTTAATGGAATCTCACATCTTATTCATTTTCCAATAGCAAATTATATTTACGATGAAAGTTTATGATTGTCCTGCTAAAATGCAAACTAACTCCCCATTTTATTAGTTATTTGTCCCAATTCAGCATATCCTTTCGAATCCCAGTAGATTGCAGCTTCTCCTGGCTCTTTGGTAAGTCAATTGCCCTAACCTCCTTAACTCACCCAAAAAACTCTGATTGATGTTTGCCTTCAGCTGGTGTAAGTGTCATTTGCATGCAAGACTTGCCAACTTCGGAGCACACATTCGCACTATGTATAGTATATGCTCGTAGAAAACTGAACAAAATGTAATCACGCCATGAAATATGCAACAGATGTGCAGCGGAAAAGCTGGAAAGGAGGATTCATGGGTGGGGGCATGGAGAAGGACCATCTGCAAACAGGCAACAAATTAGAGGCAATTCACGTGCCTGTCAACTTAACACATTACGCTCCAATTACGCGCCTTCGTAGGGCGAATGGGAATCGGATGAGGTCCTGGTTCGTCCGGGTTCCTCGAATATCACTTTTCGCATAATAAAATCAGTTGGAGCTGGTTGCCTGTCGTCTTAGCTCTGCCGTTTGGCAGAATCGCAAAGGAGTGGGCTCGACCAATCGGCTTGGGAAATGCAATGCATACTAAGCAGTCAGGGGGGAAAGGACATCACTTGTGCAACAGAGACTGCTGCTCTGGTAACATCGAATCCTGGCCCAGGACAAGCAATTCCTGAAGGTGTAACATAGGGAGAAGACTTTTATGACCCGAGGAAAAATTTAATTACAATTTACAGGTTTGACCTCTGTCAACCCTTTTCATCAGGTAAACACACTAAAAGAAAATACAAAAGTGTTTTTTCTTGGAAACTCTTGATTCGTGCATTTGCATTTTTTTAGAAATTTAAATTACATTTTAAAATATAAAGAATTAAATGAGTAAAGATCTCCTTGCAAAGACAAATTTGTCAAAAAATTTGTGAATTATTTTTTCATGTCATAAGAGTTAACCAAATTGGAATTTAAACAATGAAAGTCTTTAGATTGAAGCACATGGTCCAGAATTGTCTAGATAAATGTGTGTCCTTTGTGTGTCTCCATCCGTTGGCATTGAACTGACCCCGAGCTGAAACTCAATTAATTTTGAAATCCTTTTGGCAAAGTGTTGTGCCAGAGCTCCTTGAACTCCTTTCCCTCCTTTGGTCCTTCGGTTTTATTTATTACATTCCATTCCCGTTTTGCTGTTGATTTGCCTCGATTCTCTGCCGCGTTGGGTCGCATTGTCAAAGCGAATTTAATTGTCTCAATTATGCGCTAAATGTCGCCAGTTTCCAACAGCTTCCAACACAACTCCGACCCAAATCAAGCCAAGGTCAAGCGCGGCAGTATCCTTTTTCATTGGATTCGGCGGTGGGTTGGCTGGTCGGAGAAACCAAAGACAAGGTGGTGACAAGGCAACTTCATTGGAGCAATTTTCACCTCCTTCAGAGGCACCGAAACGAGGCAAGGCGACGACCAAATAATCAAGTGACTTACTAAAAAGTTAACGCAATTTTGTGGCAACTTCAAAAAGTTTCGTCAACCCTTTTGTGGTGGCGCCTTGTCGTGGCCTGAAGGAATTTCGCGGATGCCATCAGCTCCTCCTCCTTCTCCTGCTCCTGCTCCTCCTCTTCCGCCTCCCTTTCCGGTTTGTAGCCCCTTTCCCGTCAATTCTCGCCATCACGCTCAGTTGAATGCACTTTTGTGCCTTCATTACCATGCCGCAAAAAGGACGAAAGTCCTTCAGGCCTAGGGACATTACTCATCCAGAATGAGTTGCTGAAATTGTGTGGGAATCTGCTGACTAATTCAATAAGTATAATTACATATTAATTGTAATTTTATTAATTATAAATGGGAAAATGGGGGCGATGTTCCAAATCAGTTATATTTATAAAATTAATAGAAAACCTAATGGTGTTTTAACATAGATATGCTCGAAAATTAGTATTGAATTGACATGCACTTTTGATTAGTATCACTAGCCGAGACAATTTGCAAGTAGCTGAGTTACGAGTACCTGATTAAAGCTTTCTTACTTGTTTTTATGCTCAACTTTAAACTCTTTTAAATTCCAAGAAGTCCATGAGACCCATTTCCAGGCTGCCAGCTTATCAGAATAGATGACACATGGCGATCCCCAGCGCAAAAATCGCATTAGACGCACTTGCCGGCGTGTAATGCGGCGTATACGTAATTTGCTTTACAGGTAATTAAAAAACAACACACGCCGCACACACCTGACGGAGCGAGCCGAAAATTTTCATAATTTCACACTTAGCTGGGCAGCATTTTCGGTGGAAAAAGCGGATGACATCTAATCAAAAAGCAGGCATCCTGGCCCCTGTATCAATGCAATCTCGCAGATACACACATATATAGAATTGAGCAAAAAAAACATGCAAAGCTTACTTTTTACCACATCATATGGCGAAGCGCCCACGAGCGGGGAAAAGTGGCATGTCAACAGCAAATTCTATTGCGCAAACATAGGAAATTGTACAAATATTGAACGGAAATATCCTGCAGCTTTGGGGCTCCTCTATTGACACGTTGCGTGGCCAGGATGGCTGACTTTTACACTGGAAGTGGACAATTCGAGTGGGTGGGATGGATGTGTGGCATAATGAGTGGCAAGTGGAAAACTTTAATACCCTAGATTGTCAGCCCTTGTCCGCAGGATTTTCACTCCTTTGTTGGGCCGCAATAATGTCCTTGTCGCGTGCGTGTGTGTGTGTATCTGTGCTTTGTCTGTGTATGGTTTAAGTTGCACGTGTGCGTTAACGTCTTTTGCGGTTGACGCTTACAATTTTACGCCGAAACTAATTATATTAACTGGGCTCAAAGTGGCCGCGCGCTCGAACAGAATCAGTTTATGTAATGCATATGAGAGTGGGCACAACATCCTCGTCCTTCGAACATCAACACCACCCACAACAAGCAGCAACAGGGCGAAATTGGTGTGTAATTTCCAATTAAGCTCAATTTACCGTGGTGGCCAAGGCTACAAAGTGCAGAATAGGAATGTGGCAAATTGCTGGAACAAGATAATCGGCAAGAACCATCAACTAACCTGTCCCCAACGCCAGGGACACCTTACATAAATAACAGCTGCGCGATTGGATAACAAGGATACAACGAGGGGCATTGCGCGGGGAAAGCACTTGGGGATTAGTGGCTCGATATCATCCTCTTGGCGAAATTAAGAAAAGTGCTTAAAACAAAACAATCAATCGTATTACTATCTTATTATAGCAATTACTTAATCTTTTAACAAGCAGAAGCTTTCTAACTTTAATGAATATTTCCTTACCTTAAAATTAATTTGTATTGCCTTTCTTTCTATTACTACAAACTGTTTCAAAAATCTTTCTAAATGTGCCCCACTTATTTTTCCATTAATTTCCCTTCACCTGTAAAACTTTGCCATTCAGTATCGTCATTGCCGCTTCAAATGGTGCGTAAGTCGCTGCCGAGCAACAGAAGTCAGAGGTTATGCCAACTAATTAAGTCGACAACACTGATGGCAGCAAATTTAATTGAAACGAATCTGCCGCTTAACAAGCTGCACAAACAAAGGAGCGAACACGAAGGACCTCCTCCTGACCAATATGTTTTCCATGCCATTGGCCATATCGAAGTCCGACTCTCGAAAGTAGAAAGTCGTTTAAACGACACGCCAATTGTGTTTGCCGTGTTTGCCCTCGTTATTTCAGCCGTATTCGAACAATTATTCCATATTAAATTGTTCAGAGGAATACAGAGCGAATAATTAAAAGTAAATTGAAATTGAAGTGCGTCGAACTGAGCTCAAGCTGTCTGCTGCCCAGAAGACCTAATTAAAAAAATATAAATCCGGCCAGCTAAGCTCCGGGTATTCCCCCTACCAACCACCGCCACATTCAAATTAACATTCGCAGCCAGTTTCCAATTGAAACAAAGTCATTATCCTGTCGGCCAGTCCGTGTGGGTGGAATGTCCTGTTCACTGAACTCACCGGAATGCTGCAGCTGCAGTTTCCCCTAATTTGTTGACTTTTAAAGTGAAACGGAAAGCTCAAGCGGACATCTGGAGAAAACTACACAGAAAATAAGAACAACTTAATACTATTACTTATCAGCCATTTTTAAATGTTTGTGTGTCAGAAAATTGGCAAAAATATGTATCTTAACTTCGGAATATATGAAAATTTTATAAGATACATAACTAACGTAGGAGCTTATTAATTAATAATTAATCAAACTTAATTTTGTATAATAATATTAATATTTTTGTACTATTATTAAGGCAATCAAGTAACTTATTTTTTGGTGAAATTTTCAATGAATCCCTAATTCTATTTCATTATCAATCTATATACATACTTTTAGCTATTTTTCTAGTGCACTTTCTCTCTGATTTTCGGTACATTTTCAGGTGTAACATCATTCGTGTCAGGACGAAAACCTGAAATTTCCCAAACAAACAGATCAGCAAACAAACAAACCTGCGGAGGGCAAGGCAAACAGAATCAAATTGTTGCTGTTTGTTGACCTATGTACTCCCCCATACACCATCTACATTTTTAAGGAGCCAGCACCCCTCCCCTCCCCCCTCCCCATCCCCTTTGGACTGGATTCTTATTTGTTTTCATTTTCATTTCTTTAGAACGAACTGCAGGAGGGGAAAGGGAGGGCGACGGGAAACGCTTTTCGGTTGCAAGGTGTCTGGGGAAATTAACAAAGCCGCAGGTGCAGTGCCCTTCGCCCGAGAGTTTCCAGGACCTGTCCTTCGTTGAATCTTAATGAAATATGAACAGCGGGAACATCAAGCGTCAAGTCAACGAACTTGCCGCCAGATTCTACCGCATAAAATTACGCATACGCCACGTTGAACAGCCGAACAATAAATTCCCCTTTTCTTAACCCTTTTTTCAGCGCTCGCCCAGTTAATTATCACGATCCAGTGCACAGCTAATTGGAATTTAACCTTTCGGCCGCTGCGATACTTTTGGCATTTTTATTTATTTACCCTCGCTGGTGGAATAATAATAAAAAATAAGCCCCTAGGAATTGTGCGCTTGCCTAAAATAGCCGCCGAAAACGAACCATTTAGCCGCTTTTATCTAATTGCCAAAGCTTCGATTTTCATTTTGTCAACGTTTTGCACTCGTGGTGCTCGTCGTTTGCCAAACATTTTCGTTGGCACGTCATTTCGGGCTACATAAATTTAAATTGAATTTTAAAAATTCAGAAGCCAAAGAAAACCTGCGTGGGTGTATGGGTGTGCCTAATAAAAACGTTTGCTTTGCCATCGATTTTCGGCTCGTCGACTTCACATTCCCGTCTCCAGTTTATAAATATTTATGCGAGGTGCTTTTCCTGGTTTTCCAACCACCCTTCAACCAGAGTCTATGATAACTAGATGGATGGACGGGCGATGGGAAAACTATAAGTTAATGCGAGCTGAAAGGCACCAGGGACACGGTGCGTATGATTGATGAGCTTTTGCGGTCAAGTCATTTCCCAGTTTTGAGCAGCAAATGAACATCTCTATAGAAACATGTGTGTTTTTAGATTTGTAAACTTTGCTGTTAAGTTATTTGGAAAAGTTACATCTATATTGAAAGGGTTATATGCAAGGGTAATATGAAAGGGTTATATGTGCTTACATTTAATTCATATAGCTGTAAACGGAAATTGAAAACAAAAAGGTTTATTTATTTAGGTAATTTAGGTAATTTAAATGATTACACATTTAAAGCTACTAAGAGTGGTTTATAACGTTTCAGTGAAACCTCACATTTTCTGGCGATTTAAAATCAGTTTAAAGAGTACCCAAAAGTATGCCACTCAATTTCCAGTTTACTGGTGACAAACCCAACTTTAAAGACAAAGCTTAAGTAGCACTCACTGTTGGATTTATGATTAGTTCAGCTCTTGTAGCTCAACAGATACAGATACTCACGCTGCAGCTCATCAATTTTTCAACAACTCTGACAGCCGAAAGCGACTTTACGGGCACATCATAGTGAACATCCCACTGGCAGTCAGTGGACCAACTGAGACACATGTAAGAGCCAACATGTGGAACCGTGGCTTAATTACCTGCCGCAAGCTGTTGCCATTAACAACACATTTTTGGCCAACCCAATCGATGATTAGGGCTGAGGACATGGCAGTTCCCAGGACCGAATTCAATTAAACTGTCACAGGCCACAGAATGAGTGACTTGGATTTATAGTCCAATTAATTGACGCAACGTCAACGCAAATGCAAAATGAAATGATTGCGAATGTCTGTCCCCAGCGAAGAAGAAAGATGCTGGCTGGTTGGTTGCTTGGTTGGCAACATGCAGGCAAATTTGTTAACAAAAAAGGATTTCCATGTTGAGATTTGCCAGCTTCCACGAGCCACGATAAAAAGAAGGCAGCACGCAACGGCAAAGGAAAGAAAGTAATTTAAATTTGTAAATCGATAGGCTTGACGGTGGAAGAACCCTTTTTTTCGTGCTTTTTTACGTGCTTTGCCCATTTAAATTTTATAAATATTTTAACTTCATAAATGCCAGGCGAGCGGTGGCCCACGGCGCCTAGAAGTCCCTGAATTTGCATAAACTAAAGACAAACTGGAGCCCGGACTTCCACTCCTCCTCCTGGCTGCCACTCAAGTGTTCTCTATTTTCGACTGGGAGCTGTCCTTTTCGTGGGCCTCAGCAAACATTCTCAAGTTGGCTGCCGTGGGAGCCGCGGGCTGCTTTTCCCGCCTCTTTTCCAACCCCTTTTCCAGCCCCATTTGCACCTGCCTGGCTTACAGCGGCAATTTCCACTCAGGTGCAGGACCTTACAGCAGCTTTAATGTCTAATGGTCCGGATAAGGAATGTCTTTTCAAAAATATCAGGTTTAATAGGATATCACTATCACAATAAAGGCTATATGAAATAATCCACAGTTTTCTTTAAACAAGAGTATATTAAAGTGTATTAGGATAACACATTTTGTAACTTAATGAATTTAATATACATATAAATAGTTCAATTAAATATATTTAGCATAACATTTCAGACAATTCACGTATGCAAGTAAATTTTAATATAAAAACCCATTCCTTTCATCAAGTGCTGTATATGTCATGATAAAAGCTCCTCTAACCATCTAAATCCTTGCCATGGTAATATAAAATATGTTTTTCTAGATATCAACTTTAAGATTTCACTAAAATATATAGCTATACTTAACCGAAGTAAGTAGAAGTAGAGGATACCAACACCTTCATTCGATTGCCGTTTATATTTTACAACACTTTCAAGACATAAGTTGTCCTATCCATCGATATCCTTGCCATCTCTGGCTTAAAGTCCTGAATGGTTCGTTTCATTGACCCAACATGCAAATTGACTGTGAAACAAACAGGCAAGAGGCAAATAGACAAAGTTTTACATATGTATAGAATCGAAATCAGAAGTCGCAAACACACACAGACTGAAATCAATGAGCCCCGCACAATTTATGGCTCAACATATCCTATATGCCATCTGCATGTTTCTGGGTTTTTTTTTTCTACTTTTGCTGGGTTTCGCTATAAATTATTTCCCCCACATGGCAGGGCAAAAAAGTCGGCAGATACACCACCGCACTCGTCCTGCAAACATAAAATATTGCACATGAGTGGTTTTTATGCAAAGAAGCTGGGCGAGAATAGCGGCCTCCTCCTTCGACACTTTAAACTTGGCTAAGCAACAAGTTGGGCTTCTTTTTACGGGTCGCTCGGTATGGGAAGAATTATTGCGTTGCGGCGGAAACTTAAAGAGCCAGCGGAAATTGTTGCCGCCTTTTAGGCCGACAACCGGGGAATGATTTATGTGCCACATGCAGCAAATGGTGTGGGTTTATCCCGCCGGGGAGTACAAATCTCTTACCAACTTATAAGCATATATACAATGGCACGGGTCGCACTCGTTCATTAACAATTCATTAAATGCCAACAGAAAAATTAAACGCCAGGCTAAGCAGGGCAAATTTATCCTTGGCAGACAGGACACCGAAATTGGCTTTCAGATGTGGTTAATAAATATAGGTAAGTGTAAATATGGCTTAAAAGATATAACCAAATAATGACTGGCATTTAATTTAAATAACAATAAGTTCGTAAATAAGTATTGCTATATAGTATTGCTATATATGATTGATAAGAGTAGTAAGTATCTTTTTATAGATAAAAGTAACAAAGAGTGTTCGCAAGTTGATCAATTTTTTTCACCATAAAGACCGCAATTGAATTTGTAAAATGTAATATGCACAATTATGCCTATTAAATGACCCTCGGTGTTTGGTTAACAAACGCAAATACATGGGCAAAGATGAAATCAATAAATAATTTCCGCAACAAGTTCTGATGACAATTTCATTGGCTGTGACAGCTGGGTTGGCTGGGCCCATTTTCCATGTAATACGCATTAAAATTAAGTTAATTATTCACGGCCAGGCAATTAGCTGTGCGAAAAGCGGTCCAAATATGATAGAAAATAGAATAGAAGACTCTCGAAGAGTACTTCCGCACAATTCGACAGGCCTGCGAATTAACACCTTAAAAATATATTTAGAGCTCGATGAAAAAAACGTTATGAAAATAATTGAAATTAAAGTGCGCAGCCTAAAGGTCAAGTCGACGAACGAGGTCCAAAACCGGGACCACTTGACATTGTCCAAAGCAAAACTGAGGCAAGACGAAGCCCCCAAGAAGAGCACTCCACTTTGAAGTGGCTCCATTTGTTGCTGGCCTTTTTGTTTTTGGTTTCTCTAATTATGGCCGAACTCGCTTTTGGCTATATATTGAGCAGCTGGCCATTAGCAAATCATCAATCAGCTCAGGCAACTTTCAATTGCAAGACGCAAATCGTAAACCCGAAAAGGCAAACTTGAAAAATGGTAAGTCCTCAAGGATTTGAGTTTGCTGCAAAGGATTAAATAAAGTCGCAAAATAAATCAAATAAATGGATATGAATTTAAAAGTCATTTAAGCCAGAAACAGCAAAATTGAATTCAAAAAGCACTTGAAAATACTTCCACTAACTACTACTTATTTTCCAGAAAATCTTCTCGCTTGGTGGTGTCCTTACCCTCTCCGCCGTGGCCAGTGTGGCTCTAGGTGCTCCTCAATTGGAATCTCGCCTGCGCCGTGATGTCTCGGAACTGGTGGATCCCGCTGCCGTGGAATACCTGCCTCCTTCGGTCACCGAGGCTGTCCTCCTGAACGCTGAGCCCGTGGAGGCTGAGCCTCAGGCCGATCCTGCTGCCCTGGAAGCCGATTCGGAGGCCACTGTCCTGGGCGATGAGGGCTACGAGTACCGCACGGTGCGCCGCCTTAAGCTGCGCCATCGCAACCGTCGTGATGTGTCCCATTTGCAGCCAGCCAGGCAGTATCTGCCACCCAGCACCGCCTACTTGCCACCCGCCCAGGAGGCGCAGGCTGCCCCCGAGGCTCCGGCAGCTGCAGCTCCACCAGCCGATGACACCGAGGAGGTGGTGTCCGCCGCCGAGCCCAAGGTGAACCGGGAGTACCTTCCGCCCACCGAAGCTGCGCCAGCGGCTGAGGAAGCCACCGAGGCGGCTGCACCCGAGGAGCCAGCCGATGTCCGTGTGGTGGATGTGCCCACCGTTTCGGGGCAACTGCTCCAGGATGGCTACCACTACCAGCAGCCGGCCGAGATGCCCGCCAAGCTGAGGGAGGCCGCTCCCGAGTATCTGCCTCCGATCGGCGGCGAGGAGGTCATCGTGGAGGGTCCGGCTGGAGGCGAGAGTGCCGTCCTGGGCAGCGATGGCTACCAGTACCGTGCCATCAGGCGTTACAGATTTTAAATTTCTCAATTTGCCAGCGATTTGCTCACGTTTTGTTCCACCTTTTAATTGTTGTTGATGTTTTTTAATTGGTCTAAATAAAATATAATTTTGAACAGTACACTACAATTTGTTTAATAAATTCCTTGAAATGCAGTTTCACCTGATTGATTATTAATAATTAATGCATATTTAATGCGCAGTGAAGCAGAAGAGTAATGCGATTAAAGGGTTCAACAAAAAGTAGATAAGTTTGTGTAATGCATAACCTTCTCCCTTTTTGCAATTTATTCTCTTCACCTCAATGAAATATGCTAATTTTTAGTTAATACATGGCAGCATGAATCAAGTAAACCCACACTAAGCAATGGCCCGATTGCACAATAAATACCCAGCAAGGACTTGATTGAGGAATTCCCAGAATAGTTCCAAGGCCTTATGTATTTATATAATTAAAGTCAACAGGCTTATGGACTACAAACCTGTGGCAAAAGCAAACATAACATTACGTATACGCACTGAGTGGGTTTGAGCTGCGCAGTCAGTTGGCTTACGTTGTACATTTCAGCCTTGTTTAGTGTCAATAAAAGGGCTTTTATATGTGAGTCGCCAATTAGCTGAATTTATGCCCAACTGGCATAGCTGCCAGCTGCTCCCCTTTGATGCCCCCCACCCCTCCTCGATATGAAAATCGTTGAAGGATTTTATATTAATGCTCGTCCCGCATCCTGCCACTCGGTTGCCATGGACGCCTTTGGATCTTAATTAATGCACTTGCGCGTTAACTCAACTCAATGGAAATGAAGGAGGGAGTGCGTTCCGGAAAATGTTCCACAAGAGGAGCGGCATTAAGTGCTCACTCAAGTTAAATTACTTTGACGGAAAAGCGCAGATAATGACCAGCTCGTCATTTTTACACACTCACTCTTTACTGGCCAATTTCTGCTGGCGTTCGCATCCGTATCCTCTTCTCGATTCTTCGTTTTTAAATTATGAAATCAATTGTGCGAAATTCAATTAAAATCTTTGCACTTTTCGCCGCTGCACAGTTCCGGGCAGGCAATCTCAATTACATTCCAACATCTGTCCATATATGATAAGGCCCTACCAACATTTTCCGCATGTTTATTTTAGGTCCGAATGGCCCCCGGGGAATCGCAAACGAAGGGATTGGACCGAGCTGCCTCTGACAGCCCGCTTATTGCATATTAAATTGGGAGGACAGCGGCACAAATCAGAAATCAGGAATCCGGAATCCGGAATCTGCCAACGGGAGCAACAAGCCGAGCAACAAGCGGCTACACTCGTTTTGAGTGCCCGCCCGGAAGGACATTTGTGCTTGCGCAAAGGAATAACCAAACCATGAAGTAGGGACAAGCAGGACATGTGGAGTGGGACACTTCTGGGTGTTTGGGCCAAAGTGACGCCGGTGATGGGAAATGCTGCTTAACAAAAAGGCAAACATTTTTGCGAAATCGATTTGCTAAAACAATTTTTTAGATGACAGTTTATATGTCATTTGATGGAGCCAGCAGGAACTCAAACTTCTATTACTTGTTGCTGTTTGAATGTCTACCGCTTAGCTGCTATTGTGAGAATCGCATAGAAAGGCGCTAAATTCGAATTGTATTCCTATTTGATTATACTGAGTAACATGGCTTGGCAAATGATAAAGAGGTAGGAGAAATATATTATAGATTCGTTTCTTTTACTAGTTTGAATTTTAAATGCATAAAAAATTGTGTGATAATCTATTAAGTTAACTAAATCCATCACAATTGCTAAGTATCATCAATCGAGCTACAGTTAAATTTACCTCCAGCTGAACTAAACGATGGATTACCTTCAACATTACCTTAACAATGACTTGTAAAAAGTGAAAAATCCACACGAAATTCCACACCTCAGCCTGGGATAAATCGAATTGCCGCAGGAAGTCAATTTCGTTGGCAAAAAGCCGGCGCTGCAAGTGACAGACTCGCCCTGTGAAACGTTATTAAAAATTATTATGCATATTTATAAATTTAATTTGTGCATTACAGCGCTTTCCGACAGATAACACGGAGTATGTGCGTCGGGCGGAAGGGCAGGAATCACTGCAGGCCATTCGAGTTGAGCTCGTAAATGGCAGCAGATATTCATTCCACTACAGGCTGCGTATGCAGGATATTCCATTTTGATGTCCTTCCCTTTCCCTTTCCCATTCGGTCTTTCTTCCCTGCGGTGCACATTTCATACACGCTTTGTCTTTCGAGCGGCGAGGATAAAAAACAAAGGATGCCAGGATACGAGATACTTTCACACAGACGGTCGCCTGTCAAGTGCCGCGTTTAACGGCCCTCGAGGTGGCATCCTTAACCGAAGGATGTGACTTTTGCAGGTGGCCTCCTTTCCCCCTCTTCCCATTCCCAATGATCCACGACGTTGGGATGTTCGGTTTTTGGGGGAACCACTTTCGTCCTTAATCAATGTCTCCCGCTAATTGAGTGCTAAAAATAAATATATATTCAAATGAAATGTCTGCCGCTTCAACTTTTTGTAGGCTGCCAAATTTATGAGCCCAATTTGCTCACGTTTTAATATTAATTGTGCTTAATTTCAGGGGAACAAGTGAGCGCTGCACGTGTTTTGTCGAAAGGCAGACAGAATTTTAAACTAAGGTATTATTATATACATTCAATTTCCAAGCATTTTTCGAAATATAGAGAAACATAATTTAATCAAATGGTGGAAAAAGATTCCAAAACTATTAATTCTCTTATTTCCCAACGATATATTGTTAATTGAGCGCAAAGCAGCTTTTCTCATTTCTACCCTTGAAGAACATTTGATTCGGGTTAATCCTTGCTGTCCACGGCAGGATCCCCACTGGTTTCAGTCCGACCCGAAGCCCGAACTACCATCAGCAATTCGGTAATGGTCACTCATTTGTGTGTCAGTGAGCTATGAATAAGCAATTCCGAGCACTGCTCCGCCTGTCCGCAGCTGGAGATGAAACTTTTGTGGCCTCCGGACGGAATCTGACCAGCAGCAACAGGCAGCTGGACTCGTGTGAGCTGGGAACCGAAGGACCCAGAATGCCTTCTACAAACACTGCTCCGTGTGCGGGTGGTTGTGGATGTGGGTGTGCCACCCGAGAAACGGGAGCAGGATATCCAGGCCAGGAGCTTTGAAGTGCGTCAGGTAATTGCTTAATTATTAGGCCTTGTTTGCTACTCCGACTATCGCCTGGAGGCACTCTCTCTGCTCAGCAGGGCAGCAATGAAATGCCCGGATAAAACTTAATGGCTGGTCATCGCATTGGATTACACAACCGGTCAACAGGCAGTTATGGACACCACATATTCTCATAACTAATAAGGGACTGCTTTGCTGGGCACACTTCAAATATACCAAATTTCAAATCCTGGCACAGGCCCGGGTAATCCAATCCTTCGAGCGGGTATCTTGACTATTTGGTGATGTTCGAAGTATTTTAGGGGTAAGCTTAACATTAAATTTTGATATAAGATATATGAATAAGATGATGAAAGCTAAATAATATTTTACTTTATCCATTTGGAAATACAACTAATGAATATAAGTTGAGGGTAAGTGTATTTAAGCTTCGGCTTCGTGCATTTTTGTGTCATGATTTTTGCTGCAAGCACAGGTGAAGCTCAACTGTGGGAACAATTCCCAAATTAGAACGAAGTCAGCACTGCTGGTAATCATTTTTCACTGCAACTTTTCATTTTCCATTTTCCACACACGCACTGAACACCCACACACCTGCGCGTGTGCGTGTGTGTGATTCCTCTTGACTTCTGCGTTGGAAAATTAATAGCTTGACCACAAAAATTCTTGTAATTTTCCTAGGGATTTTGTCCAGCTGGCAGAGAGAGTCTATTTTGGTTATCAAAGCAATTTCTTCTTTGTTGGCTCTACTTTTTTGCAGTTTTTGTTTGCCTTGGTCATTTTAATTAAGTCAAAGTGTTTGCTTACACACAAAAACTGTGGGAAAAAAACGAAAAGTACAAACATTCCGGGGTAAATATTTTTGTTTGGAAAATACTTCTGGCTTATGCACTCATCTCGATGCAATCTGAATTTTTTCTACCGTTTAATCTCTTCCTCTCATTTGTCAGATGGATTTATTATTATTTAATAATTATGCCGTACGAATGAATACTTAATGAGTGGGAAAATGAACTGACCTTTAAAAAGGATGTGTAATTACTTTTCCTTTGATTGTTACAATTTTTCAGTGCAATTTTATACATTGACGCGATATGTTTTCGGGAAAATCAACTAATAAAAATCAACAAACATAAAAAACTAATTAATTAAAAATACATCTTTGAGGCAGCATATAAAATGTTATACATTTGAAAAAACTTTGAAGAACCCTATTACTTATGGATGAACTTGTCTTTAAAGTGATTTTTTGTATTTTCGAGAGGTTGTTAAACTAATGAAAAGCAGTCACTTAGACAAATCCCTGGATGGATATCAACCAGGAAATTCGTCGGAGTTGGAGAGGCAAAAGTGGCAAAAGAACACGTACACAGCCCTCGGTCCTCAGGTGAACTAGAAGGACACTCAACTAGCTGGGGCAGACAGTAGGCGTGGATTTTGGCAGGACCTCGATGGTGGGCGGGGTAAAAAGCCATCAGTTGGGCTGTCGTGGCAACGCCCAAATGGCCAAAACGCCGGTAAGTCGAAGGCGTACGAGTGAGCGAAATAAAAAACGCATATTGCGTAAATTTCGATGTCAAAGGCGGTGGCAGGTCACAAAGTCGGTTTTTGGATTCGGATTCGGATTCGCTGGTAGCCAGGACCACGACAATCGTGGGCCGAGGAACTGGAGGAGACAGGTGCGTGTGCGGCACTTATGAGTGGCACTTAGTCTGGCCTAATACCCATCATTAGAGCATTTAACAGGAAACACGTGACGCTGCATAGCATCCAACCTGCCCCTCCCCTTCCATTATCCTCCTCATGTCGCTCTGCGAAAGTCTAAAACAGTGGAAAAGTGCGGGGTATGGCACTTTAAACAGGGCCTACGGTTTTCACACCCGAAAAGGATTTGTCAAAGCTGACTTTTGCAGGGGGAGATCGGGAGTGGAGGTCAGAAGGCTCCTCCAGGCTAGACACAGTGGTCGTGGATGGCGCACTGATTGTGCCTGGGAAATGTAATTAAATTCGAATTTCTTCCATGTTTTAAGCCGGGCATAAGCGACTTGTGAGTATTTACAGTAGGGTAAGTATTTTAAACGATTATATTAATTACTAACCTAAGGATTAGGAAGATGATTTCATTACACATTTAGGCTAAGTTACTTTGGTAAATCTTAAATGGTGTTTTAAGCATGTAAGCCGTATCTATAAACAAAGCGAAAACCTTTGCAAAATAAATGTTGTGGAAATTATCTAGTTGAGTTGCTTAAGTAGAGAACATTGTGTTTTTTTAGCTATAAGCCTATATTTATTTGTTATATGTATGTAGTGGAATGAATTTCAAGCCACTATTGATAAACTTTTATGTGTTACAATCCCACTGTACTGCTGTGAAGCGCCATCTAGTGCTCGCGTATGTGTACTATACATTCTACATGAATTATACATTATACGTGAAGCAGATGCCTTGGCGCCAAATTAGAACGCATTCAAACCACATTCACATTTTAAAGACTCATTTTATTCAGTTAATATAAAGCTATTTCTGACTGGAGCGCCATCAACGTTCATTAAGCGTTTAGAAAAATCGTTAAGTTGAATATTTCAGTATCTGGTTGTGTGTGTTTTTTGTGTGTGTGTGACTTCTCGACTGTGTGAAGAATTGTGCTGTTGCTGGATTAAAAGTAAAAAATCTAAATCGAAAAATACTTGACTGACATGCGCCGCGAGGCGTCCCTCCATTTGGTACGAAATTTGTACATTACGAGTTAAAAACTAATCTAATCGAAAGTTAGTGCATTAAGTAGACCAGCATGGCGGCGAACGTGGTGGCCAGAAGTCCACCAACTCCGGATCCCAGCGATGGAGCACCTCCCGTCCGGCAGTAGTATTCGCCACAGTCCGCATCCGCAATGGTCTTGTACTTCTCGAGGACATCGGACCACTTGCACAGGCCGACGCTGCACCAGTCCAGCTGCACGGCCTGCTGGTTGAGAAAGAAGACCACCTTCTCGCGATCCAAGTCCGCCGGACAGTCGTACTTCACCGCCACGAAATTGGCGGCAAACGGATCGATCAGGCTGCTCTTCCAGCGGCGGCTCGTCAAACTATCGTAATTGTCCGCCCGCAACTTGATGTCGTCCTTCTGGATTCCCAGCGCAGTAATCAGGGTTAGAAGACCAGTCGAATGACCGAAATGAGCCACCACATGCGGCGACACCGGGTTGCTCAGGTGGGTGAGCAGGTCCTGCACCAGTCGGCAGTTAAGATGTGCGTTTTCCGGGAATCCATAGCCCGAACCGTAGTAGTACTTTAGATCCTCCAGGTACTCAAAGACCGTTATTTGCTCCGGCAAGAAGGCGCCGCACCAGACGCTATTGCGGTCCACCTGTAATTTGCAGTTGACCAATTAACTTTTCTAAGAATTCCTCGAAAAGAAAACTCACATTCCACGCCTGCTCATAGCGGCACATATCGTACATCAGCTTGATGTCCGCCTCCTCCAGGGTGTAAAGGAAACTGTGGGTGAAAAATTAAATTTTTAAAATCTTGCAATATTCATGGGAAACTTTCATTTTTCAAACTTACCCCAATCGAGTGGAGATTTCCGCCAACGTGTCGTTGTACAGCTTGGACTGATGAAACTTGTAGTACTCAGAGCCCTCATCCTTGTAGTTCACATCCTTGAACGAGGAGCAATAGTCATAGGGACGCAGCAGCAGATCCTGCTTGGGAATCTCGACGGGATGAGCAGCGTTTTGGGAACCAAAGAGACCCTCAGCGAAAGCCTTGAAACTTTCCGTGGTGCGCTGGGTGTCCGTGTGGCGGAACTAAAGTAACCAATAAATATATATATATTCTTTGTGTGAGCTAACCGTTTCCAAAACCCACCTGGTAATAAGTGTCGTTATAGTTAGGGGTCAGCACAGTGGGGTAGTACCGCTGGTACAGCTTGGCCGTGCCCCTGAGATCCTCGTAGCCCTGGGCGGTCAGATACTCCTCCATGTCGGGCGTTATGCTGCTGTTCCACTTCCACAACTTGATGGCAATCAGGTCCGTCTGGCAGAGGGCATCCGTTTCGGGCTTGGTCCTGGCCACTTGGTAGTTGTTAATGATGAGATCGCGCAGCTGCAAATGATTATCATGAATATTCAATTGAGCTACTTTATTGAGTTTACAAAAACAAATGGCCTTTAATGCTGGCATTTGAATGGCTGTTACTTGTGCTGAATACAAATGATATATTTGTAAAGATTACAACGTCGTAAATTTTACGCAGCTATAGCTCATATTTGTTGGCAATAAAACGTTTCCTAAATGGGCAGCTTGGCTGTTAATGAATTATGGCTTAGGCGTTTGTAATTCACTGAATAAACTGATAGGTTTCACTTTCGCGAAAGAGTGATTATCTATACTCGGACAAGTAAAAGCATTGTCTTTATCTTCACCTAATCCTAACTGCAGCACTCACCTCAGCCACCCTGGGCGCCTTGTTGATCATGCTCTTCTTGGGCAGCCGTGTGCCGTGTCTGTGGAAGATCCACATCTTCTGGGGCTGACAGCCGGGCACCAGGTACTGCTTGTCGATGTCCGTGCCCTTGACGATCTGATAGGCGGTCTTCGAGGAGAACTGGCGGGTCTGGAGGCGGGAGGTGTCCTTGCTGAAGCAGTAGTCATCTTGGGCGATGGCCACCAGTGGCAGCAGTAGCAAAATCAGCAGGCGCATAGCTCTGGGGAAATTCAAAGAGAAACGGAGGATGGAGTCAGCTGGGAGGCGGCAAAAGGGTTGCCCGAACATTTAACGGGCCCAGCCTTCGGTTGAGCGCATATCCTTGAACTGTCGTCCTGTCCAACTGGCTGTGGCTGCCCTAATGGACACAACGAGTGTCATATGTGAAGGCCCGCTGGAAGCCACCCACCTCAGACAGCGGAAAGGTGTGGCATTTAAATTGCTTCGCTGGCGTCTGGCAAGGAACTTGGCAAGACAATCTGGGAGGGGCCCACAGAATCGAATCGAATGGAAATCCAGTCGGAGTTCGGAAGAAATGCCAGCACACACGCACCCACACTGGGAAAAAAATGTTCACTTAGCATTGTGCCTAAATGGTTGCCTCATCAAAACATATTTCCCATGATGCATTTTAATATTTCAAGCACATTGCATAAGCAATCCTTGAAGATTTTGGTAATATAATTTATAGAAAATTCTTTGCAATGTGTCTTATATTTTATATTTTTCCAGATTTGACGCTACATCCTTTTTCTCAGTGCACAGAAGCGCCGCGAAGAAGTAACCTCACTCTGGCCCTGAAAATTAGGCTAATGATTTTCGCTTGGCCCTGCTGACAAATTGCTGCAGTTCTAGTCCTCCACGTGGCTTTTAGTCATCAGCCCGAGTCCATCAAGCGAACTCCAACCCCTGTCTCCACCTTCACACTCCTTTTCCAATTAGGTCAGGCCAACAACAAGTTGGGATTGCTCATAGATTGCTCATAAAAGATTGTAATGTTTCAATTTAGTGCCCGCATCCGACATCGATTAATCAATCCCTTTTGCAGTTCATTTCGATGGGTATACAATAGCTCATTAGCGTGTTGTAATTCGAACTTCGTAGATAGTTATAATATGAGTTTTGAGTGACAAGCTGGCCCGTCGCTTTACTTCTAAAATTTGATAGCAAGCGAAGTTCTTTCAGAATCTACAAATCAAAATGAGTTTAAAGAAAAAAGTATGTGGTCTATGGTGCAGGCACAAACCATCGCAAAATCAAAAAGCATTGGCCGTAGCCTTGTGAGTGTGAAGATAAGGCAAATACCCAGAGTTGCATTCTAAGCAGAGTTGCCAGCCTAGCCTAAGAAGCACACCCAGTATTGAGATTAATATTTTCTTATGTCCACAGCGCACCATCCGCTGCCACCTTTGGGCTGGCTGCAGCATTGGCTGTTGTTTACTATACCGATTGGAAAGTAATTGCCGGATGGATTCCCCTATATAATACCAAGTTTCCAAAGCCTGAAGACCCTAAGAAAAAAAAGTAATAGGAGATGAAGGCTGCCGCTCGCTTATTTTTAGTCTTTATGCTTGAACAAAATCGTACTCTTGAAGATCGTGACTTCTGGGGAGAATTATCCAAATAAACGGTTTTTACTGGTATTCAATGTTTTTTCTATGCATTTCGATGCCTTTTGCGGTTGAATGTTGCTTATATTTTGGAAATGCATTTGGTGGAACACGCATCCAAACAAAATAAATGCTCTGCCAGTCAAAACACAAGTCGAAAGAACAACAAATAAATTGTTGCCACAGCACCAGAAATAGCTGATCCAAAAAGCCCCTTAATCCAAAAAAAAAAACATAATCATTTTGGAAACAAATTTGGGGTTTTTTGTGTTTACAGATTCGATCGCTGGTAAATGCAGTTGGGCAACCTGTTGCATGAATGGCATGGTAAATAAATAAATATGACGGATATGTGATGCTGGTACACAGAAAGAAATTTCGGGTTGGTTACTTTTATGATATTTCCCCATATGTACTTATTAATCAAATTAATTTCTTTATAAATGTATAAACATTTAAGTACCATATTTAAAGGAAGTGTACATTGTCTGGTTTCCCAAGTATAATGCTTGAACTTATCGTGTCTTAATGCCTTAAGTTTTCTCTCAGTGCACCTGTGACGTCAGTGGCATAGCATTGACAGCTGCAATTAGCTTGTGAAATTTCCAATTACACATCCCATGTGCGGAAGGCCAAAAAGCGATCTGACTGACACACGCATCTAAATTTTGCCGCCTCCAGTGCCATCTTTGCATTTTCAAGTGCAAATAATTGCTTCGCATTCGCATCGCATCCAGCGGATTGCTTGCACTTTTCTAGCGCTACAGATACTTTGGATATTTTCCGATATTTCAGACGATCTGCTATCTGAGACCCAAGTCCCCCTTTGGGCGGGCACTCCCCTAATCAATTGAATGCCCCTCCTTTGTTTGCATTTTCAACCCATTCCCATTCGCATCGGCATTTTTCTAGTTTTGTGTGTTTTCTCAATGCGAAATTAAAATTCCAATTTGGCTGCCATCTCGCGTTTACTTAGCTGGCTTTTATGAACTGGGCGAGCAAATTGCTGCCAACTGCCCCCCATCGTTTGTAAAACAGATTCGCCAACTCGGAAAACTAATTTGATCTGTGAGTAATATTTAATATATGATATTCGCTTAATATTCTCCATTGATCGTGACACTCAGCTAATTTGCCTGACTGTGTACATAAGTGGAAAACGCCTCGATTATTTCGAATGTGGCATATTATTAAGGGAAAATGAAAATGAATTACAAATTTGATTTTCCTCATTCGACATACGATATTTACTTATGCTTTTGTTTCGGTGTATCCATTGCCTTTCAATAAACTTGTAGTTCTTATTTCTAAGAGATCTGCCCTCGTCCCGGTTTCATTTGTGAATTTCTATTTTTTAGAGCATGGAGCATAAATCAAAACAGAAATATATTCGGCTGCGGTTCTTTTTTCCGACTGTTTCCACTTTGCCTAATTTATAGATGTGTTTTTCACTAATTTTTCTTTGGTCTGTCTGCAGCAGAAGTCACTGCTAGTGACTCGAAATCCAATTCATCATTTCACCAATTGATTTTTCCAGCACACACTGAACAGATCCAAGCGATCGGATCGATCGATCTCGATCTGGGATCGTTGAACCTTTTGCGGTGATATTAAATAATTTCGATTACGAAACACAATTCGGAGATGTGGAGCAGTGAATGCGCAGATACTTGCATCAATTGCTGGCCAAGTTAATTGATCATGCACGCAAACTTTTCGCTTTTCCAGTGTTCGCTAGCGGTTTTCACAGCTGCCCGCGAATACGAGTATGGTCGCACCAAAAAGAAGACAAGTGGCTAAAAGTGTAGAATGCTTAAATCAAAGATCAGCAACTACCGTGCATATTAATTAGCGTACGTGTGCAAATGAGTTGCGGGAGGGGGAGAGGGATTGCCAGGTCGGTCCACCAATTATCGTAATGATGCTCAAGCGCAATTCACTTAAAATCCCCGACACGTCCCCTTTCAAATGGCGCATATATCATGAACCGAGTTATTACACAGTCCTCTCCTATATGTACATATATGTTGGGTATTTATGGACAGTCTTGGGCGACCGGAACATCCATGTTCCGAGCATAACATAAAAAACATTGGGACATTGGGCCATTGCAAGACGAGGCCATCATCTAGTTAATATGCAGACATCGAATTCCTGCGGGAAAACGGCGTTTGGAGCCCCGAATGATACGAGCGTAGTTCTCCGCCTGCCTTTGGGAATCTTTAATTAAATGCGATAGCTCCGAAAATTGCCGGCGAGCATTAAGTACTTAATTTATCACCCAGGGCCCCAAGGCGACCTTCCCCATTACAATTCCGACGGATCTCTGTGGGATCTCCGGTCTGGCCTGTGTACGTTTGGAAAATATTTCAAAATATGCCCCCTGCTTGACCTCAGCGTGACAAGTAAGAAGGGGTGGGGAGGGAATGGTGCTGGGAATTTTGAAAGAGTTTCCAAAAGTATTTTCGGGGATAGTTGGTTGGCAGGCGGAATATCTGACGTCGGTCGCCCATTAAAAATCGAGAACGCTGCTGAACTATTCGCGATGGCAAACAAGGAAGCCAAAAGGAATATAATGGAAAGTGTTTCGGTTAAGGTTAAGTGAGCAATGGCCAATGCCAAAATCATTTTGGCAACGTATCAAGAGGGAACGGCTTTTGACAAATTCTGCAATTTATTTGAGGCGAGTGGTGGGGCGATCGTGAGAATTTTCCTCTCTCTTTGCGGTTGCTAAATATAAAAGTTGCTAATTAAAGTCAAACACTTGAACTTATTTACACTGCGCAATCGTGCGCGGTTTATTATACATTTTTTAAGAAGTTTACTTAACTAAGGTACTTAAAATTGTGCAACTTTCAAGTCTAAAATGGGAGAAAAGCAATTTTATATAACCTACATATCGAGATTTTCAAGAGCAAACAAATAGTTTAAGATTGGGAAAATCGCCGGAAATCGTTAAAGAAAAATATAAACACATGCCTGAAATAAAAATAAAAGCAATTTACCTAATCCCATTAAAAATATGGTTCTTTGTCTGGGATTAAAATAGCTTGAAAACATTGTTAAACTTGAATGACTTCTGTCAATATTATTGTTATTATATTATTATTATAGCAATTTCAGAAAAATATAGAGGAAAATCTCCCTTTATTTGGCAAAATAAATATTTGTTGTATACATTTTCTTTTCCATTGAGATCAGAAGCCAAAAAAACCCCACATTATTTAGCTCTTCAATAGGGCCAAGCAATTGCTAACAACTTGTGCAACAACTTTGCCGAAACGATTTGAAGGGAGGGCAGATGGAAAAACAGTGCTGTGGAAACCCAGGGGCGACCAAATTTTCCAAGAGCAAAGCCGATCGCAGCAGAGGAAAAACAAGTTCGAGTCGTTGGCCTAAAACCGGTTCTCTCGCCATCTCTTCTGGCCAAATGCTTACATATTTGTTTGTTTGTTTTTACCTAGGTAGTTGGCCCACATAATGGGCCGAGACTCGACTCACCCACGCCCCTCATGTAGCAAAATGACAAGTATTGAAGCCGTCGACACATTCGAGCGGCAAAAACTCGAGGGAATTCCAAATATTTTCTAGGGCTGAACCCCACGGAAAATTCAGATTTTGTATGTGAGTTAAGCGATAATGAAACGAAATTAAATGTTGTTTAATGTGTCCCCGCTGTACTTGGATGGCGGAAAGGGCAGGAGCAGAGCCAAGCAGAGCATGGCGTGTCCAAGTGGGAGTCGCGTGCCCGCGGGGCTACTCATAAATCTGGCAATCCCCCCCAGAGAAGTTGGCAATCGGGAAGTTGGCCGCCAACAAGACACTTGTTACAACTATTTGTTTGCGTAATTCGCCTATCTTTGTCCTACTATCCACTTTAAGTGCACGAACTTAGATTAATCTGCCTGCGCCGGATAGACTTAATTATTTTAAGCGCGTTATTAAAACGCGTGCAAAACGCACTCTGCTCATTTGAGTCGCTCCACACTCCACTCAGGTGATGCAAACGGCCGCCACCTGCTAATTTGATTGCTCAGCCAACGAAACGCGATTTGGCCACGAATTCTGGCAAAAAAAAATACGATTTGATTTCAGCCTAGAACGTTGAACCTATCATAGGGTTAGATGCACTGCAAGAAATTCTCTAGTTGTACATTTCGAAATCTTTAAAAAACGATTGCATTTTGTGGGTAACTTAAATAAATATATGGATAAAATGTAAGATTACATATTTTGGAGCTACAACTTTGTATTTCGTGCATTTTTCTCAGTTTTTTCTGCCCTTTGGCGAATTAAAAAAGTCACACGCTGCGTGGAAATGGAGACCGAACCAAAAAAAAACTAAGAAACAAGCAAAAGCAAATTCGTTCCCAAAAAAACTGATTAATGTAGACACCTCAAGTTTCCAGCCACTTTCATTCATATGCAAAACGTCGAATGGTAACCATTTAATACTATACTATTTCGCTGAGCTCATCACGAAATCGAACGAAAAATAAAAATAATAGAAATACGTTATTTGTTTAGCCGTTTGTTATACAACAATTATACGTAGATGACCGAAGCGAACAGGTTCCCCCAGCGAATTCCATCTAGAAATCTGTGACTGCGAATTACGAAAATAAACAGAAACCGCAGGTGCAACTGGGAAATATCTAAAATTGATAGATAGATAGCTAGATATTTGGAGTGCAGTCTAATGGATCAATTAAGTGCTATGTAATTGCCACCGCCAAAATGATCGCGTGAATTTCTTGGCACAAATTATGTGAATTTCGCTTTGAATATACGAATAGACGACAGTTTATGCCTCATAAATTGTGCTCGTGACATTATATCATGATTTGGAATTAGCTGAATTTTAAAGGAGCTCACACACACACACACACCTAGTTGGTAATTTAAATGCACTTGGTAAACAATTGAAGTTGGGCAGTAGTTTTTTTCCCTTAGCCGTTTCAAGCGACTTAACCGCACACGACGTCGCGACCGCTGAACGCTCGAAATGAAACTGATGAAAACGCGCCCAAATCGCCTCCAAGTTGCCTCTCTCTTCTCACACGTTTTCTCTCCCTTACTCTTTGCTCTGGGAAGTTACGCGATAAGAGATTACAATTTGTAAACACTTTGCGCAGGTGGGGAAGCGCAGGTGAGATGAAGATAAGGAACTAACTCAAATTATACTTAAGTAAAACGACTTCAACAGGACAGAACTATGATAATTAGGCCAACTGAGATCACCGAATAAATCATCACTCAAATATAACTATATTTTGTAACCAACATGAATTGGAATATTAGTATTACCAATTAGTAAGCTACTAGTTTTTTATAAAGTATGGAAAACGCTACAGATAGTTAAATCTACAATATATAGAAAATTGTAAATACCATAAGTAATGTTTACTTGTTGTTTTATAAGATCATAGTTTAAAAACTCTATATTGGCTATACTTCTTTTTCCTAACATTTTTATAATATAAATCAAAAGCTATGCATGTGCATAAAAATAACTTACAGTAAACTGATAAAGTTTAGTGTTATCCCTAATTGCAATTTTGTGTAAATCTCATCATAGCTTATCGTTATACCAAACCCGTTTGTATTTTAACTGATAATTTATTTGATATCATAATAACCTTATAATTTATTTCCTTGATTAACATAAATATGACAACTTTTAATTAGAGCAGATCTCATTTAGAAGCTTATACATATATAGGTGAGTACTTTGAATTAACTTCAAGTGGTAAATAAATTTAAAACTATCTATAATAATTACAGTTGAAATGTTTTAAGAAAGAGTTATAGCTTGATTGAAAGTAATTATACTATAGCGTCACCTGATTCAAATAACAATAGAGCGCCCCCAAAGTCCACCTCCATCGTTTCAGACGTTCAAGTTTACTGCTTTGGCGGCACTAATCGCATTTGCCTGATAAGAACAAAGCCCGCAAGGAACTGCGATCCTTAGTATAGATTTCACTTGAAATATCATCGGAATTCTCCTCCCGGCAGATAAGTAATTGGCGTTGGACTCGAACAATCTGTCTTTCTATGAAGATTGCTGCCTGAGTCGATAAGGGGATGACATTCTGAAGTGGCAACGATCCATTATTGACACTTGAAAGCCGAATAGTACGCAACTATGACGTTAGTCAAGGACTTACTTGCGTCACAAACCCAACATGAGTTGTTTTCAAACTTCAAAAGAACCCTTACAATGTTTCAACGTTTCCACTGAAATCTGGAAATTTATAATTGAAATTGTGGCATTCCCCTTGTCAACTTAGATAAAATCTCTTACGTTGTTTGGTTTATTAAAATATTAAACAAATCAACAGAAATTATTGTTTTCGACTTCAATATCCCTTGTATGTTTTGTACAAAAGGACAAATGCGATATAGTTATCATCATGAATACTATTTATTTAAAAATGTGCATAATAATACGTTTTCTCTTGTATAAAAATCTAGGAGCTAAGGGAAAATAAGAAAACTTAAAAATATACAACTTTTGAAATACCGCCTGCAAAAGTATCGATTTAAGTCATCGAGCGTTAACAAGGAAACAGCTGTTTTTGCTGATATCGAGTTACGATAGGCTTAAACGTTGCCAGTTTTTCAAAGTTTTACGTGGGAAGACCATTGAGGGAAATGCGAAATTTTAACAACAAAACAACAAATGTTTTTTTAATATGATTTAACTGTTGGAAAATTGCATATCTATTTTTAAGAACCGCTAATACTTTCCTAAATCGAAAGACTTTGAATCGCACTGTTGAAGCTTACGCGACAAACAAGATTTTTTAGTGCAAAATCAGGGCTGGTCGGGCCTATACCATCTGGTAACACTGAATTGAAGATAGTTCTGGAATTTCGTAGTTTTAATTAATAATAAAATCAGATTTAACAAAGCAAAGCAGCCAATGTGAGTTCTTTCAAACGCAGCAAGTCAACGAGGCGATTAGTTCGGCAGTTTTCACTCATAAATTTTAATTTTTCGTCTCCACCACAAATCGACGAAAAAGATGTCGGACTGGGACTCTGTGACTGTTCTGCGGAAGAAGGCACCCAAATCGTCGACCCTCAAGACGGAATCGGCGGTCAACCAGGCGCGCCGCCAAGGAGTCGCCGTGGATACCCAACAGAAGTGTGAGTGCCGGCCAAACATCTCGACCTCCTCCATTGATGAGTGACCCCCTTTTGCGACCACACCACTGTAGTCTAACCTAGAATCGCCTCCTGCTGCATTGCGTGGCAATTCAGTTGCTGGTTGGGTCAGCTTTTCGCCGATTTCACAATTGCAAGCAAACCTTTCACGCTGCCCGTGGGAAGTCCCCTCTAGTAATGTCACACTTCAAATCTTTTACGTACAGATGGTGCTGGCACCAACAAGCAGCATGTGACCACCAAGAACACTGCCAAACTGGACCGCGAGACCGAGGAGCTGCGCCACGACAAGATCCCTCTCGATGTGGGCAAGCTCATCCAGCAGGGACGACAGAGCAAGGGCCTCAGCCAAAAGGACCTGGCAACTGTAGGTTCAATGCACTTATTTCATTACATTGTAGTGAATAGATGATAGATGTTTTCCCTTTCAATAACTAGTATCAATGGTTTTTTATACCATTTAAAATCATGCTGTCACAAATATTTTGAATATCTCTAATGTATACAAAAAAACCTTATTGGAAGGCAGCTTTTCCTTTGGTTAGTTTTATATATTTACAATTCACTAGGTCACCAAACTATAAATATAGCATTGGTTAATCCAAAAATAGCTTTTCAAATCAGTTGTGCGTCTACAGTTCAATTTAATGACTTTGTTAAAAACGCCCACTTAACTCGAACTTCATCTATTTCAGAAAATCTGCGAAAAGCAGCAAGTGGTAACCGACTACGAGGCCGGTCGCGGTATTCCAAACAACTTGATTCTGGGTAAAATGGAACGCGTTCTTGGCATTAAGCTGCGCGGCAAGGAGCGCGGCCAACCAATAGCGCCTCCCGGTAAAAAGTGAGATGATGCTGCCGCGTCCGCCGCCAGTGGTGCTCCACACACGGCCACCTCAGCACGCAGTGCCCGGCAACAGAACCATCAACACCCGGATTCTGGAGGCTGGAGCACTGTAAGCGGCAGACGCAAATGAAGCATTATCGGGAGGCTGGAGAACCAAATCAAATCGGGTCCTACAGCAGCAGCTGCCGACGCAGCAAACACAGAAGCATACAAAACCGAAGATCTAACTAATCACCACTATGAGCGCCAATTTTGCAGTTTTATTTGTTTGTCCAAGCCAAGGGTTTAGCGACATTCGCAGCGCTTGCCACTTGTCACTACCTTTGCCGATAAATTAACCATTGTAATTACCCACAATACATACAGTCACACACGAGATGCACACAAGCCGGAAACGGAAGCGGAGACGGACGTGAAACGCAAAAGACTAATCTGATATTAACGCGCTCATAGCTTGGAGTAGTGTTATTCGTTCATTTTGGCATTAGAGTATGTTTTGAAACTTGATCTAAGTTATGGAATTAAAACCAAGACATAAAAAGCATGGAAAACACTCGAATTTCTTTCAATCTTTTTTTTTTACACCCAATCAGCCGTACACAATATTTGCATGAATGATCCATTAGCATTTAGCTAAATCCATTGAGCAGACACACATGATTAACTGACATATGAAAATCCTTAGAGCTTAGTCGGACTTTTCTCCTTTGTAATTTATCATGTAAGGCTCTTGAACTGTGCGTTTACTAATGCATTATACATATTATACAAAAACATATGCTAAATGTATTTAGAAACCTTTTCTAGTCTACAAAATATTTAAATAATTAAGCGATGGCATTTTCTCAATGTTTGTTTCCCACTGCCCAAACCCTATTCCTCCGCAGCTACGGATTCGAAGTCGAGGATATATAGCTCCCATACATGTGTAGAAAAGAGACTTCTCTTTGCAAGTGATTAACTCTTAATTATCAAATAAATGTTTTCGGCCATCTAAATTACTTTTTAATGGTAATCCAAGGTAGTTTTATTGGGATATCGCATTTGCATAATAGGTTCAGTATTTATAACGAAAGAGGAAACACATGTATTGAAAAACCAACAAAACAAGTAACTCTCGGATTACATGGAGGCACCACTTATTTTACAAAAGTATATGACTTCTAGAACCGATATCGGTTATATTCCTAATAATTTTCATTCCGTTCGATTCTCTTAATTTCATAAAGAAATAGGAACTAATATAAAATATTAAAACAATGTTTCTTTGTCTATTGCCTTTGTGATTATAAGTTTAAATTTTAGTGGAGATTGTTAATCGATTGCATTTAATTAGTTTTGGTTTAACTTTCGTCATAGATAAATATTTTCTATAGAGATCACATATTCTAGGCGAATGCTAGATCTGGGATCTCGTGATCAGCGTTCTTCTGTATGAACAATTTTAGGGCTCGCTCAAAGTCCCAATCGGCTTCCTCCACAATCGATGTGACCCAAGTGGAAATGAGGCCAGTTACCTCCTGAAAAAGCAGCAGTTTGTGATCCTTCACATCCAGGGAATCCTCTTCCACCTGACGTTCACTTAGATCCGGAAAATTTACACTGAAGGCATTTCGTATTGCAGTTTTCGATGGATTCGTTATGTGTAGACGTTCGTTGGCGATCTTTAGGCGACGAGCCCTCTTTCCCAAGCCCTAGATTGTTAAAAAATAATTTATATTCTATCATCATCATTCATTGTATCGTAAGCAAAAGCTTAAGTTAATCGCATCCAGCATTTTCTTAACTTACCAAGTTCGCCTCATCGAACGTGACCACAAACTGTCGGCTAAAGCCCAAAAGAACATCACCGATGTCCGTTCTGCCCCCGTGGCCGTTCCTCGTGCTAGGTGGCTCGTCCCGTAGCAAACCAGCCACATAGATAACCGCCCCCTTACCATCGTAGTGCATTACGTCCGTCTGCAGGGAGTGGAAGTCGTGGGTGACTCGTGGCAGTTGCAATAGGATTTCAACGATATATGTAGAGCCAATGAACACGCCATCGCTTGCCTTGGAATAGTCCTTGTTGCGCAGATTTCGTGCATGCTTATTGTACTTTGATAAACGCTGCAATATCTTTGGAGTCTGGTGATTTTGAACCACGTTGTAGTTACATGTTAGAGTAAAGATAGAGTTTTCAGAGTAATACTTGTACAGATTATGGCGAAACTCATCGTTTTCGAACTCCCGAAGATAGTTTTCAAGAAAGGCACCCACCAACTCATAGGCACCTGTATCGCAAAGAAAGTTCTTCTGCAACGACTGGCCAGGATTCGTCTGGAGGTCAACGCCATCCAAGGTGGTCAACTGTGGAAACACCTCCTTCACTGCCCTGACATATTCGCTGGGAAGTCTGTAGTTGCGACAGAGTTTATTTCCGTGAAGTACCAGGGACTTGAGAGGCAGGTTGCCCAGACTGTGGATGCTTGACAGATCCTGCACCCAGTTGTGACTGAGATCCACCGCTCGCAGGCACCCCATCATACCAAGGACATGGGCTCCATCCAGAACAAGGATCTTGTTGTGGCACAAGCGGATCTCTGAACAGGTGGTCATGAACTTCCGCGACGCTACCGACAGTACGTAGGTCAAGATCTTTGGCGAGCTTAGTGACACCATCACATCCTTTAGACATTCTCTGGAGTGAAACCGTTCGAGGTTAAGCATTCGGTTCTGTGCCACATAACATTGCGAGACAGCTTTCTGTATGCACTCCTCCGGATCGACATGATGCTGCTTGACGGTGCTCACATTCATACGCAGGTAGTAGCGAAAAATCCGATCACCAGTCGGAATTGTCATCTCTAGGTTGCAATTGTTTACCAGGTGTGCAATCTGATCAAAGCAATTGCGCACGAGGAAAACGTGCTCCGTGTTAATGTACTGGATAACATAGAATGTTATTGTTTGCAGGAATGTGATGGGAAGATAATGGACGGACTCACCTTGTAGTAGCAGGGATAAAAGTTGCTCAGGGTCGGATCCAGCCTAATAAAGAAAAAGTCAAAGAACACCTCCTGGTTAAATTCTTGAATGGGATCGGGTATCTATTAAAAAAAAATATGCATCAAATGTGATAATCCTAGGAATTACAGGGTAAACTTACAAAAAATGCATGCCAATGCTGGCTGTTCTCAAACTCGGGCAACTTCCACATGTTATTTGTGTCAATCCGCGCTCCATCCACTTCCAAATCGATCTCCACATCCAGAGGCGAAACGGACTTGTGCAGCATGTTGAAAGGCTTTCCATCCTGCGGAGTAGTTTTATGTCAGTAATATGGCGATATGTTAACATAAAGTCGACCTGGCGTGCACTTACCACCAACTCGAAGTTACTCTCCAGCGATTTAATGTTTGCCGGAAAGTTGGATATCTTTACAATGGGGTTGTTCTCCAAGAGCAGTTCTCTGGCCCTGAATTGTTCTAGAGCGCGGCACAAACGTTCGGCTGACTTGATCTGGAAAGGAACTTTTATATGGGGCTTATATATCCAGGAGGAGTCAACTCGCCTTGTTACTCCTCAAGTCGAGCAGGGCGTAGTCCACATTGGAGAGTAACGTTAAGGGCCGTATATCCCGAATGCGGTTGTTAGACAATATAAATCCGTTCAGCCGAAAGCGTTCATTATCATCATTGTGTATCACCTGGCACACGTTCATCAGGATGCTCGGATTGCCCAGGCTTACCACAAGGTTTTTGAACTCCGGATGACCCCCAAAGTTATCCAGATTAAGTAGTCCATCCACGCCGTCCCTTTGAATCAATTGTTTCATCAGTCTGGTGACCACCCGTGCGATGTGGAACGTTGGAGTTATCTGGTCCCTTCGGTACTGTGCTACGCCCAATTGAATACTGATGGGTATAGAGGCGCCTCCTTCCAGATTAATGGACAGTCGCTGTTTGAAGAGCTTGTCAATGGCCGCCTTGCAGTTCCTGGCCAGCATGGTATCCACGTTCTTCCCACGCTGAAAATTGTATGTAGTTTAAAACTCGGATGTCGGATGTTTGAGTTATGTGGAGGCCACCTGGTAGAACACCGGAAAGAAGTCCGCCCCGTCTGTGGCCTGGTATAAGGCATCCATGATGATCTGCTCCGGATTTGGAGAGTATTCCAGGCGGCCATTATGGTGCACTGCGATTTCGTTCCAATGGGTACCCGGAACACGATCGCCGTAGCTACTGCATTTGCTGAAGATCTTCGAATCTGGATAGTCCAGCTGGATGGGCACCGATCCATCGCCAAAGTCCAACACCCTCATCTGGTTCGACATTGCAAACGAACGAACGATTTATCTCTTATATTTTAAATCGTAAGCCTGCAAAAATAAAGGATGCATTTGGCAGTGTTGAATATGGACAGTTAAAAGGTCCTAACGCATTTTTCAGTTAGTTTGTTGATTAGGCAATACCGAAGACTGTGTACTCTTTTCATCATTATATCTTACTATTTATCAATATAATTTTTAAGCGACTGATTTTAAAACAGCTACACGATACGTAAAGTTAAAAAAATCTATTGCAGTGTAAGAAAGACTGCATACCAATCAAAAGAGCCGCTTTTTTTCTTTTCTGATTTGTATACTGCCAGCTAAAACATCGCCATTTTAAAACAATCTATCGAAGGGTATGAAAATTCCGTTATATCACAAACTCAACCGCTCGCTACGAAATGTGTCCAAGAACTGATTTTCTCAAGTGGCCATATTGAATGTCAACCTAAATTTCTGCCTGCCTCAGCATTTTTTTTCCCATTTATTTAGCAATTAAAACAAGATCCCACAATGACGATACTGGCTCTTTAACATAACAAATTTAATCGTTCTGTTCTCTTAATATCTACAAGTCTTTCGAAAAGATGAGATGTGATGATGAGATGAGATGGAATTACTTCTTGGGTGTCTTCTTCTTGGCGCTAGTGGTGCTGGCTTCTTTCTTTCCCTGATAGAGGCCCGTATAATAGCCGGACATGTACCAGGCGGTGAGCATGGCCACGAAGTCCTGTTCGGCGCCGTCGCCTTGTCCGGCAATCATGGGCGGTACTGGTGGCATAGGCGGCATAACCAGTCCGCCAGAGATCCTGCTCCTTCTGGATGACTTGGGAGTCTTTGAATGACTACCAGCGGAGGCCTTGGGGCGGCTCAACTGCTCGTCCTCATCCTTTTTGGCGACGAGGAACTGCTCGCGACGCACCCTCTTGCCCCAGGACGGCAGGAGGTCCACGAGCAACACCTCCTGCTCGTTCTCATAGCCCAAATAGCGGAGTACGCAGGTGCCCTTCTCCTCGTTAATAGACACCACAGCGCCCTCGTAGTCCACACCATCCACGTAGGTGGCCCTGGCGTAGTCGCCCACCTTGAAGGACACCGGTTCCGGGCTGGTAGCCCCACCAGTGGCCGAGATCTCGCCAGCTTCTTCCTCGGCTGCAGCTGCGTTCTCTTCCTCGCGCTTGTTGGTGGAATCGGCGAGGCGCCGGGCCAGAGCTTCGCGGGCCAGTCCCACCGACTCATCGTACGTCTTCACCAGCAGGGAGTCATCCCACGCCGCGGTGTTGGTCTCGTCGGACATCTCGGCTTTCTATCCTATATCCTATCAGGCAGATATCACGTTTTTAAAGGAAGAAACAAGTTTCGCTTTTATGCGAATTTGCTGTGTGTTGGAAAGCGCATGCGAATCAACACTTCACAGCACAGACCGAAACTATGAAACTATCGCTAAGAGGTAGGTATTCAAACTAATTCTGAGTATTCTATTATTATGAAAGCTAACGATGGTCAAGGAATATTTAAATTCAGTAAAGCTGAAAAAGTTTTCATACTTTGGGTCCAAAATTTACAATGCAATCAAAGTATTTCCAATGTAATTGGAGTGTAGTTTTGTTTTAATTGAAACCAGTCTTATTCTTGTACATTCCACTAAAAATACTTCATTGTGAAGTCACAAAGGAAATACAATACCCCTTGGATCAAATAATAAAGCTTTCAGCTGTAAACTGTTAAACTATATAGAGTTCGTCTAAAAAATGTATTTTTCAACATAAAGATACATTTAAATAATATTTCCAGCCCTACGATAACTTAACAACCGATAACTGTTCCGATAACGATTGTCCTATCGCTTTACCGACCCTACAACAATTACCATCTCTAAAAAAAAGCGAAAATCATCTTGGGAATCTGCAGAAAACATTTAAGCTTTAATATACCAATCTAAAGAATGGCCAACGTGGAATCACTGTACAAGGAACTGACCGCCGAATGGTCGAAGCGGCCACCAAACACCGTCAAATGCGGCCAACTGCTGGATCAACTAAAAGTGGCGCTCGTGAAGATGGCATTCCTGCCGACGGACGGAAACGACGCCCAGAGCTCCAAGAAGCAATTGATCCTGGCCAGGAGCGTGCTTGAGGTGGCCGTGGAGCATAGCGTGCTCAGCAAGGACCTGCTCGCCTTCGAACGCTACATGGCGCAGCTGAAGTGCTATTACTATGACTACGCCAAGATCATTGGCGAATCGGAGAGCAAGTATAAGCTGCTCGGGCTGAATCTGCTCTACCTCTTGTCCGGCAACCGGGTATCCGACTTTCACACAGAACTGGAGCTGCTCTCCGTGGACGTCATCCAGCATAATCAGTTTATTCGGCCCATCCTGGCGCTCGAGCAGTACATCATGGAGGGACGCTACAACAAGATCTTTCAGGCCAAGTCTACGGTGCCCGTCGAGGTGTATAGCTACTTTATGGATCTGCTGTTGGAAACGGTGCGCGATGAGATTGGTGCCTGCATCGAGAAGTCCTATGACAAGATCTCCGCCAGGGATGCAGCCAAGCGGCTCAACCTGCGCGTCCCCGACGAGATCAAGGCCTTCGGCGAGAAGCGCCAATGGAAACTGGAGGCTAGCGGCGACTACAGCTTCACGGACCGCAGCGTCAAACCCAAGGAGCTCCTGCCTTCCGTGGAACTCGCCGAGCAGGTGCTCAGCTACGCCCGGGACCTCGAGATGATAGTTTAAGTCGTAAAGCAGCCGTTGATAAACGACAGAGTAAGGTTAAGAAAACAGTTCTAACACGCTGGATACCACAATTTTTATAGTAATATGTAATTACATTGAAAACAACAAGAAATTAAAGCTAAAACTCCTAAGCCAGTAGTATATTATTTCTGCAAGCCTAGCAACAGTTTGAAATTTACGTTTCACGGATAATTTGGTAATAGTGACAATTTAAACTGACAGTTTTATACATTTTTCTGTGTGGATGTAACTGCTAAGGAAAAGCATTTGGTAAATTTGTTCACTTTGTCAAATTATTCAAGATCACGATATTTCGAAAATCCAGTGACTTGCTACAAGTCACAGCTGGGACTCGGTGTGACCGTTTTCGAGCGCATTGAAAAACTAGGGCTTAGTTGAACCCCGTGCGACGGCCACACTAGCGCGAACGACCGTAAAAATTTTCGCTCCGCGAATATTTGTAAAAAATTGCTTAGAAAGCAAATAGAAGAAATTATAGCATAATCCACGCCATGGCCTGTAACGCTAGTAAGACGTCGCTCCTGCGCGCCATCGCCGTAAGTCTCGACTTAACCAACAAATAGTTATGGCAGCGATTCTTCCCAGCGGAAGGCTCGTGTTACGTAAAACACCCCAAGTTGCCATCTAAACAATGTCGAATGTAACAAGAATTATAACAATTCCATAATGTTTCCCAGCAGAAACGAGGCTACGCCACCTGCCCGCGTCCCGTTGGCGACCTGTCCGCCGTGAACGTCAAGGTGCTGGAGAACAAACTGGTGGTAGCCACCGCCGATGCAACTCTTCCCGTTTCGCGCGTCTCTTTGGTGCTGGGGTGAGTCCACGGAGCAGTAGACAATCTCTTGGAGTATCCTAATCGACCAATTGCAGAGCTGGATCACGAAACGAGTCCTACGACATCCAGGGAGCCTCGCACCTGCTTCGTTTGGCCGGAGGACTGAGCACCCAGAACTCGTCCGCCTTCGCCATCGCCCGCAACATCCAGCAGGTGGGCGGTACCCTGACCACATGGGGCGATCGCGAGGTCGTCGGCTACACGGTGACCACCACAGCAGACAACGCCGAGACTGGACTGCGCTATCTCCAGGACCTGCTCCAGCCAGCCTTCAAGCCCTGGGAGTTGGTCGACAATGCCAAAACTGTGGTCAACCAGCTGAACGCCGTCTCCACGGAGGTGAGCTCACATGCCATTCATAATGGATCTAGAAGAGTCCTAGCTCCTTAATATAAATGCAACCAAATATCCCTGAATAACTCTTTGTTTTGTCCTTTACAGGAACGCGCCATTGAGCTCGTCCACAAGGCCGCCTTCCGCAACGGCCTGGGCAACTCAATCTACTCGCCCCGCTTCCAGTTGGGCAAGCTGTCCTCAGAGAGCCTGCTGCACTACGTGGCCCAGACCTTCGCCGCTGGCCGTGCCGCTGTCGTGGGCGTGGGAATCGACAACAACACGCTGGCCGGCTTTGCCCAGACCCTGCAGTTCCCTAGCGGCGGCGGCAAGGCTGCCTCTGCCAACTGGTATGGTGGAGATGCCCGCAAGGACACTACTGGTCACCGTGCAGTCGTCGCCGTTGCTGGACAGGGCGCCGCCGCATCAAACCACAAGGAAGCGCTGGCATTCGCCATCCTGGAGCAGGCGCTCGGAGCCAAGGCCGCCACCAAACGCGGCACTTCGGCTGGACTCTTTGGCGAGGCTGTCAACTGCGCCGGCGGCGTCGGAGCCTCTGTCAAGGCTGTGAATGCCAGCTACTCGGACGCTGGTCTGTTCGGTTTTGTGGTCTCCGCCGACTCCAAGGACATTGGCAAGACCGTGGAGTTCCTGGTGCGCGGCCTGAAGTCGGCTTCGGTGTCGGATAAGGATGTGGCCCGAGGCAAGGCTCTGCTGAAGGCGCGCATCATCTCGCGCTACTCGTCGGACGGTGGTCTGATTAAGGAGATCGGTCGCCAAGCGGCGCTCACCCGGAACGTGCTGGAGGCGGACGCCCTGCTTGGCGCCATCGATGGCATCTCGCAGTCGCAGGTCCAGGAGGCGGCCAAGAAGGTGGGCAGCTCCAAGCTGGCCGTCGGCGCCATCGGCCACCTGGCGAACGTGCCCTACGCCTCCGATTTGGCTTAAGTATATAAACACCTGTACATCTGTTAACCGTAATGTAACGACTAAATAAACCTGATCAAGGGGAACGATCCGCGAACGTAAATACTTATAAATTCTACTTTAATTGGTGTATACATAAATAATCAAACTTTGGGTTAACGACAGATAGACATTCCACGCAGGTCATTGTATAAAGTAGTATAACAACTGGAATGGATCGTGGGAGCTAGACGAAGATCACAACGATGATGGCGACGAACAAGGCTATGATGACGAGCCAGTAGCCCCAGGTACTGTCCCGCCGGTTAACCTGTCCAATGCTCTGTGTTTCCCGCTGCACACCCGTTTCCACACGGTCCATGGCATTGGCCAAGTTGTCAAGGATATCTACAAGGAGGTAGGGATTAGCATTGGCAGTGCAGGGACTGGGGAAAACTCACTGTTCTGGTCCTCCACCTCGTTGCCCAGCTGTGTGGCCAGTTGGCGCTGTCTGGACAATGTGGCTGATAGAACCTCGAGCCCTTCGTTCTGCTGCGCCAGCATCTCGGTCTTTTTCTGCTTCAGAGCCTCCACATCCAAAGCGGTGTTCCGCGAGGAATTGCTGTGACCCGGCCCGAGATCCTGATCCTGCCAAGCAGAGACGGATGCGGCCGGGACATTGGAGCGGCTGCTGTTTGCGAACTTCTCGCGGATCTCGCGCAGCTGCGAAGTGAGTCTGTCCCAGTCGATGCGGCGCTGCTGCAGCTCCTCCTCCGTGCTCGTCTCCCAGGTGATGGCGTTGTCCAGCACCACCTTGAGGTGCTTCACGTCCTTGGACAGTTGTTCAATTCCCGTCTGTATGCTGCTCGTCAGTTGGACGAACTGGCTCGTCTTCTGATTGAGCTGCTGCCGCTGGTTGAGGTACACCAGCAGCTGATGGCGCAGTCGCTCGCAGCCCTCGTACTCGATGTCCCAGGAATCGTGATCCACCAGCGCCATTTCTCTGCTTTTGCTACGAGTAATTATCAAAAACAGAAAACTACGCCTCCAGCAATCGAAGCAACAAAACAATAGCAGAGCAACAGCTGATAGCTAGTGGCAAAAAAGGAAGCGCGAGTAAGGTCACATTGCTTCTAAGTGATTGGAAATCATCATTAATGTTTGAACTTATTTAGATATTACTACATCTGTAGCTGAAGCTGGAAAAGTGCACTGCGTTTAATCCTTAACCCTTTATAAATTTACTACGCAGGTGCGTAGCTGGTGTAAACTATTTATTTACTTTAATGAATTATATAATTTAAGCTGGTCACTCGAAAATCGTCAAAATGATGTGAAGTATGATTATTCGGCCCGAATTCCTGAAACTACTTACAAAAATCAAGAAATGCTCTCCAAATTGCTTCCAATTCTGTTTCTGCAAGGTGGACGAAGAACGTATTCCTTGTGCTCGAAAGTCTACACCATCCCAACAAGTAACCACACCCTAACTGGCCAAGTTCTAAAGGTTCCAAACCTAAATTCGCAGAAGAGATGTTTTGGCACGCACATTGTTGTCCGGCAAAAGAGGGATCGGTTCTACACCGACATTGGCGAGCTCCGGGCTGAATTGGTATACTCCATCAGGGACGGTGTAATGACCATAAAAAGCACCAACGTCCCGGAGGAACTGGGCGGACACGGCATTGGGAAGCTACTGGCCAAGTCAGCACTGGACTACGCACTGCTGAATGGGCACTTCATTATTATAAGGTGCCGTTTTGTCCAGCACTACATCGACAAGTATGAGCCGCAATACGCCAAGTACATAATAAATTAGGGAATTGAAAACAAAACTTCAAAATTGTGAAAACAAGCAAACTAAACACAAATAAATCCCCCCCTTACTATGCACATAGATAACATATGTACATATGAACGATTATGTGCGAACAGATTTGTGGAATTAAAATAATTTAAATTGGCTTAACTCTACTCATTTTTCAATTATTTCAAAATTTCCAAACCGAAAGCTAAAAGATTATATTATTTGATGACGAAATTACGGAAACAAAGGTTTCCTATATAAGCTATTTTGTTATGCATCTAAGAACCAATTTTTTATAACCTCTTAGCTTGATGTTTTCGAACTTAAAAATATGTTAACTAGTTTTCCCAATATATTTCAAAAATGAGTTTAATTTTCAAATATACCAACTTGCATTGTGTGACCAACCTGAATTTAGCAATGGGCGTTGCCAGACTGCGGCCACCCACGCACATACGATAGTTGGGACCGGCCCGGCGCGGTGAACAAAGTCACGGTATCGATATGGTGACACGATTCACCCACACATGCATGCATTGGGCTACAATGGCTGTGACGCAAAGTGTGAAGAAACCACTGGGTTACAGTGAGCGCTATTTATGAATATATAGGAATCATGCTGCAGGATTTCATAAAAACAATATGGAATTGGTATGCGTGACTCATATTGCTTAACATTTGAAGAGCTACGCCAATTGTGTACTTGAAAAATCCAGAGTCTTTATGAGTTAAGTCGTTACTGCTCATGACATGCCGCCAAAGCGGTGACTTGTCACGGTGAAATAATCGCGACTAGTAGCAGGTACGCAACTATCGCCCATCGCTAGCTCACACGTACACACAATTTATTTAGTCGTGATTTCTATTTTATTTGATTCAAATTACAACCAAGAAGGAAAGAAATCGCGACCAAAATCTGCTGGCCACAATGCCGAGTGCCTGTACAACCGTGCGCGAGCATTCCCACTAATCGGAAGAGAGCGCGTCCGCCGTTTTGAGCGTTTTCCGCGCGGGAGTGGGAGATCGGAAAATCCGCAGCAGGCAAGCCATCGGTCGGTCCGCTGCAAAATAGGGATAAATAGGATATAGTAACGTAGTTCAGCACATAATCGGGGGGCCAGCATGGAGCGGCGCGTGAAGCTGAAGACGATCAATCCGCACATCACGTGCAAGATCTGCGGCGGCTACTTCATCGATGCCACCACGGTGACGGAGTGTCTGCACACATGTGAGTTGGTCCGGCATGGAACACTACCTGCCCAATAACAACAGTGTTTGCTGCAATTACAGTTTGCAAGAGTTGCCTGGTGAAGCACCTGGAGGAGAAGAAAACCTGCCCCACCTGCGACAACATCATCCATCAGTCCCATCCCCTGCAATACATCAGCTTCGATCGCACCATGCAGGACATTGTGTACAAACTGGTGCCGAAACTGCAAGAAGGTTGGCTCGAGCGTGTTATTATTATTATTATTTCTTCTACTAACTCACTCACACTCCAACACGAAACATTCCAGATGAATCGCGCCGGGAGCGGGACTTCTACAAGAGCAGGAACATGCCGTGCCCCAAGGATATCACGCAGAACCACGAGGACGACAACGAGAAGGTGATGGACGCCCACGCCGAGTCCGACTTCCATCGCCTGGACGAGCAGGTGAACGTGTGCCTGGAGTGCATTAGCAATAACTTCAAGAACCTGCAGAGGCGATTCATTCGCTGCAGCTCGCAGGCGACGATAACGCACCTCAAGAAGCTGGTGGCCAAGAAGATCCTCAACGGCATCGAAAAGTACAGAGAGGTGAGTTACTTGGCTTTCGGAACAGTAACTTCTCCCAGTGAAAGCTACGACTGGCTTAGTTACTTGTATACATGGCACATACTTATATGATAACCACACATCTTTTCTTTCAGATCGACATACTGTGCAACGAGGAGCTGCTCGGCAAGGATCACACGCTGAAGTTCGTCTACGTGACGCGCTGGCGCTTCCGGGATCCGCCGCTTCGGCTGCAGTTTCGTCCGCGGGTCGAGCTCTAACCACTGTTTTAGTATAATGCCACAACAAATGATCTATTTTTATAATTTATTGACAAAGCGTAAATATCGTAATTAGGAGAGTCGCTAGTGTTAGTCCCCCCGAAACCATGAGTGTATGTGTAAATGTGCATGTATAAAGTCGTAAATATATGGTTATCCCTCCTAGAATTAAGTAACTTCCTCTTCCTAACTCGTGTGACCCTTTTTTGCCGCCTTCTTTGCTGCATTTGCTCATGATTTAATCAACGTTCTCCGTTTGCAATATTTTATGTTCTCCATTTTTAGTTTGAAATATATATGTATTTATTATTTTAATGTACAAAACACACGAATGTAAATAAATTTGTAATTATGTCGAATGGCGTATGTTCAATATGGGGGGCGCCCCGCGTTTCTGTAGCCAAATCGCGGAGCTCCCATGAACGGCTGTCGCTGGTGATATCTGAAGGGGGCCGGTGGAAACGGCGGAGGACGTGGTAGCCGTTGGTATCCAAAACTTTGCTGCATGCCAGACATCCCCTGCATAATCGATTTAAGTTAGATTTATTTTTTTCAATACAAATAACTACTTACGTAGAAATCCTGTGGTGGCACTTGCACATAGTAGTTGATGATCTTTGGCGGTGGATTGTACCGATGCGGGCTCCTTTGACGGCGTCTTCGTTCACTGCTGCGACTTCGGCTACGATTGCGGCTCCTAGAGCGCTGACGATGCCTTCTGTGCCTGCTCCCACGGTCGGACGACTGGGATCTGGATCTGGAGCGAGTGCGTCTGGTGGATTGGTGCGCTCTTTGGCGCAGCCTTCTTATCCGATCCTGTTCTCGAACCTCGTCCGCAAAGTACGGAATCTTGTGCTCCTTCTTTCTGCTATCCCTCTCTCTAGTTCGGCCATGGTGTTCTCTTTCTCGCCAGGATCGCGACCTTGAGCCACGGGAATCTATGTGAAAAAAAAGTGGGGTTAGTCAATGCATCCAACACATAGTGTTTGGCGCATCGTCGGAGACGGAATCCACGTAATGCGCAGTTGAGGGTCCTATTGTCCTAGCTTCTCTTTCTCTGTCTGGTCGTGCAGCGTTCATTCTCATCCATTTCACATTTCACACAATATGACACTAGAAAAAAAACAACAAAAAGATGGCACTGGATCAGAATCTGATCAGATCGTTTATACTATATAGTGGGTACCTCGATGCTCGGTTCCACTGCTGTCGGCGTCCATTTTCATCGGAAAAGGCTGGAAATTAAATGATGCACTTTTCTCAGTGTGACCGTTTTCGGCTTGCACCTTGCAATGTGCCTGCCCACTCACTTTTTGACGAACTATCGCTAACATAAACGTTAGTTTTTGAAAATTCGAGAGCAACATATCAAAATTTAAAATTAACTCTTATACTTTCTTAGTTTTTATTAAGCAAGATGTAACTTTAAGGAAACAAGCGAGTATTTTAACTTTAGGGTTTTGCGTTTTCCTTACAAATACTCTGCAAACACGTTTTCCTTTCATAAGTACACAAGAACACAATACAATTTTTGTTTAAACTATAGGGAAAGCACAATTAGCAGGCATAAATAAAACAATTTTTAAAACTTAAAACTAATCGGCACACTGATGCGCTCGTTCTCCATGGAGACCACAATGAGCGGCTCCCTTTCGCGCAAATCCTGCCTGGGTGAGCGGAGCAGGCGCACATCGATCTCCGCGTGGCCGCCATCCGGGGATACGTAGCACTCGCTGGGAGTGATTCGCACCAAATCGGGCACATTGCAGGTGACCTCGATGAGCTGCCTGGAGCAGAAGCTGTTGGTTACGGACAAAGTGGCCAGTGGCGAACCGCCCACTCCGAATTCCAGCAAAGCTGGCTGCACACACCAGTTTCGCTCGACGGGCGTCAACGTTGTGGTGTCCGCCTCCAATAGCTCATCCACTGGCTCCAATAGATGACTCTGCGTTGGCGTCGGCGAATTGGCCACACATATGGTGCGGAATAGCACGGTTTCGTCGGCCTCCGGCAGAAACATCAGGGAACTCTCAGACGATTCATCAAAGTCCCGATTGAGGGTAAGCGCAACATCAATAATCCGCACTACGGTGACCAAGTCCAGAATGAACTCGGGCGGTTCGTTCAGCTGATTGATGTTGCGCACTGGCTGCTCGTCCGGAAATTCGCCCCAAATGCTGTCCAGCATCGGCGATGTGAGTTTCTCTCGCTGTCGACTGCTCATCCTTTGGACCAAGCTGCGCATACGCTGTCTGTTGGGCTCGTCTCCGCAGAAAATCCGCATATTGGCCAGGGTCAACACCTGTGCGGTCTTCTTAAGTATGTTCTTCAAATCCTCACGATTCGGTCGGAAAAGTATCTGCACGCAGCGCTCGCTATTCGGCGGCAATATCAACCGGCTCGGACGTACCTCGAAGGCCTCGCTGAGGCGTAGTTTCATGAGCACGGTGGAGTCCACTGAAATACCAACGAAAGCGGTGAGAGGGCCCTTGTTGTGAAACTTGAGACTCGCCGAAAGCGGACCAGCGGACAGCTCGCATACATCGCCGATGGTAAGGAAACTGGCGCCCACCGGTCCCTTTAGCAGACCGTTTATGGTGATGGACGCACTGCCCCCGTAGCCGTACAACGGAATCTCCAGGCCCGGCTGATTGCTGTTATGCGCTCCTGATGGTGCATAGAAAGACAAGGCTCCGATGGCCGCTCCACAGACAGTGGGACAGAAGTTGATCACCACCGAGCGGCATTCCATGGCTTGGAGTGTGATGGTGCTGCTGTCGGAGCCCACCAGCTGGAATCCGGGTCCCTGGATGCCAAGCCGAATTACCAGCCGTTTGTCCGCTGTGTTCTTAACTTGCATGGACTTACGCACATCTGTCCGCAGCTTCGTGCTGCCCCAACAGAGGGTCGTGTGGGTCACCTTTAGGGGGAGCAGCTTTCCATCGCGATGACTGAACTCACTGGAGTTCGAACAACGCGAAATACTCCGTGGCGCTGCAACAGAGCTGGTTCCCAGTCCACGTCTGCCGCTCGCTGTGAATCCGCTGGTGGAACTGGCCTCACTTCCTGCGGGCGAGGAGTTTGCCTTGCGGGCTGCTCCACTCATGAGTTGCCGGCGGTCGGAACTGGTTGTGCTGTCCAGCAGCGGCGACGAGAGACAACTTCTCGGCGAGGACAGGGGCGATAGGTTTTTGGCCAGGTTCGGTGAAATGCCAAAATCACGTTCGGTGGAAGAGGCCACGGCAACGTCGCAACCATCCAAACGAGTGCTGCTCAAGGAGGAGGCTTTGCGCGGAATCAAGCCCATTGTGGCGATCGAAACCCTCTTCTTATTCACTGGCGTCTTGTCCTCGTCCTCGTCATCGTTTTCATCCTCGGTGCAGGTCAGTGGACGTACACCGTCGCTACTCGACGGACTTGCTGGTCTTGGAGAAATCTTAGTACGTCTCACTCTGCGGCTAGGCTCCTTCACCGGCGTCGAGGGCCACTCATCGATGTCCGCCTCGGCTTCTGTCTCTACGGGATCGGTGTCCGCACGGCTAATGGTGATTTGCGGCTGGTCCGCCAGCGGACTGAGCGGCTTGCGCGAGATGCTCTGCTGCAAATGACGAAAATCCGTTGAGTTTAGCACAGAGTCCGTGAAGCTCATGGTGTCGGTAAGCTTGTTGGAGCCACACAAAGTGCGCTCCGCATGGGAGTTGCTGCTCTGGTTCTCCTTGTTTTCCCCATCATCATAATTGTTTCCACGACCATGCTCCCACAGGTGGTTGACAACCTCTACAGTGGATGTATCCGAATTGAGATCTATGTCCCTCAGCGCCTTGTCGATCGCGGAGAGACTTAGGATCTCGGAGCTCGACGGCGGACGCTTGGTCTCTTTGGCTGCCAGACCATTGCTGTTTAGCGCAGTCTGAATCCGTTCCTGTTGCATCTTTCGCATAAGATTGCGTCCGAGATTCGAGCCTGTCATGGCGTCCGTCTTGGTGTAGGTTTTATTGTCCGGCTGGGGGGTCTTCTCGCCAACCGAATCCAGTGTCACGTTACTTTCCGGATCCAATAGCGGTTGGTTGGTTCGCAAACGATTCGGGCTGTCGTTGCTCACAATGTTCCATATATTTTCCGAACGCGTCTGAAAGTAGTTGCCCAACGAAAAGTCTGGATCTCCGGCCAAGACAGAACTATTAACAAAAGTTGAAAGTTAAATAAATTGTATTTGGAAGACTATTTTTTGTTGCATACTTGGACACCGACGTTTCTATCTCGGATGTTGGCGGCGGTGCGGCAATCTTCTGCATCGCCTGTGTGCTCAACGTGGCCGTCGGCATGGCCGTGAACTCCTGCGCCCAGGAGATTTCACCCAGCACCAATTTGGACTGCATTAGCTCGGCGGGGGCGAAGCTCTCATCCTGGCCTTCCGCCGCCAACGAGGCAGAGCCAAAGGAAAATCCCCCACCGCCGTTAAGACTCAGTTCACTCATGTCCGCAGTGCGCGGTAAGCTGCGCGAGCAGTTGAACGAATCCGAGAGGCTGCTGGAGTTGGCACGTGATAAGTGATAGCTGGCCTCCACCTGACTGGCATCCTGAAGCTTCTTTTCCAACAGGCGAGCCTTCTCAACGAAAGAGGACTTTAGAATTTCGGCCACCGACAGGGAGGGCTTCTCCCTGCGGCGCTGTTTTCCCGCCTGGCAGAGTGTGGACCTGCCGGTGATCTCCGCAGGCTCAAATGAGATGTTTGTGCCCTTGGTGGCGGGCGTGACCAAAGCTAAAGAGCTGCTGCTGTTCAGATCGATGGTGTCGTCTGTTACCAGCTCCGAGATGTTTGTAGACGAGCGCATCTGGAGGGCAGTGCTCTTTGCTTGGCTGGAATGCGATGGTCGAGGCTTTTCCAGTGTCTCCAGCGCACGCAGTCGTTCTTCTCGGAGCCGATCGTGGACGGCGGGAGAGTCCCGACCAGTGCCGCTCCTCCTTCCACTTTTGCTGAAGCTGGACAAGTCGCCGAAGACTGTAGGGGAATACGGATTACTTGCTGCTTCGGCTTATTTCCGGCGTGCCCCGCCTGCTTACCCTTTAGATTGTCCATGTTCAGGATGCCCAGCGAGTTTTGGTCCATGTAGCTGCCATTTCCCTGGCTTCCACTGCTTCTGTCCATTCCGCTTTGTCCTTTAACAGTTACAGTTTGCAGTGCGAACGCGTAAACAAAAAAAAGGCGCGTCGCTTCGTTCGAAAATGGACGTCGATAAATGATAACAGATCCAGGGCTGCACACTAGTGTCGAAGCGGCCTTTGCTAACCTGTCCGGTCGGATCAACTGTCAAAAATGTTAATTTTATGTATTCTACTGCATAACACTGATGCTAGCGCACACATAAAAACACTCAACAATAAACAAAAAACATAAATACATTTTTTAAAGAAAAATGTTAACACAAGTGACAAATTAACTGCGCGAGATAAAATCACGTATCGCGTACTACTCGTTTAACCGCAATGATAACCGCCAATTCAAGAGTAGAATGTAAAATAAGCTTCCGATAAACTGTAAACTGCAACAAGCGCAAAACGTGCATCGCCAACGTGCTTTCAGCCCTGGTCTCACTTTCGCGAATTCTCCCCGGCATCCCACTTTTCAATCCTCAATTCCGCGTAACGTCGGCTGAAATTTGTACCGGATTGCATTGGATTATCCGCCTGGGCACGAACAGTAACTCCCCAAAAATGGAGGCAGCTATTCTGGATATAATCAACGGGATCCTGGCCATGGACACGGAACGAATCCGTGAGGTGAGCAAAGCGGGCCGAATTTTCCCTCCGGCAATGAGAAAGGAGGTTATCCTGGGCTCCATTGGCTGTCTTTCATGTATACATTCCTCTTTCTGACTGCTCCATGTTGGTCTGACCGCGTGGCTGGATCGCATTGCCTATATACATGCGTATATATGTACGCCACATGAACACAGTGCCTTATAATTCGGCATGGGCACATTCCACAGTGGGCAGCATTTCATTAGTATCGAATTTAAAAATTCTGAACATTTTCCACAATTTGTTGTATAATATTTTAATATAATGGAGTTTTACCTAATTGTATCCATTTGATAAGAAAAAACTAAACTATTGAAATTTTTAAGAAGCAATAATTTTTGCAATTTTTGTTTGCAATAAATTCGTTAATATACCATTACGAACATCGATTCTTTTCCAAAAATCTGTGGGCTCTCATGTTCTTGAAATGCTGCACGCTGCTCACATGGACGCACACATCGTCGCTTCCTAATTGGAAAATTATTAATGTTGATAGCATGCTAGCATAGGGCCATAAAAGTGACTAATAAAGTTCCATATCTTTCGCTACTTTAGTCCACAGACAAGATGTTAAAGGCCTATGAGAATCCAGATTCTCTGCTGGTTCTCACCCAGATCATAATGTCGGACAGGCCGGTCCAGGAGCGGCAGGTCGCCGCCGTGCTCCTCAAAAGGCGGGTCAAAAAGTTGCGCCACTGGCAGTTGGTTCCCGCCGAGCACCAAGCAGCGTGAGTTAACTGGTTGCCTTTAACGACTAAGATAAACTAACGGATGCATTTAATCGCTCAGAATTAAATCGAACATGCTGCAGGTCCTCATCGCGGTGAAGGAAAAGACCGTGAAGGGAACGGTGGCCTTTATAATTGGATCGCTGGTGCGCCATGAGGAGGGAAAGCAAAACTCCTGGAGGGAGGAAATACTGAAGTTTATTTACGAACGTTGCAGCAGTCCCGATCCAACAGAAAGCGAGCGGGGCAGCTCAATCTTTTCCACGCTCATGGACGCTGCTCCCGATCAGTTTTCGAACTACACGGATACTATCTTCCCGTTGCTTGCCGGCATTCTAGTTACCGCCGAGGCGAATGGGAACATGGCCACACCCACCGTGCATAACATGCTGGCGGGTATATGCTTCCTGTTGCCTTTCGTCAGTGGACATAGTAATGCTGAGCAGATTGTGGTTAAGGCTGTGCCGCTCATTCTCAAGGCCCTGGGCGCCTTCGCCGAAAAGGGGGACAGTAATGAGTTCATGGGTTCCTTTGATATCATGGACAGCATGGCCGAGTATGTGCCGCACTTGCTGACCGGCAATGTGAAGCTAATTCTGGAGTTTTGTCTGACGATTGCGAGAAACAAGCAGGTCGACGCTTCAATTCGGGTTCAGGTGATTACCTTTGTGGGCAGCCTAATTCGCCTCAAGAAGAAGATTATTATGAAGCAGAAACTACTCCAGCCCACTCTGTCGGTTATTTTCGAAGTGATTTGCCAGGACGTCCTTGACGATGGTTGTAACTGCTCCTTTATATTTCTGCTGCCATGCTTGCTAATCCTATTCTTATTCTAGACGATGATTACTTTTCCTCGGAGAGCCTGAATAGCCCATCCAATGCAGCTGCGCAGACACTGGACCTGATGGCCCTTCACATGGTGCCGGACAAGTTTATTCCGCCACTACTGGAATTGCTGGAGCCTGCGTTGCAGAGCCCGGAACCTGTGCTTCGCCGTTCCTCTTTTATTTGCATGGGCGTCATTGCCGAGGGCTGCTCCGAGGCCATTGGGAAAAAGTATCTGCAGGTCATGCTTAATATCATCAAAGCTGGAGTTTTGGACTCTGTAATGTTGGTGCGGACCGCCGCATTCTTCGCCCTCGGCCAGTTTTCCGAGTTTCTTCAGCCGACGATCTGCAAGTTTGCTCCTCAAATTCTTCCCGTGCTGTTTGACTATCTAAGCCAGCTGGTAATGGAACTCAAGGTAGGTAATCATTGCGGACATCTTCGACCAACTTGGAATATGTGTATTTTACATTCTTGTTTATTTGTTTGTTTGTGCTGCTTCTAAAGGCTGTCCATAACAGCAATGGGCCAAATCTCGATTCCGTTCCTGCCAAAGATTCCATAATGTACTTAGACATGATACAGATCAAACGAAGATCGGTCCTCGCCAAATATAGGGTGCTTTTTCGATTTCTTACATTTGACTTTGTTCTTGATTGCACATCAAATACCTCAAATCGTTGAATAGTTTGCTCGGTTTGATTACATTAAGAGCTCTCACTTCGCACTGGTTTATTTAATTATTTGGCGTATGTTAAATGTTCATTGACTCGTTTCTTAATTGCTATTTGAATGAGTAATGAGTTCGTCGCATACATAAAGGAGGTGTCTTCAAATAGGGATCATTCCACGTAACAAATTAAGTTTTTTGAGGACTGCATTCCGTTTTGAACCAACAAAGCAAACAAATTGTTTGGCAGAAACACTAAATGTTTTTCCTTGCAGATTGGTACGCCTAATCCGAAACATATGGATCGTATGTTCTATGCCCTGGAGACCTTTTGCGAGAATCTGGATGAGGAAATTGTTCCTTATTTACCCACACTTATGGATCGGTAAGACTAGACTATTCGGAAATAAGAGTCCACCCTCTGATAAACTTATTGTGCAGTCTGTTTGGGGTTATGGAACCGCAGAACACGAACCGAATGCGTGAAATGGGTTTGTCGGCCATAGCAGCGGTGTCAACAGCAGCTAAGGAACACCTGATGCCATATTTCCCCAGGATCATGACCGTACTACAGGGCTGTCTGGTGAAGGATTGCCCAAAAGAAATGGACAGTCTCCGCATCCAAGCTATCGACACTCTGGCCGAGCTCTGTCGCGAAGTGGGCAAAGATAATATTATTCCGCTTGCCGACGATACAATGAATTTCTGTCTGATGATGCTAGAAGATGGTCCGGATGATCCCGAGTTCCGCAGGAGTATATACAACCTGATGTCATCCCTGTCATCGGTTGTCAACGAGAGCATGGCCAGTGTGTTCCCCAAGTTCATTGATCGCATAATGGAATCTGTGATTTCTTCGGAGGACATGGTGCCAAATGTGTCGGACAATGCGGAGGATGATTTGGCCCTAGAAGATGCCGCCAATATAGAGATTGATTTAGAGCACACAGACGACGAAGATGACCAAGACGCTTACCTGGTGGAGAATGATTATATCATTGAAAAGGAGGAGGCCATTATGTCACTCAAGGAGTTTGCTACCCATACGGGCGCCGCCTTTGCGCCCTATTTGCAGTCTGCATTCGAGAACGTCTACAAGATGATTGATCATCCGCAGAGCGACGTTCGTATGGCGTGCATTGACTCCATCTGCGCGTTCATTACGGCTCTCCACAAGTTGAATGATGCCGTCGGCCTGAAGCGCGCCTGCGAGATTGCCATTCCAAAGTTTGCACATATAATGCGCACCGACGACCAGGTTGGGGTCGTAAACCACTTGCTTGACGTCCTCTACGAAGTCTTCAAGAACGTGCCGGCGATAAACAGCCAAGAGCACGCCGAACTAATTTTCGCTTGTATCAGGGACATTTTCACAAATGAAATGGCCTGCCAGTTTAACGAGGAGAGCGGCGGCGGAGATGATGAGTATCCGGAGGAAAGCGAGAACGAAGAGATGCTGTTCGAGAACGCTGCCAATCTGTTCCCCATGTTTGGCTTAACCATTCAGCCGGAGCTGTTCTCGCTTTATTTTGGACGTCTTTATCATTTCTATATTCAAAGGCTGGTAGGTTTTGCACGAAATACCAACCATGATGTGGCAAAGAAGAGAGGACGAGCTTCTCTTGGCGATAATTCATTTAACCATCGATATTCCGAACGGCTTACTGAAATTCAATTATTTCGTTTCAGGCGAAGGTAAAGGACTTGGATTTACCAGAAGGGCGGGCGTTCGTCTATGGCGCACTGGCTGACTGCTGCAGGGCGCTAAAAGGATGCTGTGCTACTTACTTCGATGCCCTACGTCCCATTTTTATCGCCGGTTCCAAGGATTCTGATGGCAAAGCGCGACAGAACTCCTATTTTGCACTAGGCGAAATTGTCTTCCATTCCGAGGAAAAATCATTAGAGTGGGTGTCCTGAAAGCGGGAACGAACTTTTCTGCCAGAATCTAGTTTTGATGTATGTTTATTTGTTTTTTTGCATCCATAGGTCTTATCCGACAATTTTGCAAGCCCTTTCCGAAGCAATTGTCAGGGAATCCGTTCCTGCCGCCATGGACAACATTTGCGGAGCAGTTGCTCGGCTCATAGTTACCGACCTAGATTCAGTGCCGCTTGGCCAGGTGCTGCCCGTGTGGCTCAACCATTTGCCACTGAAGGAGGACACCGTGGAGAACGATGTGATTCAGAAGGCGTTCCGCGTGCTATACTTGAAGGCCCGCCCCAGCATAGAAGCACATCTTGAGCAAATCCTGGCCATCACCATAGAGTCGAGTTACAAGAAACAGATGCCTGACGTCGAGACAACCCAGAGCGCGGTGGCCCTCATCAAAGAGATTAGCGCCAACTACCCGGAACTGTTTAACAAAGTATCGAACATGAATCCAGAAGTGTTCAATTATGTTCAAGCCCTGTAAGCCTTACATATCCGCGTGAAAACCACCAAACAGCTCAGCACATCTAACGTCCTCCGCCCGCAGATTCATTTATTGGAAGTAATGAAAGATTTTTATACGAATACTTTCGAAATAGTCTTAAATTTCAGTTGTGCTTCTGTGGAGTTAAATCATTCAAGATTAGTGATCTTTAAAATTGCAAGATGTAGGTTTCTACGCGCCGAAAAACAGAGGCAAATGTTTTCTAACTTATAGACCACATCCAGTGAGGCATTAATATGCATTGAACAATAAAGGGATTACTTGTTTTTATTGAAGGCTGTGTTATTATTAAAAATTTGTTTTTTTCTTGATCTTAACTCTTGTAGTTTCAGTCTAGTTTCTACCAGTGTGCATTTCGTCGGATGACAACCTCACGGACGATGTCGGCATGATTAGCGTGTAGCTTTAGATTCGAGTCGACGTCCGTCCAGCGCACATTGGTGGCATCGTCACCGGCCATTAGCTCCAATTGTCCCACCTGGCTTCCGTCTTCGTCGTGGAAGTTCAGCGCAGTGGTTTCCATCCAAGCGTTGTCCGTGTTTCGAAAATCGTCTACGTAGCCTTGGTATACCTGAACGCCGCCCGCTTGGAAAAATCGCTCCACCATGTTGGCTTTGTCTGTGAAATTCAACGCCTCCTCGGTAAACTCACGCTTAAGGGTGACACTGACATTCTCGCCGGGATCGACCATGCCACCGGGAATGGCCCACAATTTGTTGTCGGACCGCTGTATGGCAACCATTTGTATAATATTCCTGGAGAAAAGAGGAAGTGATATAATAACAGTTGATGGGCAATTGGGCCAACTTACTTGCCGGTGGTCAGGTTGGCCAAAATTGCTCCTTGGCCGTCGCGCTTCCAGCGCGTGACAATTGGATCTGCAGCATGATTTGGACCCCATCTGCCTAGCGAACCACGTCCGGTTAGTCCGGTACGCCCGATCGGATTCAGGGGCAGTCCATTCTGCACGTTGTAGGCACCGTGGAAGGACTCGCGGTTCACCTGTCCATCCAGCTGGTTCCACTGTGGCCGGAATGTGTCGCTGGGCAGCGGCGGATCAGCCCACACCTGCCCGCCAATGTGTGGCGCCGTGTACGCAGGCGGGCAGTAGTCCGGGAAAGGCTCCGACCAGAACACCTGTTCGTCGGAAACTGGGTACCGGAGGACAGAGCTGCGCGGATACATGTTGTTACGGCACATTAGGTGCCGGAAAATGCCCGGCTTCACCAGCGAGGACATCATTTGGGCGGAGGTTGGAGGGTTTTTCAGGATCAGTAGCAAATATAGAAGCGGCAGTAGTGCAAACTCGAAACTAGTCATTGGAATGAATTCTCTAAGAGACAAACACTAAGAAATGGCTTTGTTTACGCACACCACCGGGCACAAACTTAGCTAGCAAAATGGATTGATTGATACGGGGAAAGCTGCACTATTCGCACAGCCTTTGCTGTGAGCACTGCATAACTTGAGAACGATTTATTTCTAGGACCAGCTGGTCACACTAGGAAGCATATTTTAAATCTCAAAGATTCGGTTTATTACGATGTTTTGGGTAAATACAAAAATTTGAAGCCAACTAACTTAGAATGCCTGGTTTCCACCGAATGCCCCTAACCAAAAGAGACGCCAACACCCTCGTCACAGGCTAGTCCTTACGCAGCGACAGAGTTCGTACCTCAATGCCATCTTTAGTTATGATATTGATCAGTACAGAGTCGCCGGTGTAGATGTCGCGCTCAGCGGCCGAGATAAAGGTGTCGGAGGCAACGCTCACGGCCCGATCCTTGGTCAACTTGATCTTGTCGGCGTCTTCCAAGTTCATGTTCTTGTGACCAATCTGGTTGTCCAGCACCGGTTGCAGCAGGGTGCCGGCAGTGCCGCCGGCGCGGTATGTAGCCTTCTCGCAGTGACCGATGGGATCGTAGGAGTAGACGACGCCCTTGCCCTCGTTGTCGATACCGGCCAAAATGTTCGACACGTAGTACGGAAAGAAGCGGCGATTGTACATGGCGATGGAGAGCATCTGGGCCACGGCCTCAGTGGTCATGGTGCGCAGATGGGTATGCTCGTAGCTCTGCATGCGCACCTTCATCGATCCGGTCAACGAGAGCGTGTCCGCCCAGCAGCCTGTGGAACCCAACACTGTCTGGGGAGACAGTTTAAAGAGTTTGCTCTGCGTTCGCGAGTGAATGTTGTAGCCGCTGCTTAGGCGGGTGTCCGCTGCAATTACGGCGAAGTCATCTCCGGCGATGGCCACAATGGAGCTGCAAACAGGGAATACTCCGGTTAGATGGAGACATTCTGCCGCATCTCGATTCCGCTGGGAAATAGCAACTCACCCGCCATTGGACTCGTAGGGCGAGAAATCAGGATGTTTCATGCCGGGCACCTGGTAGTCCGGGAATTGCTCAAAGCCCAATCTGCTCATGTTTTGTGCTGAAATTCACCAATTAACTCGCCAAGTAAAAAACGAACGAAATGATTTGCAAGTTTGCAAGCGGCTAACCAAAATCACAAAATCAGTGTGACCGTTGTTGGACAACGGACCGAGCCTGCTTAAACGTTATCGATAGGAATACGTAGGTTTGGGATATTTATTAGCAGGAAGTATTTATTTAGTAAAAATGTTAAATTTAACATATAAATAAAATAACAATATTAAACATAAGAAATAATTCCAATTTGTTGAATACCAAATATATACATTCAGATACCATTAATGAAACGCTAAACTATATTTGATTAAAATGTACATTTTAATGAACAGTTCGGTAATTTTCAACAATCTTTGGATAAAATTAGGGCAAATGTTTGTTTTAAGCTATAGCGGCCAGGTTTTCAATACGTTCTCTTTGCAACTGCCCACGATTCTTCTCCACCAACGCCTTGACGTCATAAAACCATTTACCTGCGGAGAAATGTAAAAACTTCAGAAAAATGTACAAACCCAGAGAAAGAAACTATTTACCAATGCTGGTGTTTTGCAGACAATCCTTGAACGTCTGACACCCCTCCATACTCGAAAGCACGCCGAAAACCGAAAGATCAGCCAGACTGGGCTGTTTTCCGCCAATGAATTTCGTGTTCCTCTTTTTTAGCTCAGTGGTCCACTGGTCAAGAGCATCATACATGTGCGACCTGACGTCGTCGGTGAGGGCGTGACGGCGCTTCAGCATCTTGGCAATGGCCCACATGGCGGTGGCACCACAGTAAACCATCAGGTCGCGCTCCCATTTGGGGAAGTGAACGTCCCACTCGCCAGCTTGCGAGAACCACTCAAAAGTCTCTAGGGACTCGCCCATGGTCTGATAACAGTTGGGCGATATTAGGTGCACCAGGTGGCTGTCGGCCCAGCTTCTCCACTTGCGATCGGTTCTAAGAACAGACACTCAAGGTTAAAAGATTTGCTGCGGGAATACTTGACCCTGGTTAACTTACTCCTCCGTTTCCTTGGACACTCCCTTGGGCGTATGCTCGCGATACATGAGGAAGTACTTATTCAATATATCGTTCTTCTTTTTGCCATCATCGTCAAAAAAGGAGGTGTGCGGATAGAACTGTGCTAGCTCGCCGATGTCCGTGCGCCTGTCCTGCAGGTGGGTGGCTATAAGAGATATGATGGCACTTGAGTCCACCATCTGGACGTATTTGCCGTCCTGCTGCCGGATGAGAACCATCGGCACCTTCTTCACCGACGACCAGCGGATGTCCTGCCGTAGGACGGCATCCACTTCGACTACCGCATAGGAGATGCCCATATAGTCGAGGAAAGCGCGCACCTTGCAACAGAAGGGACACGTCTGGAACTGGAACAGCACAATGTCCAGACCGGACGTGTCCTTGGGGTTGACATAGCGCTTCGTTATCCGCACTCCTGCCGGAATCCCGTCCAGCCGCGTCGGCTTCGTTTCCTCATGCTCCTTGTGCGAGCTGCCGTCTGTCCACCGCTGGTACATCGTGTACACCGATCCGGTGGCCGCGCCTACGGTGGCCCCCAAAATTGCGAGCTTGAAAGTTCCATTTGGCTTCTTCCTGCCTCCGCCGTTTTCCACCGCCACTGCAAACTGGCGGCGTGCAAATGCAGAATCCGGACTTTGTTTACGGGTCAACAGGCGCAAGGCGCCGCCTCCGCTTGCTGCCGGCGGTGGTCGGATGCCTGCCAGGACGGTGGCAGACGCTAGTCGAATACATGACATAATTCGCACCTTTGTTTTGACTTATACTTAATATTATGCAAAAACTTGCGACTTATCAGCCGCGACTAGGAGACCAGTGTGTAAAATACCAAAACTTTTGTAGGGCATCGAAATATACCAAAAAGTTTTGAATATACCGTAAACGGTTACCTTTAAGAATGTGTTAGGGATGGGAGATTTATTTACCTAGTGTTAAACTTTATGAAATGTAATTAAAAATGCAGGTAATTGAAATTAAATAAAATCGAGCGGAGATTTTATGCAAGCTCTTAGATACTTGCCGTTAAAAAACTAACAACCTCTAGACTTTGCCCTAAACAAGTTATCGATAGTTGTCACCTGAACTGTTGGCAAGCAATACCATCTCTACCCAATACAAAAAACAAACTTTTTGTAGTTGTTTTTTTTTGTGTAATCCTCGCGAATTTTGTTTATAAACAATACCAGCGCAGCGATGTCGGCTTCCGCGGACAGTCTGGCCGCCGCCGCATCCCTGGACAAGTACGGCGACGAGGACATCTTCAGCTTGCTAATCCGATACGGACTTTATGTGGGTGCTCTCTTCCAGTTCGTTTGCATTTCGGCCGCAGTATTGATGGAGAATAACCCGGATAGCCAAAGTAATCCGGAGACTGGCGAAGTAACAGAGCGGGAAGGCGAGCCGGTCCGCACGCGCCTGCACAAGATTCGGAAGCTGGAGAAGAAGAAGCGACGATAGATGTAGCCATCCTTAATCCATAGCTAGCCTAAGAACTCTCGAATGCATTTATTAAAGTAGAAACCTGTACACATTTGAAAAATCCTTTATGGGATTCCTACAGTAGGCTAAGTCCTAGAATGGATTAGCTACTCCTTTAGGCACACCTTGAAACGTGATTTGGAATCTCTTTTGGTTTCGGTGGCATTCCTAGCGTGTGAATCATCTCCCCAGCCCTTGATCGACGTTTTTTTGGGTGAGGTTGCCGCCCTGGCACGATTTTTTGCACATGACTCAGGGGGGAAAGCTTCACGGCCCCTGAGAAAACCACCGCCTACAGTGGAAAAACGGATGATTTGTTTGGCTGTTATCTTTAATTTGGGAATAATATAAATTATAATAATCGTATAGTTATTATGTTGCTTGCAATGTTGTTGTTTCTTGTTTGTTTTACTTCCCTTTTAACTATGTACGTATGCATGTGTGTGTGTGTGTGTGTTGAATGCTTTCTCTCTCTCTTTTTCTTTCTCTTGCTCTTTCTATATATATATATCAGTGTATATATAGTAGAGTCCATGCCGAAGGATGCACAGACAATTATCACTATGAATTATTATTATTTTTATGCAGTATTTAGTTTTCGTTCTTTTTCATGAATTTTGCGTGGAATTACATTTTTAAGTCAAAACTCATTGTGAATCTTCAGTTTTTTTTGGGGGCGCAAAAGGGGCGTGGCAGGTCAAGGCGGTGAAGGGATATCTCGTTTCAAAAACGATCAAATTTCAAATACAACAACGAGTTAAATGGACATCGAAAAAACGGTCTGAAAAGGAAGGGGGATTACATAGCTGAGGATCGACGGATGGTTAAACATATCTGTATAATAGGATAGTGGATCTCTAGGCCCAGAATGTCTAAATGTGGCTATGTTAAATTCGAAACTCTCGGTACAGTTTTGTTTTTCGGCGTTACGCTATTTACTCGTACTTTTTCTTGTTTTCTAATTCGCTTTATCGTTATTTTTATCATTATCATCAGTGTTGTTTTTGTTGTTGTCTAAATTATTTTTTAGTTACTCACAAGTGTAGAGTCATCATCGTCACAAAATATAGTATATAATATATATTTGCTTTAACCCACACACAAAACATGTTCACATCCTGCTAACCCACCATCGCTCTCCCTGCTTCCGTATCGATCGCTTCTGGCTTCTGGCTACGGTCCTTTTGCCCCCGGGACGCTGGAGCTGGAGGTGAAGTTGGAGCCGAGGTGGAGGTCCAACTAAGCCTCGGGCAGCGGCTTCAGCTCCTTTATCTGCTTGATCAGATAGGCCTTCTCGTCGTTGAACTGCTCGTCCTCGGAGCGATCCGTGTGGAAGTTGGTCAGGAAGTCGACCAGCTTCGTCTGGTTGCGCAGCAGGATGTCCAGAATGGGCTTCGGCTTGTTGGGATTGGCCACGAACACCTTGAAGACGTGAAACGCCTCGAACTGAATGTTGCGCGACTTTTCCTTGAGCATGTTCATCATTAACTTGAGGTTCTCCGGCTCGGATATGTAGCGCGTCATCACGGTGAAGTTGTGCCGGTCCAGCAGCAGTTCCCCAAGCAGCTTCAAGCTCTGACGCCGCGTCACATAGTTCTCCGAGTTGAGCAGGCGCTGGTAGTGCTGCGAGAAGAACTTGTCGTAGTTGGCGTCCAGGAACTCCGCGCACAGCAGCTTGTGGCGCGTGAGCAGCTCCTTGAACGTAGAAAAGGCATCGCTGGCAATGTCAAAGGTGGAAACCTCCACGTAGCGGAAGAACTTGAAGAACTCATCCGAGTGCAGCATGATCTTGGCCAGCGCCTCATACCGGGCGCACTCCCTCAGCATGGTACCGGAGTTCAGTGCGATCTCCGGATGCGCATCTTCGTAGCCGGCCATCAGGGTGAATAGGATCTCCGGCTTCGTACATATATACTCGACGGTGGGCGAACGGGTGCCAATCTGGCGGCGCAGCACATTATTGAAAATGAGCGCCACATGCTTCTTGCCCTCGAAGTCGATGCGGTGCAGGTTCTGGATGAGCAGCAGCAGCAGGTTGCTGTTGTACAGCTCCTGAGACAGCTGGGCCACCACATAGTCCGCCGGCGGCTCGGCATCGCTGCTACCGTACAGCATGTTCTTGATCGAGACCAGGTTCTTGCTGACGTCCTCCTGCGCCTTCTCCACCTTGCGGTCGCCCGCCTCTAGGGCGTTGATCGCCTCCTTTAGCGACTTGACCAGCTCCACTGGCGACTTCTGTGACTTCCCGAAGAGTGGCATTTCACTGTCTCACTCGCTGTTTCACTCGAAATGGGATTTGGACGTGGATTTGGATTGGGATTTTGTTGCGGATGTGGTTGTCGTTGTGGTTTAGTTAGCCTGTCGATGATGTCTCGTACTTTCTGCCGATTATCCTGCTGTTCGGGGCGCTTCGAGTGCTGGCTTTGTGGTCGTTCTGACTGTTGCCCAATTAACGACGGCGAAGACGCGGAAAACAATGCTTGGCAATATTATCACGGTGGAATATTCTATTATTATATATTATTTTTTTCTTGTCTTCTTCCAGGGATGAACAATTTCGATTGGCCGACGTTTCGATAGACCGTCGGCTCGATACAAGTATCGCATTGCTGGCGTTCAGTGTTGTAAAGGCTCGTTAGCTAAGCACGACACTAAAATTGAATTTTAAATTAAAAAATTACCAATCCTTTTTAAAATTCGAAAATTGTAAACTTTTTGACAAACTTTTCTTTATAGCCGTAAAAATAAAACAAATTAATTTTTTGTTGCTTTTCAATAATAGGGTAATCTAAAAATGGAAAGAAGTATTGTCTTCATTAATTTGTTCCCCTAAAATGGCGAAATAACAAATAATAATAAATCGGTATTTAATGCAAATATATGTTTAAAGGTTTCAAAAAATAAATACCCAACGCCCAGTTCATCCCGCTAAAAAATGGGAGTTTGAATTCTTTAAATATCGTTTTATTTCTCATTGAAGTACTTTGTTTTTGATCCGATTTCGTTTTAGATATTATTCTTTAGCGCTTATCTCAGGCGCTTGGTGTATTATAGAAGTTACAGAAATATATTTGTGTATATACTGGGAAACTTTTTGCTTTTGCCTCGCCAGCTGTGTTGGCCATTTTTGTTTCTTTTTGACATTTATTCGATTCGGGGCCAAGGAAGAGGACTTTTCGGGTTACAGGGAAAGGCATAAGTTTATTGTATGCACATCAATATATGTAATTATAGCTGTAGGTTTGACCGCCCTGCATATCATCGCAGACTGCCCCACGCCTCACTGTCTCGATTCGTTTACTTTGAAATAAATGTTTTTGGTTTCGATTTTGTTTTTTTTTTTAATTTTTATATGATTTATGTTTACGTATAAAAGTTGTTTAAAATCCTTGAAAATATCAGATAATAATTACACTCGGTTGTGTAATACGTCTTAAAAGCATTTCGATGCGCTTCGTTCTCAAACATAGATTAAACATAAATCAATATAGTCTTTGCCACTAAACATATCAATTTGAGTAGTAGTAGTTGTAATTATCAGTTAATAATAATATCTTTGGGCTTCGCTACTGTGTATGCAATGGTTACGCCGAGCACATATAGATCATGATCATAGACATATATGTATACTGCGGGGCTTAAAACACACGATCGAAAAGAAGTCGCGCCTACGCATTTCGAAGAAGTATCAAGTTCCTTTCCGTTTCCATTTTCTCCAAGGGGGGTGTTTTGTGGTCGTTAAATGTATAATATAATATAATATAATATCTTTATCTTTTTATCTTGTAGAAGTATGTAAATGTATAGGTATAATAAAACATTTTACGACTAGTATATGTAAATATATGTATGTATATGTATATATGCATTGCGTTTTCTTCGTAATTACTAAGTTTATTGAGATATTCTATGAATATATTTCCTTTCATTCTTAAGCCATGTCTTGTGTCTTTCTATGTATATAAAACAAACGAAGCGCGAATACGTTTGAAGGGGTGATTGGATAGGGGGAAGGGGGTTGAGTGGGTGGGAGGTGTGCCCTCACTTTACAATTAAAAACAAGGATACTCCCGCGAGACCTTACCCAAATTTGCTTAGCAACTCATTGTTTAATGATTTCATTTCATTTCATTTCTGTTTTGTTTTGTTTTCGGTTTTCTAACTTCTTGGTTTTCTGGAAGCGTTCGTCGGGGCTCTACACAGATCTGACTAGATATATATGGGTATATATAATAGAAGCTACTACTACACGCTACCAAGTACGATACATAGTGTCCTCCTCCGATTTTAGTTGCTGCTATTGCTAATGTAGTTGTCATTTCTTCTTCGCTGGGCTTGAAATTCCGTTTCCTGTTTCTCCTCCTCCTGTTTCCGGCCTACTAGCTTCGCTTCCATTTCCGTTTACGGTTCCGCTTCCACGGGGGATGGTGTGGTTGGATGATTGGGTCTACAAATTGGGGCCCGATCACTTGCGCTTGATGAAGTTACCCTCGGCATCCAGCCAGATGCCCTGATGTTGGTCGGACGCGTCCATCCCCCGTCTTATCATTTACCTGTTAAGCGCATTGGAGATCTGACGCAGCGATTGACCGACTTCGGCCACTAGGCGTTCGTTGTCCTGGACGTTCTTGCTGCCGGCGGAGCGCAAGTGCTGCGACTGTGCTTCCACCCGCGTGACCAGCTCCCGGAATTGGAACTTGGAGTGCGGCGGCATAGCACCGTTCTCCGCGAAGATCACGCACGAATTGTGCAGGATGTTGAGCTTGTCACTCAGCTGCAGCCACTGAGATCCAGCGATGGCATTCACCGGATGCTTGAGCGAGCCCTCTAGCAGGCCAACCAGCTCCAGAATGCTCTCCCGTGATATCTGGGTGGAGCTGCCGGAGCTGGCTGGTTCGGTCAGTTTGGCAATAGGCGTGGCGTAGATGGTTAGCTTTGTTGGCTTGTGCGGCACCGCTGGCTTTTGCTGGATCTGTGGCTTCTGCTCGTACAGCGACTGGGTCATGTCTGCTGCTCCTTGGCCTCCCGATCCCAGGCCTTCCGTGTGCGACTGCTCCTCGTCATCTGCGAAGAGTTGCGTTGAATGAGAGGTTTTTATTGTGCTGCTGGCCTGCTGCCTGCTGGTGCAATCTCTACTAGAGGTGCTAATGGATGTGGTGGAGGAGTTGGAGGTGGTGCAGTTCGGGGGCGGTGGTGGAGGGGCAGCCGGTGGCGGCTTGTTGCCCAGCTTGGCTGGAAGAGTGCCAGCCGTATTGATGGCCCCCGATTTCATGCCATACTTGGGAGACAGTTGGGCAGTCGGTGTTCCGCCGCCATTTACCACCGACGGCTGTTGCTGGAGGATCGTGCTGGTGGCATAATCCGACGCCGGTGGCTGCTGCTCCCACAGTTTCTTTAAGCTATTAATACTACCTGTGCTTCGTCGCTTGCCGAGATCGCCCTCGCCCGCTGCTCCCGCATCCGCCTCCACATTGGAGTTGGTTACGTCGATTTTGATTTCAGTCTTTTGCATGGCCTGCGAGAACTTCTTGCTGCTGTCCTCCTTCCGGTTCAAAGTGCCCGTTGTATTGCAGTTGGCATTGTTGGCTACGGCTACAGGAGCTGGAGCTGGAGCTGCCGGCTCCTTCTCCTTGTCCACCCGGCGCAAATGAGCCTTGAAGTCGATAATAGTACTTGTCGGCTCCGCCTTGGGCATTGGCGCGCTCATCTTTTTGGGTTCGACTTTCTTCAGCTGAGCCTTGAATCCGGACCCAGTGCCATTGCCGTTGGTCAGCTTTTGCTGCTGCTGCGGCGGCGACTTTGGCAGGTTCATGCTCTCGGCTAGTTCGGTGACAAGCAGGGAGACAGGGTCCACGACAGCGATGCCCGAGCCGTTGGCCAGATGTGAGCCCGGAGCAGATTCCTTGCCGGCGGCCTTGATTTCGGTGATTAGCTTTTCCTTGAGATCTTCGGGTGGACTGCCCAGCGAGCTGCAGGAGTCGGTGGAGGGCTCTCGTTTTCTCAGAGAGACACCAAATCTGGAGCTGGCCTCCTCCACACTGGGAGCTATGTTACTAACATCGTTGTGGCTACTGTCGTTGTTGTTTGTTCCGTTTCCATTGCTTATGTTGCCATTGTTTGGTAGCTGGGCATGCAAGTGCTGCTGGATGGCCTGCACAGCGCTCTCCGGCGCCGGCGGAGGAGGTGGTGGTCCGCCCTCGAATTCCTCGGGCGGCGGAGGCAAGTCCAACGGCGGCGGTGGAAACTCAAGGTTGGCCAGAGCTGGCTGGACTCCTGAAGCCATTCCCGAGGCACTACGCTTGGGTGAGCTACTGGAACCGCCCGCCCGGAAGGAGGAGAACGTCATCATGGTGCCTTCGGTAGTGGTGCGATGACGCTGAAGCTTGTTTAAGCTGGCAGCCGCATTATTTTGCATGGTCACACCGCCCGACGAGTTGCTCCTGATCATTTGCTGTGGCGGAATGGGGCTGGCCTTCGGATTAAGTCTAGCAGACGGAGGCGTGGCGTGTCCATTGGCTGGTGGCAGTGAAGGAGCAGTTGCCGGAAGAGGAGGAGCAGCCTCAGTGCTATCCTCAAGGCTGTCCAGATAGGCACCGATTCTGGCACCCTTTGGTAGTGTGCCGTAGCGGTTCACCACCTGCTTGACATTCATCACCTCGAGCGCACCCACAGTGATGGGATGGGCACTGGTTACCACGCCGTTGTTGCCATGATGCGGTTGAGTTGTTGGCGGTCCTGGACCCGGAGCCTGTGGATGGTGCTGGGATCGCTTGCTCTGCCGGGTCTCTAGTCCTCGGTTACCCATCACGGGTGTTCCAGTCGGCCGCTTGAAGGAGCTGTGCTGCTGCGAGGATCGTGGACCTATGCCTCCTCCTCCTCCTCCGCTGTGAAGAGAATGCTGCATCTTGTTGGTGGCCGGAGCGGCTATCACTTGGCTCAGACTCTGCTCCAGACTATCGCCCGTGGCATCTGTGTCCGGGTCGGCGGCCGGATCTGTTTCGGAGTCGTACCGCTGCGTCAAACTGTTGATGTCCCGGGCTAGTCCTGCCAAAGTAAATGGTTAAATGTAAACGATTAGCTTGGAATCAATACATAATGCTTGGTTAATAGAATGCGTCGTGCCAGGTGCTTAATGCTGGGTGGTATTAATGGTCAGTGATGGGAAATACCTTCTAAATCTTAGAATTAATTAAAATTGTATTTATATCTCGGTATAGAAAAACTGGAGTTTATTAAAAGCACCGAACTATATAGGTACTTCCCATCACTAACACTTGGGTTATGGGTTAATCCTGACCAAAGTCTTGTGGTGTGTATGTGTGCGTTGATGTTTGTCGAGCGAGTAAAACTAGAAAACACCAAATTATCAACAAAAAATATATATAATATAACCTTGAAAGGATGCATTACAGCTAGTTTTCAATGATTTCTTAAAATTGAGTTTTAATATTATTAGAGTCCATTCTATTTTAGATAATATATGTAGGATCCATTGTAAAGTTCCTCCAAGGATAACACAAGTCTTTTTCTTTAAGAATGTGCAGCCCTACAAAAATTTGAAAATAACTAAGATCACAAGATAAGTTAAACACGAGATTATACGTTAAAGAATACGAACATTATTGACTTTCAAGGATATAAACCAAATGATAGTTAAAATAATCATAACTAAAAAAACACAACATAATATAAGCAGGCAAAAAACAAAAATAAAAGCAATAAAATAACAAACAATACCAAAGAATATAATAAGTGGGAAGATGGTTAGAGAAACATCAAATGAAAAATGTTAATGCTCAGAGATCAGACAGAAAAAAGAAGTTACATTAGGAAATCATCGACACGAATATAACTTCTTAACTACTAAATTTAGAAAATTACCAACGCAGAAATCAACTATGAAGGACTTCCACAATGAACAACCAATAAATGCAGAAACTTATGTAAGTACTAACAAACCAATTACAATTAAACATAAACAATTAACACAAATCAAATAACACAGGAACCAAAATATAATTTTTGAATAGGAGATTTTCGCTGTGGGCTCCGGTTACAAAATACCTCGAAACAGGATGTCGTAAAGAAAACTACTGCAGGAGGACGATTTCTTAATGGAATACTGTTGTTGTTTCTGCTGTTGATGTGGTTGTTGTTGTTGTACTGACAATGGTACTGTTTGTTGTCGTTGTTGTACGGACTGTTGTTGTTGTTGTTGCTGTTGTTGTGTACGTATTTGGTGTGTATGGTGGGTTGGAATTTGGGTCTTGAAATTTCTTGAGAGGGTTTGGCTGAAAAAGTTGGTAGTTTTCAATTTGTGTATACCATTCGTGCTGAGGTCGTCGATGAAATTGCATCTGGCGTTGGCTGGATCCTCCTCGCGATAAGTGGAGTCCCGACTGCTCGAGAGCAGGCTATAAATATATTAAAATTAGATGATTAAGTTTTGGTGGGCTTGCCATTGATCCTAGCTCCTCTTCTAGGGTTTTTCCCCGTCATAAATGGTTTTACTTGAACAGCTTCCTTTGGATCCATACATCCAGAGAAGTCGTCGTCTTACCTGGTTCGCTTTGGTGGGGCGGGCGCCTGTTTGCCCTGCTTGTTGGTGGTGCGACGCATCTGGACATTGCCCTTGCCCTGACTGGAGAAAGTGCTTAGCTTGGTGGAAGTGGAGCCGGTTTCTGCAAGGATATGACAATGGTAAGACTGGAAGACACTGTGCAAAGGGATTACCCTAACCTGACATGGGCGTGCTGGCCTGTTGCTGGTGCGGATCGTTGTGGTGGGCGTTCGGCGTGAGGGACTGACCGCCGGGTAAACCCTTCTTCACCATCTGCGGTGTGAGACTTAGCGAGGCGGTGGCCGAGGATGAGGAAGCGCAGCCGCTGGCCGCCGTCGTGGTTGTGGCTCCTCCGCCGGTGGCCACGCCCGATGTGCTCGGAGCGGAGCTGCTCGCGCTGGTGGCGTTGGCGTTCAGCTGCTTCTCGACCGCTTCGGTGATGGACGATTCCTGCGGAGGAGCGGAGAAGGAGAGATGGGCACCATGTGGCTCATTATTGCTATCACTACTTGCTGCACCCTCGATCTCGAGCGATCAGAGCACGTCGACGAGGTGGTGGCGGTGCCTGTGGCTATGACTATGACTACTCCTATTCCTATGGCTATTGCTATGGCTATGCACATGGCTGTGGATGCTGCCGCTGTTCTGGTGGAGCTCGTCGTCGTCGTCGCCGTCGTAGTCACTCGCCTCCTCGCCAGCATCGTCATGATCATCGTTATCATCGTCATATTCATCGTCCCACACCTCGACGTCACCCACCTGAAACATGTGCTCCAGCGCATGGTGTATGCTCTTGAACGTGGGCCTGTCGGTGGCATCCCACTGCCAGCACTGGCGCATCAAGTCGTACACCTCCGGCGGGCAGCCTGGCGGTCGCTCCATGCGATAGCCCTTCTCTAGCTTGTGGTACACATCGGTCAGGTCGATGCCCGGATACGGCGACATTCCATACGTGGCGATCTCCCACAGCAGGACTCCAAAGGCCCAAACGTCCGATTTAGTGCTAAACTTGTTGTAGGCCAGACCCTCCGGTGCGGTCCATTTGATCGGGAACTTGGCTCCGGCATGTGCTGTATACGTGTCGTCCCGCATCAAACGTGCTAGGCCGAAATCCGCCACCTTGACCAGCTTGTTGTCGCCCACCAGGCAATTGCGGGCAGCGAGATCGCGATGGATGTAGTTGCGCGACTCCAGGTAGCTCATTCCCGACGCTATCTGAGTGGCCATGTACAGCAGCGCTACTGCATCGAGCGTTTCGCGGCCGGCGGAGCGCAGAAAGTCCAACAGATTGCCGTGCGACATAAACTCGGTGATGATGTAGAACGGTGGTTCTCTGGTGCAAACACCTGAAATAAGGAAACATGTTTATGGCATTTGTTCTTGCTTCTTGCTTAGTAAAATTTTAACTCTAATTTATAGTTGGTTACTAACCTATGAGCTGCACCAGATTAGGGTGCTTCATTTCCTTCATAATGGCCGCCTCTTCGAGGAAGTCCTTCAGTGCCATGGTGTCCTCCTTGAGCGTTTTAACAGCCACCGTATTGCCATACCGCTTCCAAACGGCCTCGTAGACCTCTCCGTACTGCCCGCCGCCCAGCTTGTGCTTCATCATGATGTCCGTCCGGCAGATCTCCCACTCATCCGGCTCGGGACTCAGCGGGAAGACGGTGGGCTTGTTCTGCTTGGGCGCCGGATACAGGAGCGGAGTTATCAACCCGTGACCCTCATGGGGCACGCTGTGATGATGCACCAGCTCGGCCAGAGTATTGAATTTGGCCTCCTGGGTAACGAAGACTTTCCCATCGGGATCCTCTGAGATGCGGTAGTGATAGACGCGACCCTCGTATCTGTTTAGAAGAATATGGCAATGGGGATATCACAATACAATCACAGATCCCACGTAAAACCCCATCTACGCACCTCAAACTGATGCTTCTTTGACCCGGTGAACTTTCACTTTCACGGACCAGGAAGCTGCCATTGATTCCGGAGCTGAGAAGATACTCGGCGGCATTGCGTGAGATGGGCCCGTGGTACCAGGAGTGCTTCTCCAGCGAATTGAGCGGCGTGACATAGTTGGAGGGCACCCACCCAACGTTTCCGGAGTCCGAGTGCGCCTCGCACCACTCCCCCGATTTGTTGTAGCTAAGTATGCGCACCTGCTCGCCCTTCTTCAGACTCAATTGGTTCTCTCCGCCGGCTTGGAAATCGTACAGCGCCACAAAAAGTTGCGGATCATCCTCCTCGGGTCCGGGGGCCAGTAGGTTCTCCTTCGAGGTCCACCGATGTGCGGATTCAAACACGGATGTAGTCGAACTGTGACCACCGCCCAGGGAGGAGCCCTGCAGCCCCAGTCCACCGGAATCCTGCTGATGCTGCTGCAGCTCAGCCGCATCTGCCAGGAGAGAGGCCGCCGTACTGCCGGCCGGAATGTGAGGTAATGGACGCGACTGCAGCAAGGCTTCTGTAAAGTAAAGACATTGTGAAAATTATTATTGGATTATTATTAGGTAAAACATGAGTTTAAAGTCCAAACGCGTTGTTACACCGATTACGAACAACAAAACCTTGGGTGTTTTCAATATTTAAGGGTGAAACAAATGTTTTTCGCCTAAGATATCGATTTATAATTGTACGATCTTTGGTTATGTACAATTACATTTTCAATTTAACTTTGATGATAAATTCTGTGCGATTACATGCCATTCATTAGAGGCATCTTTGCAAATCGCTTTTATTTTTTAAAGGTGTAGTAAGAGGAGACAATGCAGGTAAACCTGTTTCTCTTCGAGGAATGCGGGCAATTTGTGGAGCAAGTGCTGGCCAGCGGGGAAAGGGGAGTGCAACTCCCTGCTCCATTGAGGGAATGGAATAAATTATGCATTCAGTGGAATAAAATTACACAAATCGTGGCCTGCCAGCCAGTCAGCCAGCGGTGCACCAGGAATCCCCCAACGAGGCATTTTATTGTGGGAAGTTCTAACTGATTGTCAGTCGGTTCGGATGCACCCCCACCCAATGTCGTTCTTTTCTTCCGCCTCCCACACTCTTTTTTTTTTTTAACTGGGTATCCATAGCTGGAATGTTCTCTGTGCCTATGTCTAAATCTGTGGGATGCATTCCGAAAGAAGAGAAACTTTTTGATAGACCTTCAAAGGTTGAACAGAACAGATTGTTAGTAAAGAATTCAATTGTATCATATTAAAAGGTATCTGATAGTCGGCACACATCACTTGCCAGCCCATTTTCCTGCACAATGTTGTTCTACAGAATATTGCAGATCATTTCGAGATGAAGTTTCGCTTGATAGACTGCGCCAACTTGTCAGATGCAAAAACCTGTCCGAATCAAGCTTCTATAATAGGGTACTCTTTAGAATTAAACCAGACTTTCGCTTCAATGTCCCCTTCGAAATAATTGTACAAATTTACATATTCCATTCTTTGTATTTTTTTCTTCTTTTTTGAGTGCGTGCGAGTTTTGTTTGACCAAAAGCAAATACTTCCGCTGCATAAAAGTTCTCCACTTTCATGGACACAATTGTGCATAAATTTTTCGGTGAAGTGGAAGTCATTCAGGGGCCGGGAGTCGGGAATCTTTGGTCTGCGGTCGGTGTGCTAAGCAGTCATAAACCGATCCAAATCATATTGTAACGCATTTGAAAAGGGTTCCCCAACGCACACTGTTAATTTATGCGCGCGAGACAGGAAATATTAATAGCGAGTAATAGGTGTGTGGAGTGGGTTTTTGGGGTATATAGAAGGGAATAATATATCGGGACAGATTAGAGCGGAAATGTACGCTTCACCAATGGTGGTCTGTCTGCCTGTCTAAATCCCCCAACCCAAATATTAGCCGCTGAATATACACCCACTTTACATGCAATCTCGGACATCCAATTTTAAAGTATTTATGTACGTTGTTGGGCACATGACTCATGTGGGCAATTGTTTTACTGGGCGCGGGTATCGAGAATACTTTGGTATTGACTCAGTTTTTAGGAGTAATCGAGGAAGTCTAATGACGTTGAGTCAGCTTGGGATGTTGCATAAAGTCCAATTATCATAATTGTAGCTAAATGGCTTTAAGGGGGAAGCTATAACGAGCTAGTCTGAATCTAAGCGATTCAGTGTTTAGGTGTTAGTTTAGTTCAAAAAATGTTAAGTTCATAACAAGTCTTATGTTCTGTATTCCTTAAACGAATTTGATAAGTTGATTATCCTCAGCACATAAGTTATTTGGATTATTATGTCACAACGAATGATTAACATCATTGACTAAGTAACATAAAAAGAGAAAAAGATTTAAAACTATATTTATGTTGTTCGAGTTTTAAGAACTTGGTTTCCCTCATATGCGAAGAACAGATGCCTTCTCATCACTGTTTATAAACCCCCAATATCATCGTGCACTATATGTATAACGAAAATACCCCAATCATCGAATGGGAACCGCTCTTTAATTATTAAGAATGACACTTATCATGCGTACTTTACATGGGAATTTTCTACTTTTTTTTTTGATGGTGTGTTGAAGTTTTTGTGATTGTTACCTAAGTTCATGTGATATTTGCCTGGATGGCCGCGAAAAGAGCTGTGCTTGGTACCTGCAGAAACGAAAGAAACAGAAAGATTTTGGGTGAGAGGCAGGTTGTCAACTGGCCAACTGGTAATCTGGTAGTATCTATGGATAGAGCAGGCAGTTTTTCATCTTATCATCTAATGACGATGGGCGGCAAATGCGATGAACTACAATGGTAGACCGAAGAGGCTCAAAACAAAGAAACAAACTTTTACAAACAAAATAATAAGAGGAAACTAAATTAAATACAATTATGTTAGTCATAACTATAGGTAAGTAATAGGAACACAATACATGTATAGCGAACTATGTATGTATATGTACATATATACAGTTAGCGGAAGGATGACATCAAAAGCGAAGCGGCATTACAGAATTAGAGGGTCTTGCAACCGCAGAAAGGCCAATTAGCGACCCGGCCAGAACAAGAAGAAGAGTAATAACAACAGCAGCCAGATGATGGCTTCAGTAAGTGCGGTAATTTCTCAGACGAGTGAAAAGTATCTCAGTGATTCTGGAAAATCCGAAGTGTGAGAGTGTGTGTGTGCACACTGAAAGATGTGTTATTGTTTTATTTCACATACAAATAAGTCCCCGAATTATAGCATCTTTGTACATTACAATTTACACAAAATTACAAAATGTTTACATACATTTAAGATAATAAGAATGACCTTTAAAATAAATATTTTTTCCAGTGTAACACGCCCCCTAGACATTTGACAAAAAAAAAAGAGGGGGGAGTGTGTAAAAAAGAACGGTGAAATATATGCCCCATTCAGAGAACTTAAGCTGCTGCTCAAGCGGAATGGGTCCAATGAACTTTAAAGTCACAAAAATTCTACACATGTTGGGTGGGAAAGAGGAGGAGGTATGGCCAGAGACAGAGACGGCGATAGAAACATGTCTCAAGCCATGCACATCCGCCATCTAGCGACTGCTTATGCAGGTTATTAGCGGCGAATTTGGAGCATCTCGAGCTGAGGGCTGATCACGAGTGAAATGATGTGCGGTACCGCTTCCCCACCCACTGGCATCACCGCACCTCCGCACCACCCAAGCCTCCAATCCACCCACTTACCGCCCGCAACTACTCAAAGACTAAAGTAAGTGTGTTGAGTAAGCACAGATTGGAATCAGCCGCATCAGCAAACTATGCAACGATACAGAAACTACAGTAGTGCCTGCGAAACAAGAACTTAGAAGCTACAACTACATGATAATCTGAGTATTAGTCGATTATCATTAACGTTATTAAAAGTGCCACAACTAAGACTAGAAAACTAGCTGGTCTGCACTTCTGCAACAAAGTACTATAGAACTATACAAGTAGAATACTGAAACGCTTTTCATTACATCCTTGGTTCTAACGGATACCCATTGCGAATTGTATCTTGAGATTTCTGTAGTATCCGTCCTTTGTTTGACAGTCCGTCCTTGTCCGGCGCGAGCATTAAACTTGATGTGTCTGCCATTTGTTATCGGTGGATATAGTGTGCTTCTGTTCGTTCCCCATCCAAATCGAGCTGCTTCAATGGCCGATTTATGGCAATGCATCTTCAGCTGCTCATTCATTATTTCATTCGCTCAGTCTGTCATCCATTCACACAGGCCATTCATGCACTTGTTCGTTTTTCTGCGGGTTTGATTTTTGTGGCACTTTTCTGGTTTGCTCGCATTTTTTTTCGCTCATTGCATTTCAGCACGTTCTGCTATGGACTCTTAGTAGCTTTTTTTTTTTTGTTTTTACTCTATTTTAGCTTTGTTCTTTTTTTCTACGTATTTTTGTGTTTTCAGCTCAAGGGCTTTTGTGTCTTAACCTGGCAGGGATTTTCAGTTGGCCTCGGTGTCTCGTCTCCCCTTTTTATCACCGCCTCCTCACTTTACTTGTCGGATTTCATTCACATTTTGCCTTTGGCCTCTTGGCCAGACATCCAGACGTTTATACATACATATATACAAACGAGTGTATAGTAACTGCACAAACATATGTATATAGGGGGCAGGGGGCGTGGCCAGTCAGCAGTAATAAACTTTTACGGTGTAAATTTAATTAGTCATTTCTCTGGCTTCCGTTGCAACGCGGGGGAAGGGGAAAAATGTAGGGAAATTCTCGGGGGTTTGATTTCAGCCTTTTTTGCCTTTTAATTTCAATTAACTTAAAGGGAAAGACTCAAACTTGCTTTAAGACACCCAACCTTAGTAAAAAGTTATGTAATTTTTCAGAATCCTAAACTCTTAAGTTTATAAAACTATATTAAAGACATTTTAAGTAATTTATTTAAGTAATATAAATAAATTATATATATATTATAGTAAATATAAACTATAACTATATATTAAAGACATTTTACATAATATTAGTATAAAAAAAAATAATTAATTTTACTTTTTCCCGCTGAACAGAGGAGAAATGCATTTTTCATCTTTGTATGGCCTAATGATACCTTTTGAAGCGGAACTTTTGAACGGAACTTGAGATCATTAAGCTGGCAGACCCGATTAGAGCAGCGAATACGCCCCGAAGGGAAATGGAAACCGGAGCTAGTTAGGGAAACATGAAGAAATTAACCCACAAAGCCAAAGTTTTCCCTGCCCAACTTTTGAGAACAGCATATGGTTATCTGGGAATTTAAGTTTCCCGTTTTATGTTCCTTATTCGACATGGTTTGGGAATAAAGCAACTGGTAACCGAAGTGTAGGAAATGCAGGAAAAAATGTGAAAGAATTTAATTAGTTTTTTTTGTTAGTTTTTGCACCCCTAGCCTTGCGATCAAGTTCCTCCCCTTTGCATTCAAGTGCGAAAAAATGTTGTGCGAAAAACTGCAAGCAGCGAAAGAGATGGCGAGTGGCCAGAGCGAAACAGAAGATGCGCGAACAAAAGGAAAGTTATGTAAAGGCAAAGAGCCAGAGGGCCGAAGGATCTAAGGGGTGTCGCGGGTGCAGTGGTGGGCAGGACTTGGCCCTGCACTTGGCAAAAGGACCAAAGGAAAAATGTCAAATATGAAATCCACCCTTGGCTGACAAAGCACGAACCGAGCCCCTCGACTTTTCCCTTTGGCCACAGGGCATTTTACCACTTTTCTAAGGATTCCGCACTCAAGGCTCACTAGCATTCGTAACGCGGGCTCCGCGGGGAAAAGGACCAAAGTCGAGGGATGCATGCAACCTAATGTGACGTACGTGTGTCGCAGCAGTCGATCTCACTCATACACTTAGAAATAAAAGAAAACATTTCGCACTTAAAAGTGCATTTGAAGTGCATACTGCAAAGAAAATCATAATCACACTCAATAGGTTATATTCCAAGTACTTCATTATTATTTAAGAAGTACTAAAGTAAAGTTAAGTGTGTGTTACTTAGCAAAAGTGTATTTTGAATTTAAAATGCGCTCTTTAACTGGCTAATTAATACAAATATATCAGCTCATTGAACCGCATAAATGTGTTTAGCTCTTTAAATTGAATTTTATTAAGAAACTCGTTATTTTTCTGAGTGCACCCTCTCAGTTCCCTTAAGACCTGCATTTGCGAGGAGGAACTTGATGGAAATCAAGTGAGTGCAATAAATACATATTAAAGTGAAACAGACGACGGCGCAGCGAAAAAAGGTGGTACAAAAATCAATAATGAAAACCTTTTCCGCCACAGTCGGGCGATGAGTGTCATCCATAAAATCGCATCAGCGCCAGCAAATTAATTGAATGCCAGCATCCAGGCCACCGGAGGACCCGAAATGCAGGCGCAGGGGAAAGGGGTGGAGATATGAGGGATAAGGTGAAGGACAAACGATGCGACAAGCCACATGAATGGGCGGATTTTGCACTTGAGGCAACGAAGCTGCCAATACCCTCTGAAAATATTTCCATGTAACTATTATTTGGTTTGAATCTATTGAAATATGTTAAGAAAAAAAGAAATAACTTCAGCTTTCCAACACTAGAACATCTACGAGTATGTCTTATATAGTATATAGTAACTGATATGGCACACAAAATATTTGCAGGGTATTCGCCATGGGATTATGAAAAGGTAGCAATTTTGTGGCGAAGGTCCTATCGATCCAGGTCTCCCCTTGCATGTGCATCGCTACGCTATCCTGTCCTTGCTGCAAAGTTCACAAAGCTGCAACATTTTTGCTTTTCAATGGGCTTTTCATAATGGGCAGGGGAAAGTTTCTTTCAAAGTTATCTCGTACGGAATCTGGGCCCTTGATATCGGCCAACTTTATCAATTACAGTCTGCAAGGTTCACAGGAAATTTCACCCATTGTGCCGTGATGGTGTCCATTATCACGTGACCGAGGGTCCGTCGTCTCCATTGTCTAGTGTGAATGAAATTGACTTTTAATTGTCGACGATGACCAGAAAGCAAACAAAACAAGGCACAAAAACCGTTTGGCATGCACAATTTGTGCGGCTATGCAAATGACAAACAGAACGGGCCCAGAGAGCAGGGGAAAAAGAAGAAGAAGCTAATACGACGCGTTGGCCAAAGAGTCGGAATTCAATTGTGAGTGTCGAGTGAATGACTCACTCGGCGAACAGAGTGCACAGTGTGTGGAAAGAACGAGATATCTATGATTCGATCATGAAAACATGATGAAAGAAAGGAATTCCAGGATTAACAGTTAGAGTCAGTGTGACCGTGTAATTTTATTTTAAGCTCAAGGTCCTACTATTGTAAGCAGTGTTGGATATTTTCTTTAAAATAGCCAATAGAAATTAAGTTAAAATAAAAAGAATGGTTTTTCATTATGAAACTTCAATCACAATAGCACCATATACAAAAGATAATACAAAGCATTGTAATAATTTAAAGGTTGTTGGTTCTGACCACCGTACATTTTTCTATGGACAGACTATTTGAAATTCACACACGATATTCATTCATGATTCCTTTTGTTTGTTTTCATTTTTTTTCGATTCGGGCTTGGTATTCCTTCTTTCGTTTTTTGACCTGCCTTTTTTTATGGTTTCTGTGTATGCCGGTGCTCTGTTTTGTTTTGTTTATGTTTTATGGCTTATTGTTTATGGCCAAACGGGTGGGGAACAAGCATTTGTCATACATTTTTTCCTAGATATTTGCACTTATTCATTTGCATGTCAGCTGGCAGGGAAACATACTCAAACATTTTGCGTGGGCATACATTTTTCAGATAATAAATTTGAGCAGGCGATAAAAAGCATTTGACCATAAAAATGTGTTCTTTTTCCCAGTTCTAGATAAACAAATATTAAAAGCTCTCAGGGGGAGATAAAAGTCAAGTCAGTGTAGAGGGCCAAAACAACAGATGGATGTGGGTAAGACTCGGACACAATGATGGTATTTCTGAATTATTTTCTCTGCATTCATGTCTTGGGAAAAGTTGACAGCCACAAAAAGAAAAAGAAGTCTTGAGTGCGTGGGCGGAAAACTCGCATTGTTCGGGAATTGTAAAAACATATTCAACTCAAAAATAGAGATGAAACCTTGGGAAACTCCGCCTCGAGTCGAAAGCGTGCTTCAAATTAACCTCTGTCGCCTAGTTTTACGTAATTCCCCAATTGAAAGCAACCGAAAAATACACAAAAATAATGAAATTGAGAGATCAAAGTGCAACCAAACTTTAATGCCTGTACGTTTGGTTTGTCCAAGCGTGTAATTACTTGTGTCAAATATACAAAAATATGTATTTTTCCACCTACCCAATCAATGTTATCTCGGTACTCGGCAGACAAAATTTGATTATCTTTATGGCAGTCAGCCTAAAAGCTTTTTAATGCGCGCAATTTTCCTTGGTTTTTTTTTTTTTTTGGCCCTTTTCTATTTTCTCTGGTTTTCCCCGTTCATTTCTATCATTGTCATTGTCGCAATAGCATTTAATACCATTTTACGTAACCCGCCGGTCACGTCCATCGCATATCCGTTCGTTTGTCTGGCTAATTGTTGGAAAATGACAACGAATTTCCCCCGAAAACAAAAAATCATTCAAAACTTTTTGGGTGCGATGCATACATTATACAACTTTAATAATTATCAATACGATTTGCTGCGTCAAAATGTTTAGCAACTATAAAAATATATCAAATATTGGATTTTTCTGTTATTTAGCATTTATTACTTCCGCATTTATAGAAGCAAACTTTAATGCTGTTTTTCTCTGTCCAACTAATGTTTACATCATTCCGCGTCTTACCGCATTGTAAATTAACACATTTTTGTTCATACTAATTACGCACTAAAAAAAAAATAAAAAAACAAGTCAGAAACAAAGTCACTGTTTTCACTTTTCTCGCCTGTCTGCTTTTATAATAATAATAATAATTACCATTTTCACAGCTAATGATTTTCCATTTCAGGTGTCTGCTTTTCAACTATTTTTCGCTTTTATTCATGCTTATTTTTCATTCCATGATTTCGTTGTTCGTTTTTCGGCGCTTAATTTAAGTCGAGCGTGGAGAAGTGGGAAATTTGTTGTAAAATCGCTGAAAACCTCTTATATTTTGTCTGGCCGCCATGAAAATGATTGATCGATTGAGTCAGCATTAACAGAGTTGTTACTCGAATTTGATTTGTTTATTTTCACTGGTCAATGGAATTGAAATGAAAATGAAAATCGAAAAGCCAGTGCAAAGTGAAAGTCTAGCACTTGTGCTGATTTTTCCCACCTGCTTGTTTACAACCGAGGAAGAGGTGAACGAACGATTGATAAGGATTGCACAAGTAATTAATGACTCGACAGTTTCGGCTTAGTTTTTCCCACTTCCCAGCAAGCTCAAGCGCATTTTAAAAGCAATTCGGCTTTTCCCACAGCTAAATTTGAAATCTGATTGAAATCTTCTCTCTGTTTGCGACAGGACAAGTTCTTCGAGAGAAAAAGGTTCGTTTATCGCGATTGTGAGAACAGAATGCGAAATCAACTAGGAAAAAGGGTCGGAAAGTCTGGAAAAATTGAAAAGCCAGAGACGGGGAAAACTATTTAAAGCCCAGGTGAAGAAGGCAGCAGAGGAATGATATCTATGATGAGTGCATAAAAGAACCATCTTGGTGATTCATTTACTTCATTTTATGCCATTTTTTTTTTTTTTTTTTTTGTGCTGCCCGCTTCCTTTTCTCGGTTTCTTTTTCTTGGAAGCAAGTGCAATTGCTATAAATGAAATGAAACGGACGACAACGACGAGCGGAGCGACAGGCTGCCGCGGATGTGGATGTCGTTTAAATATTACCAGACGGCATAAAAATTGACAGACGTCGTCGCCAGACAAAGCCCAAACAAACTTCTGAATGAACCATCCAAGCGGAGCATTAAAAAAAATCCTAAAAACCAAGGCCCGAAACAAATACCCTTGTACTTTAGTTAAATGTCGGGGTGTTTCGTTACACTTCGTTCCTGTTATAAAAAATTTTTGGGATCAAAGTTTGGTTACCGATTGGAATAAAAAAATCTGTTTCATAAATGAGTTTGCCTCGATTTATGACAATTAAAAACTTATTTTTGTAAGAATTACATAGCTCTTTTTTTTTAATTTTCGTTAAATCTCCATTTTGTAAATATAATTTTGAAGAGTATTAAAAAAAGGCACGAGAATAAGAGGAAGTGACGTGCATACGAAAGTCGGCAAGGCAATTAAATGAATTAATTTTCGCATTAATTCTGAACACATTTGAAAACGGCTTTGTGAACTTAAAAAAATTGACGGCTCACATTTTCGGTTATCATCTGTTTCTGTAGGCATATTTTTGAGCAGCTTCATGTTTTCATTCAACGGTTCACTGACCACCGCTAGAAAGAGACAGGACTACGTGGAACGAAAAGGACAACTTTAGCGCCATGAAAGAGAAGGAGGCATTTCTTTGTTGCGAACCCACCGGCAAAACAGACAAACAGGTTTCACCTTCTTTCTCTTTCTCTTTGCACTTGCATTTGTCATGCTTTTTCTTTTGCACACATTTCTTTTCTCTTCGCTATTTAAGCGGTTGGCAATTTTATTAATTTGTTTGGCCAAAAAGAAAACAAACAGAATGTGGAGCCGTCCATTTCAATGGTTTGGAGAGAAACTGATAAGCCGTCCAAGAGAATTGGTCAAATTTCACCAATGTCTAAATGGGGTGAAATCGCAATTAGGGGATATCAATGGCAGGTGGCAGAAAATTAAATGACAAAAGAAATTGGGCAGTATCATTAGCGGACTTAAAGAAATTAATTTGGCATTGGCCCTATAATATTTCAAGTGCATGGGTACAACAAATTGTAAGACTGTTAATATTGTTTTTAAAATAAATAAGGACTTCTTAAGCTAATCGTATTTTAAGTTTTAGTAAGAGCAGGTAACTCTCTTAAAGTGCTTAAATATAGAACGAGCTATTAATAACATTGATGGACTTTAATACTATATTTTCAGTTAAGGCAAATTCAAGTTTCAAGTTTTAAATAAAAGTAAGCAGCTTAAAGCTCAATTACACAGCTCAATGCAACCCTTCGTTTGCACTATTTGTTCGAATGTTTCGCACTTCGCACTCCATTCATTTCACACCTCATTTGTGGAACTTCTTCTTCCTCTTCTAGGGGATTATGCCCCACCTGGGAAACTGGAGAAAAATTCAATCAACCTGCTGCAGCTGGTGCCTTTTTTGCTGCTGTTTTTGCAGAGATTACTTCACGCTGCAAACTCGCAATCTGGAGCTTGAACTAAAGGTGCCCATATACATATGTACATAAATGTATTAAAGTCACTGCAAGTGAGAGATCCAAAGTTGTGAACGTGCCATGCTGCCCCCTTTTGCCACCCACCTCACCCTCCCCCTCAACCATCATTGTTGCCCCCCCTTTAAAGAACCCATGAGATCGCATAAACAGTTGCAATTGCGAACGTGATTGGAGCGAATGCAATTCAACCTGCAGATAGAAGCTGGCACTGCAACCGAGAAGCCGACTCGGAATCGGTATTGGAATCCGATTCTTTATACTTCTCATGGCTCAATGATGGATTCAATTCCCGCAAAGACAAGAACCAGAAACAGGTTTCAAATCGCCTTCAGCTCCACCACAGTGAGCACTCAGGAAATTAGAGCCTTCAGATACATTTTGAAGTTTATCTATCACACACAATTTTGGCATTTTGAACTTCAATTTGGGTGGGTGTTTTTTTTTTTTGTTCAATAGTTTGTTTGGTATATATAGTTTCTTTGCTTAAAGTAAACACTAATAAAATATTTAGAAAATACCCCAACCAAATCCCCAGAAAGATAAGCCACAATGGGCCAAACAAAGTTGTTTATGTTTGTGGTGCCATGCACTGGGTGCAATAAACATAAATAATAATATATAAAAGAGAAAAGTTTTATTTGCTGATTTATATGACCTTGTTGGCTTGTTTAACACAGAGACAGAGCGAGCGAGAGGGCAAGCACTCGATTTAATAAACAAAATGTTGCAAAAGGGGGACACCGAGCAGAGGGAATTGCAAGTTCAATACTGAAAATACGTATGGCAAATATATCAAGTGGAGCAATTCCCCCCCTCAATTGCTATTCATGTCCAAACCACAGAGAAATAAAGACTTTCCTGCACTGTTGTGTCAATCAATCAATCAATCAAGTGGCGTCAATACTTATGACCTCAAAGCTGAAAAATGAATAGAGAATCGAATCGGGGTGAAAGAAACCTCTTTGGCTTCTAATTAGTTGCCGTTATACTTGGAGCATCTATGCGCACTCCCCCCTCTTAAAAAAAAAATATATTTTTTCTTTCACAAATTCTGTTTGTTTTTCTACAATTTCCCTCATTTTCGTCAGCTAATTTATGCAAACCATTTTCAATGGGGCGAAAGACCTCGGGGGAACAATCTCCAGAAATAAAATGCGGGCCAGAGTTTCGGTGGGCGTAAATGTGAGGGGGAAGGGGGCGTGGTCGCGGAAACGCTCCACTGGGAATGCGAAATTAAAATAATGAAGACGAGGGCACATTACATAAAACCAAAGTTAAGCAATCAACCGAACTTAATGTCACATGAATGAGGAAAATAGACTTTAAAGTGATTGGGGAAATTATTGAAATGCTGGCGATGTCAGATTTATGATGATCTATGGCCATATAAACAGATCGTAAGGTCTCAACGAAAGTCACTGGAATTTCCGAGTTCCTAATGGATTAATTTGTTTGCAGCAATTGAAATCCAGCGAAATTCTTTGCATTAAGAAAAGCTGGCTCTGCATAAAACTTTACCGTTATTTGAGCACTGACAGCTGTTCGACGGCGGTCTAATTGGAATTTGAACAGCTGTTGGCGCTACTTTGTTTTTCCCATTGGATTGACACACCCATATATGTGGAAAGTGGGCGGGAGTGGGAGCTCACGGAGGTGGAGGTCATATTAGGCAACTAGAAATGGAAGCGCACTGCTCTAAAAATAGAAACATAAAAAAAACATCAAAGCGCAGGGCATGCAATCATCGAAAAAAACAAAAAGAACAAATAGAGGCCGATACCGAAAGAACATGGAGCACGAAAGGATTTACGAGCTTGATCGAGAACAGGAACATCCACAGAAACTATGTATATAATATATATGTACATATATATCTCGCCTGGTGAAATACCGCGCCAGAAAGGGATGGGGCACATGCAAAATAAACTCACGAAGAGTTGTGCACTTTGTTGATGTCAGGGGCGCGGTCAAAGGTCAGTCAAGAGGGGGCGCCATAAAAAAATATAGTTTTATGGTTGCAAAAATAGAAACAATAAGCTTACTTTTTGCAGAAGAACTAGTGTACTTATATTTAACATTTAAGCTTAACAAATTACAAATAACTTTTGCAGAAGAACTAGTGTATTTATAATATAAAATTTAAGCTTAACAAATTAATGTGAATGCCATCAGTAATCGTAGAAGAATCTATTTGTTTCATTTAAGTAAGTACGGAAATGGGAAAATTTCCAGTGAATTCGCTGAAACTTATTTAATGCTTATTCTAGTCATTAAATTTAAAATTTAATTTTTTTCATTAGAAAATAGTATATGTATTATTCAATGAATTTAAAATGTTAACTCATACATATTCGATTTTTAAACTCTCGTATCACAGTAATCTTGCAATTATTTTAAGACCCCTTTCGGTGCGCCATCTCAACTACGCCCCTTGATCAGCGACTCCTCCAACTTTCAATCTCTGTCAGCGCCAAAGGAAATTGTATAAAAACGACAATAACAACTGAAAGCATGGAAGATACACATTTCGTTTTGGGGCTAATAATAGAAGTGCAGCCGCGAAAGAGAAAAGACTTGTGGTACAAAGTGGTAATGGAGACAACGCCTTCGATATGGGGAACAACCCCCCTTTCGCCTTTCGCTTCCTCCCCCTCCCTCCCTGATTTCCCTTTCTCTGAGTGCTTTATTATTATGACAATTATGTTTGAGCACATAAAATCATTGGGGAAATATTTATGCGACGTCTACATTATTCCGTTTGTTTTTTGGTTTTTGGGGGGGAGCAAACCTTTCTGCTCCTTGCTGCGTCACCTGTGTGCCACCTGACTGCCCCGCCCCCGTTTTCCCGCCCCTTTTGCTAACCATTAGCCTTGTGAAAAGTTCATTTGCCCCGGCTCATAATTTGCCGCTTGCATGTCAGCAAAGTGAGACCAACACCACACTCGGATTTCCCTGCTTGTGCGAAAAAGATAGAGGAGAGTACACTGTACACTGCGAGAAAATCTGAGAAGTTAGTTTTCAATGCTTTCACAGAAGCCTTAAGAAAATTTAGAAAGAGTCATAGGGCATACAAAAGTATTTGAAAATGAAAGCTTCTTTGGAATTCCAAAGAAAGGAAAAAGTCTGTTTTCGAAGTGGCATTAAATATTAGCCTCTCCTGAGTTCTTAATTCACTTATTAATTTTAATTTACAATGTTGAACCTATAAATCTTTTTGTTTGCCTCCGTCTATGGCTATGTAAACAGTTGATAGTGTTGCGACGTGGAACGAACCAATTACTCATGCAATTTTCGAAGTGTAAAATGTATTATGGTCAAAATATCCAGGTAACTGTAAATGGTTAACAAACAACACTTGTTAAATTCCAAAACATTTTGATGATATAGCAAAATGACTGGTTTCAAAATACAGAAAAGTTGAGGAATTTGTAAAACATATTTTCTTTTGCAAGTGCAGGGACACAAACGCACTTCATGCACATTTTCTTTCTCCTCGATGGAAAGAGTTGTGGCTTCTCTCCCATTTGAGTCTATTTTTGAGTCGTCAACTTGCGTGAGTTGGTTGCAAAGTGGTGCCTACGATGGCCCGGGGTTTCCAGCAGTGCTGCATTTGCAACTGCCAATGGCAACTCCATTGAGGCGTCTCCAACTGCTGATGCATCTGCAACTGCACCGGTTCTTTGGCATTTTCCCAGGGCGACACACAATCCAATCCCTTGGCCAATGCAACTGCCGCCCCAAAGTATCTAATTACATTGTATCGCATTACGACCAACAACAAGGTTATGAAATTGCAATTGCAATTGCAATGGCAACTAGCACAACGCCCACGACTTCTCAACATTGCCTTTGCTACGTCGTAGCTGGATTATTAGTCTAAAAAATGTCATATTCTCATTCTTATCTTTTAAGAAGCCTTAATCAAATACTTTAATATCATAAGCCAAAGAATTTCATTCACTTTGTTCTTATTACTTTACATTCTGTTAATTATAGCGAAAAAGAAACTTATTCCATTTTAATTTAGTGTAAAGTTTATTAATTTTTGAGACTGTAAATTTATTGATCTAAACCGAATATAAAAATAATAGAACTGTAATACCTTGATTGTATTTTTTCAGTGCCTCAATTGTTTACTTGAAGATAACAAAATGCACACAAGTTCTGAATACTTAACGAGGTGTTTGATATTGTAATATTGTATTTTCAACAATTATTGTATGGTTTTATCCCACTGTGCCTAGTTACGTGTGTGGTGGGTTTAACTTTGATTGAGTCGGAGGAAGCATAGCGCGACTTTCCCCCCCCAATTCGCCCACTTAAAAGTCCGAGATCCACCCGAACTGACAATTGCGGTGAGTCCGGCTGGCTGGCTTTCCGTTTCGGTTTTTGGGATTTGTGCTGCCTTGTAATCTGCTGAGCCAGACACACCGTTTTTACATTGTAATTCTGTAATTGCATTTCGCAGGCCAGACACACGAAAAAAGGCAATTGCAGGCCCCCATTTCGACCTTTTTGGATGATGAGACAGACACACTCTGCTAGTTTGGCAAATAGATGTGCATTTTCGTAGGCGAATTTTCTGTGTGTTTTTCTGGGAAATCACACCGCACGAAGCTGGAAAATGTCGTATTTGTTTGTTTTCCGATGGCGGTCGCATACATACATGTATTACATGTACATATGTATTGTATTGCACGGAGCGATGACTCAATAGCAGCGCCAATAAATATTTATATGAAAACCGGCTTATCAGCGTCCCAGCTGAGAGATTGACTGAACTTAATGCACATAATAAGCGACTAATTATAATAAAAATAGCATTAATTGATTACAAATTGCTTGGTGAGACGGAAGGCTCTGCGAGAGCGAGATAAGAAATGGCTTCCAGTTGAAAGAAGCAAGAAGAAAAATCCACAGCTTGTTGTAAATCATCTGGGAAAAGTGGCTCTGCTTGGAGTCCCAAGGGAAAATCGATACTTTGACCTTTGGGGAAGCCATTTGTTTGGGAGTTGAATAGTTTGCAAAAGGAAGTATTTACATCAAAAGTTAAAAAGTAGGATTAAATATCCATTTTTGAACTAAAGCAAATTTATATTTATATTTTATAACAGATTGTCGCGCGTGCAAATATCAAAACTGGGAAAAGTTCAGTTTCAGTTTTAAACAGCTGTTGCGAAAAAGGCTTGCAATTGTCAGGGGAATAAGACAACACGATTTCAAGTTACAAAAAACTGTAATATTTATACCACCCTCGTAATATATTCTCATACATAGTTATGTTTTTGTTAAAAGAAAGTTTCTACCACTGAGTCTTCGCAACTATTATAACCTGACAAATGTTTTTCCGGTAGTCTTAAGCCAAATCCCGAATGCCACCCGATTGCGGGTCCTATTGTGGTAGGACTTCGTCGACATGGACATAAAAAAGCTATTAGAAACGGCAAATGTCTCCCAATAAGGGGGTGTACGGAAAATGCGGAAACGGGGAGGATGTAAAGAAAAAATTATGCAGCTTGGCAGGCAGGGCAAATAATGGAAAAGTATTAGACAAGAAAATGAGGCAAATAAAAATGTGCGTGAGTGCGTGAAGGGCAGGAAAAATGCGGGGGAAATGCGGAAAAGTGGAGGAAATGGCAATATGTCAGCGGGGGTGGGATAACGGTGTTGTGGGTCGCAATTTCAACCACTGTGCGGGTGGCAGGGATAAGGGTGCCACGTAGAAGGCCGAAGGATAAAGGATGATGGAGAGCACGAATGCGGATTGAAACCGCCCCAAGCAGCACAAAAACAACAGCAACGCGTGCTGCTCTCTCCCTCTCTTTTCTCTTCTCTCCATCACTTTTCTTTTTCATTCATTCTCCTTCTCTCCAGTAAACAAAAGCAGCGGAAAAGCAACAACAAGTATGAAACTAGCCGGCAATAACAACAATAATTTCCAATATAATCGGAAGCAATGGAGGAAAAAAAGAAATTGGCTCAATTGGAAAGCAGCGTAAATAGAGGAAGCGCGGGGATAATAAAGAAAGAGAGAGGGGAAAGGGAAAGCCGAGAGGACTTCGCTTTATGGACAATAAATACAACACTGTGCAGCCCAAACTGGCAGATAAATCAAAATTTACATGATATTTACAAAAGAGATTTAATGGCAAGAGCACGCTTAAAACATCATTTTTTTTATTAAAAGTACCCATTGAATAAAACTTTTTAGTTACTGATTTCTTAAATATACTTAACAACTGTTGTATGGAATATCAAAAGATTTCATCACGAATTGAAATGATTTCCCAGCATGTATGTATGTATGGTATCTTGTGGGATGTGAGATAACACAACTCTGAGCAATTGGCAATACAGCAACAACCATTTCCATGGATAATAAGAAAAGTCACAATACTATGATGGAATTTACACCTGAGTTCGGATTCTGCATGCAATTTTTTACGATTAGTGTGTGGGTGAATGGGACCTCCAAATTTATGCATGTTTGTGCATCCTATGACTTTTATATGTATGTTGCACAACTCTTATACAGATCGATTTGGTCCTGATGGTTCTACGATTGATGCCTTTTTAACTCAAACTACAATGTGCAAGAAAATAATTCTAAGATCCAATGTAAAAGAGAAACACCAATAACAAATAAGTCAGGCTTACACAAATGGAAACACAAAATGATCAAACCACTAACTAACTTCGAATAGAAAACAAAATTTTAGTGCACACCTAATTTAAAATAAACGATTTTGATAGAGCGTGCACTATGTACAGAAGTTTTTCGTTTAATTTGACTTAACAAGGCTTTGCAATTTGGAAAATATGCTTTTTGCTCTGTGTACTTGGCATGCCCGTTTTTCAACACTTGCAGGAACTTACCGTTATGCTCGGTGAATATGTTGAGACCCACGGTGGGATTGCAGCGTGCATCCTTGTGTCCGCCACTACGCTGGCTCAGCCCCGATCCGGATCCGCCGCCGCCCCCGCCCGATCCGCTGCCACTGGCCACGCCAGAGGACGAGGACTTGATGCGGGAGCCACGCAGCGTGGAGCCCCCGCCGAGGGGGGCGCTGCTGACGCCGCTGGAACTGGAGATGCAGTGGGGGGAAACGGAGGCCACTGGGCTGCTGGAGAGGCCGATGCAGCTGACGGGGGCCCCCGAGCCGCCTCCTCCCGAGTGGGCGCCCCTGTCCTTGCCCTGCTGAGCCCCCATTTGTGGGTGGTTGGGTGGTTTTTCGCTCTTGCGCAGCAACAACAACTTGTACACTTTTCTCTCTCCTCTCTCGGCTCCTGCTGCTACGGCTTATTCGCTTACTACTACTACTTATTATTTGCTTTGCTTTTCTTGTTATATACTTCAGCTTCAACTCTTCTCTTTTGGCTTTTTGCTCAATTATTTGCCGTTTTGCCTTTTGCTTTGCTTTAATTTATTTCACATACACACACGCACACATTTTTCTTTCTCTTTCTGCGTTTTTGGAGTAGACAAAAAAGATTGGAGACACTCACGCACACACAGAAGTACACACGCACGGAGGAAAAAGGAAGTTTGCGATTTATCTGATTTGTTGTTCTAGTGGCCGCTCAGGTGCATTTGCGAATTTGCAGCATGTTGGCAAAATGTTGTGTCGGCAAACTTCTTGTCGACGGCTGGGAGGCTGGGTGAGCTTAACTGGCGAGGGGGGGTCTCAAAAACACGCCCTGAAAATGCACTTTGTCTTTCGCCTCCGCCTCTGGCTTCTCCTCTCTCTCTCTCTTGCTCACGCTCGCCTGCTCTGCTTTTTACGGTTTAATTGATCCGCAGGAGTATCCGCTGGACATGGCAAATTAATCGGTTTTCGCGACGATATAGCTGTATCTGATCTGCTAGCGTTGCTGGCTGATTTATCTACATCTGTGCATTTTTTCCACGCACCGCGACGGATCGAATTGGAATCCAACTTGCACTCGTGTGACCGCTTGTCGGTCGTTTAAACATACCGTACTTGGCAGCATACCGATAGACGACGTATCGATATTGATAATTACTGCTTACTTCTTACGAACGCGTTGGCAGCGCTAGTTGGTTAAGAAACTCGGCTAATGCGTATGATGGGTGCGCGACACGGACTGGTTGGGTGGTTAACTTAGCTTAGGAAGCCAGTGCTTAAAAACTCCATGATTCTGAACACTAATTTTTGGTCGTTCAAAAAAAAATATTAAATTCAAACGTTTAAAACACATAAGTTGAATTAAAAGAAACTTGTTACAGCTTTCTGGGAATTGTTTATTCTCTTTCGATTTTTCAATGCAATGCAACTCATTACATTATAATTCATTTTTCATGGATAAACTTGGAATTTTTTCGACTATTGCGTTTTCCCTAGTTTAATTTATTGATTTTAAGAGAAAACTGACTGAAATGTAATTGACATTTAAAAACATCGAATAATCAGATACGGTTTTTATAATATGCCTTTAGATGTATACATAAATTCCCATTAGGCCCGACTAATAAATACAACTGCATACTTTCCATCCTTTTCCGTTTGTTACGTTTTATTTATCCGTTGGTTTTGTTTAGCATTCTCAATCTTTAGTGTTCTTGCTTAGTTATTATTTAGTATGTATACCCGACAAAAATTTCAAGTTTGTTCGTTTCAATTTCTCTCTCCTGCTAGAGTTCAGTATCAATCGATCCTTCTCTCCATTCACACGATCCTCCTTCAGCTTCTGCTCCGATTTCAATTTCAGTTACAGTTTCCTCGCTTACACTAAATTAACTTTTCAAGTAGGACTTTTGCTTTTCATTTTCTCGATTTTGCTCTTCCACATTCGATCTCTTCTGTTCTGTTCGCTTACAAATATAAATATAATTTAATTTTTCTCTGGTTATTATTATTTTACGTTCTTCTTTTTTTTTTTTTTGTTACGTTCAAGGACTTTCTGTGGCTTTGCTAAGTTACCAAAAAGCAGCAAGAAATTTGAAGGAATATTCAAATGCATTCAACACAGGTTAACTAAATAAATGCCTTCCCCTAACAGAAGCGAACTTTTTGTATAGCAGCATGACACACTGTCTAAAACTATACTGACTGACTGGCAAATATGTTACAATTTTCAAAAATAATTTATTGGTGACTACGACAATGCTTCTTCGATTTAATCCAGTCAGTCAGCAACATTTCATCAGTCGTCTTTCGACTGTTATAAACATTGTTTGTTCTTACAGATTTGAAAACAGTTTATTACTTTACAATAACAATTTGCGCTCTGGATCCTGGAAAAATAGACTAACTTAGTGTTTTGTTATTGTTTGGTATTCCGTTTTCACGTGTTTAATATTCCGTTAATATAGGTTTTATAAATATATATGCGTATAGACTTAGAAGTACAAAGTTCTCAGACCCCAACTACTAGTGATTGTAGGAAAACAGTTCTCCAGCAAATCAAATTCAATTTCAACCAAAAATGTCTGTCGTTCGAGTATCGCATACTGTGTGATAACCAAACTGAAGGCAGGAGTCTGATCCTTCTTGAGAATTTTAACTAAAATTGGGAGGCAACACAAAATTCCACCCGAGAGGTAAATTATAGTTGACATACATGCAGGGGCTAGTGGAAAACAAAACACATTCATTTGGCGCATGTCAATTACTCCGCAAATTATAAATCCTATACATCAACGACTTTGGGGATGACAGCACACTTCAAGAACTGCAGCTGGGAAATACATCAAGAGGTATCAAGAGCAGTGACTATTAATTGAACTCATGCAAACTAGTGAGCAGCTAAATTCCTTGCGTTCCTTTCACATCTCCCTAGAGAGATCTACAGATTTCAATTCAAGCTTTGCATGCGCTCGCTTCTATGCCCCTCAATTACATACAGTTTATTTTGACTCGACTCTGAGTTTTGGTTAGCTTAGGTTCGTCTGTTTCTTTTTATATACATGTTCAGATATATAGTTCGTATGCCTGTCCACACGGTACAACTTTTGGCTTACAAAATTAAACTCTCATCCGATCGGTCGTGTGCCACCCAGGTTTAAAATTAAAAAACAACTTGTACACCGCTACATAAATAAATGTCCTTAGCCGTAAACAGGGGGAGTGGTGATGATGGGAGTTAGGTGCTGGTGTGCCGAGCTCCGCCTTACTGCGCCTTGGCCTTGCGCAGATAGGCGGCCTGATCCTCGCCAGCGCCGATGAACTTGGAGCTCTCGCTGGCCTGCTGGGGGCTGCTCGACTGCTTGACCGCATTCTGGGCTGCCAGGGAGGCGGCCATGCGCCGGCTCTTGTGACCACCGGGCGCCAGGTACGCCTTGTAGAAGAAGCGCGCGAACAGGACAAAGTAGCTGGAGTACATGGCGATCGACAGATTGATGTTGCGCTGCGAGATGTGACAGGAGGAGGTGCCGTGCGTCTTCAGGAAGCCATTGGCCCACACGTTGATCGCACAACCGATGATCATTTGAGCCAGCTGCAGCGACGTAATGATCATCGAGATGAACCTGGGCGGATTGAAGCGTGCCGCCTTCAGAGCATAGTAGCTGTACATCACCGAGTGCACGCAGTAGTTCATCACGATGAACCAGCGGGCAGAGCTGGTGTATTCCGTGTAGCTGAACCACGAGTAGATCAGCACGGTGATGTGATGGTACCTGCGAGCGGAAAGAGTTAAATTAATATAAAGTTCATGTTAGCGTTCTCAAGGAAACTATATGCAAATCAAATTATTTTGAGCAATCAAATAATTCGCAATGTTTTTTTTTTCTAACTAAGCCTAACATATAATTAACGCTAGTTTCATATGCCGAACTAACCCTCAGTGAATCGCATTAGAAGTAATTCGCTATGACTCATTTGTATTGCAACTTTAATATGTATTTTTACTGGTTTACTGCTTGCTCGTCTAGTGAAAGGGTCTTATAATAATAATAATAGAAGGAAATTCTCTTTGATCGAACTTAAAACTTAGTATTCCCAATGGTACATGAGTACAAGTTCCAAAGGACGCCGCCAAATGTGATGCAAATTGTCATCATAAGTAGCTTTTCTCCAAAGATGAAGAATATTGAAAAAGGTCCAATTATCATTCCTTCTTGCTTGGAGTTTTTAAGAGTGGATCTTGGATACCAATGCCAAGTCAGTGTTTCGCTAAACTTACCAGTGCAAAAAGATGAGTGGCTGCTTGCGGAGCACAATGAATATCGTGTCGCCCAGCTCCGGCAGTTTGCTGAGCACGAAGAGCCAGGTCCAGAAGCCGCACACGCGATCTTGCTCGATGTAGCTGTGGGAGAAGGTTGGGAATATCGGTCAGTGATCGCAGATTTGCATATGGCAATCAAGTTTCCAGCCGCACAAGCAGGCGCTGAACCTGTCGATGCAAGGCCGACGCGGAGTTCAATACCAACCTGGGCACGCAGACGGAGTGGAAGAGTCCGTAGTGACGCAGCACGTGAATCAGCTCCGGCGCCGTTCGGGCAGCTCCCATGATGCTGAACATGGCCAGCAAGGTGTTCCATATGATCAGCGGGCCGCGCAGTTGGAATCTGCAATAAAAAAGGAAAGGAAACTTTAGCCAGGCAGGAAAAGTACAATGGAAAGGTACCAAAATTGCTTGAATATGGGTTTTTTCCAGACAGCTGACCTTGCTTGCCCGAATTTATATAATAAATTTAAATATTCTAAACCAATCACGTGAATCTCTTTCGCAATTTACGTCGGCTGAATAAAAGTTAGCTTCGCAAATTGCCTGATGACTTCAGAACAATTTTTATTTTCATTCCGACTCCCACACTTACCAAAAGCAAATACTAGAATATTTTACTAGTTGGCCCTTGAAATGATGCATATTTACCCGGTGCCAATAGGCGCGAAATCTCAGCGTAGCAAAAAATCCCCAAAGATCAACAAACTCTAACGATTTTCAATTTTCCCCGCCTCCGTCCTAGACGAGCGTGACAGTCAAAGATCAAGTTGTTGTTTGCCACAGCAGGCAGGCACTTAATATGTGCGAATTTTTGTGTTCGAGTAATGCAATGACATCAACCCCCAACTTGAAGATGCCGCACGGGGGTCACTAAAATAATAACCTAATCCCCTGAAAACGGGTAACCTTAGCGCAATTGTGCCACTTTGTTGCCAGGGCACTTTGAATAAACTTGATTTGAACATTCGATCCCGTGGAATAGCCATATTCAGCTGTCACGGCATGACCTAATAGATTACAGCCGATTACTTTGTCTCTGGGCTCGCACACATAAATTGATAACGCAAGCGGTCAAGCTGAAACCAAAACTCTCAGGTGATCTCGCAGCTCAATTTGGGAATCTACCAAAAGTGGTTAGACGCGGGAACGACACGTGTTCGGGAAACAATGAGTTCTTCTATAAAAAGACACCCATTAAACCAGCAGTTCGATTCCAACAAAGAAAAAGTTGCCCACACACAAACCAATATATACTGGTTTTAGCATCTTGGTCAGACGAAATCTGGCTAATGAAGTTCTTTTGGCCAAATTATACTGAAGTAATGAGCCAGTTTAAAGAGGTTTATGGCTTTGGGAACAGCTGAATCAAATACTAATTTTAATCGCACCACTCAACGAGTTCGCTCGAATGCGGAATTGTTTCGAGTATGCGTTCTAAATCTTAATTACTAATAGCAAACAAAGTTTACGCAATCAATGGGCTGCAAATCAGTTGGCCAACCTTATCGGTGGCCCGTTTACTATGGTATACTATATATTCCACAGCAATTACTCATAAAAATCCACCCAACCAATGGAAACGCAGAAATATGTGATTTCAGTTATCACAATGTGTAGTTGGCTGGCGGGCAAAGCAAAGAAATTGATTGCATTGACCTTTAGCCTGGAGAGAAATTTCAATATTTTTGAGCAAACAAGCAAAGTTTACTTGGCAAATCTATTGGCAGAAAGTCGGAAATATTCGAGAGGCAAAGTTTATAAAGGAAGTGTTTGTTTGGCCCACCAAACACATGTCAGAACCCCAAATGCGTCAACGGGTTTATGAAAAACACAATCAATAGTCGGTTATTTCCCCCCCAAACAAAGCCATAAAGATTGCGTATTTTAGTTTAGTCTACGCCACTTTTATCGGGCGCAATCAGAATGCCACTAAATTGAATGCGTATTTGTGGCAGCAAACCCCAAAAAACAGCTCACTTGAAAATCTAGTCGAGATTTGCATAGATAAGTCCCACTGTACTAAACAATTAAGCTTAGGAGGGAGAGGGGAAGGGGCAACACGGGCAGTCACGGAGCGGAAATGTTCATCTAAGGAATTGAGTTGCACATGTGCTCTAGTTGGGAATCTTAAAGAATCACTTCTATTAATAACAATTACGCGCAGGAGGAACTGCCTTGAACTCTAAGCTCAGATGATACCCTACAAAATCGTTGGTTTCAATTGTTTCACACATTTCTGCATGAATAACTTAGCAATTTACTTACATTTGCAAATAAGTAATTTACCTAAGATCAACTCCAATTCAATCTTCAATATTATGCAACAATTATCCTTTAAAATAAAAGCTCTGCATAAACCATGGCTTTATCTATTGTAATTGATATAAAAACAGACTGATATAGAAACATACAGACAGAAACTATTTTTGTAATATGTTCAAACAAATTTCGATTAAATTCAACAGAAGAAATCAACTGATTCAGGACTTAAGAACCGTTTAGAAACCACCCGCAGTGTGCATATTCAATTCTCCACGCAAAAGCTCTTTTCACTCGGCAGGCGTCGCTATGATTCCCAACCGCTTCTGGTTGCCTGCCCATGAGTTTCCAGTTGCAAGCTGATGGCAATTCGTGCCTCAAACTAATGAGTAAGGATAACCAAGATGCCTTGCTAATCGCTTGGCAGTATTGGCTTCTAGGCAGGGGGGCGTCCTGCGCCCCTTGAAGCTCAATTTTTGCAAGGGCACAGGTCGTCCCCTCCTCCCCCGCGTGGCTGGCGTTCGTCCGAGCGAACCGGCGCCTACTTTGCGTCCGGCTAGCGAGGATCTGGGTGCCATCCTCGCGGATGGGTGTTGCGATCTGCCCGATAAGTTATCCATACATGAAGAATTTTAAACGAATTATATAAATTATATGATATGATCTGCCAGATTCCACACGGAAAATGTATTCTTCAGATACAAGTTAATGAAGTGAAAAAAAGACATTTGAAATACAACAAAAAGTGAAGATCCGATAATTTGATGTTTTTTAGAAGATTTATTGATTTCCGCAAAATCTATTCACAAAAATTGTTTTTTTAGAAAGTAGTCACAGAAAAAAAGGACATACAAATTGAAAAACTAGTGGCTTTATTATACTGAACTTTATTAATAAACTTTTTACAATCGCAGGCTTTTGTACCGTTTGAACTGTCGAGAACGTTTAATTATATGCACGTGAAAAACTATAAACAAACTGAATTATAGGAAAAAAAAAGCCACTGCTCTACTTGAAATATTTGATATAACCCAAACGTAATAGTTTTGGATTCCAAAATTTTTGCAATTCAGTTGATGCGTATTAACGAAGTCATGCACATCATGTAACAACAAACTTATACTTTGAACTGTATAAAACAAAGTTCTAAGCAATTTTAAAGTGTTAATATGCCCAATTAGTGTGTATTAGCAACCAAATGGGTTAAGTCATTAAAAGCAAACGCGTATATAAATAAACTTTAAATATATCCAAAGGTAAAGTAAACAAAGAATTTAAGATATCAAGTTAAATAGCAAAGGTATGTTTTTATATGGATTTAAAAATGATGAAGCCAAAGTTGAAAGTTCAAAGTCGTGCATATAAGAAATCGAAAATTAGACTGCGTAACAATATTGCCATAATCATGGTGATGGCGCATTTCTTGCTAATATTATGGCAAGTTGATGAACTTTCTTTTGCTTTCCACTTTGTGGCGAAAATTGCATAAGCAAAGAGAAAGACTTTGGCGAATAGGAGAGAGCAAATCAGTTAAATGGAGAGAGTAAACCTGATTTTGCAAAGTTTGTAAACAAAAAAAAAAGAAGAAAAGACAATGGAAAAGCAAGCGAGAAAAGGTTGCAAAAAAAACTGCTGAAATGTTGGTCAATTGATTATTTTACGCTTAGTTTTGGCTTGGGTTAAAACTAAGGTTGTTTGGGTTGATATATGCAGAGACCCCCCTTCCCCCCTTCCCCTCTATAAACCCTCTATTATATATGCACACCATTTTCCAAGCAGTGGCACACTTCCATACTCTTGTACCTATACACCTTAAGTATACCTTGTACTCATAGCAATATGTATGGAAATAGGGTACCAAATTCGCAACATTGTCTCCAAACTGATGCAAACCTTTTCTTTTTTTTTGGCGCATTGCAAAACCTTTTGCTGTCTGGTTTTATTTTTAAAGATAATTTAGGTCTCGGTTTGAGTTCGGTTTTTTTAATTATTATTCATTATATTTTGCGGTGGTTCACATGCTGGCCAGATTTGATGTCACAGCATTGACCAAGTTATTTCCGACCGCTTTTTCAAAGTGCAACGAATAAATTATTGTGAAAGGTTGGAGCAATTTTTGCTGAATAGCAAAAAAAAATTTCAAGATAACTTAATCAAAAGCTGTGCACGGGAAACCCAATTAAATGGCAAATCTAGATTGAAAAGTGAAATTAATAGCAATGCGAATAATACAATATTTTGCAATTATATATTAACTATAGAGATTAAGGCTTTTTGTTTCGAATGCGAGCAATTAAGAAATTATATATATACAAAATGTACGAAAAAATAAATTTAAATTGTATATCTTTCATCTTATAAGATCTTTTTTTTTCCGTAACGTGACTTGAATTGTTAATGAGCCACGTTTTGTGTAACTTTAAATTCCTCCAATTAAGTCAGTACAATGACCGTTTTTTTAAATTTAACTGAAAATTTGGTGTTTTCCACCCGAAAGCCTTCAGCTGCTAAGAACACTAATCTTATCAAACTAATTGTTTATGACGAAAGGGAAACTTAAGTGTTTTTTTTCGCCAATGGGCGCTGATTCATGGCTAGAAGTTTTGGGGCAATGCGGGATGACACACCTGCTGCAGCAGGTGGCCGATAAGCCGTCAATACTCAGACGAAAGGCAACAAGCAATCCAGCCAAAACAATTCCGGTGGCCAACAAAAACGAGTTATTTCTGGAGGGGGAAGGGGGGAAGAGATCCACGCTTGATGCAAATAAAAGTGGGGAAAAGTGGCGTGATATGAAGATGCTGACTTGAGAGGAAAGGGCCGCCAAAAAAAAAAAAACAGAAAGAAAGAGCGAGCGAGTGAGCTTTTCCCAAAGCTCCAACATTGAGATCTCGAAAATCGTATCTTATGTTGAAAATATATCAAAACAGACCCAAAAATGGCTATAAAGAAACGCGGAGATTTGCTCGCCAGCTCTGCCCACTTTTGACCAACTGTTTGCGTTAACGGTTGTCGTTAATTCGCTGTTAATATATGTACATATATGCACACTCATAGGCCGACCAAATTGAATTAAGTTTCACTTTCAACACTGCCCTTTCTCGTCGCTTCGCGTTCGTTGTGTGTTTTTTCATATTTATTTACTTATTATTTTCGAACGGCTAGTGAATTATTTTTTAACTAAATGCTGGGGGCTGGTGGTAATAGTTAATTGCGGCAGTGATTGTAATTGCAGGTGCCCGTGGGCAGGGTGGCGATTCATGCCGGCAATTATTGTTTAATTCGCAAATGTATATGTTATGTAATTGCCACGCTTCAATTGCAAAAATTTCCCCGTAGCAACACACACGCCAAACAACATTTTTCCATCGATTTAGGGACACTGTGCGTGAGCACTGGCGTGATGAATCCACATTAAAGGACATTATTATTGCGAGGGAGGGTGGCAGAATCTAGGTCCTCTGCACTCTGTACTCGTTCGTCCTCGACACACTATTTCCAGTTGTTGTGATATAAATAATGCAATTCGCTCGGAACAACATGAATAATAGCGAGAAACCAAAGCAATTGAATGACTCAATCGCTTTAAAATTTAAATGATTACAAGTATCGGTCATCGTGCTCCTCTGCAAACACATACAGATTTCTATTTTAACCCCTGGAGCCCCACACACACGCTTCCCACCCCATATCATAACGCCCCCTTATGGACCCTCCTTATATGGTCACAAAAGTTTTGAGCACGCCAAAGCTACACTGGCCAACATGAACTTGTACTTTACATCATTTGAATATCTTACTTTATGGACCATTAAGGCTTTGCAACTTATATTTTATAGATTCATTTTAGAGTGTTTACAAGATAATTTTATTATGCATATTTAATCTTTAACCATTTAAGGTGATGTGAACTGTAATACGCAATACGTTATGGATACTAAAAACTCAAATATTTAAATTCTCCAAAGGCTTCGACCTCTTGATCGTCTTGTTTACTCTTTAACTATAAAAAAACAATTTAAAGTGCTAGCAAACATTGTAAACGCAACCAGGTGGTCCAGTGTACCAGTGTCCAATTGAAGTGGACCTATAGAGCGGCTACATGTCAGAGTGTCCTGTTGGAGTTCCGTTCAGGAACGTGGACACACCCACTTCTTGCATGACACACATGTATGTGCCACATGGTCGCCGCGGAAAACTTTGTCCACTGGGCATTTGAAATGAAACGAGTACGACATGGCGTGTACCTATAAACCTAATCAGTTTAATGACTTTAATGGCGCACTGTCCGAAACGAGTGAAACAAAACAGAAATTCAAAAAATGAAAACTACTCAGATGAGGTGGAATGCAAGTGGGAAGTCCACACTCTCTAAATATGTAAATACCCGCATATGAAGCGCCGTTACAATCGGCGGCATGTGGTTAGGTACATTTGCATTCAACTTTTGCGATTCATTTTTACACGCTGTTCAGAACCCTGATTGCTAATTAGGGATTCTTAAAGAGCTTGGCTTGTAAAACGTCAAATATTGAATATTCATATATGTGTTTGAGTATTCAAAAAGTTAAGTAGCCAAGCTGAGCAAGCGGAAGTCAACCCTTGGGCACCGTTTTAATTTGCCCAATTCATCCTTCTACCCCCTTAGTTTTTTAACCCCAAAGAAACGATTCCCATCGCCTGCCTTTCCACCAAATTCACACCTTTCTGTACCAAGTACATACATGTATATACATGTACATACATGTATGTCCATTTGCTTAGCCGACTCTCCTCCATGTGGACAAATATTGAAACGACATTCCGAAAAAGCCGAGTGTAAGGCAAAGCCAGCAACAATAAAGTGAAAAATTGACCGACAGATCCCCCGACGAGTGTCCGCGGGGAGAATCGCCAAGTAACCCAGGGCCAAGCCCCTATATAACTCATCCAAAACCCCAATGGCTGTGGGTCGGAGTGTGGGCAGGAATCGCTACTCCAAACATTATGTAAGCAATTGAATCAAGATGGGGAACTGAGGATTAGCAAAGCCATATCAAACAGACTCAGACTAGCTAAACCTTTTCTTTAGAATACAGAGGTATGTTTTGAAAGATACTCAGAAGTATTTCATATAGCCCATTTTACCCAGTTGGACAATAATAAACTTTTCTGTTAGACGGTAGCAACTTTCTATCGAATTTCACAGTGGCCTTAGCAAGGCTATAAACAGCCCCAAACCAGGTGACAAAACTGAATTATGATCTTGCAAAACTACTGGCTAGATGGCATGTCTCGAGCCCAACTTAAGTTGGCCACAAAGCCCCATGACGACAATTAGAAGCAGGAAGGTAAACAGCTAGGCAAAAATGAAGCGAATCGAAACGAGACAATTGCCGGCACGAATACCCAATTGGATCCATCACAGGTAAATCAGGTAACAACAAGGGAAAAACAGCGCTGACTGTTGGAAAAATTGTTAAAATACCCAATCAAATGGGTCTTTAGCCATCGGAAAATACACCTGAATAGTGCGTGCTCAGGTGCGAATGCGAATTGTTTGATAGTTGAGCCGGAGTTGAGGATCCCACCTACAACATTAGTGTTTGATTAGCCGTAATTTAATATAATTACACGTGGAACTCAACAGCTGCCTGGGGTAATAACAAAGGCACACATGGACTCCAGACTTTCCGGAGAATAAACCGAAACAAAGCGCGATTGAGTCAATATAGGAGTTTCCAGGGATTGGTTTCGATAAATAGTAAGTTGTTTCTACCGACTGCAAGGGGCGTGTGCACTTGTGGGTGTAATTAACGCCGCTCCCCGGCAGCCAGCTAATAATTTTCCAAGGCCAAAGGGCGCAAGTTCTTAACCCAACCATAATTTCACTGAATTGTCTATCTAAACCACCAAAGAACACATGTCAGTGTGGCAGACTCACCTAGGCCGATTTTGCATAAAGTGCTGACCACCGAAGATGACCAGCATGTAGATGCCGCAGTAGTAGAACACCCATGTCCAGTTCTCTAGCATCCACTTGCGCGTCCGCTGGTGTATGAAATCGTTCTCGAAGTCGAAGATGTACGAGTAGTTGGGCGTAACGCTAATGTCCATGTTGATCATTTTGGTGGGCTTTATGTGTTTGAGTTGGTGGCTATGTTACTTGGGTTATGTGCAGCTGGGGATTGACAAGAAAGTAAAGATAGATTAGTTAAAGTAGTTAGAACTATCTTTATAAAGATCATATTTAACTTTTTTAAGGAATAATTTGAGGAAAATAGTTATTGGTACACCAGAACGATTTTATATAATGAATATTTATTTAATCTTAATAATAAATTTTAGCTTCTGCCAATTTAAAACTAATTTAAATATACATCGAGCTATACAGCTGTTTGTTTTGAATAAATAATTATATTCATTATTGCACAATAAACTAAGATAATTTAAAGCGTACGTAATGCATATTCCCTTAAATTTTGTCTATACTTTACGTACTTTTAGAACAGGCACACAAAAAAGAAATACACTTTGAATATGATTTTTTAACTTATGAGAACATTCCTTAACTATAAAAAATACAATTTATCTTCGAGTCGAATTTTTTAGTTTCTGTCTCCACAAACTTTACTGATTGCAGTATCTTATCTGTTCCCTAAGTAATGGGGATTTTACACGACGATGTTTAAAGCTTAATTCAGTAAAAATTCCGCACCACTCCCCCTCCGCACACACACAATCGGGCACATAAAAAGCCCGCGTTTTGTCGCATAAATTTCTCGGCGACCTTCCTTTCCCCTTCGCCCCACCCCACTCCTCCTCTCCATCATCCCTTTCATTGATTTTGCCAGGCAACAAAAAAACACCGCTGGTCCATGGCTCTCTCTTACTCATTCTTTCCCTCTCACACCGCTTCAAACTCTCTTGCCCTCTTGCTCTCTCTGCAAGGGATGTGCAACGCTTTCATGAATGGCGCACGCTTTGTGGTCATCTTCATCTACATTCTTCCGCTTTTCACACTTTTCACACCTCGTGCTGAAGCTTAAATGGATACACAAACAACTTGATACACAAAGAGAAACATTGCTTGTTGATCGGAGATAAAATCTAGACATTAATCTTTCGATTCATATGAATGAATTTTATTTTAAATATTTAATTTAAATTTGTGAATTTTAGGATCCCCAAAATCTCTAGCGGAAAAATGGTTTGGTTTTTTGATTTAACATTTTACTTTTATATATTTATATCACAATGCTCATAGTAGAATCTAGAGACAGTCTGAGTTTTGTAGGCTACCCCGTCATTACATCACTTTTCTCGCAGTGTTCCGCGAGCACATAGAGTGAGGGGGTGGCTGTAACGGAAAGTGCAATTGTGGTGGTTTGCAGAGAGCGCCAGTCTGGCGCGCTCTCTCTTCCTCTTTTCTCTCTGCCCACGAAAGTCTCGTGCGAATTAAAAGAACTTGAAGGAATGCATAAGCAAACAGCGAAACCCAGCCAAAATACAAATGAGACAGGGCAGTTTGCCGGTGGGAGGGAAATTAGTTTGAATGCCTAATTGCATGCCAGACACGCGACTAATCCATACACACACTCGCACGCGCTCACACTTTTACGCACTCTCACTCACTCTCGCACACACAGGTGATTTCGTTTTGCCATAAGCTTCGCTTTGGTTTGATTTGGAAGCTTTTTCTGTTGTTTCTTTTTGAGTAACATATCCGGTTTTTTGCGCGAGCGCTTTCAAAAATTTCTAGTGAAATTTTTTCGAGGCTCCTAGCGGTTTTTATGCTTCCGAAAAACAAACTGCCCCTCCTCGCCCTAACTTTGCTCTCACGCAAAAACACGCGATCTTTGACGAATTTTTTCCATTCGTATTCTGGTTCCTGCTGAATCGATAAAGTTCTCGGTTAAATCAGCAAATGTCTGGGAAATATGTTTTTGCCTCTCCTCTCTTTCGTTCTCTCTCGCAGCATCGGATGAGAAAAAAAGGGGCGCAAAATAAGGAGGAAACCAAACCACCGCAAAACATCAACGAGTACACGCACTCACACAAATATCACAGAAAACACGGTTACTATTTTCGAACGCTGATGGCTATGAGGTAATTACTTTTGCTCGCCGCCTCTTATCGCAGTATCAATTGGCTGGATCGCAACACACACGGCTGGTTGTTACACACTTTTGCCGCAGCGACTCGGTTCAGCAAACTCAAAAAACTATCGAATTTGCCGGCGCAAAGCGAACTGAACGTTTTGCTGGCGGTTCGGCTGCTTTATCGCTATACTTATATATAGGAGATATTTTAGTACCATTCATGGCGCTGGTACTTTTTGCCATCGCGGTATTTTTCTGCGGCTCGCGTGCGGTCACATCTAGCTGCATGCGGGTGGCGCTCTCTGCACACTGGTTCCAATCTTATTGGGCACCAGGCTAACTTACTTATGTTGCAAGAAACAGTTAAGCGTAGCAAGATGTATTAAATTATTTGTATGCCGAAATTATTAAGCAATTTCGCGAGTTATACGGGAATATTTCGGTTTTATGTTTGAACCGCCTTAAATCTTTAAAATGTTTATGGAGAACATAACCTGGTAAAAGTAAAAAACCGTGATCGATTTCATAGCTATTTAACTTTTTGATTTGGTTGAAAGTAACGCTTCTTTGTTCGTGCTGCATACGAGTCACAAATCTATAATACCATTTCACTTTACGAGTAATGGGTATAGGGTAAAGACTCATTGGTGTGTAACTTGGCTAATAGTTACGCGATGGTTAGGAACTATGTGGATTCCATCATTTAAATATAAGAATATGCATTTTAGCTTAATGTACAAAATGTAACGCTCTGATCGATAAAAGGCAGTTTAGTGGCATAATCAATTTTTAAATATGAATAGGAAGAACAAATGCTTTTGGAGCGCATATTTTGTAAAAGTTCACTATGGCTTTTTCGCCTTTCAATATCTTTTTTTATATTTTAAAATGTTTTAATACCAAGCTTATATATTCTTGTATATAGAGTAAAACGGTGTATTCCGAATGGGAATACTTTTGATCAAAAGTAAAGAAGCTATGGTTTCTTTTCCTTTCATATAGCACCTATAGATAGTCACTATCAGATCGCTTAAAGCGTGTGTGCCCTTTGAAGTATGCTACACTTAGTGTTGCATGTTCCAAGTGTTGCATGTTTGGGTCCAAAAATATTTAAAACTCATTTTAAAATTGTCTGGGTGTGTTTTGGTTTATTGTAGATGCTATATTCTATTAGAGTTTAGACATTAGTTGAAGGAGTAGTGAGAGCATTCGGTGCGAGGATTCTTCCTCTACACCCAATGCAGTTAAATATATTAAAGCGTTGTACCAGCCATTGTGCAACATACAGTTGCCACTACGATCTACTGTCCTACATGGCTACTTATGTAAGTCATATCCTACTAGATCACAGTTGGTGGGGGCCTGAGGACAGCCCTCCCTTAACTTTATTGAGAAGCTCTCCGATCCGCTACGGGATCAGGACTAGAATAGGCCCATGCTGGACACGTTCTCCGAGAGGATCATCTTCTGCACATCGCAGAAGACATCGCGGATGCATCGCGTGTCCGTGGCGACGGTGAAGTGGTAGTAGCACTCCCTTTCCGAGGTACCCAGATCCACCTGATTCCGCGAGTGGCGCTTGAACGGCTCCTGTGTGATATCCACCAGCTTCTGCTTGATGAACATCTTGGTCCAGTCACTCTCGCCAAAGCAATTGTCCTGCTGCGGCCTCTTGCAGAAGTCCTCGTATTCGGGAAAGTAGTCCACAATGTGCTTGCCGGCCCGAATCTTTCGCTCCATGATGTCGTACTTGTTGAGGAACACGATCAAGCCGGCGGAGGCGAGGAAACGATTCTGCCACACGGCCCTGAACAGCTTCAGAGCCTCCTGCAAACGATTCTGGCTGGGATCCTCGCGCAGATTCTGATCGAACTCGCTGCACGAGATCAGGAACAATACGGCCTGTATGCCCTCGAACACTTGAATCCACTTATTCCGCTGATCTCTTTGGCCGCCCACATCGTACATTTGGAACTGCTGTTCGCCACCACCCATGCACTTGGGAATGGGCACGCGGAACGTGATTTGCGAAATGCCGGTGGTGATCTTACGGCTGTGCAGGATGTCCTCGGTGCTGGGAATGTACTCGGCATCGCTGATACGCACAAAGTTGTCCAGGAAGCTGGAGTAAAAGAGTGCAAGCTTTAGTAGGGGCTTCTTTTAACACGATGTAGATAAAGCTGATCAATCCAATCAGATACAATTAGATACTTACTATTTCGCACTATCCAGCAGGGGAAACTCATTTGAGCGATCATAGCAGGCGCGAATACCCACATCGTTCCACAAAGTAGTGACGTGGTCGCAGTACTCCTAAAAATATAGAGCAAGTAACCCAATATTAAGTATTGTTTTCAAGTGAGTGATAAAAAAGAACATAAACTCTGCACCGGAAGATTGCAAAAGGCGTTTGGACAGGCAAGTACGAAAAGCTAATCCGGTTGTAAAATTGTCTAGCTAACCGTCTAAAAGAATTCTATTTGCTGAATATATGATAAGGATCATAAACGCCAAGATTGTGTCACTTTGCAACTGTCAACATCAACATCAAAATAGTATAAAAAGTTAATAGCACAAAGTCAACCTTAAACTTAAAAATAAAATATAAAAACCTCAAAAAACATGCTATATTTTGGTCTGATATGATTATTTATTTCTTCAGTAAACTTAAAACTCGAGTCACCTATTCAAACAGTCAGTCATAAAAGAAGGGGAATCCGAACTTCGGTACTTCTTTTGTTTATGCTTGGCATTACTCACTGGCAAAACATAAAGCTCTGAATGACTGGCATCTAGATCTGGCGAAGGCCCCGCCCACTTGGAGACCTGAACAGCCTTGGTAATCTAATCGTAAGCCATATAATGACCACTGGTTAGAGGTACATAGATAAATTCGGTGAAGATAGAGCAGATTGCGCCACATGAATCACATTCAGAGGCAGCGTTGCAGCTGCGGCAAACTGGCAAAAAAAAAAGAAAAGAGCCGGGCCAGGAAGTCCGATTTACAAAACACTTGTTTTGGAAAGTTTTTAGACATTCCATTGGGCGCCGCCCAATGGACACGCTATCAATCAAATCGCCGCCACTGATAACACGAATTCGATCGAAAGCCATTGGAGATTTGACGCAAGTCCGGCGATTGACTTCAAAGTCGTTTGCTCGGATTTTCGACAGCCACAACGAGCATGTATTTCAAACTGCGACACCACGACAACAGACGTTGAAGTGCAGCGAGGGATAAGATACAGATAGTGGGCGCACCACTCCAGGTGCCACTCCGAAACTCACCTCGTTCATATATTCGGGTGCCGATCCGGGCAGGGAGAGAATATAGTCCGCCGATCTTTCGCTGGTGCAGCTGCCAAAGTCAATGCCCAGCACTCCCATCTGGCCCACCAATTGCAGGATGGACTCGTGGATGTTCTGGTATATCTCGGGGATCTTCTCTCGCCGTTCACTGTAAAGATACAAAATGAAGACCTTGAGTATGCTTTAACAAATATATCCTCTTTCAACTTTCTTTCACAAATAATAGTATGTTTTAAAACTTAATATAATAGTATAGTTATGGGAACGCCAAACTTACTCGTCTGTAAATCCATTGATGTGCAGTATCCGCATTTGCTTGATGATGGTGGTCTTGCCCGACTCGGCGGTGCCCAGCAGCAGGATCTTGACGGTGGTGTCCCTCGCGCCCTTGGTCACGTCCTTGAGCACGTGGTGGTCAAGTGACACCGGGTACTGATCCTCCTTGTGGGCCATGACCGCCGCTGGCTTCGCCGGCTGTTGGCGCAAACACCGCAAAAGTCTGCATTGGGGGGAAAGGAAGAGAAAGCAAATTTGCTTAGTACGTTGTTTGGCGACTTCTAAGGAAAAAACACGCCGATCAAAGGCACTGCTATATATAGAGATGCCAAATATTTGCATACACCCCAAAGACCGTCACCCAGCCAGACCTGATGTACATACATATGTATGTTTAATTAAAAGCACACAAAAGCCGGAGACAGCGGAAGATACGGGTACGTGGTCTATTTCAACTACTTCGGAAAATACGCAATAGATAAAACCGCATTGGACCCCCGAAATGGAATGGGAAATGAAAGGGGTTTCTGTCTGGAAATCGAATCTCACATGTTCAAGCGATTTTATTGGTAGTAATTAAAAAGAGTAGTACAAACTTTAATTAGGTGCAGAGTACGGTGCGTGTTTGATGTTAGTTCGTCAAATACAATTCGCTAAAATGCATACTAATTGCTGTGCTAAGCAAAGTTATTTGCCATTTCATGCCAACGATATAGGATTTGTTTACTTGGGGTCTATATCACAGTGTAAATACTTAAGATCATTACTGAGTCACAGCCAATATTGCAAGACATAAAACTGCAATTATCGTGTTTTAGTATGGGTATAATAAATATTTAAGGGTCGACTGCACTTCAAGTGGAACTCTGGCATTCCTACAAATGACTTAAAAAGACCAGGATGTTGAATACTTAGAAACACGATCACTACTCTACATCACAAGTGCTATTGCACCAAGTTCATGATGTTTCCAGATCGTAAAAAGTCGCCAATTCAATCTGAACTTGCAAGTTGTCAAGTTTGAACAGTTATCAATGAATTTGGGTTATTGGGACTTTGATTGGATCACGTTTAGATATCGCCAGACATCGGCCCGCATTCCACACAATCTAATTAACTGACTAATTGAACTAATTGGAACCATGGAAAAATTCAAGTCGCCCAATGGACGCACTTTGCTCCAGCTGGACGTAAAGTATATCTGCTTTATATACCACCATCGAGTCATGTGAAAATCATTCACTTCGAGAGATCGACCCAAGGGGGGAATCGGGCGCCTGCAATTTTATGGCCGGCAATTCTAATTGGGCGATTGCCAAAACCTGCTCAAGACCATTGGCTCTGGCTGATTTTCGATTTTTCAGCCTTATCAATTGGCGCCCGCCACTCCAGATACGCTACGCTTCGTTATCGAACCTGGAGCATCGGGCATTTTGCCTTCTCATTTTTCAGTAAGAATGATGAAACGGTTTAGCTGGCTAATTTAAATGATGTCTTCTCCGCGGTGGTAGACCATAACCTAGCCACCAAGTTTACGATCCTCGTATGAAAGTTAATCATGAATATTTCCCGCAATTTCGGTGGCAATCAAATGAGGAACGAATTGGGGAATTTTTGATGAGTGTGTCTATCTTTATGCCGCCGTCGGTAATTTCTCACTTGATTTTAACGGGCCCTATAAACTGGGCCGAAGTATTTATGACAGCTTACAACAAAGGAATGGAACACATTGACCTCCTTACAAAAAAGTCCGGATAGCAACTGAAAACTATATCTCATTACGGCTGATTGGTAACAAGAAAAAAACAAATAACATTACTCGGCCTGACAGCTGCCAAATGGAACGTGTGGCTAATCTTAACAAACGGTCATAAAATTGTATAATTTATTCACAGATAATTGTTCTGCAATTAACTCAGCTTAGCTGGGAGTTATGAGAAGCGCAGAGAAGGGATTGCATCAGCCTTAGGGTGAAAATATGACTAAAAACTCGAATTAAAAAGGAAAATGTATATATTTCTTTCATCACATGTGAATAATGTGTATTATTGCGATATATTTGATTGGAATAGCCCTTGAAAGGTCAATCGATTTGTGGTCCTTGCCATAAAGTTAATTTGCATTATCTAGCCGACGTGCAGTCTGATTTGGGTTGCCCAAATAAGTGTGTGATTAGCACAGCCAAATATAGAAAGGAAAAATATTGGATATTCCGCAATGATATCATTCGCCCACTGATACGAATTATATGAGAAAACCTGTATGTATATACCCAAAAACTCACTTCCCGCATTGGTGAGCCTTCTTATCAAGCTGCTGCATAAAGGTTCCAATTTCGGGGCAAAAAACTGTGATTTTCGTGGCCATTCGAATTTCAGCTGGAAGTGACGGCAGATAGGAGCCATATTTTTTTAATCATTTATACCAAGACCCAATTTCGTAGGAACTACGAAACCAAAACCCACCTTAATTTCATGGTTCTGAGTGTTGTACCAATTGTGGCCGATCGATTATGCCTTTGGTTAAGTGGAAACTTCTGCCGCCTTGTTTATACACTTGCTTGCTCCGTTCACTGGCACACACACACACACAATTTGTTATTAAATACTTTGGATTCCACTGAGTTTCTGTTTTCTTTGGCCGGGAATGTGTTTATCGAGCACTTGAGTTCTTGTCACTGCTATAATAATATCCATTTGTCTGTATCACTGAACTTTCAGCTCTGGCCTGTGATTCAGGGTTCCCTGTTGTTATTTTTCTGCGGAGAACACGTCTAACACCGTTTTATGATCACACAGCACTGAAAGTACCAGCGAATGGGGTGAATTCTTAAATATCAGTTCGTTTCCATTCAACTTCCAGATAAGGGGTGCCCAAAAAAAGAGAAAGAGCGCAAGAGAGAGAGCGGGCGAGAGAGAGCTCCACCGAGTGGGTGGGTGGCTGGTTGGTGGTCTTGGTTTTGGGGGCGAACGGGAGACTCATAGCCACGAATCGTTTGTTAATTGCTTGTACGGGTGTTCAAAGTAAGAATGTACAATATCAGTGATAAGATATCAGGCCGAGGGTAGCTCACAACATATAGAACAATGCCCGGTGGAAGAGAGTTATTCAATCAGAGAGTTACAGTTATCGGTATTACTCAGCTCTTAAGCGCACCAAATTGTCAAATCATCGATTTAATCGTAAGAGTATCTGAATTTGACAGAATTCATTTACAACACTTAAGCACAGGGAGAAATAGTGTGGATTGGGTTTCAAGAATTAGTAATCATGATCTATGCTAAAGTGCTGTGATAAATATCAGATTTACCACTTTGTTAATGCTAACTAGATTTCTGGGAATATACTATCTAAAACTATGATAAACTTCAATACTTTGAAAAACCCATATCGACGACCTCTATATTGGAAATATTTCTACTCCAAGTTGAGCAGCCTTACAGTTTTGGAATGCCACTTGTCCCTCTTCAGCGACAACTGAAATTACACTTGATCGCAGGAGAGGATTACGGGGGTAGACCGATTGTTTGCATACTGGAAGAAGAATTGTTTTGCAACTATCTGCACTCGAAAACAGGGCACTCGAAAGAACATGTAATTAAAATACAGGGCCCCAGTAACACAATCCAAGCGGGTAGCACAACCACCCATACCAGACCAGCTCAATTCGACTGGTCCGATGAGAACTCAGACCTTATCGCGATAAAGGAAGATAACTGGCCAGCCAGCCCGAGAGGATTTGACCCACTGTCAGGGACCGTAAATTAAGGGTTCACCATCGGGTTTCGATCAGGGCACCCACGGTTCACGGAGGTTCACTGCGATCTGGGTTCTCGATGCGTTGAACCCATTGACCGATATGGAGGACCGAGGTGGATCTGACCTGTGTGATTCCTGGGGGGTGGTGGGGGTGTCTTCTTGAGTTGCTGGGCGGCACTTCGCTAAACCCCACTCCACTGCCAAGGTCGCCGGCTGCTCGAGCCATCCACTTATCGGCCAGTCGATGTGCTCTGATTCCACACCATCCCACACTATATAATACCTTGATCAAAAAGTTCCCGGAATTTATTCAGAAAATTAAAAATACAAGATTATACATCAAAATCGATATTGTCCCCTTCAAAGTACTCCCCATCGACTGCAACGCACTTATGCCAGCGCTTGATCCAATCCTTGAAACATTTTTCATATTCAATTTGCGGTATGGCCATCAAAGCCATCTTCGATTTTTCCATGATTTCATCCCGGGTGCTGAAACGTGTTCCACGGAGCGGTTTCTTGAGTCGACCGAATAGGAAAAAGTCGCAGGGAGCCAAGTCAGGAGAATTCGGTGGTTGTTGAATGGTATTCGTTCCGTTTTTAGCCAAATGTTCACGGATAATGATGGCATTGTGCGACGGTGCGTTATCGTGGTGCAAGATCAAAAAAAGATTCAAAATAGTACAAAATCGAGAACACGCACAATCGTAGATGTACTCAATACGGCGTCACTTTTACAAATGTCACACTATCAAGCTGAAAATTTTATAGAATGTCAATGAGGGTTGTGCCAACCTAAAAAAAAAAAGAGAACTAAAATCGGGTGACTGAAAGCGCCACACGGTGGTGATTCCGGGAACTTTTTGATCAAGGTGGTATGGTGTCTTAATTGTCTGTTTGCAATTCGTCTGGGAGCTGAGAAAGAGTCACGCTTCGAGATAGAGACATTTGGGCATGGCCCTGCAATTACCGCGAATTGTGCGAAAAGCGAAAATTTTCCTACCCATTGAAGGCCATAAAGTTGATTTTATGGATCGGGCCCCCTCATTCGATATTAGCTTCACTTACTGGGTAATGCGGGCATGACACAAAGTAAGGAAACCCTAACCAGTCGCCGTTATTTCGCCAGAATTCGTTCAGTTTCAATTAGTTGGCACGCGAAGAGTTACTACTAATGGTTTTTTGCGGAATGGAATTTAAACTATTTTGTTTACCACAGGCGAGATTGAAATTCAGCGAATTAAAGGCAATCGTTCAAAATATATACATATATGTACACACCCGAAAAACAAGTCGCCAATCATTTCCCAGTATCAGTCGCGATTCGATTCGATTCAACCTCTCCAGATGTTGTGGGTTTCCGTTTCAGTAGACAAGAATCCGAAGTCAGGCGCACAAATCGTATGACTGAATGCCAAGTAGTCCTCTCCCGAATATAACAGCGCTTTAGCATTATATAAATCTGATGGGCCTGGCGATCGGGATCGTAAATCTTAATCCGATTGGAACCCATTTTTCGGAACGGTGGCGCTAATCATGTGGAACCTCTTTCTGTGCCCAAGTAATCTCAATCTTCCTCCTGATAGTGCAGGAGTATACTTGAGAACCCGATATTGGGTATAAATTAATGGGCTAACTGAACTTTAAGGTGCCATGGGTTAAAGTATTTCCAGAAAAAAACGATTCAACTTTTTCCAGATCTTTCAGACCTTTCAGCTCCATCTTTTATCCACGAGACCTAATCTATATAACATTCCGAACGTATTTCGAAAAGTATATGTGATAAAGGTGTTATATCAGCCGAGTAGGAGAACCCATGAGATCCTATCTGTGATTCGAGCAGCACCTGTCATCACGCAACCACGTAAGCAGCTAATTCCGGGGACGTTGCGCCTTTGCCAGAGTTCCCGAACGTGATCCCGGGCAATCCATCCATCAAGTGCGGCACCGATACCACAGCTCCTACGGCTGATAGATACATATAGCTGTGTACTTTACTTACCTCCCCAACTGACTCCCCACTTGGGTGTTATTTGTCTAATTCGACAACACAGAAGGCAGATAAACGCGAGGCGCTTCATTTTGCGATTGTTATTGTTTTGGCTGCAATGTTGACAAGCATTTGATTAAGGAACGATGGGTGAACGGGGGTGGATGCGGATGTGGGTGGATGGATATATCAGTGGGAGCGGAGCACGTCTCCGGTTCATGGGTGGTGTACGATGGATGATGTACGAGCAGCAGGTTGAAGTTGAATGATAGCATGTTGGCCATGCGATCGAGAGGTGGGAAAACAGGTGAATCACAATTGCTAAATGTTTGTTTTGTCGGATGGATAGATATTAAACGGAGTTACGGAATAAGGCATTTTAGAGAGATGATATGTAAGTCCCCCGATTGAACAAGCATTCGTTAATTGCCCTCTTTTCCTGCAACGCAGAACTTCATTTCATAACTAAAGCTTTTAATAGCCCCTGCGATGGCGAAGAGGTAATCCATTTGGTTGTAATGGCCATAAATCAAACAAATATGAGTTTAAGTGCCAATGCCCTTACATCGAGTTGGCCAGAAAACAAAGCTGTTGAAAACCGTTTGGAACTGCTTCTTCAAATAGAATTTGTTTATGCACCCCCTGCTATAAAGATGTTGAGATTATCGGTGCTTAATCGCTTAATAATTAGCACCGCCTCGTAAAGAGACTTTAATACCCTAGCACTCCCAGTTTTAGGTGCCACTTCAGGCCAAATTGTTTGGACACCGGCTGGTCACGTGTATACGACATACTTTATCCTCGTATCTGGAGGGAGCCAAGTGGTTTCGGTTTACCCCATCTGCATATGAATGGTGATTGCGCCGCCAGTTGCAACATAATGCCTGCATTATCTCATTGTAATACTGACCGATCGGCGTTGCATTGAATGGGTCAGTTCTGACATTATATGGCTACATGCGCGACTTCTTCGATTAAGCAAAATAAGAATTATTGTGCACTTCAGTAACACCATAAAGTTCTGTGATAAGCCTCAAACCGCTCGATAGCAACGAAAATGGGAATACTCTTTAATACACTCAGTATTAGCCTGGATAGTCTTCGAAGCTTTTATTAGATTTGCCTAAATCCAGTCCTTGTTTATTCGGGGGGTTTCCCTTATCTGAGAACTCGATTACATACCACGCACAAGAGATTTATAGTGGCGCAACCGGAACTTGACAGCTCAATCGTTCGTCGGTGCCTTATGCTACTCTATGACACAGCGAGTTAGTTTAATGCTAAATTAAAACATGCAGTGCTCTCCAGTTAAATGTATGTATTATTATATGCTTTACAACTAGGCGAAAACAGTTGGGGCTAAAAGAAGAATCGAATGTATTGCGACAACGCGGCGCGGAAGTGGCTTCCTCTCTTCCGCCACCCCGTTTCACATCACTTCAGAATGGACCATTTGAGTTGTTCACGTGCCGATTGCAGAACCTAAAAGATAGATAGCACACACATATATAGATACAGATACTCGGCAGTAATTTCGATCAATTAGCTAATGAAACAAATCAAAATGAGCGCGAAGTTCCAGAACATTTTCACCAATTTTATTTAAACATTCTCGGAGTACAATGAATGGGGCAATATGGGGAAAAGTAATCGAAATTCGGTAACATGTACAAAAGGTAAAAAAATTTGACGTCGACACAACTACTTTAAATTGTAATAAGTAATATTATCTGGAAGCATTCATAAAAATAGGTACAATTTTACAACATTTAAACTACATTTGTTGAAACTGAAAATATATCGTAATTAAACAGAAAGGCGAATAACAAATAAATCCACGCAAATGTGTAAAGCTTGCAAACTTATATCAACTCAGTTACTAACTACATATAGTCTCGAAAAACAAAGAGCCTTATTATTTGTTCATAGGGTGGGTAAAACTAAATGACAATATATATGACTGCAGGGTATCAAATTGCGAAACGAAACCCGAATAAATTAAAGTACAAACGGCTACCATTGAGTTATAAACACTTAGAAGAGCTACCAAGTAGTGAGACTACCAAAATAGACCATTAAGGGTGTTAGTTACCTGGGCAACGGTCTGTTCGGCAATGGGAATGTCATCGTTGCGCAGATCAACGCGTTTCACCACGGACGAGGGATCCGCATCCAGAATAATGCTATTTGGTGGAGACGAGTAAAGGTTTAAATAATAGAATATTTGTTATTATATATTTTATAATATGTAATGTATACAGTGATGGATGGCAAAGTGTATCTTTTAGTACCTCAGGTAAGTTCTAAAGTTTAGCCTATCAACCTAATAACTTATTCGAGCTGCAGGCCTAGGATGTCAGTGCTCGTATGTATTAGTTGTCTAATATATTTTAATCTTTAGTTTGATTTATATAATTGAATAAACTTAATAACCTATACCTAACTTTGCAGTTATTTACATTCTTTACATCATCCTATAAGTTAACCTATTGTCTTTGACTAGGTTTTGTTATAAAGACGAAGCTTAAAATCCGGTGAACTACTTAGAGACACACAAACAAGGCCTCACTTGAGTTAGCCCCAAATGATGGACTTGTAAATAGCAATGCCTTTTCTGGGAACTTGGACTTATTTGATGATTTCAAAACGAACTGCTGCTAATGAAAGCTGAACTTGGTCCCTTGTTCTTTCCATCCATCACTGTATACGTTAATACACACCCTCCGTCGCAGATCTCGTCAAATGCCAGCATGATGATCTCCAGGTTTTCCAGCACCAGGCGCTTCTCCACATTCTTCTTGAGAATCAGGCTGATGGAATCGTAGAGGCAGTTTAGCACGGACAGGAGGATGAGCTCGTTCTCGTAGGCGTTGCCCATCACGTAGAAGAAGAGGTCCACGTTGCTCTTGTACACGCAGGTGAGTCCGTCCAGCATGATGATCTCCGTGTTGGAGCGGTGCGTCTTATTGAACAGATTCTTTTCGAAGGCCTTCTGCTCCTTCAACGTGGACAGTATGTTCTTGTCGTAGTACTTGGCCAGGATGCGGTTGCCATCGTTGTCCATGATGCACATGCCCTTGATGATATCCTGCAGCACATGTTGGGTTTGATTTTAAGCCATTTACTTGTGTATTTTGCAATTTACCATCATAAATCCGTCCATCTTCACTTGTTTTCGTGTCTT